>NC_084649.1:0-717500 GCF_019802595.1 Syngnathoides biaculeatus
AGAGGTAGGAGAAATGAAGATGATGAGGTTCTCGATTGGTGTGAACGGGTTGGATAGGATTAGAAATTAGCTCATTAGAGGGACACCCAAAGTTAGATGTTTTGGAGACAAGGTTAGAGAGATCAGACTTTGATGGTTTGGACATGTTCAGAGGCAAGAGAGTGAGTATATTGTTAGACCAAAGAAAAGGTTGATGGATGTTGTGAGGGAGGACATGAGGAAAGTGGGTGTTCGAGAGGGGGATGCACAAGATAGGCTGAGATGGAAAAAGATGACACGCTGTGCCGACCCCTAATGGGACAAACCGAAAGAAAAAGAAGAAAAGAAGATGTCATTTTAAAGATAGCTAAGAGACAGGCGGCACAGAATGTTTTTATTCACTTATCTTAAAGATTGCGACATGCATCACGATGCCGAGTATTGCCACTAATAATTCATTAGGCCAAAAATGTGTCAATCCCAACTAAAAATATGCATTTTTAAAAATTTTCATCCATCCAGCCATCCATCCATTTCGTACCACTTTTCCGGGTCAGGTCGCAGGGAAAGTAGCTTTAGGAGTGATACCCAGACTTTCCTTTCCCCAGCCACTTCTTCCAGCTCTTGTGCAGGGGTCTTGAGGTGTTCTCATGCAAGCCGAGAGACATAGTCTCTCCAGCGTGTCCTGGGTTGTCCCCTGGTCTCTTTCTGGTAGGACATGCTCAGAACACCTCACCAGGGAGGCATCCGAATTAGATGCCCGAGCCACCTGATCTGGCTCCTCTCAATGCGGAGGTGCAGGGGCTTGACACTGAGCCCCTCCCGGATGATAGAGCCTCTCACCCTATCTCTAAGGGAGAGCCCGGACACCCTGTGGAGGCTACTCATTTCGGCCGCTTGTGTCCGGGATCTTGTTCTTTCAGTCACGACCCACACCTCGTGCCCTGAGGTGAGGGTAGGAATGTAGATTGACTGGTAAATTGGGAGCTTCGCCTTTCAACTTAGCTCCCTCTTTACCACAAAGGACTGATACAAAGTCCGCATCACTCCAGATGCTGCGGCGATCTGTTTGTTGATCTACTGCTCTATTCTTCCCTCACTCGTGAAGAAGACCACAAGATACATGAACTCCTCCATCAAACTCTGACAACGGTCATACGGGGACCGAACAGCTCATATCATTAATTGGAGACTCTAAATTGCTCGTAGGTGTGAATGTGAGTGTGATTGTTGTCTGCCTCTATATGACCTGCGATTGGCTGGAAACATGTTCGGGTGTACCCTGCCTCCTGCCCAATGACACCTGGGATAGGCTCCAGTAATCCCGCGAACCTTGTGAGGATAAGCGGCTCAGAAAATGGATGAATGGATGGATGGAAAAAGAATTGAATGATTCTGTGAACTAATCTTTTGAACACATTTTTTAAAGGAGCTGATTTGAGTGATTCAGTTCACTCAAAATAATTGCTGTGGCCATCACTAGCTTTTTTTTCATTAGTCCAGACCTAAGGGGAGCCATATCACAGAGAAAAGAACAACAATTTAAAAAAAAAGCATAGCAAAGCAAATGTATTTGTATCACACATATCATGCATAAGGTAACTGTGTATTTTATTTGATTAAATGCATTTTAAAAACGATAAAAAGTTATAAACATTTAAAACAAAGAAGTAAATGTATGATTCAAATAATGAGTACAAGAAATGTCATTTAAAAGTGGAAAGTGGAAACATGAGAAAAAAAGATCCTGGGTTTAAGAACATTCTAACTTTGGGCTGAGGTCACTTCTGTTGGCAACTTCTTCCATTTATCTGTCGCATATTCCATCCATCCATTCATCCATTTTCTTAGCTGCTCATCCTCACAAGGGTCGCGGGGAGTGCTGGAGCCTATCCCAGCTGTCAACGGGTAGGAGGCAGGGTACACCCTGAAGTGGTTGCCAGCCATTCGCAGGGCGCATGTAGACCGAAACACAATCACACCTACGGGCAATTTAGAGTGTCCATGTTTGCTTTGGACTCTGTGCTCTTTATTTGGCACGGTTTTACGCCGGATGGCCTTCCTGACGCAACCCCTCTGCATTTAGCCAGGCAGAGAAGCTTACAGCACCTGGTATTCCCAGGCAGTCTCCCATCCAAGTCCTAACCAGGGCCAAACCTGCTTAGCGACCGAGATTTGACGAGACCAGGCATTCTCAGGGTAGCATGGCCGTAAGCAGGTCATACGTCATTGCCATTCAATAAGATTGAACACCTTCTATGATTGCAAATTAAGTCATTTCCTCCAAGAAGGAAGTGAACCATTTAAGGATCGTTTCACTTCATCCTACCCACGTTTCAACAGCATATATCAAAAAACTGCTCTGAAATCTAACAAGACCCGAATTGATATCTTTTTCAGTTTTCAATTTTAAATCATTGAACACTGATAGTGTTTAGATTGTGTATTGTGTACTGTGATGAGTTCAGAAACTTGATTGAAATTTGTCCAAAAAGTCCATTGAAGTTCAAGAAATTATTCTCAATGATCCTGGGGATGCAAATGAGATCTGAGATGGTTCTACAATTTGCTACCATGTAAGCATCGAGTGTTCTGATTTTAGAGCTCGCTTAGTGGCAGCTACTTTTAGGTCTTTATAAACCTTGCCTGATTGAAGTGAGCAATTGATTATTTCTTGCAAATCAGATAGCACAAACTTCCAAATACCTTTGAAAAAGTGAGATGGTATTGAGTCAAGACAGCTCGTTGGTTTCAGCTGCTGTACCATTTTCTCAACAGTTTTATAGTCAACTCTATCAAATTCAGACATGGTTATATTTTTTCCTAGGTGGCTTCAGATATATATAGTAGCATTTCATCATTTTTCTGGTTTGTACTGTTTAAACTGTTGTTTTGTATTTTATCACTAAATAAGCAAATTAATTATATTTCTTTGGTATTAGGATTTGTGGAGCCATCTGATTAGGGGTTGAGCTTGTCAACCAACAAAAACAGTGACAGTGCTTGTAAGTTCTTACTGATGATTTCAGAAGTGTTCCTCTCTACCAGTTAGACGAGAGTCACTAGAACTCTTAGTTTCAAATATTAAAAACTTTGTCAGTCATCAATTTGGAGTTTAGTTAATGTCCACTCAGTTTCTGGTTTTCTAGACTTTAATTTAGAGGTTGTTATCATCATAATGCTCCTCTGCGGTGTTCTAGGTTGCATCAAGATTATCTTTTAATGGGAACAACAGCATTCATGACATATGAGATTTTTCAGGTGAATTTATCCAAACATTCATCAACTCAAAAGTGTCCCAGTACAGGTACAGTCTCCATAAACTTAGTGGCAGTACTCTCATTTGTATACCTTTTCTCAATTGACATTGATGTCTGAACTTTTGGTAGAATCTGTAATTCAAAGAATACACAAAAATGGTCAGAAGTTGCCCTGTTCTTCATATCAATTAATTGAGTTTCAACATCCTTTGAGATGACCAGGTCTAAGATGTGACCTTGAATGTGGACTTGACTCTTAATACTGTACAGTGAAGAAAATAAGTATTTGAACACCCTGCTATATTGCAAGTTCTACCACTTAGAACTCATGGAGGGGTCTAAAATTTTCATTGTAGGTGCATGTCCACTGTGAGAGACATAATCTAAAAAGAAAAATCCAGAAATCACAATGTATGATTTTTTAACTATCTATTTCAGTGATACAGCTGGAGGGCTCAGAGCTCAGTAGTTAGAGCATTGGTTTGGTAAACCAGGGGTCGTGAGTTTGTATCTCACTGGGGCCTCTACTACCCAAGAGGGGTTGTGTCAGGAAGGGCATTCGGCGTAAAAAAAAAAAAGAAAAAAGAAAAAAACTGCCAAACAAACGACCCCTAACGGAACAAGCCAAAAGAAACTTCTATTTCTGTGATACAGCTCCAAATAAGTATTTGAACACCTATCTATCAGCTGGAATTCTGACCCTCAAAGACTTGTTAGTCTGCCTTTAATAGTCTACCTCCACTCCATGTATTATCCTGGATCAGATGCACCTGTGTGAGGTCGTTAGCTGCATCAAGACACCTGTCCAACCCACATACTCAGTAAAACTCAGACTTGTAACATGGCCAAGACCAAAGACCTGTCCAAAGACACCAGAGACAAAATTGTACAACTCCACACGACTGGAAAGGGCTACGGAGAAATTGCCAAGCAGCTTGTTGAAAAAAGGTCCACTGTTGGAGCAATCGTTAGAAAATGGATGAAGCTAAACATGACGATCAATCTCAATCAGAGTGTAGCCCCATGCAAGATATCACCTTGTGGGGTCTCAATGATCCTTAGAAAGGTGAGGAATCAGCCAAGGATGACACGACAGGACTTAGTCAATGACCTGAAAAGAGCTGGAACCACCATTTCAAAGGTGACTGTTGTAATACACTAAGACGTCATGGTTTGAAATCATACATGGCACCGAAGGTTCCCCCGCTGAAAATAGCACATGTCAAGGCCGTCTTGAGTTTGCCAATGACCATTTGGATGATACAAAAGAGTCATGGGAGAAGGTTTTGTGGTCAGATGAGACCAAAATGGAACTTTTTGGTCATAATTCCACTAACCGTGTTTGGAGGAAGCCGAATGATGAGTTCCATCCCAAGAACACCATCCATACTATGAAGCACAGGAGTGGTATCATGCTTTGGGGGTGTTTTTCTTCATATGGGACAGGACGACTGCACTGTATTAAGGAGAGGATGACCGCGGCCATGTATTGTGAGATTTTGGGGAACAACCTCTTTCCCTCAGTCAGAGTATTGAAGATGGGTCGTGGCTGGGTCTTTCAACATGACAATTACCTGAAGCACACAGCCAGGAAAACCAAGAAGTGGCTTCATAAGAAGCATATCAAGATTCTGTCATAGCCTAGCCAGTCTTCAGACCTAAAGCCAATTGAAAACCTTTAGAGGGAGCTGAAACTCTATGTTTCTCAGTGACAGTCCAGAAACCTGTCTGATCTAGAGAAGATCTGTGTGGAGGAGTGGGCCAAAATCCCTCCTGCAGTGTGTGCAAACCTGGTGAACAACTACAGGAAATGTTTCACCTCTGTAATTGCAAACAAAGGCTACTGTACCAAATATTAACATTGGTTTTCTTTGGTGTTCAAATATGTACTTGCAGCTGTATTACACAAATAAATCTTTTGAAAAAACATGCATTGGGATTTCTGGATTTTTCTTTTTAGATTATCTCTCTCAAAGTGGACATGCACCTACGATGAAAATTTAAGACCCCTCCATGATTTCTAAGTGAGAGAACTTGCAATATAGCTGGGTGTTCAAAAATATTTATTTTCTTCACTGTATTTGCTGTTTGTGCTTACTGACAAAAGGAAGGTGTGTGCATTTATGTACTCTTCACTTAATTAGCAGCTGTGTCTATATAGGTTTGTAGGTTAACCAGCATACTCACACACACCGCCCCACACATACACACAATTTTCAAGGATGAGAGGAACGCTGGGTCAAGCACATGACCACCAACACAGGTTCTGGCAGGCAATGGCTCCTTGAAAAGTGGTAGAAGTTGTATGTTTGATGCAATTTTTATTATTATTTTCATTTATACAACAATTACCTATATTGTATGATTATTTTAAGATACATAAATGCCAAATACTTTTACTGATCTTTTTACAATCGTGGCCTCATTTCCACAACTTCAGTTGCTGAGCATCAGTAAATAGCCCAGCAAAAGAATGAATACCACAGATGAACTTTTTTGAAAAAATTAATTACAGGAAGTTCTTGGTTTAAGATGGTCTCGACCTCAGATGTTTCGACTTCATGACACCCTAGTATTGGCTGCAGTTATGGCCCCAGTGCCATAGTGTTTCTGCTTAGCTCATGCATATGGCTTATCTGTATTTGTGCGCTGGGAGTTTATTTTTTACATTATGGCCCAGAAGAAGAAAGCAGAACCAAAGTGTAACCTCATTAAAAAAAAAAAAGAAAGAAAACACGGAGAAAGGATGAACATCAATGGACATGACGGACATGTGATTGATGTGAGTGATGAAAGATTGCTTATGTTATGGAATGACAATCCGAAACAACATAGGCTTCATAACAGCCTCATGTTCGTTCGGGGATAAAGCACGGCGTATTTGCCTAACTTTGAAAGAGCACAAAGGAAAGGACGCCGAGGAGGAATTTACCGCTAGCAAAGGCTACCTGCACTTGCTTACTTAACAATAGCTAAGTGCAGCCTGACTTCATTCTTCACCAACTTCCCTTCGCTAACAGAAAGTGAAGCACCTTATATTTTTTACTTTCATGTATTTTAGTGGAACGGTGGAACAGCTGGTAAAGCATTGGCCTCAGAGTTCTGAGGTTCTGGGTTCAATCCCGGACCTGGCTGTGTGGAGTTTCCATGTTCTCCCTGTGCTTGCGTGGGTTTCCTCTGGGCACTCCGGTTTCCTCACATATTCCAAAAACATGCAACATTAATTGACCACTCTAAATTGTCACTATGTGTGATTGTGAGTGTGGCTGTTTGTCTCAATGTGCCCTGCAATTAGCTGGCAACCACTTCAGGGTGTACCCTCTCTCCTGCCTGTTGACAGCTGGGATAGGCTCCAGCACTCCCCGCAACCCTCGTGAGGATAAGCAGTGAAGAAAATGGATGGATGGAAGGATCTATTTTATTTTTTTATATGAAGTACCAACACCCATCCATTTCTGAGCCACTTATCCTCACGAGGGTAACAGGAATGCTGACAATAATAAGTAAGCAGACGGCCATCGTAAACTTTGACTTTAACAGTTGTCAGGTTCACCAATCAGACATTCATTAAACAGGACAAAAAAGGAAGCAAAGACACCAGTTCAAGTCTCACGAGGAGAGAGTAGAGGAACTGTCTCGTACAATTCACCACTGCACTCTCTGATTATCCTCTCCTCGGCACCTCTATTTATTTAGTTTTGAGACGCCCCTTATTTACATGGATGTTACAAAAAGGAGACGACAAGCAAAACAGTTTGAAACAAGGTGTAAATGTTTGTTTAAGTGCGTGTGCATGTGTGGAAGATTGCTGAATACATGTGTGGTCATCATTTCTTTAACAGGCAGCAGTTCTAACAGTTCTGATGATTAGATGTTTTTGTTCTTGCGATCTCCTGCTAGGAGGCTGCCAAGTTATCTAGGGCAGAGCAAAGCATTTCTTTATTGGAAGCAAATCTATGATAATTTTGATCGCAATTATTCCTACATTTCCCCCCGTTTATCCTACATTTGCTACCATGTTTTTTAGAGCAGAGCAAAGCATTCTTCATTGCAGGCAGACAGTAACTGAATTGGAGCAGAGCAAAGCATTTCTTCATTGCAGGCAGAAACAATAACTGAATTGGAGCAGAGCAAAGCATTTCTTCATTGCAGGCACAAACAGTAACTGAATTGGAGCAGAGCAAAGCCTTTCTTCATTGCAGGCACAAACAGTAACTGAATTGGAGCAGAGCAAAGCATTTCTTCATTGCAGGCAGAAACAGAAACTGAATTGGAGCAGAGCAAAGCATTTCTTCATTGCAGGCAGAAACAGTAACTTAATACTATTTAGAATTATTTCTACATTAACCTCCTGTTTATCCTACATGTTCTCAAATGCTTACATCATCTAATTGATCACCCTTTCGGCTTACACTCGGAGGAAAATATAGCAGTAATTACTTGTAATCTTCTGGATCAGAGAACAGGTCTGGAAGAGAAGTCATAACATCATCATCGTGGTCAACAATATCACTGTCATTACCCTGTTGTGCCAATAGTGGATATATTTCTGCCAATTTTGAATTTGTCGGGGCAATAGCAGTGGTTATAAGTTAGTTAAGTGATGCCTTTATGCAGAGAATACAACAACATCCACACAATGCAAGAATAGCTGCAAACAGCGATAGAAACTAGGACAGAGAACACCAAATTTTTTTAGATTTGCCAAACTTTTTTTTTTTTTTCTCCAACCACTCAGACCTGGCTGATGTGTTTACACCTGAGTGCTCCTTCATCTTGTGGTTCAGGGTGCGGAGGCCTTGAATGGCCCTAGTGCGTGACCCATCAGGTGCTGTGATATTTGGAATAAACAACACCGGTCACCGAACATTGAGCAGTCGCCACCCTTCTCGGCCGGGAGCATGTCGACCGCTATGCGGTTCTGGAACGTCATGAGTGAGGTTGCAGCTGGTTGTTCCCTTATGGCAATAAAGCCTGCTTCTGTATAATTACCTAGTTTCTGTACATTGTAATGTATGTAGTTGATTCTGTCAACGTTTTTATTCAGAGTTATCCATAACAACATGGATTCCCATCCTGCAGCAATCTCGTTAGCCAATTTATACTCATCTGGTATGCAGTTGGGATGCCATTTGCATCAATGTATGTCAGATCTCCATCTTTCCAAGAGGACCTTCGCCTTCGGGAGAACCCAAGGGGAGGTCCAAAGATGGATGCGGCCAATTGTATATCCTCTGCTTTGGATGGAAACACAGTCACAGATAAGAACAGTGATACCAGTGTACACATTCCTGCTGCATTTATCAGTGTGTAATACAACTTTTGACCAACACACCACCACAACAAATCGCTGCATGGGAGCAGTGGGGCAGTTTGCAGATGGATATCATGACACCATGTTTTGTTGAGACTTCCCACCTTAAAATCTATCCCTGTAAAGCTAACACAGGAGAAATTAGCCAATGCAACATTAGTAGAAAATATCAGTTTATCATTTACTGCCTTAGTTGTTGGATAAACACTTTTCCATTTCTGACAAGTGGTGTTAGGAGTTGTTTTAGTCATTACCTCCAGGGTACATTGTGTTGGGATTTCTGTTGGAATGACACGCATTAGAGGCCTAGGGCCCATGCATGTGATGTAACTATAGTTTACCTTGTTAGCTGCATTCTACATTAATAACAACCAGTTTTGTTTCCTATTTGTAAAAAAAAAAAAGATAATCATAAAAATGAAAAAATGTTCCTCAGGCTTTTTCGGTTAAAATACTCCCTCAATAGTATACATACTCTTTTGTATGGCATCCGGGTTTAAGGTAGCCTTAAATTGGCAAATGGTGAGAAGAAAGTGGGGGTTTCATTTAGCATAAGCCCAAAGATGGAATCCCCAGCAATTAGACTCTGCCAAGGAATTGAAAAAGTGCTGAACTGATTCACTGGGAGGCACACATGGAGTCCTCCTCTCATGCCTCATGCCTCCCGCATAGTTGTTTACCAAAGTTATTTGAAATGAGGTTGCGCCTCTTTATCTGGTGGTAGGCATAGTTGACTGAGTATAATTATTGGTTCTGTTGTTATGTATTTTTGTCAGCTTTACAGGTGTCCAAAAGTAGCATATGAACAAAAATATCATTACGGCTGTCAATGTTGCAGCCCAACATGCTATCATATTATTTAGCCATTTTGAAGTCATGTCGACCAAGTCACCCCTAAATGAGTCAAGTGTCTTTTAAATCTTCACCAGCCTTCAGGTATTTTCAGATACTATAAATCTGCACGCACCCTATGCTGGTCTTTGCTCACCTTTCCCCTTGGGTGACTCAGCTGAGATTACCTTTTACAGTGTGTAAGGTGTATCCACGTGTTTCTTTCTGCTATTTTGTCCATGTCATTCAGCTCTTGCTCAGTCTATGCCAGTGTTCGGATAAAACTGAACGTACAGTAGATGTTAAGTCATAAACAGACATAGGATGAATAAACAAATGGCAGTAAGAATGTTATTAAAGCACAGTAAATTGTTACTTTTTTTTTTTTTTGGTGTAATGCAGGGATGTCAAAATCATTTCTCTTGCAGGCCACGTTGTAGTTCGGGTTTGCCTCAGAGGGACATTTCGAGTGAAGGCAGCGTGAGATCGATTCCCGCTCAGTGATGATCTCGACATCTGCACTGCGACTGGCTGGCGACCAGTTCGGGGTGTAGTCTGCGCTGCCCGAAGTTAGCTGGGATTGGCTCCAGCTCTCTCTCCGAATAAATGCAGAAGGATTGCATCAGGAAAGGCATACGGTGTAAAAAAATCAAAAAGACAGTTACTGCCGCACCACCATGACAATGGCACAAAAATGGCTTTACACATCAATGCTGATAAAATTCCCAATTTGTTTCTCGTCCCATCAAATTGATGCATGTGAAATTTCCTAGTGACACGCCATTAGAAAACAGTTTTTTTGTTTTTCAAGAGAAGTTAATGGATACACAGAATCCCCCAACTTTTTATTTTTTTTTTTTTTTTGCATTCGTTATCAATTAATAGCATTGGTATTATCTCTGGATCTGTGCAAACAACACAATCTTTTGGAAACGTTTTTTTGTATGTAGTTATCCAATTTGTTTTGTTTTTATTTTATTTTATCTATTTTTTTTTTTTTTTTTTTTTTGGGGGGTGGGGTAGGACCTTGAGTGGTTCCCACAGGTACCACTCGAACAGAAAAATGAAAATAACGGGTAGCGTTTTCATCCAACACGCAACAGTAAAATTTAACTGTTTAGTTGCCATTATGACAGCAGTCTCACTCCCATGTGTAACCGGACCACAGTGACCTTGGCAGTGGGAATGAGAACAGCTATCTTACAAGTGGCCAATAAAAACAAATTTGTTTTGTTTGTGTTAACAATGGTTTCAAAAGCAAAAACTTTCCTACAATGAACAAATGAACTGAAGTACCCCTTTTTGCAATTTTTTTAAGGTGTTTGGGGTCGTAAATAAGGGTTGTAAATAACTCCTGAAAGGGACCCACTTGTGTGTTTTTTTCCCTTCATCATTCGTCTATCTCTCATTGTGTGGAAAATATTGGTAATTTGTATGGTCTCCCAAACAGTGTTTTGAATGGAATGAGACCCTTACGTGCTAGTAATGTATGTATAGTTAGACTAAATCTATCATTGTGTCCAAATTGCCCCCACGTGTGATTGTGAGTGTGGCTGTTTGTCTCCATGTGACCTGCAATTTGCTGGCAACCAGGTCAGGGTGTACCTTGCCTCCTGCCCGTTGACAGCTGGGATAGGCTCCAGCCCTCCCCGCGACCCTTGTGAGGATAAGTGGCTAAGAAAATGGATGGAGGGATGAATCGATGAGTAGCTTGAGGAAACTGACCACGTTTTGGATGCACATTCCCTTGTGGATTATGTCGCACACAGATCAAAGAAGCCCTACAAAAAAAAGTTTTTTTGCATACAAGTTAAATCCATGGCTCAAGATTGCCGCCCACTTAAAAAACGTTTTTTGGTAGAATTATTATTATTATTATTTTTGATCTGTGCTGACATAATTCCCATTTTGTAATCTAGTATCTTATTTTTTCCACATTTTTAGTTCTACTGGTAAGCTTTGTTGTTGCATTTTGTCTAACACATCTCAAAGTATGTCTTCATTTGTTACATGGTCAGCTAATCCCATAAATGTTTTGGGTGCTGCTTCTTTTGCTATTTTATCTTTAAATCCATTTCCTAATGAGTCCGTATTTTATGTGTGTACTGCACATTTACATATGGCTATTTCTTTTGGTAATTGAACTGTTATGAGCAAATTTTGTAGTAGCTCTGCATGTGTCACTGGGTTCCCTGTAGTTGTCGCTATTCCTCTATTTTTCCAGTATTGTGTGTGTAGATTGTGATACCACCGTGAATACAGCAGCATCTGGTCTCAGATTGTTTAAGACTGTCCAATAAGATATTGTCTGTACAGTTCAGTCGTCCCAATCCAAATCTGGTTCTTTTTCCGTCCAATCAGGAACATTTCGTACTATCAAAACAAATTGTCCCAAACTTTTCCACTCCTGTTGTAATGACGTGTGTGGTGGTGTCCATTCCTTGTGTAGTGCATATAGTTTGTCAGTCAGTCTTGTTCCTGTCACCACAACTGATATACCATCGGAATACAGATAATCATGATTTTTTTCTGGTGTGGGTTGTTTTAAGTTTACAGTATCTTATACTATATAGTCACGTGCAATGAGTCACTTCCTACGTCATTTTGTGGTTGTTCAATCATGTCTTGAGCTGTCTGCAGCAAGAAATCTCCTGTTCTTGTGGGAGGTTTGTTTGGAATATCTAAGGTGTAATAATAGAGTGCTGGATTCCTATTTTGTAAGATATTTAACTGTCCTCCCAATAATTCCTTTTTTTCTTTTTACTTCTATTTTTCCTGTCAGAGAGGGAATTAAGCGCAGTCCTAGTTTCAGCAAGCCATCTCTTCCCAAAAAAACGTATGGGACAAATTAAAAAGTGTGGTCTTCAGGAATGCCTCTGTTTGCTTTAAAACATGCAGTCATTCCAATTATATATCCTTCAAAAGGTTCATTGTTATTTTATTTTGCTCTCCAATGGCAGAACAATTTGGGTTTTTTTCTAAATCTAGCAGAGGTGCACGATATTAACCCTCAATTTCCCTGCTGCTGTGAGAAAGTACTTTGCTGTCATCCAAATTTATTGTACTTCCACACCATTTAAGTGGTAAGATTTTCTCAAGTCTTGCGTTCCCTGGACGAATTATGTTACATCAACTTTATGAGATGTGATACCTTTTATGGCTGTTTTCACATCATCTCGAGTCCAGCCTTTTTTGTTGTTGTTGTTGTTGTTTGTTTGTTTGTTTGTTTTTTGTTGTTTGCGTGTGTGTGTGTTTCTCTTATTTTATCCTGCAGGTTAACTGTATATATTTTTTGTGTGCATGTTGACCTGGCCAGCAAAGTCATATTGTGTTATCCACAAATTTAGATGTTTTGTTTTAGTAGGACATTTGCTTTCTACAAACGTCTAGTCCTTACACATCATTATTGTTATTATTTTTTTCAGATGTTGTGTTTCAACTATTTTGCTATTTATCAACTATTTTGCTATTTGTCGATATAAGACGATACTGTGGGAATGGATCTATTGTAGACCAAGGACTCCCTGTCCTGAAAAATAGCCAGATGTTAGAGGAGGTGACAGGCTTAATCAGCATTATGTCATCTCCTCTTGCAGTAGCTTGGGTTAAAATTGCTTTTTTTTTTTAAAACCAACAATAGTTGTGGATTACGAGTTTAATACATTCTCAATGGAAGAAGGCCTTGCCATTATTATTATTATTTTTTTGTATAGCAGCCACTGTGGCTCGTGCATTCCCTCTTTCTGGAAACTCAGTATTTTTATCGCTTTGTTGGATACACACACAACCAATTTCTGTATTCCGTAAAATAGTTCAAAGCACTTCCTTCCAGTTCAGGTGACTGAACAGTACTGCACTGGGGACAAAGTAACTGTGGAAGTACAATATTAGTGTACACCAGGGGTGCCCAATTCGCTGAGGCAGTTTTGGTCGATCACCTGACCGCATGCCCCCCCGCACCCCTCAAAAAAAAAAAAAAGATGTCAGCCTATCATCCATCTCCTCACTTGATTCAGGCGTGGCCTGCAACCATGCAAACTCCACACAGGCGGGGATGGGATTTGAACCTCGGTCTTCAGAATTGTGAGGCACATGTTCTAACCAGGCGGCACGGTGGATCAGTTGGTAAAGCGTTGGCCTCACAGTTCTGAGGTCTCAGGTTCAATCCCCGACCAACCTGTGTGGAGTTTGCATGTTCTCCCCGTGCCTGCGTGGATTTTCTCCGGGCACTCCGGTTTCCTCCCACATTCCAAAAATATGCAACATTAATTGGACACTCTAAATTACCCCTAGGTGTGATTGTGAGCGCGTCTGTTTGTCTCAATGTGCCCTGCGATTGGCTGGCAACCAGTTCAGGGTGTACCATGCGTCCTGCCTGTTGAAAGCTGGGAGATGCTCCAGCACTCTCAGCGACCCTTTTGAGGATAAGGAGTGAAGAAAATGGATGGATGGATGTTCTAACCAGCCGTACACCAGGCGGCTTACAATTAAATACAGTGGTACCTCTACTTACGAAAGTCTCTACTAAAGAAAGATTCAGGTTACGGAAAGCCACCACGGCAAATATTTGTCTCTTTTTACAAAACAAATTCAGGGTATGAAAGGAAAAAATGGCGGTGTATTCAACCAAACGGAAAGATCCTGTACTCTGTCTTGGTTTGAAGTGGCGCAATAGAGCTGCTCTCCCATTGGGCACCGCTGGAGCACATTCCTGACATCACATTGGCAAAGAGAGATGTCAATATTTAGCCATGACGCACATACCGTCTCTTGGTACAATAGAGCAGCTACCCCTGTTGGCTATCACATAGAATCTTCCAGGCATCACATCCCTCCATAGGCTCAGTGCAACATCAATCTTTTTTTTGTGGGGGGGACGTCAATCTTTACCTGTGATGCACTTCCTGTATGTTAGTCACCGAATCCATTTTGATAGGCTTAAAATTATTCGCAGATTTATTCATCTTTTTCACCATGGGCCCCAAGAAATTGATGGCCAGTTGTCATGCTCCTGGCATCCTGCCCACGTTGGGCATGGCCAGCCAATTAGTCGGCACAAACCTGCACCCTGTTTCGGCTGATTACACCCGGTACTTATAGGAGACGGGGGACAACTAGTCCTCCGCCAGATCGTTGATTCTCATGCCTCGTTCCCGCATTCCCGTATACCTGACCTACCGTGTACCACCCCTCGCCCCTTTCCCTGACCATCCTAGTAAGCCTGCCTCTTTTGATACTGCTGCTTTTCCTGAGTGACTCACTGATCATTGACCATGGACCGAATAAAGGCTTTCTGTACACTACCTGCTTGCCTCTGGAGTTGTGCATTTGGGTCCGCCCTCCAGCCTCGTTTGTGACACCAGTGCCATCATGCTGCTGCCATGTGGCCTTATGCTGTTGCTTCACTGAAGTTTTTGAAGATCAAAATGAAGGTTGGACCTGAAGTTGAGGAAATTGTTTTGCTGGGAAAGGCTAAGTAGAACATTGATGAGTTGGTTCACCAAGAGGATCTTTCGACGGAGAAGCAATGACATTGACTTGCTATTTACATGTTTAAATGTGATTTTCTTAATTAAATGACTTCTGGAATGGATTAATTTTGTCAGTAGAGGTACCACTGTAGATTAAATGAAATTCAATTTCTCAAAGTAGCTAGTGGGAGCGGCAGTCTTACTTGCCACCGATGTTATTCAAATAAGCGGGTGCTATTGTCAAATCATGATTGGGGGAAAAAAAAAAAAAAGCATAGTGGTTCTGATTTTTACACCACGTAATAAATATGGCAGCAGCGTGGTTCTCCATGGCTACATGCGCGGCGAGCTACATGCACCGCACGTGCTCCGGAAGCACAGAGTTATGTAGGGTGTTTGACAGCAGTTTCTGCAGATGGGGGCATGACTGTGCAATTTCCTTGTGCATGGTGCTGCTGGTTGGCAGCACCTCCACCTCTTTGCGCCCTGATTACTTTGTGTATTTAAGCCTTGTTTTTCATGCCACTGGGTTATTTTCACGTGACGTCACTTGCTGTGCTGCCTCAAACGGCGGCCATTTTCGATCCCTGAGCTCCGTTTCTCATACATACGCAAGGTGGACAACATTGTTTCTAACTGCATCTATTGAAGACGCGACCGACAGCACATCAAGCCCAGGCTGACTATTGGGCTAACCTGGCATAGGCACATCTTGGGACTCAGGACTGCGTCACAAAGGCGCAGTATTGGGCCTTTGATCTTGATGTATAAATGGCACTGTTGGAGGACGCTTTCTCCCTCCGCGTGTTCGTTTAATTTTGGGTAGTGAGAATGTTGTTATCCAAATAAAGGCTGAAGATGATGAACAGTTTCTTCGAAGAATTTACTTATAGAATATTCTGGGCACTTATGAGTTACAGACAATGGCTGTAGAGAGCAGATCAGAAGTGCCAAGATACAGAGAAAGTACACATCCTTAATCTTGTCAGAAGGGCGGACTATGAGTGGTATCAAACCTGTGGCGTGTGATCGGGGTTTTCCACTTAGACAAAGGGTTTCTGTCTCAACCGGTTCTAGCTGGCAATGGATTATTACAAAGTGTCCAGTATGCAGTTCATCAAGGTTAGCCTACATGCAGAGATTCCCTCAAAGACACATCTGGCTTCAGCTGAGGACATGAGGAAATTATGGAGTCATGACTAAATATGGGCATAAGACCTACTTCAGCACTTACCTGTATGCTAACCCTAACACGAAAGGCGGTGGAATATTACTTTTTAATATCGAGGCCAACTCCATTTATCACATTTTTTCAAAAAGTTAAACCTGTATAGTGGTTCACCATAAGCAACAAGAAATGTTTATTATTGGTTTAAAATTTGACAAAAATGGCAGAAAGACAAATAATAAACAAATCCAGTATTCTTAATTGTAATATTGGCCTTCTGAATACCAAATAATAAACACATCCACTATTCTTAATTGTAATATTGGCCTTCTGAATAGAGTATCAATTAAACTTGTTAGCTTAGCTCGGCGACATGACGATGGAGGTTGAAGCCGGGCAGCGTGATAGCAGCGCCAGGCACTCGTCCACAAAGCCAAGTCTCCGTAAAGCACAGAACCGCAGAACATCCAAAGTCTTTCATCAGAAGCGTTAAGATGATGTCCCCGCTTTCGAAGTCGGACTTGTATCCCGGATCGTGAGCATCTTCGTCATGAGGCTTTGAAGAGCAACTCTGGAAAAAGCTTCAGCGAATTGGCTAATGTTGACAAAAACAAGTCAGAAGAAAGCTCTCTGATGGTTAGCAAGTCTTCTCTTGTGTACTTGAGTCCCGAGACGCCCGTGAAACACAAAAACACAAACAGTAACGGAGAGCATTCCGAAGATGTTAAGTAGAGAGGTTAAATGGCAGCGCGCAGTGGCATATAGGCAATTCAGCAAAAAATGTGACGTCAGTGAAAACAACCCCTTGTTCCTAGATCGTTGTGTGTATATGCATGTGTTCACAAGCATCAGCTAGCGTAACTGCTTCGTCTCATGTCATAGTGTTACTGAGTCATATCTAGTCAAGGCATGTATCATGTTTTATCATGACCAATTTTTTACATTGTTTCATGTTTTTTAGACCAAGCCTTTTGCCTTGTTATTTTTGTACCGTCATTCTCTTGGACTGCCTTCCCCTGTATCACCTCTGCCTGGCAATAAACCTTCCTAAAATCCACGCCCACATCTGGGCTTCCTGCATCTGGGTCCTACTCTCCACTTTATTTGTAATATGTTAACCAATGGAACTTGACCCCCGGTCGATCGCGAGAGGCTGGATGCTTGAAAAGCTCTTGGGGGGAAAAAAAATCTGGCCACCCCTGATACATTTGAAAACATTTCTGGATATAACACAGGTAATGTTTCAGTATCTAACTATAATAAGTATGAGATTTTGATTTACTTTGACTTGATCTAAGTTCTAATGTTAGACTAGTCTATCCCTATCTAAATGTGAATGGTTATTTCCCCCCTGGTACCGCGTTATCTTGAAGTTGAAAACTTTTCCCCTCTACATACTTTAGGAAGATACAGACAATCTACTGCTATCTTTCATCAATGGATTGACAATAGATAGCGCCGTAAATTACGTGAGTTTATAACAATACATCATGATGAAATAAAATGATTTGGTTATATGAATATTTAGTTTTGAAATTGAATGTCAGTGGTTAGAGCACTGGTTTGGTAAACCAGGGGTTGTGGGTTCATATCCCACTGGGGCCTCCACTCCCTGAGAAGGGTTGCGTCAGGAAGGGCATCCGGCATAAAAATTGTGCCAAACATATGTGTGCGTTCATCCGAGATGACACGCTGTGGCGACCCCGAAAGGGACAAGCCGAAAGAAACTTTTATAGATTAATCATGAATGTATTTATTTTTGTTTTATATTATATTTCTTCGGCACGGTGGGGCAGTTGGTAAAGCGTTGGCCTCACAGTTCTGAGGTCTCAGGTTCAATCCCCGACCAACCTGTGTGGAGTTTGCATGTTTTCCCTGTGCATGCGTGGGTTTCCTCTGGGCACTCCGGTTTCCTCACACATTCCAAAAATATGCAACATTAATTGGACACTCTAAATTACCCCTAGGTGTGATTGTGAGCGCGTCTGTTTGTCTCAATGTGCCCTGCGACTGGCTGGCAACCAGTTCAGGGTGTACCTGGCCTCCTTCCCGTTGACAGCTGGGATAGTCTCCAGCACTCCTTGTGACCCTCGTGAGGATAAGTGGCAAAGAAAATGGATGGATGGCTGAATGGATGGATGAATGATATTTCTTTGCATATTGTGCATCTGTCTGTTTGCAGTCAACATGACACCAGTAGACCAGCTGGACCAGTAACGAACACGATCCAGCTGCAAGGAACTGCACCAATACACACCTACCTGAAGTGAGAAAACTCTCTTTACAGCATGTTAATTACATCCTTTCTTCAAGCTATTTGGATAAGAAATGAGCAATAGCAGTACCATAATTCAGCCCAAGAATCTGCACTGCTGGACATACAGCTGGTTTGTGTTAGATGCTGAAGCAATACATAATGGCAAGGTAAATATCACTTATTTCTGCTGCATTTACTCGGGGTTGCCAATAGGCCGAGAATAAGACCTAAATAAAGTCCTTGGCTTTAGACACTTCTTTGTTGTAGTCCAAGCATTCCTAGGAATGCAGAGGATGTGTCAGTGACAATTTGACAATGACTCACAAAAAAAAATAAAAAAAATAAAAAGATGTGCCTGTAAGGATTGACACAGTATCACAGGTTTCAGGTCATTTGCAGACAAATCAGAGCTGTGGGGTTCCCTTTAGGCAACGCAGTCACATTTCCAAAGGAAAGTGACGTCTCTCCTCAACTGTTAAAGTGTCATCATGAAAGCCGATGTTGTAAAATGTTTGACGAAAACATTTCCAAAAACTGGAAGCAATGTTCGTCATCATTACTTTTTGTCTCTGTAAGGGCCTGTAATTTGATGATGAAAGGGAAAGTGAACACTGCTGCTGAGAAGAACAGTCACACCAAAAGTACAAACATGGTATCAGACCAGTTTCAAGATCTCCAACCTTGTGCACGGGTAAGAACTACTCATTCATTCCTAATGCGTATACACAAACCATAAACACTGCTCAGAAATATTCAGATTTTTGTTTTTATATTAGACTGTTACCATGCTTGCAAAGCTAATGGTACCTAAGTTTAAGTATTTCTGTTAAATGTGATGTATATGATCATCTTAAGTGATTAAGTCTAATCTGTGAATTAATTTGTGTGGCAGTGCCACCCATATAATATATATAATAATATTTTTCACCGACTGAAACAATAAATGCTTATGATAGAATAGCCTCCCTTACTTATTCCATCCATCCATCCATTTTCTTCACCGCTTATCCTTACAAGGGTCGCGGGAGTGCTGGAGCCTATACCAGCTGTCAACGGGCAGGAGGCAAGGTACACCCTGAACTGTTTTTCACCCAATTGCAGGATACATGGAGACAACAGCCACACTCACAATCACTCTTATGGGCAATTTAGACTGTCCAATTCATGTTGCATGTTTTTGGAATGTGGGAGGAAACCGAAGTGTCACCTCCTTTCATAATTGTACAAACAAATTGTCCTGGTGCAAAGGGTGAGAATTGCTAGTATGGGAGTACTTGAGGACAAGTTGCACGAATCCTACTTGATGGACTGTGCTTTATAGCCAGAATATGCGGCAAAATAAAAATCAAAGTGTTAAATATCTTTGGATTTACAGTTCTAAAAACCTTGAAGACATTTTTACATCACAGTTGTGAATCGGTGGCATGGTTGACTTGTCGTTTGCTCATCAGCCTCACAATTCTGAGGCTTGAATCTCTGCTGCCTTTATATCTGGTTTTTATTTGTTCTTCTTGTGCTACTCTGTCTTCAGGCACTTCTTGCTCCCACATTACCTAAAAATATAAATTGCCCAGGTGTGAATATGTGTGAATGGTAGTTTGTCTATAGCATATGTTCCCTGTGATTGGCCTGAGAGCAGACCATGGTGTACTCTGCCTGTCACCTGAAGTTAGTTGGGATTGACTCAACACACACATGACTCAAATAAGGAAAAATGGTGTAGAAGTTGAATGGATGGAATAAGTTGTGAATTTCCATGAACACCCGCCTTCCTCCAGAGGATGCTGCAGCACCCTCATGTACATATAGCAGTTAGTTGTTCCTATTCTTCTCCTGACTCACAGATGTCTCGACCACCGAGAAAGGCAGCTGCATTTGGGAAGCGCTCCAACTCCATGCGCAGGAATCCGAAAGCAGAAGTCAGCAAAGCAGGATGGCTGTACAAGCAGGTATGTGTTCTGATCAATTGTCATCATTGAATTCACTTGATTAAGTTTTGCACAACCTGTGGGGCAGTGACATGCGTTAAGATTTATGGGTGGTGAGGCAATGATAATCACATTTGAGAGTACATGAGCCAAACAGAGTGGTATATTTGCCATTAATGTTTATTAGCAACTTGAAATAATAATAATTAAAAAAAGAAAACGGTTAACTGGTATTTTGTTACTTGGTGTTTGAAGTAGTGGTTCTTAAAGATCAAGTGTCGTCAAACTGATGATTTTTGGTATATTATTAATGAAAAACCGACAGCAAATATGGTCGCATGTGTTTATTCACCACAAAACATGATTTTGACGTATACAGCTTTTTGTAACTCCCGCCAAGAAAATCCTTTCAGGGATTTGTTTTCTAGAAGAAGCAGGAAGTGACGTAAAGGACAGCGGCGCCCACTTATGGACTCGTTTGTTTCCATTAGTTTTACCTCCGGGAAGGTAGCTCGTTGTTCCTTCGTGTTAGCCAAAATGCCAGCTCATTGCATTGCTGGAAATTGTTTGAACACTCAGGAGAATGAAATTACCGTTCATAAGTTTGAAAGAGACCCTTTTCGTTGTGAAAAATGGATTGCACGGGTGCAGAGGATGAGAGCTTTGTGTGTTCCAAATAACAGGTAAATGTGTATACACCCCCCCCCCCAAAAAAATAAATAAATAGGTTTGGGGCGGTCCACCTAATCGGTGGTCTCTAATAACGTAGCAAAAGATCCACATATGAAATATGTTGATGTGCGCATACAGCTACTAAAAAAAATAATAGTTTGGGGTGGACCACGTAATCGGTCTCTCTCATAACGTAACAAAAGATCCGCGTATGAAATGTGTCGATGTGCGCGTCGCCCAGCCAACAATGTCTTGATAGTGTTCATCGTGTACTGCGGCGACTTTGAAGATATCCTTGAAAGCAACATAGCTCGGTTCCACCTCCTCCTTATATGCCACGACGGGGCGCCGAAACTCAGTCACACCGGCTGAGGCGCCACGTTCGGCGGTCACAGCTTCTGCGAAGGCTGCGCGTCGTGCTCTGCGACGGGGGCGGCTCTGAAGAACCCAGCCGAGAATGTGTTACTCAGTTGCGTGCGTGCATAAAGCACCCCGGCTCGACTGCGAGCACCCCCCTAAGGCAGCACCGCTCGGCTGTCATAAACCACATCGGCCGGCTGCGATGAGCCGTGATGGCTCATCTCCACCACGGGAGTGGATCGGACGGGATGCGGTTTGGCCATGATCGGATATCATCTGAATATGGCTAGAAACAATAGCGTAATATTGCCCTGAGGGCTTGAAACAATAGTGTAATATTGCCCCGGTAACTTCACTCAGTTGTGTGGTGTTGTCCTTTTCGAAAAGAGCTTCGACGTCAGAAGGAGCGTCGTAAAAATGTGAATATCTCTGTTGTTCGGCTTCCATAGTAGCAGGCACTGCACGTTTTCAACGGCGAATGTGACGCTGACGTCAAGGACAGAGGACGCGACTAATATGGCGACCACTTTGTTGTCGAGGGACACTCAATTGCGCAACTTTGTGCATGGATGACGCGCTTGTCAGGTTTAAACAGCCTAGGACATTTAAAGTAAAATTATCAAGGAAGGAAGACAACTTCTGGCTTGCGAGAACGTGGGATGTGTCTCTTTCACAATCTCCAACCTGTTCTAATCATAAATAATAATTAAGTAATTTAGACAAGTTAATCTGGTGCTACTGGTTTATTGTTTGGTCATACATAGATGTTGTTTTAGGTTTTTTTTCCATATATCCTGTTCTATATTTTGACTCTTTTGCTGAGATTCTCGTAATGTATTCAATTCTAGATTTGTAGTTGTATCAACGTCATAATTTGAGTTTTTTTTCCCCCCATGCAGCTTCCTTGATTATTTTATCAGCAAAGTATTTCCCAATGAATTCAGATTTTTTGTTTGATGTCTGTGTGACACATTTGGATACAAAAACATTTTTTTGCAGTTGTTTCATTTAGTAATTGAACTAATAATTTTGCATACATTGCCTGTGGATGAAATAATGTGCGTTTCTTTTTTTTTAGTATTGCGCAAAAATATGAACCGTTGCAAATGCATATTGGTTGTCTGTATAAATTGTTAAATTTTTCTTTCATTAGTTTACATGCCTCAGTTAGTGTTAGTTGTATTGTTTTTGCAGAAAATGCTACAGCATATTCTGATTTGGTTTTCCCAAATACAAACACAACATTCCCTATTGGTAATGGCTGGTCTTTCATGTCACATCTGCTTTATTTATTTGAAAAAAATATATACTTTCCCAATTTTTCAAAATCATGTTTTTTTTCCATCTCCCGGAAATGGCAACATTTACTGGATGAAGAGTTCTACATCTTTCTGTTTTGATAGAAATGTTATGTTTCGCAGAAGGTGAAACAAAACAGTTAATGCACTTATTTCTATGAAGTCATAATGTGACCTTTGAAAGTCATAACTTATCACAATTTGGCAAAATCAAGACCGCGCTTGTCACCAATGCTTGCTTAATGTTGCAAAATGCTTTTTTCGCTTCCGCCCTCCATTTCAACAAAGATGTCATTTTAAAGTCTTCCTTATTGCATCATTTTATGTAATGGAGTTGTTAATTTGGCTAATTTGGTACCCGAATTCAGCATTAATTTGTCAGTCCCAAAAATGACAAATTGTTCAATTGTTTGTGGCTTTTGAGTTTTTAAAATGTTTAACCTGTTATTGGCAAATATGGAGTTTTTTTTTTTTGCTTTGTGCCCGTCCTCAGCCAGATCGTTTAAAAGAGCCACTGTCTTTCACGTTTCCTTATCACGGGACGCTATCGCTACATATTTAAATGAACTATGGAGTTGAAATTTTGACTCCAAATGTGAATGCAAACCAAATTTGGAATTCTTAGCCACTGGGGTTGAAAGAAATGCATTACTTATATCTATGACGATGAATATTATTGCATCTGGTCTGAGGGAATTAAAGTGTTAAAGTCAGGCACGCAAGGTAGTCTTATTTTCTATGTCCTGAGGTGCAGTCGGCACACTCCCCTTAAAAAGTTTTGTCCAAATCCAATCTGCCTCAGTTGGTCATTATTTTATGATGTCATGTCATATTGTGAAAAAGGCAGTTGGGGGTAGAGAGGCGCGTGCACTCACCTCTCTGTTCTTAATTTTCAACTTTCCTTTATTGTCCTGTCATTCCTTTTTCGTCGTCTCTTCGATGAAACATCATTTAATTTTCTTTCTCTCAACATTCTCATCTCTCTCTCATGCTATTTTCTTCCAATATTCTATATATCTCTTTGTTACTACTTATTATTACTCATTTTATTATATACTCTTGCAAGGTTGCTATTTTCTGGCTATTTAACTGACCAGTAAAATTGTGTTGATATCCATCTATATAAATATTAGTTTTGTGTTGGATTAATTTTTTTCCGGCATATTTCCAATCTTTACACTGCAGTGTGTCTCTAAGTTTTTCCTTACTATTATTTTTTTCCCATTTAAGTCACTTTAAAAAGAATTATTGCCTTTATTTTCCACAGTGGTGTGTTAAGTTTACAACTGAAGTTTACAACTGAGAGTATACCACTACTTTCACTCAATTTTCTCTTGCACATTGGAATAGGGGATTTTATGGAATTTATTGCGAAGCTATTTACACAAGGAATTTAAGTGCATGACAGGGCTCCGTGACCCTCAGGATGTTTTGGGAATTTTAGGAGCAAAAGCTATTTACACACGGAAATTAAGTGCGCGACAGGGCTCCGTCACCCTCAAACTGCTTGACATTGACTAGTATAGGACAAGGCTTGATCGTGTCTCCTTACATTCTTTAATGACTCCCCATCATTTACTCTTTGAACTGGTTTCACTCTTTTTAAACCAAAATTGGACTTACCCTGTTGTCTTCCGTCCGTCTCTGGATCCCGTCAACCGTTGGATACCAGCCGGTGGACTGCACACCAGTCCCGGAAAGGGTCTTTAGACTCAGAAAGAGTCTGTCGTGGCCACGGTCTTTCTGGTATTCAGCACACCCGCTGGAATCCTCAGGCATCTTGGGATCCGGCTCGAAGGACAAATTTAATGTCAGGTTTAAACGGCTTAGGACATTTAAAGTAAAATTATCAAGGAAGGAAGACAAGAGGAACTTCTGGCTCGTGAGAAGAACGTGGGATGTGTCTCTTTCACAATCTCCAACCCGTTCTAATCACATCTCCACGTCTCCACTTTTTTATTCCTTAGCGTGGTCCGCATCACACAAAGCAAATTGTGACAAACAAAGCAACTGTGACAAAAATAGTCCATGTGAGTCTTTGCGATGTCTTCACCATCCTCTGGACATCGTCAGTCTTTGTTGTCTTCTGCATCACTGTCTGGTGTTAAAGTACATTATAGCAAAGTTTCCATGGCACCTAATGTGCCTCTCAATTGCATTGCATCACATAAGCATTAAAAACCCAAGAAAGCTAATATGAGAACTTTATATCGAATTAATCCAACAGCGCTCTCCGCTCACTTTTTTTTTCTTTTGTATAGACATTGAAGTGAATACTGTTATATGTATTTTTCATTACAATATCTATTTTATAATGTTTATAGGGATGTCAGTCGCACTTTAAACTTGCAGCAGGTAATGAACTCCGCAAGTTTCAAATATGCCTTCATGGAACACTTTGTAATTGGAAAGATAAAATATGGTTTATTTTTAACCCGAAACAGGTGTATATTTTTTTTCATGGACAAAAAAAAAAAAAAACCTGAATATCAGATGCTCAAAAAAAAAAATCTGTGTTCAAACCACCAAAACATGAATTTCATACAGAAGACAAAAACACAATTCAAGTCAAAGAACATTTACTACAGTTTTCGTACGAAAATTTCCATATTTTTTAGCTTTGGTTTTTGAACGAAAATCTGCATTCGAACACCCCAACCAGCTGACCTGCGACGATTTGTTTTTATGTTTTTGAAAAAAAAAAAAAACAGAAAAGACGTAACGCTTGTGGCGCAACCAGTTGACTCACACACTCCTCTGCTCGCGGACGTTTCCCTTTACTTTTCTTCAAATTGAGCAACATTAATCCCCGATCAAGTCTCCAAAGAAGGCAAGTGGAAATGCTGGGACTGTAAAAAGGAAAGGGTGCGTGAAACTGTCGACTTCAAGAAGGATTTGATAGCGGAGCACAAATCTGGTGTGCGTGTTTCTGAGCTATCGAAGAAGTATGACATGGCGAAATCGAAGATCACCACCATTGTGAAACACAAGGACGCCCTCAAAGCAAGTGATGGTGCTCAAGGAATAACCGTGTTGACCAAGCAAAGGCTACAGATCTTGGAGTAAGTCAAAAAGTTGATTCTTATTTTCGTGAATGAACAGCAGTCAGCTGGGGAAAGTGTTGCTGAGAAAGGGAGGAGATGTCGTCTGAAGAGGCTGAAGGCAGGAAGGATGTCTCAAGTGCTGATATAAAAGCTATCTGCACCAAATGGAACGACATCCATAATTTTTGTAGAACTCCATCACCCTAACAAAGCAGAACGTTGCAGAGCAATGCAAAATTTCAATAATGTTGTTATGAGCCACTTCAGGAAGGTGCTTAAAAGATGGCAGAAACAGTCTGCATGAGATTCTTTCTTTGTTAAAAAGGGGCGAATCACCCCCACCGGAGACATTTGAAACAGTTGTTTTGCATTGCTTTTTTCTTTTATTCCATTAACCCTACCTCTCGTTGCAAGTTATTTTTTTATGTTATGTACTTTCTGTGCAAATAAAAAAAAAACATTTGTCTGTTTGTTTTCCCCCTCATTATTGCTTGTTTAAAGTTATTCTGCACTTTTGTTAATAGAAAAAGGTTTACAAGGCTGGGGGCAGAGTCGCTACAGATACGACAATGCACACCCGGCCTACAATACACTACTACGCTAAAGCATACATTTTAAGCAAAAAATAAATATATTTCTTAAGTGATTTAATTCTATAAAGTATTTAAACTGTATTTCTACGATGCAGTTTATTACCAGGAAAAGCTACAAAAAATCGCTTTTAGGCTAGGAATGCATTATCTCATTTTCCATTCATTGTAATGGAAAAATGTGCTTCGGTTTTCGAACGTTTTGGTTTTCAACCAGCCTTCTGGAACGGATTATGTTCGAGAACCAAGGCATCACTGTACAGTATAACTCAAAACTCATCCGCCTTTGGGCACAGAAATTTTTTTATAAAACACACTGTTAAATGGTGACCTCTGGTTACTTCTAACAGTGTAAATAGAGGGCAATCATAATATTTTGCAAAGTTAAAACATGAGTCCAAATAACCAAAATAATTTTACCAAATTTCAGACATAAAAATGTTTATATCAAATAGGCTACTGCACTTACAAGGTATACTTCAGAAATAAGTACACAGGAAATTATATATATATATATATATATGTGTGTGTCGAGTGTGACCATGCTCGCGCGCCTTCGTGCTTGCAAATCTCCACAGTCGAGCACGAAAAATCACACGCGTAAAATTTGTTACAAGTAGAAAAAATAGATATTCAAAGACGTCGCTTATTTTGTGTAGTCTTAGTTTACGTGTTTATTTAATAAACGGTGTACACTAAACAAGCCTGCTCCAAAAAAAAAAATGGATTCACCTGGAAACAGGAAATGCAAGTTAATCGTACTGAGCATGTACGGAAGTTAGGCCGAAAGCACATATTCAGACCTGCTTCACGTACTGCAAGCGCATTTACGTCGAAAGTCATCAACATAATGAGCCATGCCAAAGAATATTCGGTTACACCAGGGGTAGTCATTGTGTCGATTGCGAGGCAGTGTGACAGCGTGCCCCCACCCCAAAAAAAAGACGTTAGATTATCATCCACCTCGTTGCTTGATTCAAGTGTGGCCAATACATCAAGCGCATGCACACAAAGGCGCGTTCTAGCAAGCCGGCCTCCTATTTACGGCAGTCCCGCAGTGCCTGCCCCCCACAACAATACATCATGATTGCTGACAGGAATGTTTGTTACAATGTATCGCTCGCTTGTTGCCACTAACGCTGATTATGTTAAACTAAACTTTCAGTATTTTCAAAACATTGCGGGTACAGACTGTTCGTGTTTATTCCTTGACAGGCCAGTGCATTTAACTTTTCTTCAGATAAAGTTTGTCGGATCAATAATTTTTTATTGATGAATAATTTTATATACCGTTTTAGATCATTTTCCACTAATATCAGTTGAAATTGGAAATTATCATTTCTGAGTTTCAATGTATTTGTTTATTTTATTTTTAATTTAAAGTCATTTTATATTAATTCAGTAAGTTATTTTAACATCTTGAAATTCCATCCATAATCACACCCGCAACTTTATCTATATATGAGAGAGAGAGATCATGAAATATAAAAGTGAGCGATAAGATGCGTGATCTACAGGGCCATTGCTACAGATAGGCCAAATTGTATTCACAGTTGTCAATTATATAATATTTAAGAAATTTACATCCAACTTACCTTCAGTGAAGAAAATACGTATTTGAACACCCTGCTATATTGCAAATTCTCCCACTTAGAATCATGGAGAGGTCTGAAATATCCATTGTAGGTGCATTTCCACTGTGAGAGAGATAATCTAAAAAGAAAATTCCAGAAATCTCAATGTATGATTTTTAATGATTTATTTGTGTAATACAGCTGCAAATAAACACGGAGTTTCAGCACCCACCAAAGTTTTTCCATTGGGTTTAGGTCTGGAGGCTGGCTAGGTCATGCCAAAACCTTGATATGGTTCTTACTGAGCCACTCCTTGGTTTTCCTGGCTGTGTGCTTCAGGTCATTGTCATGTTGAAAGACCCAGCGAAGTCTAACAGTACATGGCCGCGGTCATCCTCTCCTTAGTACAGTGCAGTCGTCCTGTCCCATGTGCAGAAAAACACCCCCAAAGCATGATGCTACCACCCCCATGCTTCATAGTATGGATGGTGTTCTTGGGATTTATGGTTGAAATTAATGAAACACATTCAACACTGCACCTCTGTGACTACACCCACTTTGCAAACGTTTTAAACTAACTTATATTCACATTCTACAACAAAACAATGAAAATATATGGAGGAGTACAAAATGTGTCTTCCACTCACAAATCTCACAAACAAGAGGAAGTATTTCCTCCCGCAACACGAGAAGTGTTGCTCCAAAATAAAGCATGCAGCCTGCTTCCTGTGTTCATCAGATCTTCCAACAATAATTCAATGGCATTTTCCCCCCTACAATGAACATTTTTAAACATACAATTCCTTACAACTTTAATAAAACAGAGAAGAATGAAAAAAATAAATGACAGAGAAATTGCTGCCTTTCAAAATAAAGGTATGCTTCCACGTCCTGTTCCTATTATGGAACACGACATCACACCATTACACAAAGAGAGTTTGTGTTGTGGTGCTGTATGTAACAGAATGTGTGTCACCATCAAGTCAAAAAAGATGATGCAATCCATGAAATAAATGGTGAATGCTTTGTAAATATGTCCCACTTGAACCATGCAGTGTATGAAGGTTACTCAGGGTGCCTTTTCTTAGTTGTGTGTTGGTAAAAAAAATTATATATTATTTTGCAATCAAAAGCCCTTTCTCTGTCTGGTGGTTAATGTTTTATAGTGTCACAAAAAGCATCAATATTAGTGTCAACGTGTATGGCATTCTGTTTGACTTGTTTTTATTCACAAGAAGCTCATTTTCTCCATCAAACACCTGTTTTTGTGAACTAAAACTATGTTCCACTGCTGATTACTAAAGAACTGAAAAACTCAGATACAAACTTTTTTTTTACTGGTGAAAATAGTCTCCTCTCTTTTTGTTTATATTGTCACCAAACCTTATTCTGTAGGTCTTGAAATATCTGTCAAAATGCACCAACAGGGCTGGCGATATGGGGAAGTCTGCTTTGAAAAGAGCTTGCAATGAATGGGATAAGAGAGTCAGAAAATGTATATATAAAAAAAAAAAAAATCCCACACATGGCCAAACTGAAGTGGACTCACTGTTTCACATGACTGCAGTTGGAAATGCATACTGAAAAGTAGTGTACAAGTTGACAGTGATGGATCAAGCCATTACTTCCCTGTCCTACAGAGAATGTCATTAGGTTGAAAATTGTTCTTTGCCCTTATAATTACTGTGACAACCACAGTACGCGTTTCAAACAGAGTGTACACTATATCAGTACTGTAGTGACACAGTATAAAGAGCAATATAATCTCATATGATAATCTTTGGATGTAATGTGTGTCCCTTTCAGGCCAGTAGCGGAGTGAAGCAGTGGAACAAGAGATGGTTTGTTCTCTCTGACAGATGTCTCTTCTACTATAAAGGTGTGTAATTCACATTTTCAAGTTTGAAATTCATCTTCAATGACATTTGGCTATTAATGGTAAACTTGTTTTTGCCCAGCAAGAGCGCTCATAACTGAGCATCTTTGTCCACCTTTAACAACCAAAACATACAGCTGTGAATACGATAAGTCTAATTTTCATTGTAACAGCTGTATATATCATGGAACATGAAGCTACACAGCCCTACAATTCATTTCATTTGAAAAGCCACAGTGGTAGACGTTTAAATCTTGGCACTTTATAAATGATTAACTCAAGTGTGTCAATTGCTTTAACTGGGTTACTGTCTTATCTACTTTAGTACTGCTGTAAAGCAGGTACTATAAAATATAATGAAATCTGAAGGCTACAAGATGTTCGGGAAGTCACTGCACTCATTTTTTTAGCTGACGTTTTAATATACAACACGGGAGGTACAGTAATTTTTTGAAAATAATGTGCAAATTTTTCCAAAAATATTTTCAAAAAGTTAATAGAGTGCATTATATTTAGGTATGGATGAAAAAGAAAAAAATACAATCACATTGTATCATTGTATACAGGTACATAGAGTGGTAAAAAAAAAGTATACATTTACATTTCGACATGATATTCGATGTCTTATGTTACACATTTATATTTATGATGGTAATGTGCGCCCCCAACCTTAACTCAATGACCTCCTTGGGGAGCTTGCATTTCACGAATGTTTGCGTAGCACGTTTTTTTGCTTCCTGTCCCCAAATTGGTAGCAGCTTAAACAGGAGGCTCTGGCCAGCCCGATCGTAATTCAATAAATCCTACTGAATTTGGACCGAATGTTGTGAATACTCTACGTGGGACGCTCCTGGTGACAACTTCAGTGGATTAAAATCATTACCTATGCAATCTTAGTCCCCAAAATGGAAATTGTATTAACAGTCAATTATATAATATTTAAGAAATTTACATCCAACTTAACTTCAGTGAAGAAAATAATTATTTGAACACCCTGCTATATTGCAAGTTCTCCCACTTAAAAATCATAGAGAGGTCTGAAATATCGATTGTAGGTGCATGTCCACAGTGAGATAATCTAAAAAGAAAATTCCAGAAATCTCAATGTATGATTTTTAATGATTTATTTGTGTAATACAGCTGTAAATAAATATTTGAACACCTGAGAAAATCAATGTTAATATTTGGTACAGTAGCCTTTGTTTGCAATTACAGAGGTCAAACATTTCCTGTAGTTGTTCACCAGGTTTGCCCACACTGCAGGAAGGATTTTGGCGCACTCCTCCACACAGATCTTCTATAGATCAGACAGGTTTCTGGGCTGTTGCTGAGAAACATGGAGTTTCAGCTCCCACCAATGCTTTTCCATTGGGTTTAGGTCTGGAGGCTGGCTAGGTCATGCCAGAACCTTGATATGGTTCTTACGGAGCCACTCCTTGGTTTTCCTGGCTGTGTGCTTCAGGTCATTGTCGTGTTGAAAGACCCAGCGACGGCCCATCTTCAATGCTCTGACTGAGGGAAAGAGGTTGTTCCCCAAAATCTCACAATATAGTGCAGTCATCCTGTCCCATGTGCAGAAAAACATCCCCAAAGCATGACACTACCACCCCCATGCTTCATAGTAGGGAGGGTGTTCTTGGGATGGAACTCATCATTCGTCTTCCTCCAAACACGGTGAGTGGAATTATGACCAAAAAGTTCCATTTTGGTTTCATCTGACCACAAAACCTTCTCCCATGACTCCTCTGTATCATCCAAATGGTCATTGGCAAACTTAAGGGGGGCCTTGACATGTGCTGGTTTAAGCACGGGAACCTTCCGTGGCATACATGATTTCAAACCATGACAACTTAGTGTATTACCAACCTTGGAACCTTGGAAACGGTGGTCCTAACTCTTTTCAGGTCATTGATCAAGTCCTGTTGTGTAGTCCTTGGCTGATTCCTCTAAGGATCATTGAGACCCCACAAGGTGATATCTTGCATGGGGCTCCACTGCGATTCAGATTGACCGTCATGTTTAGCTTCTTCCATTTTCTAATGATTTCTCCAACAGTGGACCTTTTTATTACTAAGCTGCTCAGCAATCTCTCTGCAGCGCTTTCCAGCCATGTGGAGTTGTACAATTTTGTCTCTGGTGTCTTTGGACAGCTCTTTGGTCTTGGCCATGTTACAAGTTTGAGTCTTACCGATTGTATAGGGTGGACAGATGCCTTGATGCAGCTAACGACTTCACACAGGTGCATCTGATTCAGGATAATACATGGAGTGGAGGTGGACTTTTAAAGGCAGACTAACAGGTCTTGAGGGTCAAAATTCAAGCTCATAGACAGGTGTTCAAATACTTTTTTGCAGCTGTATCACACAAATAAATACATTTTCAGACAAAATGGGAAAAAATGCAGTTGAATGCAGTCGAACCCAGAGACCATCAGGTGATGGAAGAGTGAGGTGCGATCTCTATCTTTCCACCATATAAACTGAATAATAAACCCTAAACGACAGGATCTGGTAAGAATTTAGCAGTTGCCAAAGACCTGTCTTTTTAACAATTTTTCTGCATATGTAAAATAATCTGCATTATTACAATTTCTTATATCCAGTGGAACCTCAAAATTCAAAAATTATTTGTTGTGTGAAGTGTTCAAAATTCGAATGGTTCAATCTCCAAAACATTTTTTACCTTGGGAAATAATGTAAATTACTTTCATATGTTGCCAACCTCCAAATGCAGTAAATTCTCATTTTAATTCCTGTTTATGTAAAAACATATCCACCCTGATTTTAAACAATAAAAATTCCATATTCTTTGTAAACGGTGGCACGGTAGTGCAGCTGTAGAGCGTTGGCCTCACAGTTCTGCGGACAGGGGTTCAATTCCCGGCCCCGTCTGTGTGGAGTTTGTATGTTCTCCTCTTGTGTGGATTTTCTCTGAGTACTCGGGTTTCCTCCCATATCCCTAAAAACAGGCATTTATTGGAGACTCGAAATTGCCTATAGGTGTGATTGTGAGTGCGACTGTCGTCTGTCTCCATGTGCCCTGCGTTTGTCTGGCAGCCAGTTCAGGGTATACCCCTGGGATAGACTCCAGCACTCCTTTGACCCTAAGTGGCTCATATAATGGATAGATGGATATAGATGGGAAACATAATTGTAAAATTTAAATATGCATCCTTTATGTTTTTGGTTGTGGTGTGATGGATAGGGAGGGAGGTAAGGACGAAGCGTTATTCTTTAGAACAGGGGTCCTGAACCTATGGCTCGCGAGCCATATCTGGCTCTTTTGATGGTTGCATAGGGCTCACAGAGCCCTCATAACAACATACTGTTCATGTCATTTCTGTCGCGTAGGAAACGCAAATGTGGCAGTGACACTTTGTCCTATTTGGATAGCCATAGTTTGCTGTCCGGGTCTGTGCAGTGTATATTAGCAGTCGATATACGCAGGTGTAGATGGGTCAAACACAGATCTGTCGGAACAACTAATTGTGGAAACACTTTTGACAAAGATCGCTCAAAGAATAAAAGATGAGTACTGTAGTTTTCGGCAAGAATGGACACAGGAATTTGCCTTGGTTGGGAGAGAAGGTTCTGCTGTTTTTCTAAATTATAATGAAAAATTGCAACCATGAAATTCTCAAATACAGAGGGCCATTTTGACACGCGCCATCCTATGTTTGCATCAAAATATCGTGTGGGGATCAGCAGGAAGAAAGCATGTCAAGAGCTACTTTGCCGAGTCCAAATTAGTCAGCAGAAAATCTGTGTTTGGACACAACAAGGTGAATGGAATTCAAATACCTTTGCTGGCGCTTCAGCAATTGTGAGAAATGGAAAGCCATTCACAGATGGGGAGTATGGCAAAGCATCCAGACTTGATGTTGCCAATAACCATTTTGACAACTTCGCATTAAGACAAGATCATCAAACGAATAAAAGACATGCCTTTGTCTGCAAGAACTGTTCACCATCGCACCATCATGTTGGCAGATCAAATTGAATTACGTTCACAATGAATGGATGGAAGTCTCAATGCCTGCATGAAGCTTAATCTAACAACGTATGAAACAGACTCCAAAGCCATCAGTAAAACCAAGCTGCTGGTGGCTTAGCTGACTTTGGGTCCATGTCTGATGAAATACTGTAAAAATAAAAAATATAATAATCGTGAGAAGCACTTGCAAATGTGATTAAAGTCTTCAAGCTATGGCTACCTGACTCGAATTGGTAGCGGCTCATCTCGGCTCCCACCACGTGTGCGTTTGCCATCGCTTGACTTGACACAACTACCTGTTCAACATGCGTTCAGCTTTGCTCGAGTGTTGGACCACCGAGAATTTGGTCGAACGTGGAGATTAATTTTTTCATTCTGATTGTTTGGTTGAAGTCATATTTTTATGAGTCACGAATCATTTGAATTCTGAGGTTCAACTGTTTTTGTTTATCAGATAACCCTTTGAAATGTCCCGTAATTTCAAAATGTAGTTATTTATTCTATATATATCTATATAGTGATACGGATTAAAACAAACGTTGTGAGTAAATGTACTAAAATCACACCTGATAATTTAAGAGAAAATAATGGTATAAAAGAGGGTACGGTGAAAAGGAGCAATGGAGGGAGTAATGTGGCCAGTGCAAAGTAGCAATGTGATAGCTATGCCAACAAAGACCAAACCTCAAAGAATGGGGAAAAAAAATCATTTTGTGCTTTGTGCTGTGATTTATAAAGTTCTCTGTGCACCTCCTCTAAACCATATTCTCATGGTTAGTACCTCTTTGTGTGTTGCACATCTATTTACACAACAGTGATGTTTCATTCCATTTAAATTATGCCTACTGCCTACACTAGGCGCTGTTAACTAAGTCTTTGTGTTGAGTACCCCATTTGAGACTATTCTTTCTATTGTAGCTACACTCTCTACACCATAACTCTACAGTCATTAGTTTTCCATGCTGGTTTTCCTCACCAGGGTCTTGCAAATGCTGGAGCCTACCACAGCTGACTGAGCAAGGGTACACCCTGAATTGGTTGCCAGCTAATTGCAGGGCACATATAAACAAACAAAAAATCACACCAATATTCACACCATCTGGGGATTTAGTCTTCAATTAACCTACCATGCATGTTTTTGGAATGTGGGAGGAAACCACCGTATCGATAATAAAATTCACTTCAGCATGGGGAGAACAAACAAACTCCACACAACTGGCCGCATTCACATTTTATCTAAGATAGTTGTACAAAGAGAATGATTAATCACTGACAAGCACCTTGCAAGCACCATTCTAACGAGATCCCAAATAATGGGTGTTAAATTGCCTGTGTGGTGAACAGATTGAGTGTGCAGTTGTCGGGTATGTAGAGTCGGATTTACGAAGATTACGAACACTTACTAAGGTGATAAATAGCCTGCGCTAAATTATATGTTCGCTCACTCATGCTAATGGATGGTGCACGCTATTGACAACAAGTGTAAAAGAGGATTTTGGGCTTTAGGTATCTCTGATGATTTTTTTTACTGCGCAACACTTGGAAGTGATCAAAGGGCACAAAATGAAGATTGGAGTAATTAAGTTAAAAGTCATAGTTGAGGCAAGGAGTCAAACACACACATTACTAAAGTTACAGAAAATAATTTGTCACAACTTGACACAGCACATAATACTGCCCTTGGAAAGGCAAGTACCAATTATCTCAGTGCCCTGAAATGACCCCGACCCATGGAAATGCAGAATTGAAAAAGGTTTTGTGATATGCCATGATTTCTTCACATAATTGGCTCAAAGTAAGCTCAGAGAGCTCCACAGCAAAAATTAGCTGCACTGAAAGTTTGGTAGAAGCAATTGTGGGTGCACCTGGTTAGTACTTTAGCTCATTGCTCTGTTTGCTTGAGCAATCCATCTTGCAAAGTTTTGTGTGTGGAAAGTCTTTGTAAATCAGTCTTAATGTGTGTTTTTTTTTAATTGGGGGGTGGGGTGAGAGTTTTCAGGTTGTCTTTGACTTCGTCCCACCAGAAAACTCCCCCTTAATCTCAGCATGGCATTGTGTTGTCCATCTCTAAAGACAATCTTTGCTGTTGACTCACCTTTGTAATGTGGCCGCCAGTGTGTGTCTTTGTATGTGTGTGTGTTCCCACACTCAGGTTGCAGAGTTTGCCACTTAATGCATGTGGAGCACCCACCCTTTGGGTGTGTTTAGGAAAGATTTGTCCAGTAATCCAGCACACTGATTAATATATAAGATATATCCATCCATCCATCCATTTTATTTACCCGCTTATCCTCACAATGGTCGTGGGAGTGCTGGAGCCTATCTCAACTGTTAACGGGCAGGAGATGGGGCGAAGGACCAGATCACGTGCGTGGCAATATTAACATGAATCAATGCAACAAGAAGCAGGTGGGCGGATCTGCTTACCGGAGCAGGTGCGCACCAGTTTGAGGAAGGAAACGCCCATGATACTAACCAGTTGCTCCACTTCGCCCCTAGCGATAATGTTAGTGTGTCTGCTCACAGTTTAGAGTCTTAGCCTCAAACTTCTAAGGATAGGGGTTCAAATCCCAGCCCACCCTGTGTGGACTTTGTATATTCTTCCCGTGCCTGCATGTTTTTTTTTTTTTTTTTATCCAGGCACCCCCGTTTCCGCCCACATCCCAAAAAACCTGCATTGATTGGAGACTCTAAATAGCCCTTAGGTGTGATTGTGAGTGCGAGCAGTTGTTTTTTTCTATATGCATGCGATTGGCTGGCAACCCATTCTGGGTGAACCCCGTTTCCTGCCCGAAGATAGATGGGAGAGGCTCCCACAACTCTTGTTTAGATAAGCGGGTCAGAAAATGCATGGATCTTTATTATTGATGTATAAAGGGAAAAAAGGGCTTGAGGCAAAAGGCCACATTTCTCATCCAAGGGGATAAAGGGCTAATGCCGTAGCACCATTTAGGGTTTATCTGGGCACTTCCTGCACCTGTGTATCAAAGAAGACATTACCATGGCTTCATTTTATAATGCAGAGGGCAGTAATTGAGCTTGCTTTGGCAGACACAAGGAAGAAAAGGCTAGAGGTGTGTCTGCTGTCCCAATATCATGCATGTACTCACGTGTACATGACGCTGAATATGTGCGGAAGAGCACCAGGTACAGCTAGTTGGTACCCGAAATTCTTGCTGCACTAACTCACAAGGAATGATCATTATCTTGCGTAACCCTCCCAACAACACACACACACAGAGGAGGGATAAGTATATTGTATGATTGCACAAACCCTTCCCCCTCCTTTAGATCGCTCTCTCTCTCTCTCTCTCTCTCTCTCTCTCTCTCTCTCTCTCTCTCTCTCTCTCTCTCTCTCTCTCTCTCTCTCTCTGTCAATAACCACACAAACACACACTCGTCAGCAGCAGGACGTTAAGCCATGCAGAGATATATATTCACAGAATAAAAGGTAGGCGAAAACATAAAAAATATATGTCCACTTTTGAACCTCTTAAAAGAAACATTCTGACATTTATTATTCATTCAACATGAGTGGTTTTCTTCTGCAGTGGTCCTATTTATGACAACTCGATTCTGGTGTGTGGGAGCCATTATAAGCGCTTATCACAGAGCATATTTGATAGGATCGTAATGGGTACCTATTCTAGGAACCTGACGCCATGGGTAAAAGTCTATGTCCCGGGGGTCGAGCCAGTCCAATAACACAATCTTGCCCTGCCTTTTCAAAATCCTCAATGTTTCACTGCAGAATTCTAGTGTAGTTCTGATCCACTTCCTGTGACACTCATGGAGATGTTTTCTCACTATCGTTTTCCCCTTAACAGATGAGAAGGAGGACGCTGTGCTAGGGAGTTTGCCTCTGCTCAGTTTCCGGATTCGAGGAGTGCAGCCTTTGGATAACATCACCCGCAAATTTGCCTTTAAGGTCAGTAACATCCAAGTGCCAAGAGATTGACTAATTACAATTCCTTTTCAGGAATGTAACTTTTACAATATAAGGCCTTTTTTACAACACTTAACTGTGGACCAGTCCCAAAAATATACTTTGTATTCTTCTTATTAATATAACTACGCAGTATGTGCGAATATGCTCTGACAGTTTTTCCCACAGCATGTGATCCAAATCTTGGAAGGAAAAAAAAATCTGCATATATTGCACAAGAAGCATTTACTGAAGTCTAAACATTCTTGTTGGTTTCATCACTGCGGTTGAAAGAAACAAAATGATACGGTATGGCTGTGACTGACAAATAGATGCTGAGATGGCTGATTCATATGGTGTTTTTTATGGTTGGAAAATTCCCCTTTTGGAACCAGCTTTTGTGTTGAAACCTTGGTTTCAGAGTACAGGTGTTTTACAGTATCACATGACCTTGAATTATTATTAACACTTTCCAGCTGAGCCACCGTGCCACCCTTTTATTATTATTATTATTAGTATTAGTAGTAGAAGTATTAGTAGTATGGGGGTCTGGGGTTTCCAGCAGGGTCAAAATTATGTTTATTGTATTATGTTCTGCAACTTGATTTTTCTCGTACATATAGTCTTGATCCGCATTCCCCTATTCATTCATGCAGCTTTATGACAGTGTCCCAACTGGTTGGTTTTCCAACATTCTGTTGTTGTTGAACTTTCAAGCACAAAATTTGTATTTTACCAGTGTGGAGCAGCTGGAAAGTGTTGGCCCCACAGTTATGAGGACACGGTTTAATACCAGCCCTCCCTTTGTGGAGTTTGCATCTTCTCCCCATGCTTGTTTGGGTTTTCTCCAGGCACTCCGGTTTCCTCCCAAAAACATGCAACATTAATTGGACACTCTAAATTACTCCGATGTGTGATTGTGAGTGTGGCTGTTGTCTGTCTCTATGTGCCCTGCGATTGGCTGGCAACCAATTTGGGGTAGATCCTGCCTCCTGCCCATTGACAGCTAGGATAGGCTCCAGCACTCCTGCAAACTGTTGTGATGATAAGCGGCAAATAAAATGGATGGATGGATGCACAGTGTAGAATAACATCTGATAGAATAAGATCTGATCAGTAAAAATATGTTTTTCTCATCTTTTCTGTGTGAGAACTTTCATGTTGATGACTGATTTTTGTTATATGGATGCATGATCTCAAGAAACTCCAGCTGCTTCACGAATACGTTTATTAAAAGTATGAAAGCTTAAATAGTAATACTGTAGGACAATTTCAATCTCTCTGATGTTACACATCCCTTTAAAATAATATGCACTAATCCTAACCCCAGACCCATACTGTGTCGAGATTATGACAACATACCAAGCTGTGAAAAATCATAAACCATATCAAATCAAAAATCATAAAAAAAACATATCCAATAGGTTTGTGTGATGTGCTATTGCAGGGTTTCCACATACTTGCATGTTATTTGGTCATATTTAGGGGTGCAGATAAAAGATGCGCAGGTGCCCATGCACACTGAAAAGACTAAAAGTGCACCAGATTAATGTGTGGCAGTACGCATTGTGTACCAACTATTTTGCATTTGCATTTTTTGGAAGTGAAACCAAAGAGTGCACTCGAGTAGTGTTGTACTGTCAACAGCTCGTTCAAACGAACAAGTCTTTTGAGTAAAATTTATTGAAGTCATTCATTACTTTCTCAATTCAGTTGAGGCTATGACGTCCCTCAAAATGTGTTTTTACATGAAAAAAGTTTGGAGACAGCCTCCCTCGAGTACTGGGTCAAATCAGCTGATCGCAGGTTCCAAACTGTAAGCATTTGATATGATCCACGGGTTGTGGGTCTAGAAAAAAATTGAGAACCAGGCAACAACTTCTGGTGTTCCTTTAAGAATCATACCAAAATTGTTGGCCATAATATTGTCTTTTACTTTTAATGTATGAAATCCCCACATTTAGTGATCTAGGTAGTCAAGAAGATATAGATCTCCAAAACAGCATCAAAGCCACCCAATGTAATGCAAACATGAAAGTCAGAATCTCTGGGTAAAGGTTTACATAACTAGAAGTGTGAGTCTTGTTTCTCTGTCGGGATGTGGATGAAACACAATGTGACATGTCTTGCCAGCCATCTACATTTGTTGTATTGTCTTTACACTCACACTCTTTTCTTGATACAGGTACAATCACTCTTTGTCATTATGATTTTCCATAACTTTTCAAGACATTCTGTTCTTTTTGTTGTTTCTTTCTTTGCATATCCACCATGGGACAAAGTCCAGGTCCTGGAGTCATTGTGTACACACACACACACACACAGACACACATGCACACGTGCACACGCACGCATGCACCTACACACACGCTTATTTGTACACTTGCACCTGGGTCTGCTATGGCAAATACAATGAGCTTTGACTGGCTGCCATGGAGTTCATTTCATCGATATTTCAGATTGGACACTTAGTACTATTTACTGTCTCATCTCACTGTATAGTGCAGTTAATATTAACAGGGATGAATTCTGTTTGATGCACAGTTTTACAATTCTTTCAACTTTAATGGCATATGTCACACACAAAAAAAAATCAATGGATCAAAGACTTGTTGGAATGGGTTTTAGATCTCAGGAAAAAAAAAGTAAACATAGATATGATAGGGTATTTGAATTTGTGCACGTCTAAATTAAGGTAAGCAAAGCTGACTGTGACAGTGACATCTTACAGGTCATCTAACTTTAACCAAACAGATACAGTGGATCATCACGATTCTCAGGGATTCAGGACCAACATGAACCATGAATAACTCACGAAGAATACACACACATGACTTAAAAATGTATAGAGTTACATAAATTATTTTAACCCATAAATATATGTAAAACTATTTTTCCAGAAATTAATATAATTTCAAATTCATGTCACAACATCATCTTTAAAATAAATGTCTCATCGATTATGTACCACATATGAATTTCAGACAGTGAATTGTACCCAGTTGAATCTCAGGAGACTGAAAATATTGCATTTGAATTTTCAAGGTTGAATTTTTTTATATGGCAAATTTATTAATATTATAAAGTTAAACTGAAGTACAAGCTATTGAAATTGTGATCACTTTCACAATTTTACAACATCAAATTTTCAGTGGCATTTTTAATTCAAATCCTAGTGGCACATATTTCTATACATACTATATTTATTTATTTAGAGAATGTTTGCTGGAAATAACATTTGTTCGAGTTTACTATACGTCATCTAGCTCGTGTTACACGCTATTAAACTGTCTTTGTACTTCTATTTTGTTATTGTTTTGACTTCTATTGTATTGTGTGTGATTGAATTGTCTTAAACGCAATCCGAGTGCTTTGTTATATTTTGCTTGTTTGACCAAGGGAATTTATTCTAAATTATCATGTAACATATACCATAAACTGTGGGACAAATTTGTCCCCCCCAACGATTATTTTTTTAATACCTCTATACACACCTACCTGTCATTTGGAACACACAAAGCTCTTGTCATGATCCTGCCGGTCCAGCCCTGACTGTGCGGGTGCCCGCGTGGTCGCGCTGATTGGGAGGTGCACACCTGCGGCTCATGGTGGCTGATTGGCCCCGGTGTATATAGGACCATGGGGACGAGTGGTCCGGCGCCAGATCGTTGCAATTCATGCCCCATTCCAGCACTCCCGTATCTCTGATCGTTTTCCGGTGTGTACCGAGCTCCGCCTGTTCTCTGACCGACCCCGTAAGCCTGACTCATTTGATATTCCTGCCTGCTTTGATCACTCTCCCGTGTACCGACTCTTGCCTGCCCGCGGACCTCCTCTCCATGCGACGTCCTGACTACTGCTGCTGCACCTGACTGCCTGTCCGATCCCCAACCTTGGAATAATAAACGTTTTTCCCGAATTACATCTGCGTCTCCCGACTCCTGTATTTGGGTCCTACCTCTGTCTCGATGGGTCGTGACAGGACGATCTGGCCAAAACAGGACCAGCAGGAGAGACCCGGCGTCACCGGGACCGACGCAAGGTAGACCGCCTGCCGGAGGACCAAGCCTGTCCGATCAAGGTAGGCTCCATGACGTCCTCTGCTTCTGCGTCACAACGCTCCGCCGGCGAGCTATGAATACGTCCCGACCATGACCCGTCCAGCACCTCATATTCTTTAGGACTCTGATTTTTCAGTCTATGAGGAGGACCTTGATTTGTATGACCGGCTGTCTGACTACGACTCAGATTATTTCGATTATGAATTTCTTCGCCCGATCGTTAATCTCAGTCAGTTTGTTTCACCTCCCTGCGTCTCCAGCTCCCGAATGTCTTCGCCCAGGAGGTCCGAGTTCCCCAATCCGTTTTTGGGAATCCGCCTGGCCATCTACCCAGGACCTCCATGTGGTGGCCAGAGGAGACTCCCAGGCTGGGCGCTCCCTTGTGCCTCCCGCTGCGCGGCAACAAAGTAGCTGTCCTCGTCCACCCACTCCTCAACGGTTAAACCGGCAGACCCGCAGCTGGTGGCGAAGCTTCCAGCCTAGAGCGAGGAGGGGCCGCTAAATCACGAGGTGTTCTACCGTGAAATGCGGGCGGAGATAGAGTTGCATTGCACCGAACTGGTGGTCCTCACAGCCCAGGTCCAGCAAGGATTAGGGAACCAGCCGAGTTATGCTGACGTCGCAGTAGCAACAGACCCGCTCCCAAGCAAGGCTCATGTCACTGTCGCAACGGATGCGCTCCCGAGACAGACCCACGTTGCGGTTTCAATGGACTCATTGCTGATTTATGATCACACGGCAGTGGCAACTGATCCGCTCCCGAGGCACGCCGCCGTTGCGGTTTCAACTGACTCTTTGCCTCCTCTCATTCACGCTGCAGTGGAAACTGATCCGCTACCAAGCCAATCGCACGTTGCAGTGGGAACGGATCCACTACCTCGCCACGCCCACTTCGCAGTTTTGGCTGTTTCACTGCAGGCTCATGCAGTGGTGGCCACTGATCCACTGCCGAGCAGAGCTCACGTGGCAGTGGAGGCCGATCCACCGACACCTCATGTTGCTGTCCAGGAAGTGGCAACGTCTCTGCAGCTGCTTCTCGTCTGTTTCCAGGAGTACCGGTGGCGACCGGTCTGCGGCCGCTCCACGCTCCTGCTTCGTCGGCGACCAGTCCGCGGTCACCCCCCGCTCCTGCTTCGACGGCGACTGGCACGCCCTCACGTTCCCGTCCAGGAGGTGGTGATGGCTCGGCCGCCCCCTCACGTTCCCATCCAGGAGGTGGTGATGGCTCGGCCGCCGCCTCATGTTCCCGTCCAGGAGGTGGTGATGGCGCCGCCGCCGCCTCACGTTCCCCTCCAGCAGACGGTGGCGAGGGTTCCCCAGCTGCCTCACGTTTCTGTCCAGCAGACGGTGGCGAGGGTACCCCAGCCGCTTCACGTTTCTGTCCAGCAGATGGCGGCGAGGGTTCCCCAGCCGCCTGACGTTACTGTCCAGCAGTTAGCGGTGAGGGTTCCCCAACCGCCTCACGTTACTGTCCAGCAGGTGGCGGCGAGGGTTCCCCAGCCACCTCACGTTCCTGTCCAGAAGTACCGGCGGGTACTAGCCCGCAGCCGGTCAACGCTCCTGCTTCGTCGGGGACCAGCCCCCGGTCGCCCGGCGTTCCTGCTTCGTCGGCGACCGGTCCATGGTTGGCCCCTGTTCCTGGTTCCTCGGCGACTGGCACACGGTCGTTCCACGCCCCTGTCTCGACGGCAACAGAGGATGGCGACGGCTCATTGGCATCCTCACGTTCCTGTCCAGCAGACGGCGATGGAACCACAGTCGTCTTCGTTCCAGTCCTGGCGGCGACCGGTCCGCGGCCGTCCCACGCCCCTGTCTCGACGGCGACAGGAGGTGGGGAGTTCTGATGGGCCAACCCGGAACTGGAAAGGCTTCGGGATGGCTGGGATGGTGATGCTGGCGGTCATAGCTTTGGTCCTTTTCTCCGTCATCCTCTTCGCTCCTGATGGCTACCATCCGTTTCATGACCTGGCCTCATTGGTGACCAGTCCACAGCTGCCTCCTAGCCAAGCCTCGGCGGCGACCAATCCCAGGTCGTCTCACAACCACGGCGAGGTCCTCATCCGGAGCAGTTGCATGCCTTGGTCTGGTTCCTGCTTCGCTGTTGGGTTCCTCATCGGGGCCGTCCACCCAAATCGCCCCATGGGGATCCTGGTGCTTGGCGTCTGGGTCGTCCTCCTGACCTGTCCACCTGGACGCCTCGTGTTTGGTGGCCTGGATGGCCACCAGAATGGAGTTGGGGTGGGGTGGGGTTGGGTGCCCACCTCCGGACACCCTTCCACCCGCCCCTGGATGTGTTAATTCTTGTCTCTGTGTTTCTTTCATTTAGGCACATCTGGGAACCGTGCCTTAGAGGGGGGGGTACTGTCATGATCCTGCCGGTCCAGCCCTGGCTGTCCGGGTGCCTGCTTAGTCGCGCTGATTGGGAGGCGCACACCTGCGCCTCATGCTGGCTGATTGGACCCAGTGTATATGGGACGTTGAGGTCGACTGGTCCAGCGCCGATCGTTGCAATTCATGCCCTGTTCCAGCACTCCCGTATTTCTGATCGTTTTCCTGTGTGTACCGACCTCCGCCTGTTCTCCGACCGACCCCGTAAGCTTGACTCCTTTGATATTCCTGCCTGCTTTGATTGATCTCCCGTGTACTGACTCATGCCTGCCCACGGACCTGCTCTCCACGCCCGACGTCCTGACTACCGCTGCTGCACCTGACTGCCTGCCCGATCCCCAACTTTGGAATAATAAACGTTTTTTGCATTTGGCTTCTAACGCCATCTCGATGGGTCATGACAGCTCTTGTCCTTTGCATCTGTGCAATCCATTTTTCATTTCAATTTTTCTTTTCGGAAACGTGTGAAGTGTGAATCCATCCTCCCAAGTGTTCAAGCAAAATCCAGCAATACAACGAGTTGGCATTTTGGCTAACACACAGAAAAAAACGATTTCTTACTGGTACAATAGGTATAAACACTCAAACCCGCTACTGCAAAAAACATCACTTCCTGGTTCTTCTTTAACACAAAATCCCAGAGTGACTTTTCATGGCGGGAGATGAAAAAAATCAATATACAGCAACATTCTGACGTGCTGTGAACAAACGGATGACTCCATTCTGGCTGTTTTTTTTGTTAACAATATACTAAATTTCATGTTTTAGGTGGTTCAACAATGACAGACATGATTTGACATGTGCAGCACAGAAAAAGAGTGGCAAGCGCTGTTGCCAGCAAGAATATTTCACTGTTATTCCTATAGTACATAGAGTTCCATATACTCTCCTGCTTATGTTGGTATTATCCTCTTAGTCATGCTGACTTCTGCATTTGAATAACTGAAAAACTCTTCGTTGAATTTGTGAATTTGAAGAGATTGGTCACCTGTATTTATGTGACTCATGATGGTGAAGCAAACGTGAATGACTCAGTAATATTATACATTTACAATAAATTAGAGAAGGCATTGACAGAAAAATGTTCATCGGATTGGACACCAATAAAGAAACAAAATCTATCTGGTGGATTTTGAAAGGGGCAAATAACAAAGCCCATCATCTATCAAATGATGTAGGAAAGGATTCAGCTGTTGTTTTTAAATAAAAAGTAACAAATAAAGTAACAAAGTAGCAATCGACATTATCCATAAATTTAATCTGAAGTCTGGGTTCATATCACATACTTTATAGTAAATCATGTCCAACAGTATTTCCACAGGTGTGTGACTTCGGCACTCAGAGTTGTGTTATTTCTGCCGTTGTATTACAGCGTTTTCAAAACCTGTTGTACCTGGAACTTTACAACCTGACTGAGGTGTGTCCATAGCCAGAGGACATTTTGTAAGCAGAAAACATCAATGTGTCTGTCTGAAAGCCTTACAGTTCTTCAGGAGGATATTTTATGGAAAAAAAAAAAAAAAACCTTTGTAATTGTATACAAATAGTTGGGTCTGGCGTGCCTGCCACCTATTATATGTAAAATTACACAATCAAGTAAATCTTACATGAGCTTCCTATTTGTTAAAATGTCTGTAAGCAAGACATCTGGAAATGAACCGTTCTGAATGTTGCTAATTAATGACATTGCCTCCAATACAATGTACTGTATGTGTGAGTGTGAGTACGTATCTCTGTGTGTCTGACTCATATTCCTCCATCATACTATTAAACCCACGGGTGTGTTTGTGTGATTTGTGTGGGCAGTGCTGTCGTGCCTCACCCTCACAGCCTACAGTTCAGTAGAAGTGTCAGCCTGTAGAAAAAAAGTAGTCACACCTTTGTTTTTAGGATTTCCCCCCCCCATCAACTGTGATTGGTGACAAAAAAAAAATCAGCTGGGATATGCTTCAGCCCACCAGTGACCCAAATGAGAATGTATTTTTATCTTTTGTCAGAGCCCTTCTATAAAAGAAAATAAACCAAAAGCACTTGCTAAGGTTCATCTACATTGATCATTAAATCTCCCTGGATGCTGCTATGTTACAGAATATATAGCAATATGCTATTATGTGTTTTATTATACTTATTTGAAAAGAGATGTAAAATGGTGTGATCTCGAGATGCAGATTCATATTTTTCAGATGCATTTGTATTCATGGCGGCACGTAATGCTTTTACCCGGAGTGGGTGGTTAAACTCCAGTTCACAAACTTGTCTTTCTGAACGATGGTCTTGGATGATGCTCACAATGCCTTCTCAAAACACATCAAACATCTGTCCATCCAGCCATCCATTTTCTGGAATATTTATCCTCATAAGTGTCACAGGACTGGTGGAGCCTATTCCAGCTATCTTCGGGCAGGAGGGAGTGTGGACCCTGAACTCTTTGCAAGGTAATCACAGGGCACTTACAGCAGAATTAATACATCTTTCTGGAATGTGGGAGGAAACCAAAGTGCCCGGAAAACCCACGTAGGTTTGACACAGGCAGGGCCAGGAATTGAACCCCAGTCTTCAGAAGTGTCAGACAGGTGCTCTAACCACTTGCTTCACTGTTTCACTACAGCAAACATTTATTCATAATAACAACAAATGTTAAAGAGCTACTGTCACGAAATGGATGGTTTTTAGTATGTTATTAATGAAAAAAAAGTCAGCCAATATGGGCCCATGCGTTTTTCACCACAAAACATGATTTTGACGTGTACAACTTTTTGTAACTCCCGCCATGAAAATCCTCGGAGGGATTTGTTTTTGAGAAGAAGCAGGAAGTGATGTAAAGGACAGTGGCGCCCCCAAGTGGACTTATTTGTTTCCATTAGTTTTACCTCCGGGAAGGTAGCTCGTTGTTCCTTCGTGTTAGCCAAAATGCAGTCTCATTGCATTGCTGGACATTGCTTGAACACTCGGGAGAATGGAATTATCCTTCATAAGTTTGCAAGAGACCCTGTTCATTGTGAAAAATGGATTGCACGGGTGCAGAGGACGACAGCTTCATGGGTTCCAAATAACAGGTAGGTGTGTATACATCTACTAAAAAAAATAATAGTTTGGGGCGGACCACGTAATCGGTCTCTCATAACATAACAAAAGATCCGCATACGAAATATGTCAATGTGCACGTCGGACGGTGTCGGGCTGCTGCGCAGACGGTGGCGAATCTGAAGAAGCCAGCCAAGAATGCCTCACTCAGCTGCGTGCGCACAGTAATATGCCCCAGCTTGACAGTGTTCATTGAGTACTGTGGTGGCTATGAACATCCCCCTAAAAGCAACACGGCTCGGCTCCATTATATGCCACCACAGCGCCGAAAATCCACGTTCGGCGGTCACGGTTTGTGCGAAGGCTGCGCGTCGGGCTTTGCGAACGGTGGCGGCTCTGAAGAACCTAGCCAAGAATGCGTCACTCAGCCGCGTGCGCAAACTCACCCGCCCCGGCTCGACTGTGTTGTTCATCGCGTACTGCGGCATCTATGAACAACCCTCAAAAGCAGCACCGCTCGGCTCCGTCATAATCCACACCGCTGCGATGAGCCGCGATGATTACCATGCTTCTTTGTGGGTACAGTGTTCTTTTGATGATTAGCAGTGTTGTGTTTGGACCAAAGATTGCAATTATGGCCCAAAAGTTCAACATTGATTTCATAACAGCATATTTTATTTTGGCAACATTTTTAAACCAACATTAAACATTGGCCCATAAAGTAAGTTTGACACAAACAAAACACCAAAAGAATAGTTTCCCCATAGTGCAGCATCTTGCTTTCGAGGTGTTTTTATTCAGCTGGAACTGGGACCTTAGTCAAGTTGAATGGAACTATGAAGAGTTCCAAATACCAGTCACTTTTCACGCAATACAATTTCAGAAAGACCTATTAGAGCAGCTTCAACAGCAGCAACTTCATTTGGGGTGAATCAGACACACCTTATGGAGTCAAGAGATTCAGTTTTGAAGTAAGAATGTGAAGCATTGATGGTGTAGTGGTAGACTTTCCTGGCTTTGCTGCGGGCACTGTGGATTCAGTTCCCACTCAGTGAATGTCTGAATGTGAGTGAGAAAGGTTGTCCATGTCCCCGCTGACTTATTGGTGGCTATTTGAGGGTGAAGTCTGCCTTTTGGCCAAAGTCAGGGGGATAGGGTCTGGTGCTCCGCAATCCAAACCAGGATAGATGTTAGATGGTGTTAAAAATGGAGGGAGTTTGAATGTGACTGGTTCATTCGCAACACAGCCACATCCCCAGTTGTGATAAGAGTCTGTGAACACCTGTGTAACCACATTACCTCAGTTCATATTTTCTATCTGAACATTTTTTAAAAAGGAATAGAGTTCTACTGATTATAGGTAACTTTACTTGTGGAAAGTGTTATAAAATCGTGGTTCATTTTTTTATTTGATTACAGAAACGCATTCAAACAGGATTTTGTAGTCATTTTACAATCACGACACGCTTTCATGGTCTTCACTCGAAGAATGTCACTGACACTGAACAAAAGTATTTCATGTCAACATAAGAGTAGCAAAACTTGTGAATTGAAAATATCCAATCATCCATTATCTGAGCTACTTCTCCTCAGAAGTTCTGAGAACTGGGGTTCAAATCCCAGCCCCATCTGTGTGGAGTTTGCATGTTCTCCCCCTACCTGTGACCCCCCCCCCCCACACACACACACACATCCCAATAACAGGTAAGGAAAGCATATTTATTTGTAAAACACATTTCTTACACTCAATGTGCAAAGCATAATTAAATGCATTTTAAAACTATATATAAATATATATATATATATTGTCAGGTTCATCACGTAACCGCTGGACTCATTTGCAACAGGGTTTGAGATATCAGGGACAGAAGAGGTCTTCAATTGGCTAATGAGGAGGATGGGTTCAGCTGACCAGCTGCACCTCCGAACCATGTTCTGAGTCAGCCTCACCGTTGTGCCTCTTTTTATGGCTTTCTGAGGTCAAAATGTTACAAGGTTACAAATTCACAAAGTAAAAATGGTGAAGCAGATGGCAACACCAACAAAAACAGTAAAGTAAACATTTCTTCAAAACTTCAGCAGTGTCCTGATAAACCTGCTAGAGATTAGCAGGGCATCTGATTTCATCCATTCCGTCCATTTTTCCTCACGAGGGCCGTGGGGAGTGCTGGAGCCTATCCCAGCTGTCAACAGGCAGGAGGCAGGGTATACCCTGAACTGGTTGCCAGCCAATCGCAGGGCACATGGAAACAGACTAAAGTCGCACTCACACTCACTCTTCAATGAATGCATGTTTTGGGGATGTGGGAGGAAACCGGTGTGCCTGGAGAAAAAAACCCATGCATGCACAGGAGAAATACAAACTCCACATGTAGAAGCCGAGATTTGAAGCACGGTCCTCAGAACTGTGAAGCCAACACTCTATAGCTGCACCACCATACCTTCCATTGATTTAAATTAAGGTAGCTGTCAAATACTTCACTGGTCACTGTGGGCAGTTACATTTCCCCATTTTTTTTTATATATGGCCAGAGAGATTTTTTTTTGTTCTCCTTGATGAATACACTCATCACTTAGAAAACGTTCCTAACCCCTGCTTTAGAAGATGTGGCATATTTCTTTCGCCATACCTTTGGATGAACCTTCCTCCTTCAAGATGTTTTATCTCACTTGCAAGCTGTGGCCCCGTACTAAGGCTGAGCAACAGTTAAACTTGAACAATTCTGGTTTCGATTCTTTAGTCTCATGTTCATCATTTGATCTGAAACCCAAATGTATTGTGTGTACAACAAAGGAATTGACGTTGCTGTTCCAACAATTCAGGAGGGGACAAAAAGAAATATATATATATATATAGTGTGAAGAAAATAACAATATAAACACCCTGCGATATTGCAAGTTCTCCCACTTAGAAATCATGGAGGCATCTGAAATTTTCATTGGAGGTGCATGTCCACTGTGAGAGAAATAATCTAGTAAGAAAAATGCAGAAATCACAATGTATGATTTTTTACTGATTTATTTGTGTGATACAGCTGCAAATAAGTATTTGAACACCTGTCTATAAGATAGAATTCTGACCCTGAAAGACCTGTTAGTCCGCCTTTAAAAGTCCACCTCCACTCCATGTATTATCCTGAATTTGTGTGAGGTCATTAGCTGCATAAAAACACCTGTCCACCCCATTCAATCAGTAAGACTCAAACTTGTAACATGGCCAAGACCAAAGAGCTGTCTAAAGACATCAGATGACAAAATTGTACAACTCCACACGGAAATTGCCAACCAGCTTGGTGAAAAAAGGTCCACTGTTGGAGCAATCATTAGAAAATGGATGAAGCTAAACATGACGGTCAATCTCAATCAGAGTGTAGCCCCATGCAAGATATCACCTTGCGGGATCTCAATGATCCTTGGAAAGGTGAGGAATCAGCCCAGGACGACACGACAGGACTTGGTCAATCACCTGAAAAGAGCACGGACCACCATTTCCAAGGTGACTGTTGATAATACACTAAGATGTCATGGTTTGAAATCATGCATGGCACTGAAGGTTCCCCTGCTTAAACCAGCACATGCCTGTATTAAGTTTGCCAATGACCATTTGGATGATACAAAGGAGTCATGGGGGAAAGGTTTGTGGTCAGATGAGAACAAAATGAAACTTTTTGGTCATAATTCCATTAACAGTGTTTGGAGCACCATCCCTACTGTGAAGCATGGGGGTGGTAGCATCATGCTTTTCTGCTGACTAATTTGGACTCGGCAAAGTAGCTCTTGGCATGCTTTCTTCCTGCTGACCCCCACACGATATTTTGATGCAAACATAGAATGGCGCGTGTCAAAATGGCCCTCGGTATTTGAGAATTTCATGGTTGCAATTTTTCATTATAATTTAGACACACAGCAGAACCTTCTCTCCCAACCAAGGCAAATTCCTGTGTCCATTCTTGCCGAAAACTACAGTACTCATCTTTTGTTCTTTGAGCGATCTTTGTCAAAAGTGTTTCCACAATTAGTTGTTCCGACAGATCTGTGTTTGACCCATCTACACCTGCGTATATCGACTGCTAATATACAATGCACAGACCCGGACAGCAAACTATGGCTACCCAAATAGGACAAAGTGTCACTGCCACATTTGCGTTTCCTACGCGACAGAAATGACATGAACAGTATGTTGTTATGAGGGCTCTGTGAGCCCTATGCAACCATCAAAAGAGCCAGATATGGCTCGCGAGCCATAGGTTCAGGACCCCTGTTCTAAAGAGTAACGCTTCGTCCTTACCTCCCTCCCTATCCATCACACCACAACCAAAAACATAAAGGATGCATATTTAAATTTTACAATTATGTTTCCCATCTATATCCATTTATCCATTATATGAGCCACTTAGGATCAAAGGAGTGCTGGAGTCTATCCCAGGGGTATACCCTGAACTGGCTGCCAGACAAACGCAGGGCACATGGAGACAGACGACAGTCGCACTCAGAATCACACCTATAGGCAATTTCGAGTCTCCAATAAATGCCTGTTTTTAGGGATATGGGAGGAAACCCGAGTACTCAGAGAAAATCCACACAGGAGGAGAACATACAAACTCCACACAGACGGAATTGAACCCCTGTCCGCAGAACTGTGAGGCCAACGCTCTACAGCTGCACTACCGTGCCACCGTTTACAAAGAATATGGAATTTTTATTGTTTAAAATCAGGGTGGATATGTTTTTACATAAACAGGAATTAAAATGAGAATTTACTGCATTTGGAGGTTGGCAACATATGAAAGTAATTTACATTATTTCCCAAGGTAAAAAATGTTTTGGAGATTGAACCATTCGAATTTTGAACACTTCACACAACAAATAATTTTTGAATTTTGAGGTTCCACTGGATATAAGAAATTGTAATAATGCAGATTATTTTACATATGCAGAAAAATTGTTAAAAAGACAGGTCTTTGGCAACTGCTAAATTCTTACCAGATCCTGTCGTTTAGGGTTTATTATTCAGTTTATATGGTGGAAAGATAGAGATCGCACCTCACTCTTCCATCACCTGATGGTCTCTGGGTTCGACTGCATTCAACTGCATTTTTTCCCATTTTGTCTGAAAATGTATTTATTTGTGTGATACAGCTGCAAAAAAGTATTTCAACACCTGTCTATGAGCTTGAATTTTGACCCTCAAGACCTGTTAGTCTGCCTTTAAAAGTCCACCTCCAGTCCATGTATTATCCTGAATCAGATGCACCTGTGTGAAGTCGTTAGCTGCATCAAGGCATCTGTCCACCCTATACAATCAGTAAGACTCAAACTTGTAACATGGCCAAGACCAAAGAGCTGTCCAAAGACACCGGAGACTAAATTGTACAACTCCACATGGCTGGAAAGCGCTACAGAGAGATTGCCGAGCAGCTTAGTAATAAAAAGGTCCACTGTTGGAGAAATCATTAGAAAATGGAAGAAGCTAAACATGACGGTCAGTCTGAATCGCAGTGGAGCCCCATGCAAGATATCACCTTGTGGGGTCTCAATTATCCTTAGAGGAATCAGCCAAGGACTACACAACAGGACTTGATCAATGACCTGAAAAGAGTTAGGACCACCGTTTCCAAGGTTCCAAGGTTGGTAATACACTAAGTTGTCATGGTTTGAAATCATGTATGCCACGGAAGGTTCCCGTGCTTAAACCAGCACATGTCAAGGCCCCCCTTAAGTTTGCCAATGACCATTTGGATGATACAGAGGAGTCAAGGGAGAAGGTTTTGTGGTCAGATGAAACCAAAATGGAACTTTTTGGTCATAATTCCACGAACCATGTTTGGAGGAAGATGAATGATGAGTTCCATCTCAAGAACACCATCCCAACTGTGAAGCATGGGGTTGGTAGCATCATGCTTTGGGGGTGTTTTTCTGCACATGGGACAGGACGACTGCACTGTATTAAGGAGAGGATGACCGCAGCCATGTTTTGTGAGATTTTCAGGAACAACCTCAGTCAGAGCATTAAAGATGGGCAGTGGTTGGTCTTTCAACATGACAATGACCCGAAGCACACAGCCAGGAAAACCAAGGAGTGACTCCATAAGAAGTATATCAACGTTTTGGCGTGGCCTAGCCAGTCTCCCGACCTAAACCCATTAGAAAAGGACCTGAAACTCCGTGTTTCTCAGCAACAGCCCAGAAACCTGTCTGATCGAGATAAAATTTGTGTGGAGGAGTGGGCCAAAATCCCGCCTACAGTGTATGCAAACCTGGTGAACAACTACATGAAATGTTTGACTTCTATAATTGCAAACAAAGGCTACTGTACCAAATATTAACAGTGGTTTTCTCAGGTGTTCAAATACTTATTTGCAGCTGTATCACACAAATAAACCGTTAAAAAAATCATACATTGTGATTTCTGGATTTTTCTTCGGAGTGCTATTTCCCATTTTTAACAACAAAGGTGATGTTCAGAGCTGTGGGAATTATAGAAGAATAAGGTTGATGAGCCACACAATGAAATTATGGGAAAGAGTAGTGGAGGCTAGACTCAGGACAGAAGTATCTGCGAGCAACAGTATGGTTTCATGCCGAGAAAGAGTACCACAGATGCATTATTTGTCTTGAGGATGCTAGTGGAAAAGTACAGAGAAGGTCAGAAGGAGTTCAATTGTGTCTTTGCGGATCTAGAGAAAGGCTATGACAGAGTACCAAGACAGGAACTGTGGTACTGCATGCATAAGTCTGGTGTGGCAGAGAAATGTGTTAGAAGAGGACAGGACATGTATGATGGCAGAAGAACAATGATAAGGTGTGTCATAGGTGAAGAAGAAATTGAAGGTGGAGTTGGGACTGCATCCTGTTTGCAGTGGAAATGAATAGGCTGACAGATGAGGTTAGACTGGAATCCCCTTGGACCATGGTCTTTGCAGATCATATCATGATATGCAGTGAAATGAAGGAACAGGTGGAGGAACAATTAGAAAGATGGAGGCATGCACTGAAAAGGAGAGGAATGAAGATTAGCCCAAGTAAAACAGAGTATGTGCGTAAATGAGAGGAATCGGGGGGTGAGGCTACAGGGAGAAGCGAAAGCAAAGGTAGACGACTTCAAATACTTGGGGTCAACAATCCAGAGCAATGGTTAGTGTGGTAAGGAGGTGAATAAACATCTCCAAGCAGGTTGGAACAGGTGCCGGAAGGTGTCTGGTGGGTTATGTGACAGAAGAGTCTCTGCTCGGATGGGAAAAGTTTATAAAACAGTGAGGAAGCCAGCCATAATGTACAGATTAGAGACTCTGGAAGAGACAAAAGGAAGCCGAACAGGAGGTGGCAGAAGTGAAGATGTTGATGTTCTCTCTTGGAGTGAACAGGATGGATAAGACTACATATGAGCTCATTAGAGGGTTTTGGAGACGAGGTTGGAGAGAGCAGACTTCGATGGTTTGGACATTTCCAGAGGCGAGAGAGTGATTATATTAGTAGAAGGGTGCTGAGGATGGGGCGGCCAGTTAAAAGAGCGAGAGGAAGTCCAAAGAGAAGGTTGATGGATGGTTTGAGGGTGGACATGAGGGCAGTGGTGTTAGAGAGGAAGATGCAGGAGATGGGTTTACATGGAATAAAATGAGATTACATGGAACAAGATAAGATTACATGGAATAGAATGACAGAAAAAGAAGATATATATATATAATATATATATATATAATATATATATATATATAATATATATATATATATAATATCTCCATCCATTTTCTTCGCGGCTTATCCTCACAAGAGTCACGGGGCAGCTGTCAACGAGCAGGAGGTGGGGTACACCCTGAATTGGTTGCCATCCAATCGCAGTAGTTGTGTAAGAGCTACAGACTGCATTAACATGGAGTTATACAGTGTATATATATATATATATATATATATATATATATATAGCATTACGTACAGAGAAATTGATTTGCGCATTTTCTCATGCTACGTCTCTGGTTCGTTCATATCCTATATATCCTCTATGGTGGTAATAGTAAAAATTACTAGGATTTATCCTTTGTTGCTCATGTATTTTGCAATCTTTTTTTCATTATAAATTGAAAAAACTGTTTCAATTTTTCTACTGTTCACACACGTGCACACTACAATTTTTTTTTTTCATTCAAGACTCAACATGACCTTTGTAATCCCAGCCTGTAACCATGACCCCTCCTTGTCTTTTTTTCCTTCCACATTGTATTTACCCACATCCCTGAGCTCTCCTGGCCTTCACTCCTTGTTTCCTGTTTGGGTATGAAGTAAAGTAGGTACGCGTACACGAATGCTTATCACACTAAAGATTCTTAATGCAAATGTGCATGTCTATTTTCATTGTCATGCATGTTCCTATTCCTATTCATCCATGTTTAGTGTTGGCAATAATAACACTGCAGGAGTAACATGACCTGACTCAGGGTTTTTGCTAATCATACAACTAAAGTATGTCAAAGTTTCACTTTAACCAAACTTTGACATAAGAATAAAATAATATTCCAATTGTTTGTAATATATATATATATATATATATATATATATATATATAAATATTTGCACCATGATGTTCACAGATGATATTTTGATATGCAGTAAAAGCAGGGAGCAGGTGGAGGAACAAAAACGAGAGAGTGAGTATTTTGGTAGAAGGGTGCTGAGGATGGAGCTGGCAGGCAAATGAGTGACAGGAAGACCAAAGAAAAGGTTGATGGATGTTGTGAGGAAGACATGAGGACAGTCGGTGTCAGAGAGGAAGATGTACGAGATGGGCTTAGATGGGAAAAGATGACATGCTGTGGTGACCCCTAACGGGACAAGTTGAAAGGAAAAGAAGAAGAAATAAAATAGCAAAACTTTTTTCAAGCAGTTGGTCTAATGTTTAAAAATACTTGTTTTATCACATCGCTATATCGCAAATTTTGGCAGCTTTATGTACATGAAATATGACTTACACAAAGGCAGAGGAATTTTTGCAAATGAACAAGCATCTCCCTTGCATGAAGAGATGTATATATTATAAAATGACTGATGTAAAAGACATTGAGTGTTCAAGTGTTCTAAGTTTTTTTGTTTTTATTTGTTCTTGTTCTGTCTACATCTCCAGGTGTGGTTAGAAGAGGCTGAGGAACAGCAAGAGAATGGGGAGTTGAAAGCTCCTGTTGTGTTTTGCGTACAGGCGGAACATGCTGGAACCAGAACATATTATTTCAGTACAGACAGCTATGAAGAGCAAAAGGAGTGGATCACAGCCATGAGTGAGGCTGCAGAGGTCAACGTTAATCCATCAGAGAGGTGTTGTACCTGCACATAAACAGAACCCTTCATTCATTCATGCACCTTCTACCCCTTATCCAAAATCGTCTCTTGGGAGCAGTAACTTTGACAGGGACGCCCAGACTTCACTTTTCCCAGCGACTTCATCCAGCTTTACTGAAGAGATCCCGGGGTGTTCCCAGGCCAGTTGAAAGACATAGTCTCTCCAGGGTGTACTGGGTCGTCTCCTGGGTCTCCTTATGTTGGAACATGCCTGGAACACTTCACAAAGGAGGCATCTGGGAGGCATCTGAATCAGATGCCACAGTCTACTCATCTAGCTCCTCTCAATGTGGAGAAGCAGCGGCTTGAATATGAGCCCCTTCCATATTAACGAGCTTCTCACCCTATCTCTAAGGGACAGCCTGTAGACACCCATCATTTTTGCTGCTTTTATCTGGGATCTTGTTCTTTATGGCATAACCCACAGTTTGTGACAATAGGTTAGGGTACGAACGTAGATTGACTGGTAAATTGAGAGCTTTGCCTTTCAACTTAACTCCTTCCTTACCACAATGGGCCACAACAAAATGTTCATCTGCACCGATCCGCCTGTCGATTTCCAGCTGAATTTTTCCCTCATTTGTGAACAAGACCCCAAGATACTTGAACTCCTCCATTTGGGGCAGGATCTCATCCCCAACCTGGTGAGGGCATGGCACCCTTTTCTGATTGAGGACCATTGTCTCGGTTTTGGCGGTGCTGATTCTCATCCCATGTCCTTCACACTATGCTGCGAACTCCTCCAGTACGAGTTGGAGATTGTGGCTTGATGAGGCTAACTGGAGCACATCAGCTGCAAAAAGGCCACCAAACCATACCCCCTCAATGGCTCGGCTGCACGTAGAAATTCTATCCATTAATGTTATGAACAGAATCGATGACAAAGGGCAGCCTTGTTAGAGTCCAACTCTCACCAGAAATTAGTCCAATTTACTGCCGGCAATGCGGACCAGACTCTGACCCTGGTCATACAGAGACACAACAGCCCATATAATGGGGTTCGGTCCCCCATAGTCGCACAGTACTCCCCGAGGGACACGGTCGAATGAATTCTCCCAGTCCATAAAATACATGAAGACTGGTTGGACGAACTCCCATGCACCTGCAAGGACCCTGCTGAGGGTGGAGAGCTGGTCCACTGTTTCATGGCCAGAATGAAAACCATATTGCTTGTCTTGAATCCTAGATTTGACTTCCCAATAGACCCTCCTCTCGGGCACACCTGAATAGACATTATCAGGGGGGCTAAGTAGTGTGATCCCACTGTAGTTGGAACACACCCTCCTTTGCTCCTTCTTGGAACGTTGGACAACCACTCCATCGTCCAATCCAGAGGCACTGGCCCCGATGTCAGTGCAATAATCCAGAAGCGTGTCAACCAGTACAGACCCACAACATTCCAGTGTCTTTAGGAGCTCTGGGCAAATCTCAACCACCCATGGGTCCTCACCACCGGTGACCTCAACCCCAGAGATTCGAGACCCTTTTTCAGAGAACCCAGACTGTGCTTCCTCATGGGAAGGCATGTGGGTGGAATTGAGGTCTCCCACTGACTTGCAATGTGTCAAATCAAGGTCAGCAGCGTTACATCCTCATTATAGACAGTGCCGACAGTCCACTGCTTTCCCCTCCTTAGACACCGAATGGTTGACCAGAATTTCATCAAAACCAACTGGAAGCTTTCTCCATGGCCTCACCGAACATCTCCAATGCCCAGGTTTTTGCTTCAGCATTCAACAAAGCTCCATTCCACTTGGCTGGTACCCATCAACTTCCACAAGTGTCGCACAGGCCAAAAAAGCCCGATAGGACTCCTGCTTCAGCTTCACAGCATCCCTAACTCTTGGCGTCCACCAATGGGTTTGGAGAATGCTGCTACGATTGCTGTTACGGCCACAGCTCTGGTCAGACGCCTCGGCAATAGAGGTGCGGAACGTGACCCTGCCCCCCCCAGAACATTAGCAAAGTTCTTTCAGCGGTGGGAGTTGAAACTCCAACTGACAAAGGAAATCTGCCAGCCATTCCTCGGAGACTCTCGCAATATGTTTGGGCCTGCTACGTCGAACCGGCATCTGCCCCACCATCGGAGCCAACTTATCACCAGGTGGTGATCAGTTGAAAGCTTCGCCCCTCTCATCGTCCAAGTGTTCAAGACACGAGACCACAAGTCCAATGACACGACCACAAAGTCAATTATCGGACTGCGCTCTAGGATGTCTTGATGTCAAGTGGTCATCTAGAAACCCCGATGCTTGAACATGGTGTTTGTTATGGACAATCTGTGCAGGACACAGAAGTCCAAAAAGAGAACACGGCTAGGGGTCTGATAAGGGGGGGCGTTCTTCCCATTTACCCACTTCTGTGTCTCACTGTATTTGCCTAAGTGAGCACTGAAGACCCCCAGAAGAACAATGGAGTCCCCAGTGGGAGCAGGCTCCAGCACTCCCTCTAAGGACTCCAAAAAGGATGGGTACTCTGAACTGTTGTTTGGTGCATAGGAACAAACAACAGTCAAGACCCTTCCTCCCACCCGAAGGCGGAGCGAGGCTAAATTCTTGTCCACCGGGGTGAACTCCAATGTACAGGCGCTGAGCCTGGGAGCACTGCATTTCCCCACACCTGGTCGGTCCCTCTCACCGTGAGCAACTTCAGAGTAGAACACAGTCCAACCCCTCTCACGAGGACTGGTATCAGAGCCCAAGCTGTGTGGAGAGGCGAGCCAGCCTTTATCTAGTCGGAACTTCTTGACCTCACACACCAGCTCGTGCTCTTTCCCTGCCAGAGAGGTGACATTCCACGTCCTTAGAACCAGCTTCTGTAGGAGGGATTGGATTGCCAGGGTCCCTGCCTTCGGCCACCGCCCAGCTCACACTGCACCTGACCCCTATCAACCCTGCCAGAGGCGGTGAGCCCATGAGAAAGGGGACCAACGTTACCCTTTCAGACTGCTCCCGTGGGAATCCCGTGGGAGCCCCGTGGGTGTAGGCCTGTCCACCAGAAGCTCGTCTTCAAGCCCCATTTCCAGGCATGGTTCCAGAGAGGGGCCCTGGTCTCCTGTGTCATGGCAAGGCAAACCTCTATTCATTAGTTTTAGTCTTCATAGGGGTTTATGGAGCCGTGTCTGGTCCCTCAGCTGGGATCTTTTTGCCAAGGGTGACCCTACCAGGGGTGTGAAGCCCAAGACAACTTAGCTCCGAGGATCATTAGGACACACAAACCCCTCCACCACGATAAGGTGACAGCTCATGGAGTGGTACACAAAACCAACAAATTGAAAATTTAAGATGTTTCATACAAGCAGCTTGGTACTTGTGGTTTTCACATCTGTCCCCCATTCATGAAATCCAGTGTTTACATTTTGCAAAGGAAATGGTTACAAATATTGATACATGTTGACATGTAATGTTGTGCAATGCATTTATTTTAATGTCTTTTCTGTTCTTTTTAGATCAACTACAGCTGTCTCACCTGATCAGGCCATGGTTACTGGTGACACTGACCTGCAAATAGAAGTGAAACAACAGACAGCCCCCAACAAAAATGAAATTACAGTAGACGCCTTGGAAACACCCCCACTTTCAACTGCTTGCTCTGGTTATGACACAGTTCAAAAGAATGGGAGAGACAGAGATGGTGGAGGAAAAACTGAAGATGAAGGTGGAGGGCCTGGTTGTGGCAATGCTCAAACAAACCACAATCTAAATGGATGGTGCAATCCTTTCCCCCCTGGCTCAATGCCGCAAAACTACAACAGCAAATCCACTCAGTCCCAAAGTCACAGCACTTGTACACCAAATGACATAAGGGAACAGCACCAGAATGTGGTGCTGAGGAGGGGTTTTGTTCCTAGAACTGCCCCTGAGAGAGCAGCACAAAGGAAAAGTTCAATGGCACAGCTGCAGCATTGGGTGAACCAGCGGCGGGTCATGGTATCCCAGGAAGAGATCAACAGGTATATATGCCTTGCAATTAAAAGTATGGTGACAAGGCAATTTGTGGCTTTAAAACATCCCAATCACTTACTAAGATATTATATCCTGGCTATACGCTATGATGTAAACAGGTTTTCAAAATGCAAGTACTATTTGAATCTCGCCTTATTTTAGCTTTTGGAATTTAGAGTCATTTAAAAATGTAACAGCTTTGTTGCAAATTCCTCTTTGATAGAATAATTAAGGAAGCAGAATCAGTATCTGAATTAGAATCATCTTTATTCGCCAAGTATGTCATAAACATACAAAGAATTAGTTTCTGGTATTTGGAGCCGCTTTCATACAATATATATGATGACAATCAGGGCAGCTAGTAATCTGGAAGTGATGAATATCTTTTTTTTTTTTTTTTTTTTTTTTTTTTAAATTGTGGATGGAGAGTCCTGTAGCATTGAGAGAAGTTAAGAGTGCCTATAAGAGCAGTATTCCAGTCCAACAACCATTGTGCAAAAGGCGTAAACCAGGGGTTTTCAATGCGTTGATATCTCGTTAGTGAGTTCCCCCCTATTTTAAGCCCTCGCTTAAGAAATCCTATCAAACATGACGATGGATGCTGCAGTAAAGAAGACAAAAATGTATCACTTTCATACGGAATGTGAGGCGGACTTTTTTTCCATGTCATTTTTTAAGTGCGTTAGCCTCAGCTCCCACAGTAGTGAAATGTGTTGCGGCGTTTTTGAACTGCGTATGGAAAATACGACACCGACATTCCGCCGAAAAGCAAGCTGAGAATGAGAAAAGTGAATGAACTAAAATCCCAATTGGCCGCACAGCAGTCACTTTTCACACAGCGTAGTTCAACAGTGAAAGCCGCCACGGAAGCATCTTTCCGGGTTCGTCACATTATCGTTAATAACAAGAAGTCCTTTAAGATGGAGTGATGGTCAAAGTTGTTGTTCCGATCTTTTAAAAATAAGGTGGAAATAATATCTTCAATAAAATTTATGCAGCTGTAAAGGAGTACAGTTACATGGTGCTGTGAAGCCATGGCTGATGTGTGGAAGGACATTGGAGATTGTGAGTTTTATCACTGCAGTTGGACGAATCCACTGACGTGAGTGACATAGCCCAGGTGTGCATTTTCATTCGTATAGTGTTCAGTGATCATCACTCAACTGAACTGAACTCAGATAATTACAAAAAATGTTTATGGCTATGCAAGGCACACATGTATTTACACAAACAATCCTAAATATACTTTAAAATAAATATGCTTTACACTTTTTGTATTGGGTAGATCTTTGTGGCTTGGTCATTCTATTTCATTATTGGTCGTTCTAAAAAAGACGTCAGCAGCCCCCCCGGTCATATACCACCCCACCCACTCCCTCCCGTCGATCGCGAGAGGCAGGCTGCTTGAAAAGTAAATCTTATGGTAAAAATTAAAATATTGAATGTGCAAGTGTTGCAGTTATTCGTCAGTTGATTGTGGAACTTGAGCAGATGCTACTTGGGTGCGAGAGGCTCATATTTGTCAACAACAAATGTGCAGATGGTGTTTCGCGATGAGACTACTACAGTAAGCGGGAGTATGTGAACTAGTGATGTATGGTATGGTAATAATTGGCCCAGCAAAATCTGACAATAAACTCAAGACAAAAAATTAGCAGAATGTTGCAGTCAAATTTCAAGTTAGCCATTTAAGAAGTTAATTGCAATAGACAGGAAGCTCTTTGGAGTGCCTGCTAGTTTTGGTTTGCATTCTTTGGTAGCTCCTACCCAATGTTGCAAGAGTTGGTTGCCAGTATGTAGGGGTTCTGAGAGGATTTCGTCTGTTCTTGTCATAGTCCGAGTAGCGTGCAAGTCCTTGAGTGTCGGTAGTACGGGACTGATGATCCTTTCATCAGTTTTGATTGACTTTTTTTTTTAATGAGAGTTTGTCTTTTTTTGTAGCAGCGCTAAACAGACTGTGATGATGGAGGTATACAGCACTGATTCGATTACCGCTGTCTGTCTACTGTCTCAGTAGCTCTTGTGGCAGGCTGTGTTTGCTTAGAACCTGCAGGAAGTACAGTCTCTCCGGGGCTTTTTTGTGGATGGAGTTGTTTTTCACCCACTTCAGGTCCTGAGATACTGTTAATGGAAGAAACTTGAGCTGTCACCATATCATGGTGAAGGGATTCGTGTATCCCAATGATCATTGGAGCTAATTTGTATGGTTCTTCATGCCCCTGGGAGGGTCGACTTTGTGGTCCTGTCATTGAACTTGCAACTTCATGTCTGGAACACTTGGGTGAAGAGATGGAAAAGCTGTCAACTGATCAACACCTGGTGGTGAGTTGGCTCTGATGGTGGGGAAAGATGCCGGTCCGACGTGGCAGACCCAAACGTATTGTGAGGGTCTGCTGGGAACATCTGGCAGGATCCCTTGTCAGAAAGAGTTTCAAGTGCCACCTCTGAAAAAAACAAAAGAACTTTTCTCATTTTCCAGGGGACGCAGTGGACAATGAGTACAAGTGGGGTTTGGTGAGGCCATGGAGGAAAACCTCCACATAGCTTGGAGAAAATTCTGGTCCACCATCCGCCGTCTCAAGGGGTGGGCGGAGCAGTGCACCGTCAACACAGTGTAAAGTGGGGATGGAGCATTACTGACCTTACAACGTTGTGAGATTGTGGGGAGAATTTAGAAATGGGTTATAGTTAGCCTATATTTACATTTGTTCAATGATTTTAAATATTTAAGTGGAGAAACTACTGTATGTAAAATACATGTGTATATGAGAAAAAAAGTGTATTTTTAAACTGGAAACTTAGATAAGGTTTTGAACTTTACTTCTTAGGTAGGTTTTTACATGCTATTTCTCTGTCTCTTCCGATCACTAATAACAAATTTTAGAAGAATCGTCACACCTTCCTTAAATTAAGAAAGTTCATGAAGAGGAAGTTCAAGAAAGAACAACCTTTGTCAAAGAAAATAAGCTGTTTTGGTTGTCTCAAGACTGGTTAACATGCAAAGCAATTCAGCAGTGAAAGTGAGTGTGAGGTGTGCCAGAAGCGGTACCCTACCTGTCTGCATGAGAACAGAACCAAAGGTGACATGAAACCAACACAAGTACTGTAGAAGAGAAACAAAGTGAAGGCCAAGATGAACCTGAACTTGGGCTTCGTAAAGGGACAATCACAGTTATAATAGCACATAGACCAATTTTTAGTGAGGCTTGCACAATTACCTCTGCAACACTTCTGGTCTAGAGGTCATCTACAACATGTCCAGCAGAAAAAGTCCTCGTGTACTGTGTGCATTTTTGGATACTTAGAGCAACTCAATTTTCCTCAATGTTGTTGTTGACATGTTAGAAGCAAATATAAATTAGATTAAGCTCAAACTCCCTACAATGACGACAACTTTGACAATTAACTCCCAAAGAGTGAAGTCCACGCCTTCTACTCAGGAAAGAAGATTCCCTTACCACCATTGTACACAAGTTAATTCTTCCCTGAAAACAGAGCTCACATTCCCACAACTGAAAATGCGAAAGCCTGGTCCCACCTGGAGGACCTTCATGAAAGGACTGCACCTCTTTTGTACTGTGAAGTAGGCGTACTCGTTGGGTATAACTGCTCACAAGCACTTCTACCAAGGGAAGTCTATTTGGCAGAGTAACCCAGTCCTATGCACAACACACAGACCTAGAATGTATTGTTGTGGGATGTGCAAGTTCCAGTGTGAACTAGAGATGCCATTGGAACAAGTCAACATATGGAAGACATGAATGTCATACCATGGCAACACCGACTGCTGGAGACAAATTTACTTTTATGTTGTTTCATACTTGGCCATTAAATCTGTTTTGGATTCTGAAGTGAAACAAGTGACACCAGATGTGAAGTCTTCTACCAGCTTCCGTACAGAGGTGCACTATCCATCCATCCATTTTCTTAGCCGCTTATCCTCACGAGGGTCACGGGAGTGCTGGAGAGTATCCCAGCTGTCAACGGGCAGGAGGCGGGTTACACCCTGAACTGGTTGCCAGTCAATCGCAGCGCACATAGAGTCAAACAGCCACACTCACAATCAGACCTTGGGGCAATTTTGAGGGTCCAATTAATGTTACATGTTTTTGGGATGTGGGAGGAAACCGGAGTGCTCGGAGAAAACCCACACAGGCACGGGGAAAACATGCAAACTCAGACCTCAGAACTGTGAGGCCAACGTTTTCCAGCTGCTCCACCGCGCCGCCACGTGCACTATGTAAGCAAAATTAAAGTGAATGAAGTGACTCCAACAAAAATCATAAGGCTATTTGAGTCTGACTTCTCAGAACAATAGAAAGAAGATGGTCTGATCTCACAACATGACCAGAAGTTCTTGTCAAAGCTAAAGGACAACATTAGACAGACAGAATATGGTCTCTAAGAGATGCCACTACTGTTCAGAGTGGAACGACTGCTAATGAAAATTTCAACACCTTGCAAAGGGAACAAAAAACGTGAAAAAAGAAGTGGAATTATCTTACAGTTAGATCATTTGTGTGTGAAGCAACATTTTAACATTCTTAGTCTGTCATGAGCGAGGCCTGGCTACTGCCATGGGGGGTGCCACCTCTGACACCTGTCACAGTTTTTTTTCCGCATTTGGCACTCTAATTGACTAGGCATTGACAAGTTTTGGATTTGTCACTGGCATTTGTTAGTTCGTTGTGTTGCATTTACTCCAAGTTGGATTCTCCACTATTGAGAGTAAGTCTAGTGTAGAGCTATCCTTTTCACATCGAGTCTGTGCCCTTTTGTTAATCCACAGCTTGTCGAAGCTCTTAGTTTGTTCTATAGTCATTGGACCTCATTTCAAGTTTTTGGATCCTGCCTTTAGTCTAGCGTTTTTGTGCCTAAGCCTTGTCAGACTGTTGCACCTGGTTTAGACCTGTTTCTGGATTAAAGCCACTTTGAATATCATGTCGTTGCCTGGAACTCCTGCATTTGGGTCCACCCCCATGTCGATGGTTCATGACACAGTCAAGCACATGTATACACAAAACTTACTTTACGGTACACTGTATATTACATTATTTCTGTCACAAACCTCTGGTGCAGGGGTGGACCCAAATGTAGGACTTTGAGAAACAGGCATAATATTCAATGTGGTTTATTCCGGATAGTGAGTCATAGACGGTGTAGCAGTCCGTCTCATTATTATTGTTGACCAGTTGTTTAGTTTGCAATGTTAAATCTGTTTGAGTTTACATTTCAAGGCAATATTGCATTGTCTTCTGATGACTTTAGTTAATGTGTAATGAATAGAATTAAAAAAACACTTTTTTTAATAGTTGTTAAGTTCCTCTTAACTATCTCTCATGTAAGATTAAAATAATGAGTAACATTCTGTTTATTTGGTCTTCATATTTTTTCCAACAAAATAAAAGCTGCAACGTTGCTGCTGTAGTCACATTTCAGAAATCGTGCGTGTCTAGTCCCTGTTTACATATTGTCAATTAAACCAATTTCTGAACAGACTGATGCCATATACTCTAGCATTTAATTCCTGCCAAATAATCAGTTGCAACCATATCATTAATATTCTTAGAGCTGGTAGCAAAAACAATGCCAAATACCCACCCAGGGATACGAACAAAAACTTCACATATCATCAAACAAAGGCTCAAATCTAATCTCACATTGTTTTTTTCCCCGGTCCTTCCAGTCCATGCCATTATTACCCAGCAAGTCAAGGGTTGAACTACTATGGCTACACTAGTGGCCCCCAGTATTTCGAGGAGTACCCGCTGTACCCACCAGGAGTCCGGCCAGACAGCATTTGCTCTGTCTCTGCTGTTGGTGGCTATGACAACCGCTGGGCGATTGAGGAAAAGCGACGCTCATTGAGAGATATGCCTCACCAGTTGTATGGGCTGCCCTCCCCAAGGGACTCATGGGGACCACAGTACTACAGTGGAGTTGAGAAGTCTCTGAGACGTCTTTCCATCCAGCCACGCTCCAGGTCTGTGCCCAGGTCACCATCCTTGTCCTCTCGGGGGGCCTACTCACCTGTGTCACACACCTTTGGCTCAACGGCTCAATCACCATCTGCACATTTTGACCGTTTTTCGGGAAGGATGAGGGATGACGGGATTTATGCTGATCCGTCTGTCTATAACCTAAGGAGATCACTCAGCCCGCCAAAGGTAAGAAACAATGTAAATAAAAAGTTGGGATGATCAAATGCAATTATAGAAGGGGAGTGAACAATCAAGCTTTAACATTAAAACAAATTCGAAATATTTATAAATATTTAATTTTAAAATTTTAATTAAATTATTTTTAAATTTAATTAATTTATTTAAGTAACCATACAAAGATGGAAGAAAGAATGAATGACTAATGTGACCATTTTTCATTTTCTCCAGTCTCACATCCTTGCTGTCATTCCTGTCTGTCTTACTCTTCACTCATTGTCTTTCCTTCCCTCAGTATGACTACTCTGGTGATAGGCGGTCCATAAATCAAGGATTATACTACCACAACTACCCTGTTTCCCCTTCCATCCACAATAAAATGGTATGTGCTGCCAATGTGCTGTGATACATTTCAATCTAGATAACGAAACGCAACCAAATAGGTTGTGGTAGCCCGATTGTTTTGAATATAGTTTAGTTATAACAGTGCTAAGTCTTAACTGTGCTCTTACTACACATGTTGCTCTGTCTAGCAATGTACACAATGCATTATTAAGACATTCTCCAAGTAGTTTTACTAGCCATTGGTTCTGTTCACTCTGTTTTTAACCAAAAGATCAGGTGTGTGTGTATGCGTGTGTGTGTGTGTGTGTGTGTGTGTTGACCCACAACTCCGCTACATGATGAATTAACAGTGACAAATGAGATTGAGTGTTTAGTCTCTATTACACTGAAACATTGAGGGGCTGCTTGCCAGGGTCCCACAATGGCTGTATGAGCATTTGAACCGTCCCCATTTTGAAGATCAGATGCTAACTGGCACTATTTGTAGTAGCTGGTTAGTCAGTCAGGTTTCCAACCGTGTGGGTGGGGAAACCCATTGACGTTGGTTTATTAGTGGAGTATATAATTCATAATGTTGTCTGGGCATAAAATCCATGGTCATTTTTCATTTAGTACCATTGTCGCTTCATCACATCTTAGGTCTTTTTAATTTTGTAACCAATTGATGATGTTTCAAATTTGCAATATAAGGTGCCACCATGAATTACATGACTGAATCTGAACCAGGACAAGAGGCAGTGGGCACCAGTAAAAGAAAGCTTTTAATGCCCAACATATACCTGTCTCAGGGATATAGTGAGTGGGTGGGGGGGAAAGGGGGGATTTGGCTGTCGGGCAGCAGTGCCTGGCAGATTTAACCCCCCTCCCCCGACCCACTATTCCTCAACCCTGCCGGCCTACAGGCCTCTCCAGATTTTAATTCACCACACGATTTGGTGGTAATCCTGAAGCTGGCCCCCCATGGGCTGGATGACTGCTTGCCATTGGGGCTCCCTTTTCATGCCCTGCTGCGGCAAACTGGGGGGCCTGCAGGTTGGGTGGGCGTCTTGCTTTCGTGGGGTGATGGTGGTTGGTTTCCAGGTGTCATTGGGCCCCTTTGGCCTCCTCCAGGTGGCCAGTTGTCAGGCAGCCTTGGTAGGGAACGGTATCCTGTCTGCCTTGCTGCCCTCGGGTGATTCCTGGACCCAATCCCGCATCTTCATTGATTAGGTGGGGTCCTCACCCTCCCCAGTGAAAACACAGCTATTACAGGACACTTCTATCATTCATTGTGCAAGCGAAACAGTGTCAATTCATTTGCATGTGTCCTCAGGCACACACCCCTGCGAGACTTTCGCTGGGTGTTGAGCCAATCACTTATTGTGACAAATATTCATCCATTCATTTTCTGGGACGCTTTTCCTCACAAGCATCCCAGGAATGCTAGAGCCTATTCCAGTTCTCACCGGACAAGAGGCAGGGTTCACTGGTTGCCAGCCAACACCCTGAACTGGTTGCCAGCTAATCGCAGTGTTGTGACAAATAACTCGTGAATATCCAAATTACTTGCGTATCCTCTCAGTCACACTCTCATCATATAGAATTTTAGGATTTTCATAGTCACTCCCACCACACTTCACTTGTACAGCCAGGTTCACGACACTTGTCTTGCATGGTTTTTCCTTATCCTTTGTCCTGTCCTTCCCTCACAGAATGTAGCACTACTGCCCTATAAAGCACTCATATCTAATGTTTCATCATTCTAGATATGTAATGATTTACTTTTCTCATCTCATTTACAATTAGTGTTTTTTTCTTTTGTCTTTGTTTCTCACTGCCATTTACAAATTTTGTTCTTTTTGACTGACCGACTATGATTCTCAAAAACTACCAAGTGTAATGCTCAGAAACCACAGCGGGAGCTTAAAATCCCCATTGTGACAGAGTAAAAGTGTTCCAACATAAATAGGATAAAGATCCTCCATTCTGCTTGACCTAACAGCTGAACAGGACTAAAACCACACAAACAAATTGGCATGGAATCCTCGTATAACATTTGTTTGTTGCATAGCTCACCTTTCTGTCCACTGACACACACCTAATGGGAATGTCAGTCTAAGAGGAAGCAGATTATGGAACACCATAATGCATTTAGTGATTTAATTGGCAGTATTATTTTTTATGATTAGCACAACATTAGCCAGCTGCTCCATCCTCAGCACCCTTCAACCAATACACTCACTCTCTCACCTCTGGACATGTCCATACCATCAAAGTCGAACCATCAAAGTTGAACCTTGTCTCCAAAACATTCAACTTAGCCTGTCCCTCTATTTAGCTCCTTCTAATCCTATCCAACCTGGTCACTCCAAGAGAGAACCTCAACACCTTCATTTCTGCCACCTCCAGTTCTTCTTCCTGTTGTCTATTCAGTGGCATTGTCTCTAATCTGTACATCATGGCCGGCCTAAGCACTGTTTTATAGACTTTGCCCTTTATCCTAGCAGAGACTCTTCTGCCACATAACACACCAGACACCTTCTGCCAGCTGTTCCAACCTGCTTGGACCCGTTTCTTCACTTCCTTACCACACTCACCATTGCTCTGGATTGTTGACGCGAAATATTTGAAGTCGTCCACCCGTGCTATCTCTTCTCCCTGTAGCCTCATTCTTCCCCCTCCACCCCTCTCATTCACGCACATATATTCTGTTTTACTTCGGCTAATCTTCATTCTTTTCCTTTCCAGTGCGTGCCTCCATCTTTCTAATTGTTCCTCCGCCTGCTCCCTGCTTTCACTGCATTTCACAATATCATCTGCGAACATCGTGGTCCAAGGGGATTCCAGTCTAACCTCATCTGTCAGCCTATCCATTACCACTGCAAACAGGAAGGGGTTCAGAGCTGATCCCTGATGCAGTCCAACCTCCACCTTAAATTCTTCTGTCACAGCTAAGGCACACCTCACCATTGTTCTGCTGCCATCATACATGTCCTGTACTCTTCTAACATATTTCTCTGCCACACCAGACTTACGCATGCAGTACCACAGTTCCTCCATTGGTACTCGGTCATAGGCTTTCTCTAGATACACAAAGACACAATGTAGCTCCTTCTGACCTTCTCTGTACTTTTCCACTAGCACCCTCAAGGCAAATAATGCCTCTGTGGTAGTCTTTCTAGGCATGAAACCATACTGTTGCTCGCAGATACTTCTGTCCTGAGTCTAGCCTCCACTACTCTTTCCCATAATTTCATTGTGTGGCTCATCAACCTTATTCTTCTATAATTCCCACAGCTCTGAACATCACCTTTGTTGTTAAAAATGGGAACTAGTACACTTTTCCTCCATTCTTCAGGCATCTTTTCACCCATTAGTATTCTGTTGAATAAGTTGGTCAAAAACTCCACAGTCATCTCTCCAAATTGCTTCCATACCTCCACCGGTATGTCATCAGGACCAGCTGCCTTTCCATTTTTCATCCTTTGTAGTGCCTTTCTAACTTCCCCCTTACTAATCATTGCCACTTCTTGGTCCTTCACACTTGCCTCTTCTACTCTTCCTTCTCTCTCATTTTCTTCATTCATCAACTTCTCAAAGTATTCTCTCCATCTATTTAGTGGAAGGTGTCTGGTGTGTTATGTGATAGAAGAGTCCCTGCTAGGATGAAGGGCAAAGTTTATAAAACAGCGATGAGGCCAGCCATGATGTACGGATTAGAGAGAGTGGCACTGAAGAGACAACAGGAAGCAGAACTGGAGGTGGCAGAAATGAAGATGTTGAGGTTCTTTCTTCGAGTGAGCAGGATGAATAGGATTAGAAATTAGCTCATTAGAGGGACAGCCAAAGTTGGATGTGTTGAAGACATGGCTCAAGAGAGCAAACCTCCATGGTTTGGACATGTCCAGAGGTGAGAGAGTGATTATATTGGACAAAGGGTGCTGAGGATGCAGCTGCCAGACAAAAGAGTGAGAGGAAGATCAAGGAGAAGGTTGATGGATGTTGAGAGGGAAGACATGAGGGCAGTTGTGTGAGAGAGGATGATACAGGAGATAGGTGTACAGGGAAAAAGATGACATGCTGTGGCGACCCCTAATGGGACAAGCCGAAAGGAAAAGAAGATGATGATTCTTACTTATGTGTATTAGGATTGACTGAGACTCAAAATTTAAAGAAAAACAGACTTTTCTGGTATCACTTGAAAAAAAAACTGGAAAAGGCTGCCCAACACCATGCTGTGCCTTCTCTAATACTCCTACAACTGTACTCTCTGATACTTTCAGCATACAGATTGTGCCTTTACTGTTAGATTTCTCTCGCTCACTCTGTCTGTCATTCTAGTGATTTTTTTTTTCCACTCAAAATGAGATCAACCCACAGTTTTAGATCCATGCAAATTCTGTTCCTTCATATACTGTATTCTATTATTACAACTCATCCTAAGAATGAAAACAATTCTCCCTGAGGTTATGGGTGTGAGTCTTATAAATCTATGTTCTTCTTTGTACTTCAGACCGCTAATTCCACCTTGGAAAGGTCATTTCACATTTTAAAAAAAGTTGTAAAAAACTGTAAACCTTGCATGCATAAATACACACAAATACTTCACATACTTTTTTCTCAATACATACAGTACAGTATACAGTATGTAATACATGATGGCAACCTCTTGTAACCAGCTCCATGGTCAGCTTGACTAATTTTATTAGCCCCTCTTCTCACCATACATTGTCTGATCAATGTATTTTTGTGTTGTTTGGCTGTTGTGATAGTTGGTTTAAAAAAAAACCTGTTGATATCTGTAATAGTTCTAGAAATCGAGCATCCTGCAAAGCAAAAACAAAGTTATATGACTCAGTAAACTATATAGTCTTAATTTGATTTCCCCTGCAAAAAAATTGTGCCATGTTGACAACCAATCTACAATACACTCTGCACACCCGCTTTTTCAATTACATCAGTATTATTCAATTTATTGGTGGAATGTTAGCAATCACTAAATGTTTGCTAGCATGTTTGCTATTTGTTGTTTGTGTTTTGTATTACTTTTCAAAATTCAATGTTTTTTAAGGTAAAGTAATTGGTGTTTAAAATCAGTAACTTTTGAATATGACAAGGACATCAAATTAAGACTATATAGTTATTGGGTGATTTGTCACTAATAATAGATACAGAGGTGCCTTGAGATACAAATAAAAATTTTTTCATCGAACCTTGTGAGGCTAAGCGGTTCAAAAAATGGATGGATAGCCACCCTCATCATGAATCAGTCACAGCCACTCTCCCCCCTCAATGAAAGTCTTTTTTTTTTCAGAAAAATCCCTCTAAAATATAGCATTTTATATAAACAGAGAAATAATAATGAAATAGACTAAAGATATAAATATTTTGTTGATCATGATTCATGCATTTCTGTGCTGCATTGTGTTCTCCTTCTTGTGTGCCGCCCGTCTCGGCTACCGGGGGCACAATCATAGAATCCTGGAGACACAAGCGAAGAATCGCTTCGCATCGACTGTAAAGTCACTTAGTGTTTGTAACAGGTGTGCTCAATGCGTCGATCTCGGGAAGGCGTGCCAAAAAAAAAAAAAAAAAAAAGATGTCAGCCAATGTTCCCTTTAAATTGCGCACGTGCGCAATTGTGCACCACTGATGCAGTCTCTTCGCAGATATTCTGTGTTGCATGCAAAAAAAATCCAATGCAAATAGAAAGTATAACATACAGCTATTCAGTTTGTGGCCTTTTGCAATGTGATTCAATGAGTGAGGGATGACTGGTTGTTACATCCAATGGCACAATTCACATTCATACTGTAAAAAATGAAAAGAAGAAGCCACTGGTTTCTTTTTGGCAGCACACAGAACATTCTCTAACAATGATTGCTGCTCTGGCACACTCTCTTTTTCCAAGTTTAACTTCCAGCCCCTCCCCCACTCTTAAAAACGTACACTAATAATTACAAATGTTACAGTACTTACGCAGCCCATCAATGTGTTTTATAATGACAGCGTCCACCACCGCTGCTTTAGTTAGCTACACAAAATTGGCAATGTAGAGCAAAGATGAGCTAAACATGCTGCTTATGTTTACTTTCGATATTAATGGAGAAAGTTAAAAAAGAAATGCTGTTGTTTTAAGATGCAATGACTGTCGGAGTATGTGAATAATCGAAGAAAAAGTGGTTAAACTGGACAAGATGTTCTCTTTTCTGAGTGGGGAAAGACCTGGTCTGAAGCCGAAGTAGAAAGTGTAAGATGAGATGGTGTGTAATTTAATTAATTAATTAATTAATTAATTCCACCTTGCCTGATCCAGGATGAAAGCACAGACAATACAGTGGACAAAAACCTAATTCTGTATTTTATAAATGGTGTGGGAGCATCATCATCATCCCCCCGTCATTAATAGCACGTGAGAGGGTGGCTGCTTGAAAAGTAGATCTTGTGGTAAAAAAGTCTGGGCACCCCTGGTTTGTAAGATTTTGGAATATTATTCTTTTTGGAGAGAATAAAGGCCTGAGTATAGTTATAATATCTTTCTACATGTGCTGCTCCACCATTTGTGTTCAAATGTCTCTTGCCTAAAAGTTGTAAAATGTAGCAATTGATATTAATCATTTCAATGTCAATGGCGTTTTCTATTGTATATTAGTATTAAAGTAGCTTTTAGGCAATTACTCGCTGCTACATTTTTTTCTCAATTGCTAAAACACATTTCTTGAAACCTACATGCATTTTCTCAATACCTGAACACAAATCCTAAAATTTAAACTACATTCACAAGCCCCTTACTTTTCCTGCAAAACCAAACTATTGACCCGCTGCATTGCTGCTTTGTTCATTGTCAAATCGTGAAAAAGAACTTGGTCTATGAAAGTTTTGCATATTTCATCTGAAATCCAGTATGTCATTGTTCTTGGTCATATACCTCCTCTCCTCTTTCTACTCAACAACCTCTTAGCTTCGCTCTGTCTGGTTTTCTCTATCATTAATGAAACTCTAACCACGGTCTAATTATTAACCACAAATATGCCAAAAGATACACGTGCTTATTATTATGCAACACAAGTCAATCAGAGTGAAAAATGTGTTGAAGTAGGTGAAAATTTGGATGAAAATACGTTGTTGTGTCTAACTAGGTGAAAACTACTAAAGATTCTACCAGCACCACATTTTATGTGCCCTGCGAAAGCAATTAATGTTTGTCAACTTCTGTGATTTTTGCTAAAATCTATACCCAAATTCCAGATTGTCATAATGGACAATAATGTTGAGATATTATATTTTATTTTATTGTGAGCAAACCGTCTTTCTACATTCAATTAATACTTTAACAAAGCTATTATAGTTGTTTTCTAATTTCTGAACAAGATATCCCTGGATTTGTTGGGTAATGGTAATTTATGATTTGTTGATTTGGTTATACGGCCCTCTGAGGGAAATCATAACTTCAAATCTGCCCGGGGGAAAAATGAATTTGACAACCCTGGCAGGGGGTTTTGTGTTCTAACAATTGAGAAATAGTGTATTGTGAAGCCACCTGTGTGGAGTTTGCATGTTCTCCCCCTGCCTATGTGGAGTTTCTCCAGGCACGACAGTTTCCTCCCACATGCCAAAAACATGCATTTATTGGAGACTCTAAATTGCCCCTCGGTGTGATTGTGGGTGCGAATGGTTGTTTATCTCTATTTGCCCTGCAATTGGCTGGCAACTAGTTCAGGGTGTCTGCCTCCTGCCCAAAGTTAGCCAGTATAGACTCCAGCACTCCCCACTACCCTTGTGAAGATAGGCAATTCAGAAAATGGATTGATGTATTGTGAAGTGAGTTAAATGGATTCACTGCCATTATCCAGTTTGTGTATCTCATGTTTGCACTTGCAAGACAAAGCAACAAAAAAAAAAAAAAATAGCCAGATGGTGGCTCACAGCTTGTTAAATCTCATGAATCAGGTCGCTTGTATCTCAGGGCACCACTGTACCATGGTTTACAACCTAGAAAATAGTTATGACATTCCTGTGTTTCTATTCATGTTTTACGCAGCATCCCAGCTTTTTTGACCCAGGGTTTCTAATATAAAAGCCCTCATTTCATGTTGAGCATTACAATATTTGGTATGTCTTTGTTTTTACAGGTGCCTCCTTTCCATGATGTCTACAGAGAGTTACACCCAACACTCAAGTTAAACGAAATTGAAACAAGTGTAAGTGATACTGTTACACTGTAAATGAGTTGACATATTTTCAAAAAAGGGGTTTTGGGCAAAACAGAACTTCATGGACACGGGTTTTGAAGAAACCAAAACTACAATATTTTAGCTATTTTATGAATGGTCACTGATTTAGTGGAAAGGATTTTCGCCCACAATCTCTGTTTCTTTTCATCCAAAGGTGTTGATTGGATAAGTGTTAGTGCTCTTTGTGGTCAAGTTATCCCACACAAATCATCCAAGGACCATGCTTTTTCAATACACAATGTTCTGAAACATGAACTGGTTTTATTCTCAAATAAGTAAAACAGATTTGGAGCATATAATTGTTCAAAGTTGAAGAATACAAACACACTCAAGAGTGGCTGCTAAAGTTGTTCATCAACTAAAAGATGTCTCACCCCACAATACATAATGTCCATGTTAAGACTGTGCTGAACCCCCCCCCCCCAGTATTCTACATTATTAGTTTTTATCAGTGTTTTTTTTTTTAATTTGGTTTTGACATAATATCTTACAGAAACTCTTGGGCCGGCTGTGTGAGCAAAATCACATTGTTAAAGATCACGAAGCAGTTGTCCACAGACTGCGAATGGACAAGGTAAAATGTGACTGTTTCATTAATGAAATGCCTTCTCATAAACTATGATTGTACAGAAACCTTCTCACTGAATAAGCACTTTCCCATCTTTAGACATGGTCATTATGCTTTCTCTCCTGCTAATGGTTTCATTGAAATCCAGTTAAATACATGCGCTACTTATCAATAAAAATGAGTAAAACAAAGCATAAAAAATGTTTAACTTTCAAATTAAAATATGCACTTTTTGAACAACTTTATAATACACAGTAATGGAATTTTTTTTTTTGTTTTCCTGGCTGTTTTACGTTTAGCATTTCAAATTACAACCTTTTTAGCCATCCCTTAATATCATGTCTCTGTTTTGGTACTTTGCCACTAGTATTGTAAAGGACTCTTCACAACCTGGTCATCACCTGTTTAACCTGCTGCCCTCTGGCAGGCTGTGCAGGTCTCAGAAAACATGGACAACCAGATTCAAAGACAGTTTTTTTCCCCAGAGTCATCAACTACTTGAAGTCAAAACCACTAAACATAACAGTACTGTAATCTAATATTATACAACTGCACTTTTGTGCTTTTATTTATTTTAGCAATAACTGTGCTTTGACGTATTTTATCTGTTGTTTTTACCTAAAATGTTCTTCTATTTTTATTCTGTTTTATTCACAGATGCACCTTGTGGAAAAGCACTCTTCATTTCATTGTTTGCACAGCGTGTAATGATATTAAAAGATTTTGATTTGATTTGGTTGCTGTTTTACAGGACAGCCTTGAGGAGGCATTGGTGACTACCCATCAGGAGATGGAGAAGTATCAAAACCAGCCAGTGGCCATGGAAAAACTACATATCAAAAAGGAAACCCTCCAAAACCAGCTCATTAACATTAGAGGGGATCTTTCCCAGGCCTCAAATGTAAGACAAACCTGACACGCCAGATGTTTCGTTTTACACAAAAAATAGTTTGGAAAATTTTCTAGTTTAAGCAGTGGTTTTTATCATTCTCATCTCACTCACTGTGTACATACAGGTAGGTCCATGAATAAAATGTTACAATGAAGAAGAAATGCCTCAACTGCATAAACAATGTAATCAGAGTATAAATAAACTGTACTTACAGGCGTTAACTACCACTCAGATGGAATTTGAAGCATTAGAGGATGAGGCCCATGCCATTCATGGAGATCTCTGGGAACAACTTAATGCTGGCTTACAGGTAAATGCTAGCCCCTTCTGTTTGATTTTTCAAACGTTATTTACTATGAATTTTGACTTAAAAGGATTAAACCCTCTGTGTATGGGTTTTTATTTCCATTCATTCAGTATTGTTTAAGCAATATTGTTCACAATATTGTAATCCATACAAATTGACAGATTTTTTAAATTTTGCTGCATTTTAAATGTCTTGAATGTCTTTTGTTGTATTTATTTATATTTGGGGTTGGGGGCAGAGTGAATTGGTTCGAAGGCACATCCAGAAAGAATTTTGGAGAGTCCAGGATGTATTAGAGGGCCTACACAAGAATCACTCATCCAGGGGCACTGATACAGCAAAGCACAGAGGTACCATCAAAAATAAAATGATATGGCTTCATACAAATGCACATCTCTCAGTATCACCTTTCACACTCTCTTCTTCTGCAGTGGCCAGTGGTGCTTCAGGGTCCTTTAGCACCAATAGTCCAGCCAGTCCCCTCAGCTCAGTAAGCCTCACCAGCCCTCTCAGCCCCTACTCCCCAGTGCCCGGCTCACAGGTCTCCCCCTCTAAACAGCTGGGCCCGGAGGTAAGCACCGGACACACCCAGCAAGGGGGAAACCCCTTTTCAATACCTGTCTCACATTCTAGAATTAAATCCATCCCAAAACCTCGTCCCAAATCTTGTACAATGCCTCAGTTTAACACTGAAACCAGGCCGAAATCAAGACCAAAAAGTTATAGAGAACCTGACAAAAGCATGAATGCAGATAACATGGATAAACATAGTTGTGAAAACCATGAAAGCCCATTTCCACGTTTGCAGAGTTTAAATGAGTCCTTGGGTAGATTGGATACTGTGATTGAGGAAACAGAGCAAATTATTACATGCAGAAACAACTCTCACTTAAATAAGTTTGTAGACCCTTCTAAACTCAGAGGTACTGAATTTCTCCAAGTTCAATGCCAGGACTCTACATCCAATCAAAATGTAGACTTGATCCCAGGCCACACCATGCAAATCCAGGATTGTGGTTGGTTAACCTCAAATATTTGCAGCGAAGAGGTCAAGGTTGGCCAAAGAAAAGATGCATTCCCTGACTCTGGCCATGCATCTCACTACTTATTTAGATATCCAAATGGTCACAGAAACCTCCTATCTAACAGACGTTTTTCGATGCCTGAATCCCAGATATTGCTTTTCCAGGACATCTTTCAAACAAATTTTTTAACATCATGCCATGCTCGAGATCTTTATACACCTTCAGTTTCTTATTTTAGAAGTGATTGCGCTGAAACTCAACATGACCAACAACAATCCGATACATGTAATGCCATCATAGATGCTAAGATGGTCACTCTCCGCGATAAACAAAAGGAACATAACTCTGATCCAGTTATTTGTATGGTAAGACAATCTGATTCACCCAGTATGCATTCAGATAAAGTGTTTATGCAGACTCATCTTTAGAAAATTGCTAATTATTCTTCAATTGTGGTCATAGTTACTCCAATTCCATCGCATCTTTCCAAAAATATCACTAATATAAACTTGACGATTGTTTTTAATACTGTCCATATTTGATAGTCAATATATGGAATGGACACCATTAACATACTTGCAAATTCTTAAATATATGTATGAAAACTATACAAGAGGAGTTTACGTAGACCCCAATAGAAGATTGTTTTTAAATTGTTTGTACATAAATCTCATAATATTGTATTAATGAATTTTGCCTGCATTTACAGTTCCTAAATACAGTTAGAAAGTAATTGCAATTAAAAGCCAGGTTTTCTGTCGTGATTAGGGAATGTTCATAATGATCCTTTGGAATATACCCGTTTCCTTACTCCTTCCTGCTCTGCAATTAGCTGGCTTGTGATCAGTCCCTTTGATTCGCAGAATTCTCTTGCTTCAACCCTGTGTATTTTTTTGCCTCCTTTCTTCCCTGCAATCCCCTGGCTTTCTGACGATCTAGGAAAGTGCACCCCCAAGGCCCCCCCTCCCCAAGTCCTATTTCCCTTTGGAACCTTCTACCTCCTTTCCCCCCTTGACCTTTGACAGCACCATCTGGCTACACAGCTTGGGAATCGATGATGGTTTCTTTGATGTGGAAGATTCTCAAATCAGAAAGGTATTTTGTAGATTCTATCTCTGCTGTGCTCCATCCTTAAATGATGTTCGGTATCATCTCTTAAATCCATCAATCTGTTTCTGTCTGTCGGTTCAATCTACTACTTGATATTAGGTGTCTTTTTGCAGCTAATGACCTCACACAGGTGCATCTGATTCAGGATAATACATGGAGTGGGGGTGGATTTTTAAAGGTGGACTAACACCTGTTTGAGGGTCAGAATTCTATCTGATAGACAGGTGTTCAAATACTTATTTGCAGCTGTATCACACAAATAAATAATTAAAAATATATACTTTGTTATTTCTGGATTTTCCTTTTTAGATCTCTCACAGTGGACATGCACCTACAATGAAAATTTCAGACCCCTCCATGATTTCTAAGTGGGAGAACTTGCAATATAGCAGGGTGTTCAACAAATTATTTTCTTCACTGTATCTGTGCATGAGAGCACAAACCAAGAAGGTCTATCAAACATGAAGGAGAGAATTTGGTATGGATGAACGTGAATGCCCTGCCCTCAACCTGATAGTACGGCGTAGGGGCGATTTTGATTGGACAGTGAGCCTCACAAATATGCCCTTGGAAGAATGGGCAAAAATTCCCATAAACTAAGTCCTAAATCTTGTTGAAGGCCTTGCCACAAGAGTTTACACTGTTTCAGCAGCATAGGATAAACTGACATCGATATTAAATTGTATGGTTTTTGAATGGGATGTTAATTGAAATCATAGGCAGCTGATCAAATACTTTTGGCAATATAGTGTATCTAAGTAAATTTAGATATATCAATCTTCTCTCTTACAGATTAAGTTCGGAGAACAGAATAATATTGGTCCTCCACAAGAGCAAGGCCCAGATGGGCAACCTACCATGAATAAAGGTACAACAACAAAAGTGCAATGGTTTTCATGTGATAACCATACGTCCTAAATCCCTCATCTGATGATTATTATCTAGATCTTGGTACAGAATAACCCTTGGGACATGGGATTACACTGCTAATATGCCCTGTGACATGTATGGCAGATGAAAGAAAAATCCTAATCCGATGCATAATGATGATTTGTCAAGCATAAGATTGTCATTGTCAGGGTTAATTTTGAGAAGCACGTAATTGTTTGTGACCAAACCTCATACTGCTTTCAGTTGGTATTGTCCCTCCAAGAACCAAGTCACCTGCTGACGACTCACCTACCTGGTCTACTGGAGTTTCCCATTTTAATGGGAGAACGCCTAATGGGATTTCTAGGGTAGGTCAACCAAGACTATCAGTCATGAAAGCAATGTTTTCCTCAGAACCACAAATACAACCTGTTGTCTGGAAATCTATCCATGAATTCTATTGGAAACAATACAGTTGGGTAGGAATATGTTTTTGAGTCTCACTGGCCATTAGGTAAATACTAGGGGCCCAAATGATACAAAAAAAACGTGGTTCAGTTTGATATTTCATTCCATATTTAGTGTCATCTTTTTTTTCCAGAAAAAAATGACTGCGTCATCTTTTGCTGTGCACAGTGAGAAGTTAGAAGGATATGAACAAAAACAGTACCTTCTAAAAGTAGTAATGTATCTGTTCACTGCTACTGACTGGCGACCAGTCCAGGCTGTAATCCGCCTTTCACTTGAAGTCAGAGGGGATAGACTCTAGCTCCTCATGACCTTGAACAGGACTAGTGGTATAGTAATGGATGGATGGATCACTGTGTCTGATTAATCACTCATCTTCTGTGGCCCTATGCTCAGCAGTTTAATAACCAAATACTATATTCAACAATCACCTTCCAATCACTTTCTTTCCACTGTTCACATATCTGCAAGTTGTATGATCTACACAATGCTTCTAAATGGATGGAGATTGGAGAGTCACCTTAAATTCATTAGCCCACAGTCATTCGTAGCTAAGAAAATGCCATAACCCCCTGTGTAACTATAGTCTGGTTACTCAGTTGGGTAGTTACGTCTCTCTTTCCTAAAGTGGCAGAATCACTGCTCAGCATTCCTGGTTGACATTTCTTATCTTTGGTCCACTTCTAGTGGTTGAAATGTTCAGAGCTGAAGCAGAGTAGAAACAGAATAGTGAAAGTAAACTCAATGTATCTGACCTCCCCCCTCGTGGAACAGGGGTGCCCAGACTATTTTACCTTTTTAATTCTTTATGTGTAAATGTATGTTTGTGTGCCTTGCATAATCGCATGAGCCAATATTGCACAACACATTTCCCAGTAAGCGTCTGCTACATACAGTGAAGAAAATAAGTAGGGGGGTCTGAAATTTTCATCGTAAGTGCATTTCCACTGTGCAAGAGATAATCTAAAAAGAAAGATCCAGAAATCACAATGTATGATTTTTTTGACGATTTATTTGTGTGATACAGCTGCAAATGAGATGAATGCTGAAGCTCACGTTCTGACCAAAACAAAGCGGTCAGAGGATATAACTCCAATCCTAAAGTCATTGCACTGGCTTCGAGTCAGCTTTAGAATAGATTTTAAGGTTCTGCTACTGGTCTATAAATCATGAAATGATTTAGGTCCTGAATGCATGAAAGCAATGCTTACGGAATACAAACCCAGTAGACCTCTGAGATGGACTGACTCAGGTCAAATAGTGGAGCGCAGAGTCCAAAGCAAACATGGTGAAGCAGCATTTAGGTATTATGCTGAACACAAATGGAATAAGTTCCCAACAGAGGTGAGGTCAGTCCCACGTGCGACTGTTCTGATATCCAGGTTGAAATCGCTTCTTTTTACTCATGCTTTTTAGAATATATACACTTTTTGATCATATTACTTGCACTGTATGCGGTTTTAATTGTCTTTTTTAATATTTTGTTTGTCATTTTTATTGTTTTTATGCCATTTTAAAGGTTTTATCTCTTTGTTTTCAAATGCCTTTATTTATGTAAAGCATAATGAGTTTATCTCGTGTATGAAATGCGCTATACAGATAAATTTGCTTTGCTTTGCTTCTCTGACTTATTTTAAGATTGATGGCCAGTAATGAAATTTTCTCATTTTAATTTTTACTGTTGACCTTCAATTGGCTGTAATTGGAGTGTAGCCCCCCTTGTGTGTAAATAGTACAGAAAATTGATGGATTGATTTTACATTCAATGAACTGACATGGGCTTCATCACTACAACAATGTGTTGACTTTAACCCACCGTTTCATTTGAGAAGTGTTGGCATCATACTATACAGCAGGCTTTGGGGAAACTATGGCTGGTGTGACGGTCTGAGCGCTCAGACCGTCACACCAGACACGTTCAGCTGTCTCAGCTTAGAGTGTTTGGGCGAAGGAAGTGAATTTTCAAATTTCGTCATCATGCTTGTCATTCATACTACCCTGGATGGACTATCTATGTAATCACGGCTCCCAAAACACGTCCAGGGGGTATGTAGCATAACGAAGGAAAATTCCTTGCACTGTGTATAAACCAAAATTATATTACCTATAACCTTAACACATGAAACTATCAGACCTACTTTAAATTATTGAATTCACACGCCCAACTATTCAATGTCTCAGTATTTGGCCGCTGAATTTTGAGTGTCACAGATGGTCATTATCTGATTGTAAAAGAGATACAGAGAGACGAGAAGTCACAGAAAGGCAAAGAAGTGATAGACCTTCATTATAAATAAGCACCCCTGAATATTGTTCATTCAGCTGTTAAAGAACATTTCAACTGAAATTTCACCCAAAGCAAATTATCCCAATTCTTTTTTTTTTCCATTTTCATCAAGGTGGATAATTTCAGTTGTACGTGAATGTGTATAAAAGCAAAATACTGTAGATTTGTGAAAACTGCATCTCAACAGGTATGTGTTCGTTCCGTAAAGGAAAAATGTCATTTTTAGTTACCCTTAAAGCCCCATAGACATGAAATGCATGATTTTTAGTATGTTTTTAATTTAAAAAAAGGCAGCCGGAATGGACCCATTTGTTTTTTTCCACCACAAAACATGATTTTGAGGTATATGGCTTTTTGTAACTCCTGCCATGAAAATCCTCTGGAGTGATTTGTTTTGGAGAAGTCGCAGGAAGTGACGTTAACAGCAGGAGCAAACTCAGGCGGGCTCATGTGTTTATACTAGTTTTACCTGCTTGAAGGTAGTTCTTTGTTCATCCGTGTTAGCCAAAGTTCCGTCTCATTGTATTGCTTGATATTGTTCGAACACTCGGGAGGATGGATTTAGTCTTTATATGTTTGCACAGATGGAAAGAACGAGAGCTTCGTGGGTTCCAAATGACGGGTAGCTGTGTCTAGAGCTACTAAAAAAAAAAAAAAAAACTTTAGTTGGGGGACGTAATCCTCTCAGAACGTATGACAAAAGATCCACGTATGTAAGTCAGAGGTTACCTAGGTAGCCTCCCTCCGCCTGCACCTAGGGGGACAGGTCCTGACTGTTTGTGCTTATGCACCAAGCAGCAGTTTAGAGTACCCACTGTTTTTGGAGTCATTAGAGGGAGTCCTGGAGAGCGCCCCTTCTGGCGACTCCATCATTCTGCTGGGGGACAGTGAGACCTGGAAGGGCGTGATTGGGAAGAATGGCCCCACTGAACAGAACTCGAGTGGTGTTCTGTTATTGGACTTCTGTGCTCATCACGGACTGTCCATTACAAACACAATGTTCAGCTATAGGGTGTTCACATGTCTACTTGGCACCAGGACACCCAAGGTCGCAATCCAATGATCGACTTTGTGGTCGTGTCATAAGACTTGCGACCGCATGTCTTGGACACTCGGGTGAAGAGAGGAGCGGAGCTGTCAATTGATCACCACCTGGTGGTGAGTTGGTTCTGATGGTGGGGGAAGATGCCAGTCCAACGTCGGATGCCCAAACTTATTGTGAGGGTCTGCTGGGAACGGTTGGCAGATCCCCAGTCAGAAGGAATTTTAACTTCCACCTTCGAAAGAACTTTGCTCACGTCTCAGAGGAGGCAGGGGACATTGAATCCAAGTGGACGATGATCCGTGCCTCCATTGCTGAGGTGGGCGACCGGAGCTGTGGCCCTAAGGTGGTCAGTGCCTGTCGTGCCAAACACCCACGAACACGTTGGTGGACACCAACAGTAAGGGATCTTGTCAAGCTTTAGAAGGAGTCCTATCGGGTATTTCTGGCCTGTGGAACTCCCGACGCAGCAGATAGGTATTGGCTGGCCAAGCAGAATGCAGCTTTGGTGGTCACTGAGGCAAAATCCCAGGCATGGGAGGAGTTCAGTGAGGCCATGGAGAACAACTTCAGGACGGCATCGAGGAAATTCTGTTCCAAGGTCCGGCGTCTCAGGAGGGGGAAGCAGTGCATCGTCAACACTGTGTATAGTGGGGACGGGGTGCTGCTGACCTCAACTCAGGATGTTGTGAGTCGGTGGGGAGAATACTTCAAAGACCTCTTCAATTCCACCAACATGCCTTCCCACGAGGAAGCTGAGTCTGGGTGCTGTGAGGTGGACTTTTCTATCTCCGGGGTTGAAGTCACCGAGGTGGTTAAAAAGCTCCTTTGTGCTAGGGCCCCGGGAGTGGATGAGATTCGCCCGGAGTTCCTAAATGCTCGGGATGTTGTGGGGCTGTCCTGGTTGAAACGCCTCTGCAACATCGCATGAACATCGGGGACAGTGCCTCTGGATTGGTAGACTGGGTGGTGGTCCCCCTTTTATATAAGGGTGACTGGAGGGTGTGCTCCAACTATAGAGGGATCACACTCCTCAGCCTCCATGGTAAGGTCTACTCAGGGGTACTGGAGAGAAGGTTCCGTCGGGAAGTCGAGTCTCGGATTAAGGAGGAGCAATGTGGTTTTCGTCCTTGCTGTGGAACAGTGGACCAGCTTTACACCCTTGGCAGGGTCCTCAATGGTGCGTGGGAGTTCGCCCAACCAGTCTACATGTGTTTGTGGACTTCGAGAGGGCATTCGACCGTGTCCCTCGGGGAGTCCTGTGGGGGTTCTTCAGCAGTATGGGGTACCGAATCCCCTGATATGAGCTGTTTGGTCCCTGTAGGACCGCTGTCAGAGTTTCGTACGCATTGCCGGCTATAAGTCTGACTTGTTTCCGGTGAGAGTTGGACTCCGCCAAGGCTGATTACCTTTGTTCATAACTTTTATGGACAGAATGGATGGTTTGGTGGCCTCAGCATCACATCTGTGCTCTTTACAGATGATGTGGTTCTGTTGGCTTCATCAAGCCGTGATCTCCAGCTCTCACTCGAGCAATTCGCAGCCAAGTGTGAAGCGGCCGGGATGAGAATCAGCACATCCAAATCCAAGACTATGGTCCTCAGTCAGAAAAGGGTGGCGTGCCCTCTCCAGGTGGGGGATGAGATCCTTCCCCAAGTGGAGGAGTTCAAGTATCTCGGGGTCTTGTTGAGTGTGGGAAGAATGGAGCGGGAGATCGACAGACAGATCGGTGCAGCGTCTGCAGTGATGCGGACTTTAAGTCGGTCCGTTGTGGTGAAGAGGGAGCTAAGTCAAAAGGCGAAGCTCTCAATTTACCAGTCAATCTACGTTCCTACCCTCACCTATGGGCATGAGCTGTGGGTCATGACTGAAAGAACAAGATCCCGGATACAAGCGGCTGAAATGAGTTTCCTCCGCAGGCTCTCCCTCAGTGTCGAGCCGCTACTCCTCTGCATTGAGAGGAGCCAGATGAGGTGGCTGGGGAATCTGATTCGGATGCCTCCCGGACGCCTCCCTGGTGAGGTTTTCCGGGCATGTCCCACCAGAAAGAGACCCCGAGGACGACCCAGGACATGCTGAAAGACTATGTCCCTCAGCTAGCTTGGGAACACCTGGGTGGGGAGAGGGAAGTCTGGGTATCCCTATGGAAGCTACTCCCCCCGCGACCCGACCCGGAAAAGTGGCAGATAATGGATGGATGGATGGATGGATGATGCATCCTCAAATTAATATGGTCTCAGCACTTCCAAATAAAACAGTATTAAATAATTCTTATAGCATAGTACTCTGAATTATTTCTGAGTTCAACACTCGTAATTGCATTGATACAATAAAAATAATTGCGAGCTTTGGGATGTCAATATTCAAGTGGAGCTCTCATGTGTTTTCATTCTGCTTCAGGAGCGTCCAAAGAGTGCTGTGTTTCCTGTTGAGCTAAGGGCCAAGATGAGTGTGGAGGAACAAAATGAAAGGATCCGTCGCAACCAGAGCAGCTCTGTACGGGACAAAAGGAGGAGTCTTAATCTTTCAGGCGGGCAGTCCCCAGCATGCTACGGAGTGGTATATACAATAATTTTGCCTGTGGCATATGTACAAAAAACATTACCAACTGTGAAATGTGGAGGAAGCTCAGTCATCTTCTTGGACTGCTTTGCTTTATCTTATGGCTACAAGGCATTCAAGAGCAAAATGTGCTGCCCAGTCTGAAAGCTTGGTATTATCTCCAGATCAGAACTGGATAACAACCCAAAACACACAACTAAAAATACCCAATAAAGTTTAAGAACAAATATTAAGACTACTCTAAAGAGCCCTGATCAGAATTTTATTGAAATTCAGTGAAAGAACCTAAAACATAATCTGGATAAGACCATCTATTTTCTTCCACTTATCCAAGGTCAGTTCTTCAGGGCAGTCGCTTTAGCAGCGAAGCCCAAACTTCCCTCTCCAAAGCCACTTTATCCAGTGCTCCTGTGTATTTTCAGAACAGCCGAGAGACATATTCTCGACAGTGTGTCCTGGGCCACCTTCGGGGTCTGCTCCTGGTGGGACATGCCCAGAACACCTTCCAGGGAGGTGTCCAAGAGACATCCTAATTAGATGACCAAGCCCCGTCCAATGGCCCCTCTCAATGCAGAGGAGCAGCGGGTCAACTCCGAGGCCTTCCTGAATGACTTAGGTTCTCAACCTGTCTCTATGGGATAGCCTGGACACCATCACTGCAGATACCACACCGGTCTGCCTGTCAATTTCGTATTCCATTCTGCCCTCCCTCATGAACAAGACCCCAAGATACTTTAACTCCTCCACTTGGGGCAGGATATCATACCCACCGTGGCAATCCACCCTTTTCCGACTGAGGACTATTGAAATCAGATTTGGAGGTGGTGATTTTCCTCCCAACTGCTCCACACTTAGCTGCGAACCACTTCACTGAAAACTGGAGATCACACATAATCGGCAAAAAGAAGAGATGGAATACTGGGACCACAAAACCAGACCCCCAACCACATTTCTGAGTTTATTTCTTCTATTTTCGTTGAATGTATGTATGTGTTTTTCCAAACTTCTGGTGAAATTTTCAGGTCAACCTTTGGAAGTATATTTAGTGAGAGAAATGGTGACACATCGAATACTTATTTCATCAGCTATATTAATGACAATGTGTTCAGATTCGACGCCGGCAAACAGCTCATGAGATTGACATCAAGGACTTAGAGGCAGCAGTAAGAGGACAGGGACTGGAGTCACCTCATGAAGAAATTGCCCGCTTGAGACGTTTACAGGTTGAACCAGAACACTTTGACCTTGACATTAACAAAGAGGTAATGCCACATATTTACTTTTTTTTTTTTTACTAGTTCAATGCATTATTTTTATTATTAAAAAAAATGACATTACATATATGGTCTTTTTTATTGCCTATGAAAAATACTTCTCAATATTCTTACTAGTAGTTGTGCAAGTGTATTGCAATTGTTCACACTGAAGTGATATACATTCAACCTACACAGTATTAGTTACGTGATGAAAATGTTTACGTTCGCTTTGGTGTACAGCGCAAATATCTGCCTTGCATGAATTAAACTAATGTGTGATTATGGTATTGTACTTATTATGATATATTATATTGTAACTCTTAGCTAATGGCTCCTGAAAAGGTTGTTATCCCAGACCGCTACTTGAATATAGAAGATAACACCCCTCTAAGCCCCGAGGAGCAGAAGGAAAAGCAGAAGAAACTTGAGCGGATCAAGACCTTAATTGCCAAATCCAAGTATGTTTATAACATACATACTTTAAATATTAATTTGAAATTCCCACAACAAAAAAACACATCCACATACCTCTGCTTGCCATGAAAAAAAACCAGATAGTAGGGCTGCATAATATTGGGGGCAAATTATTATTATTTTTTTTAACCCTGCGTATATACTGTATATTGCAATGTGATAAAATATAGAATAACAGTCTTACTGGTATTAAGTTTCCCTCTGTTGTTGTATTACACAGTTGTATTGAGCATTTTCAATAAAGTTAAAATCTTTTTTTTTCACGTCCAGCTATACTGAATAATAATTAACACATTAACACTGAAATATTTTGTCAAGAATGGCAAAACTCCTTTTATTGGGACAATAATCCACAACCAAATATTTGGCTCTATGACATCAAAATGAAAAGTCTATCATATTTGATTGTTTGGGATTATTTTACATGTATTGTGACATATAAAGGAGAACCCTCTGACAAACTGTATCACCAGACCAGTATTGCAACAACGCATTGCCTCCATTGCTCACCATTGTGAACATTTATCGGTGCACGCTAAATAATGTTTACTGAAACTTAAGATCCTGACGAGACAGAACACTGGCATATTCATGTATACGTTAATGCTAGCACTGGCTAGCTACAGAATGTGATGTTGCCTGCTTGTGAATTGTAAAGTGCCAATATGCACCGAGGGACAACACCATGACTGCTCCATGAGTGTTGTTAAGGCTATACAAATACATATGACATGACACTAAGATTTTGACTGATGGAATGAAGCGTGCAGTACATATTGAGTACCCGTTTTTTTTTTTTTTTGTTTGTTTTTTTTGTCCCAACGTCGCAAGACCTTGCGATGGGACTAGTTTGGACGCGCATGCAAGATGATGATCAAACAATAAATCGTGCAGCCATGCTGGGTACCCATTCAAGATCACGGAATGAAAATAAGAGGTTTAAAATATAGATACAGAGAAGAAAATAAGTATTTGAACACCCTGCTATATTGCAAGTTCTCCTACTTAGAAAACATGGAGTGGTCTGAAATTTTTATCGTTGGTGCATGTCCACTGTGAGAGAGATCATCTAAAAAGAAAAATCCAGAATTCACAATGTATGATTTTTTCAATGATTTCTGGGTGTGATACAGCTGCAAATAAGTATTTGAACACCTGAAAAAAACAATCTTAATATTTGGTACAAAAGCCTTTGTTTGCAATTACAGAGGTCAAACATTTCCTGTAGTTGTTCGCCAGGTTTGCATACTCTGCAAGAGGGATTTTGGCCCACTCCTCCACATAGATCTTCTCTAGATCAGACAGGTTTCTGGGCTGTTGCTGAGAAACACAGCATTTCAGCTCCCTCCAAAGATTTTCTATTGTGCTTGGGTCTGGAGATTGGCTAGGCCACACCAAAAACTTGAGATGCTTCTTACAGAGGCACTCCTTGGTTTTCCTGGCTGTGTGCATTTGGTCATTGTCATGTTGAAAACGCAGCTACGACACATATTCAGTGCTCTGACTGAAGGAAAGAGGTTGTTCCCCAAAGTCTCACAATACATGGCCATGGTCATCCTCTACTGAATACAGTGCAGTTAGTCTGTCCCATGTGGAGAAAAACAGAAAAGCATGATGCTACCACCCCCATGCTTCACAGTAGGGATGGTGCTCCAAACACTGTTAATGGAATTATGACCAAAAAGTTCCATTTTGGTCTCATCTGACCATAAAACTTTCTCCCATGACTCCTCTGTATCATCCAAATGGTCATTGGCAAACTCAGGACGGCACTTCACGTGCTATTTTCAGCGGGGGAACCTTCCGTGCCATGTATGATTTCAAACCATGACGTCTTAGTGTATTACAACAGTCACCTTTGAATCGGTGTTCCCAGCTCTTTTCAGGTCATTGACCAAGTCCTGTCGTATAATCCTTGGGTGATTCCTCACCTTTCTAAGAATCATTGAGACCCCACGAGGTGACATCTTGCATGGTGCTCCACACCAATTGAGATTGACCGTCATGTTTAGCTTTTTCCATTTTCTAATGATCGCTCCAACAGTGGACCTTTTTCACCAAGCTGCTTGGCAATTTCTCCGCAGCCATTTCCAGCCGTGTGGAGTTGTACAATTTTGTCTCTGTTGACTTTGGACAGCTCTTGGCCTTGTTACAAGTTTGAGTTTTACTGATTGTATGGGGTGGACAGGTGTCTTTATGCAGCTAATGACCTTACACAGGTGCATGCGATTCAGGATAATGCATGGAGTGGAGGTGGACTTTTAAAGGTGGACTAACAGGTCTTTGAGGGTCAGAATTCTATCTGATAGAGAGGTGTTCAAATACTTATTTGCAGCTGTATCACACAAATAAATAGTTTAAAAAAAAATCATAAATTGTGATTTCTGGATTTTTCTTTCTAGATTATCCCTCTCACAGTGGACATGCACCTACGATGAAAATTTCAGACCCCTCCATGATTTCTAAGAGAACTTGCAATATAGCAGGGTGTTCAAATACTTATTTTCATCACTGTATAGTGCAGCAACATTGTGACACACACACATAGTACATAGTACATTTCAGTTCCTCTTAACTGTCTTTTTGTTCTCACTTTGCTCACATATGTCAGCCTGCAAAATGTTGTTCCTGTCTTGGATGGCCCTGCAGAGGGTGGAGCCTCAGTCAATTCCCAAAAGCAATTGCAGGAGCAGGAGAAGCGCATTGAGATCTCTTGTGCTCTGGCTGCTGAAGCCTCTCGTCGCAGCCGCCTTCTCTCAGGTGAGGACACACTTCCCACTAAACTAATTCTAATGACTGCTCTCCATCAAGATTATGCATATGCCAAAACTTAAGTAAGTAGCAAGCGATCATATGTTATACTATGTTTGATTTTGAAATATATGACATGCAAAACAAGCTTTTTAAAGTTTCATCTGTACATGAGTTATGGACCGCAGGCAAGTGGCATTGCATTAAAAGAATCATCAATAACCCATGTTGTATTGTTTTTAATGTTGCATAAATTCGATGAGTTGATAATATTTTTAGGAGCTACTTTTACACGTAGATTGACACCATGCTTTTGTACCTTTTAATTAGCTCAAAGACTTTTGCCAAAAAGGGCCTTCTAGTGGAGGCATGTAAAGTTGTTGAATATCTTGCCCTACCAATCAGGGTAGAAGTTCTTCATATCTTTATAACATGCTGAACGAGGGTAGCTTCTACTTTTCTGCTGCAAGCACACTTTTAAATCTCACTACATAAAAAAAAAAAAAAACTGGCACAACATGTGACATGACAGCCTCAGAAAATGGCTTGTGATCATGAATGATTTGTGGGAAACCAGTAATCACTGCACCTTGAATGTGTTCTTAAAGTGTCTGAGAATTGTTTAAATCAGATGTATAAACACCATATTAACTGACACAGCCCCAAGATTGTTGGTGTGTGCATATCACAAAAATGGAGTGGAATCCTTTTTCAGCTGTGCACCTCTTTGATTTGCTCATGTTTTTCGCTGCGTTGTCTTTCTTTTTATGGCTACCTTCATTTCACTCCAGCCCAGTGTGCCCCAGAGCCCCCCAAATCCCCAACCAACCTGCATCCTCCCCCTTCCTCTACTGACATCCCCACCTCCTCATTATGAATGCCTGCATCGGACCAGGTAAGTGACTGTTCACTACACCCAATCTTTGTTCGGCTATATTCCGCTGCACAGCTTGGCTCACTTTTAACTGACCAATGAAAGGGAACACAGAACAATCCATTAGATGATGCGCTTATTCACTTTCACGTTCTTTTGTGTTAAATGAAAATCTTGGAGTAAAGACAAGCACACAGCTGATTGTGGCTTTTAAACACTTTGGACTTGCATTATAAAACCCTGTGTTTCTTTCACAGATCCTCTTTATTGTTGCACTTTATTGACATTTGTCATTTGATCGTAATTAACAACGCACCTATCTGGACAGCTCAGTTCAATTAATATAGCTAAGTCTGTGTTGTCACATAATTGAAAAAAGCCTCATTTTAGAGATGAGAGTGTGCGACTCCGATTTATGTCAAAAGCTAAACTGATTTGGCCCATGTTTTACCACTACAGGGAATTTAAAGGGCTCCTGCCATGAAATGGATGATTTTTAGTATATTAATGAAAAAACGTCAGCCAATATGGGTCCATGCGTTTTTTCACCACTGAACATGATTTTGACGTATACAGCTTTTTGTAACTCCCGCCATGAAAATCGTCTCGAGGGATTTGTTTTCGAGAGGAAGCAGGAAGTGACGTAAAGGACAGCAGTGGACTCGTTTGTTTCCATTAGTTTTACTTCCAGGAAGGTAGCTCGTTGTTCCTTTGTGTTAGCCAAAATGCCGGCTAATTGCATTGCTAGACATTGCTTGAACACTCGGGAGAATGGATTTAGCCTTCATAAGTTTGCAAGAGACCTGGTTAGTTGTGAAAAATGGATTGCACGGGTGCAGAGGACAAGAGCTTTGTGGGTTCCAAATAACAGATAGGCAGTAATGTGCCTCGGCTCGACGGTGTTCAACAAGTACTGCGGCGGCTTTGTACATCCCCCTAAAAGCAGCACGGCTCGGCTCCATTATATGCCACCACGGCGCCGAAAATCAGCCACACTGGCTGAGGCGCTGCGTTCGGCAGTCACTGCTTCTGCATGGCTGCACGTTGGACTTTGCGGGGGGTTGGGTGGGGGGGTGGCGTTGGCGGGCTCTGACGAACCCAGCCGAGAATGCCTCATTCAGCCGCGTGTGCGCATAAAGTGCCCCGGCTCGACTGTGTTGCTCAGTACTGCGGTGTCTATGAACAACCCTCTAAAGCAGCACGGCTCAGCTCCGTTATAAGCCACACCTGCCGAATGCGATGAGCCGTGAAGAAGTGGATCGGACAGCGATGCAGAAAACCCCTTCCTGAGGACCCTTTAGCTGTTCAACACAAATGCAGCAATGGTGAATAACTCACTCTGTCTATATTAAACTGCCTGTGATATTTTTGTCGATCTTCATTAAAAATGCAGACACTCTTCATGGTTAAAAGAAAATAAACTCTTATGAAGATTATAACAATAATATATAAATACTCATCACAGTAACAGGGTTGCAAATTCATACTAATGTTGTCATGGCCCTGCCGTTCCTGCCCTGGCTAGGCGTGTCCCAGGAGACCGACGATAGTGGACGACTGATCCTCGCCAGATCATCACCTCGCATGCCTCGTTCCCGCACTCCCATATTCCTGACGCCAACCTTCCGTGTACCGACAAACGCCTGTCGCTCCTGTTCCTGCTGTTTGTGGTGACTGACTCCCCGGGTACCGACTCTGGAACGAATAAAGACTTTCTCCTTACCAGTTGCCTCTCACCCAAGTCGTGCATTTGGGTTCGCCCTCGAGTCCCGTTCATGACAAATGTTTGCATTCTCTCAGGAATAGAAGCTAGCTGTTTACCATTTTTTACTGCTGAGAAGAGAACAAACTTACTCATTTAAATATGTAAATAAAAAAAATATACATGATGAGAAGAAGAGAAGACATACCCTTTGTCAGTCTATTCTTTTGGAAAATTTGGTGATGTCAAGTCCAGCGTATCATGTGATTCACTGCTTTCTTCCTATAACATGGTAAAAAGGTTATGGTAATGGGGTTATGGCCATCTTGTGGGAGACACATTCCATTAAAGCCCAAGTGTCATCCGTATAAACATTCTAAAATAAGATATTGTAATGAAAAATACATATAATATTATTCACCTCAATGACTAAAATAAAAGAAATGAGCGGAGAGCACGTCATCCATGCGCAAAGTTGCGGAAGTGTTATACGACATCCAAGTGGTCGCCATATTGGCTGCATCTACTGCCCGTGACATCACCCTGGACATTCGCCATTGAAAACACACTGTGGCCCGTACTGTGGGACATGCCCCTTCAGACACGGAAGCTGTTTTTGAATAAGAGAACATCTCACAACTGAGTGAAGTGACCAAGGCAATCAATATTACCTTATCGTTTTGAGCCATATTTAGATGATATGCGGATCACAGCCAAACCACCTCCGCGCGGCGATGATAAAAACGCTGCCCGCGAGTGATGATAACGGCGCAGCCAAACTGCTTCCCTGTCCACGAGCGACGACGACACCGCGGCCAAACCGCCTCCCCAGCCGATCCGGCCTTGTCGACAATTGCCGATTGCGATTCACAAGGCCGGCTCGGCCTTGTCAGCAAGGCCGGTGGTGATCCACAAGGCCTGCGGAGGCCTGCGGAGGCCGTCGTCAGCTGCTGCTGCACAGAAGCCATCCGATGCGCACAGACACATTTAGCACCCCTGATTTACGGATTCCCCGCCCTCCCCCAACTACTGTTTTTTTTTAGTAGCTGTATACACACCAACCTATCATTTGGAACCCACCGAGGTCTCGTTCTTTGCACCTGTGCAATCCATTTTTCATGATGAACCGGATCTTTTGAAAAAGTATGAAGAGCGAATCCATCCTCCCGAGTGTTCGAGCAATATCCAGCAATACAACAAGCTGGCATTTTGGCACAAAGGAACAACGAGCTACCTTCCAGCAGATACAACTCAGAAATGATCATTTCCAATTTCAACTGATATTAGTAGAACATGATATAAAACGGTATTTAAAATTTTTCATCAAGAAAAAAATTATTGATCTGACAAACTTTATCTGAAGAAAACTTAAATTGGCCTGTCAAGGAATAAACATGACCGGTCTATACGCGCAATGTTTTGAAGATGCTGAAAATTTAGTTCAACATAATCGGCGTTACTGGCAACATGCTGGCGATACATTGTTTCAAACATTCCTGTCAGCAATCGTTATGTATTGTGTGTGTGTGTGTGGGGGGGGGGGGGGGTGTCACGCATCACGGGCCTGTCATAAATAGCATGCCGGCTTGCTTGAACGCGCCTTTATTGCCACACTACGAGGTGGATGATAGTTTAACTTCTTTTTTTTTTCGGGAGGGGAGGCACGCCGTCACACTGCCTCGCAATCGACACAATGAACACCCTTGGTGTAACTGAATTTCCTTTGACATGGCTCATGATGTTGATGACTTTTGAAGTAAATGCACTTGCAGTATGTGAAGCAGCTCTGAACATGCGCTTTCGGCCTAACTTCCGTCCATGCTCAGTACGGTTAACTTGCATTTCCTTACTCTGGGTGAATACTGATTGTTTTGGAGCAGGCTTGTTTCGTTAACAACATTTATGAAATAAACACGTAAACTAATGTCAAGACTACACAAAATAAGCGATGTCTTTCAATATCTATTTTTTCTACTCATAAATTTTACACGCGTGATTTTTCATTTTCGACTGTGGAGATTTGCAAGCACGGATGCGTGCGGGCACGGTCACGCACGTCAAATGTGAGTGACTGCAATATGCATAAAAGGTCCATCAGGATCAGCTTTAATGGTATGGAAGTAAATATGTGCAACTAGAATTTGAATTTAAAAATGCCATTGAAAATTTTATGTTGTATTTTTTTCTTAGTCCCATGACATCACATACTAAGAAAGCGTAACTGGGCTGGCTGGGTGTTGGGTTCTGACTTTGGTAATGTCTGTGACCTGAAGTAACCCTGCCATTTCTACACTGAATTTAGACGAATTTCAGACAGCGAATTTTAACCAGTTGAATTTCAGACAGCAAATTTTAGCCAGTTGAATCTCAGGAGACGGTTAAATTTGTGTTTGAATTTTGAAATGCTGATTTTTTTTTTTTTTAATATGCCAAATTTGTTAACATTGAAAGTTAAATTAAAATACAGCTACTGAAAATGGGGTCACTTTGAAATAATGTAAATTTTAAAATGCAGTCAAAATATGTATACAAAAATACAACATAAAATTTTCAGTGGCATTTTTAATTCAAATCCTAGTGGGACATATTTACTTCCATACAATGGCCAAGTATGTGACAACACACAAGGAATTTGTCCTTGGGAATCGGTGCCACACTGGTACGACTTTCATGTTGAGTACGGAGAAGAAGAACAAACAAACTAACAAGAATGAAGAACAATAGACATTCAATTTATAGGAAACTATTTCTTACAAGAGTCAAAGTTGTTTAAATATGCAGAGTCTTCGAGCATTTACAGCAGTTAGAATGCATCAACCACCCACATTATGTTAAGTTAAGTGTGCCCTTACCCGTTAAGGGTTAGGTTTGCCATTATAGACCAGTGCAATGACAGTTGTGGCAACGGAGCAATTGTCTACAGTATTACTAATACTAAGACTGATTGGACCAGCAGGATCTGAGGGTATGTCCCAACAACGCAACAAGGCTGAAAATAGTAGGTTTGCTGATCAAGAATGTAATTACTTAATTGCAAGAGGTGGGAAAAAACAGTTTGAATGCCTGTTGGTTTTTATTTGCATTGATCGGGAGCACCTACCCAATGGAAAGTGCTGAAAGAGCTGGTGGGCAGGATGTGGAGGGTCCGAAAGGATCCTACCCAGTAGGACCTAGTTTGTGTGGCGTGCAAGTCTTTAAGGGTGGGGAGGGTGGTGTCGAAAATCCGTTCAGTGGTTTTGATCTTCTGATCTTGTTCTTTTTTTGATGTCTGTTGTGTTGTCCTAACCCTAACCCTAACCCTAACCCTCTCTCAGAAGCTCTTGTGACATCTGATCCATCTCAGCCAATGGACGTAATTTAAAGTCACAAGAGATTGAAAAAAAAGATATATCTACAAACTTGAATAAGTTTCTTAATCTTCATCCTATTTTCAAAAAGTTATCAGAAAGCTTGCTCAGTACAGAAACCAACAATATCTCTTCTTTTTTTTAAATAGCATTTAAAATGTCTAAAGAGAAGGTGTTACTGATTTTCATATAATTTAATCAAGAAAAGTATCATCTTCTTCTGTCCATTTCGGCTATCCATACTTCTGTCCTGAGTTTAGCCTCCACTACTCTTTCCCATAACTTAATTGTGTGGCCGATCAATGTATTTGTGCTGTCCTCAAGACACCTTACTATACGAAGCTAGACAGCCAGCAAACTTTTGAAGAAATTGCGTACACAAGGCATTCTTTTCTTGCTTTTATGCAGGTCTCTTGTGGTAAATGAATTAATAAACGTAACTGAAAGATACAGAAAAATATACATTTCACTGTGCACTGTGTGCCATTGTGCAAAGTACAGGTTTCTAACTTATTTATGCTAAACACAACAATAGCTGTATCAACAATCACTCCTTTACATCGAGTTTTCAAAGAAAAAAATAATTGTGACCTCCACCTAATGTCTTTGAACATACACTACTAACAAAGACAAAGGTTTCCCAAGGTTCAAATGTTTAGAACACATTCAGCAAAGTTGTGAGTTGTTCTCTGACTTAATGTTCACCATGCTCATATTTTCACGGGAGATAGGTCAAAGATCCTCTATATAGGTATAGTGCACTCACTCCACATAAAAACTGAATGATCTTCACAGGTCAAGACATGTCACTCTTACGCTTTTTCTTTTAAAACATTTTAACACATCGCATCATGAAATGAATAAATAAATGAAAAAAATACTTTTTTTTTTACTAACCTTTTAACTAACATATTTATCTTATGAAATATACAAATATTTTAACTAAAGACATTACATTCCCCCCTTGATATTATCACATTGTATCACTTCAAATACCAACATATTCATGAAATATCGCAGGGAATATTCAATCAGTCTCTGAAAGTAAAACCAAAATCTCTGAATAAGTCTCAAGAACACCTTTGCAGTCCCTTCGTAACAATCCGTACTTCCACTTTCTTGTCACTGCTGGGTAGACTTTTCACGATCAGTCCCATCAGCCTGAGCATCCTTCAACAGGACATCATCTCCTTCTTTGACATTGGTCTGGTTTTCATTCCATTTTGTGCGTTGCTGCAGATTAGACAAATATTCACCTTTCCATCTCTTCTAAAATGTGTCTACTCACTGTTGTACATTTCCATTGTTTTCCATACAACTGTCCCGAGACGTTTCGAGATGGAGGAGAAGCTGTGCTTGACTTTTGTATTAGCAACATTGCCGGAGTATTGTTGGACAGTCTGGGTCAGTAGATATTGGGATGAGAGGCCTTGCATTTATAATTGCCATGACTTCAGACATAAACATGCATAAAATCTAATGAGTCAGACATGTTTGAACAGTTTTTAGCAACATTGCATCGAGAATATGTCTAGTTACCCCTATCAGACGTTCCCACAACCCTCCCATATGGGACGCATGTGGAGGGTTGAAAATCCATGAGCACTACTCTTGGAGATACTTTCCAAGTGCAAGTTTGAACTTCCCCATCACAAAACCTACCTGGTACTGACCTTGACTGTCTAAAGAACACAGGAATACTACTACCCCTATAGTTACAGTAGATGCGCTAGAGTAAATACACAATGCATTTCTTTCCATGGCACTTAGCAATCCTAGACTGTAGCACCTTTTGATTTGTAGATCCTCAAGCGCTTTTAATGAGTCTTTCCATGAGACCCACATCTCCTATTTTTCTGGAGGACGAGGCGCATCCCTGTCCCTCTCTCAGATGACAGTTCTCTTAGTAGTGCCTTGCCTTGCATGATAACGCGAGCAAAAAAACCCAAGGGGTCATTCCGACTGTTGACATTTGACAGTACTCCCCGGCATGTGAATGGTTTTGTCTCATTTGATACAAGGTAAGTAAAACGGTCAGTTTGTAGGTTCCAACAGAGTCCTAAACTCCCGTGTACTGGGAGAGGATGTGTTCCAAGGACTAAATCTTTCAAGTCTTTAGCACGGTCCTCCACAGAAAATGCTTCCATGACCAGGTGGCAGTTAGAAGCCACTTTGTGGAGATGGAGGTTGGATTCTGCTAACGTGTTTTTAGTTCTCGTTAACATGTCTACTGCTTGTTCTGGAGTGGGAACAGATGTGAGCATGTCGTCAACATAAAACTGTCTTTCAACAAACTGTCTGGCATCTGTACTGTGCTCTTGTTCACCCTCTTTTGCTGCTCGTCGCATACAGTAAGTTGCCACAGCTGGTGATGGGCTGTTCCCAAAAACATGCACTTTCATCCAGTATTCAACTACAGACTTTGTGATGTCATTGTCTTCAAACCAGAGGTTGCGGAGGTAGTCTCTATGGTCCTCACACACCTCAAAGCAATAAAACATTTGCTGCACATCCGCATTCATGGCAACTGGCTCTCTTCTAAATCGCAGAAGCACTCCGAACAGTGAGTTGTTAAGATCAGGTCCACTTAGTAGCCCTTAGTTGAGAGACGTAACATCACACTCTTCTGGCAGAGGGGGAGCAAGCTCAGCTTGATTGTTATCCAGCATTTTTTGCATGAACTGGATGTTTTGCTAGCTCATTTTTGGCTTCTTTTTCCAAAGTCTTTTTCGGTGAGTTCAGACGTTTTAAGGCCTGAACTCTTGGTTGTGAGCCTCCTTCTTGGACAGCAGAAGGGTAAAGGAGCAACCCAACTGTTTTCCTTGTTCTGACTAACTGCACCATCCATAAGTGTTAGAAAAGTTGTCTCATCTATAGACAACGGTACCTTGTCATCTGACTATGTTCTGTCAAACACTGACTGACCTAGCTTGTCAAAATGAACTGTGGAGTCTGCAATGTTTGCAACTACTAGTGTGTTTAGATGAGGCCTAACACTACAGTCTTCTTTCACTGGAATTGTGTTTGGAGATAGTTCAAAATAAGTTGTGCATCTGTTTTCCAACATAGCTCTCTTTTATACATTAACCTCTGTTGTTCTGTGAGCTTTACCTAAACATACTTCCCCCACTATAACCCAACCAAAATTCAGTCTTTGGGCATAAGGAGCATTTTGGGACAGGAACAGGACCTGTATGAAGCGCTGATTTGTGCTTGGGACTGTCACACTGAGCACACTTAGCTGCCACCTTAGAATTTTTTGCAATATGCTGCACTGAAACGCAATACCTGTAAACAGATGTGATGCTCTTTGAGAAAGGCTCGACACTCCTAAATTGGTTTGTTTCTAAATTACTTACATTTTTAAGATGGTGTGGCTTTTTATGAATGAGGCACTGTTGATCTGGTTCTTCTATTTTCTTTTCCTCTGAATCATCTTGTTTTTCCTCTGCAATCTCTGTTTTGTGTACTGACACAGTAGCTTTGCGATTGGTGAGTGTGGTAATGAAGTGAAGAAACGGGTCCAAGCAGGTTGGAACAGCTGGCGGAAGGTACCTGGTGTGTTATGTGACAGAGTCTCTGCTAGGATGAAGGGCAAAGTTTACAAAACAGTGGTGAGTACGGCCATGATGTACGGATTAGAGACGGTAGCACTGAAGAAACAACAGGAAGCAGAACTGGAGGTAGCGGAAATGAAGATGTTGAGGTTCTTGCTCTGAGTGAGCAGGTTGGATAGGATTAGAAATGAGCTCATTAGAGGGGCAGCCAAAAATGGATGTTTTGGAGACAAGATTCGCGAGAGCAGACTTCGATGGTTTGAACATGTTCAGAGGTGAGAGAGTGAGTATATTGGTGGAAGGGTGCTGAGGATGGAGCTGCCAGGCAAAACAGCGAGAGGAAGACCAAAGAGAAGGTTTATGGATGTGGTGAGGGAAGACATGAGGGCAGTTGGGGTTAGAGAGGAAGATGCAGGAGATAGGCTAAGATGGAAAAAGATGACACAGTTTGGAGACCCCTAACAGGACTAGCCGAAAGGAAAAGAAGAAGAAGAAGAAGTATTGCGATCCTACAGTTGTCCATATTTCCTGCAGGTTGAAGGGAAGTTTTCCAACAACTGGGCTCACCCCTCGAGCTGTGTCCAGGTACGCAAGCCCTGTGCACCATCTGACTTAGCACGCTGTAACTCTTAACAAGATGTCACCAAGTTCTCTTAACTTGTCACTACCTTTGTTTGTCAGTCTTGGAAATTCTTCCATCTTTTGTAAGAGTGCATCTTCAATGGCCTCTGAGGAGCCGTAACATTCCTCGAGACGTTTCCAAACCATTTTTGCTCGTGCAGCAGGTTTAAGGGTGTGCACAGCATGAATCATTTTAGCATCTAATTCCTCTCTGGCTGATATGTTTAAGTCCTTAGTTGCACTAGTGAATGAGGGTTTCCATGCACAAACGTTTTCTGGTTTGTTATAAAAATGCAGTAAACCAGTGCTAACTAGTTCTTTCTGAATTAGACACTTTGCAAAATCATGTGCTCCAATTGCTTCAGGTTGGTTGTTGTTTGTGGGTTGGAAAGTGCGAGCTAAAGGATTAAATGAAGAGTTGCAACTTGGTCAACAGGTTGGTTGATGACTTGCCTGTCTCATACATTGTCATTTTCAAGGGTTCCGAGTAGCTCACTTTGTTGTTCAACATATTCCCTGGTGCACTGTGCAGCGTTTAAGGGCTCAGCTTTAATTGGGGGTTCCATATCTAACTCCCCGCTCTGACATGCCACTTCTTCAGAGGCTGCAGCTTCAGCCTCGGCTGCTGCTACTTCTTTTAAACATCTCAGAATGTGGAGAGTGGCATCTATATCAGCCTTTTGCTTTGATGCACTTGCCTCTAAATCTGCTCTCTGCCTCATCACGGTTGCCTCTTTTTCAGCAAAGATGAGCCGGGCTTTAGCTGCTTGAGCTTTGGCATAGGCTTTCATAGCTGAAAAACCTGATGACGGTGATGATGAAAGCGACCTCCTGCTGGGGGCCCTGGACCTGGTGCTGTGTAGAGGTGAAGGTTACTGTCTCAGCGACATTTGGTGCCTCTCTGGCGACGGCTGGACTGCAGGGCCTGTCTGATCTGTGGCTCCACCGATGTCTGGATTAGATTCTGTGTCAACTTCATTCTGCTGCTCATAATCTTTCAGATAGTTCTTTCCTGAGCATAGACTCAAGTTGATTTATTGGAGCTCTGTGTTGCTTGAACCTGCTGAGTGGTCGTCTTTTTACTGTGCTGTCCTCATGACACGTTACTATGTGAAGCTAGACATCTAGCGAACTTATACAGAAATTCCGTACACAAGGCGTTCTTTTCTTGCTTTTGTGGTGTTTACATAATACACCCGCGGGACCTCGAGTTGGGGTGCGGGGTTCCGCACGGACTGTTTTTGTTGTTGCGCTTCCGGAGGAAAGGTTAATAGAGTTCCCGCCGTTATGCGAGTAGTTTGGTGATGTCGAACAATAAAGCAAGTTCTGTTCCTGTGTCCGACACTCCGCCTCCGACTCCTTTTCTCCGGCGCTACACTGGTGACCCCGACGTCAGTCCCGGCGTTTTCGAGACTGAAACGAACATGGCAACCGCCATCCTCAAATTGCCGGAGTTTTGGGAGACGTCCGCGGCAGCGGGGTTCGCACAGACTGAGGCTCAGTTCGCCCTCCGCGGGATCTCAGATGATTCCACGCGTTACTACCACGTTGTCTCAGCACTCGGGAGCTCAACGGCGGCCAGAGCAGTGAACTTCATCACCTCTCCCCCGGCCCGAGATAAGTATGCTGGGATCAAGGCTCACCTTCTCAAGGTTTTTGAACTTTCACGGCCGGAACGTGCCCGACGTCTGTTGGCTATTAATGGACTGGGGGACAGCAAACCTTCCGAACTCATAGAAATGATGCTAAACCTGCTGGGCACGGAAGAGCCCAATTTCATTTTCATGGAACTGTTTCTCAGGCAAATGCCACCGCATGTTCAGACGGCGCTCGCGAACAGTACTATCACTGAGCCCCGGGCCCTGGCCGAGGAGGCCGACCGTTTCTTCCTGGCAACCCAGCGCTTCTCCCCTGAGACGCTGGCCGCGACGCGCCATTACTCACCTTCGGGCGCGGGGGTGGCATCCAGCAGGGGCCCCTTCGGCACCGACGGCCGTGCTGGCACAGGCTTGTGCTACTTCCATGCCCGTTTCGGTGCGAAAGCGAAGAGGTGCCGCGCCCCTTGCAACTACGACGCGTTGGGAAACGCCAAAGCCCACGCTTCGCAGCGGCCGTGAGCGTGGGCGCGAAGAGCCGGCTGCTGTTCGTCAAGGACAACCTTTCCGGGCGCAAATTCCTTTGTGACACCGGCGCCCAGAGGAGCGTCCTGACGGCCACTGCGGAGGACGCCGCTGGCGGGACTCATGGGCCACCCCTACTGTCCGCTAATGGCTCCCCTATCCGCTCTTATGGCATGAGGACTGTGGACTTGTGTTTCGGGAGTCAGCGCTTCACATGGGACTTTGTCACTGCGGATGTCTCATTCCCTCTCCTCGGCGCTGATTTTTTTTGTGCCCACGGGCTGCTGGTGGATGTTAAGAGGGGCCGTCTGGTGGATGCACTGACTTTTTCCACGGTCGCCTGCGTCCGCAATGAGGCGACTTATGGTGGTCTCTCCAGTTCGCTATCGGACGGCACCAAGTACCAACTCCTCCTTGGTGAGTTCCCTGCCTTGACACGGCCCACTTTCTCCTCTGCCACGACTAAACATGGGGTCGAGCACCACATTGAGACCAAGGGCCCCCCGATCCATGCGAGGGCCCGACGGCTTGATCCCGAGAAGCTAGCAGTCGCTAAGTCCGAGTTTGCCAACATGGAGCGTCTGGGCATCGTCCGCCGCTCGGATAGCCCGTGGGCCTCGCCACTACACATCGTCCCTAAACCGAGTGGTGGGTGGCGACCGTGTGGTGACTACCGCCGCCTTAACGACGCCACTACGCCCGACCGCTACCCTGTCCCACACATTCAGGACTTCTCAGCCCACCTGGCAGGCAAAATCTTGTTCTCCAAGGTCGACCTGGTGCGCGGGTATCACCAGGTTCCCGTGCACCCCTCAGACGTTCCCAAGACAGCTGTAATCACTCCGTTTGGACTGTTCGAGTTTCTGAGGATGCCCTTTGGTCTTAAAAACGCGGCACAATCTTTCCAGCGTTTAATGGATTCTGTGCTCAGGGACTTGCCATTTGTGTTCCTCTATTTGGATGACATCCTCGTCGCCAGCTCCTCGGAGGATGAACATCTGATGCACCTCCGCGACCTCTTCGCAAGACTTGAGCAGCATGGCCTGATCATCAACCCGGCGAAGTGTGTTTTCGGGGTGCCCTCTATCCAGTTCCTCGGGCACCTCAGAGACAAGAACGGCGCCGCCCCCCTTCCGGCAAAGGTGGAGGCCGTCTCCGCTTTTCCCCAACCTCGCTCGGCTCGGGGCCTCCGGGAGATCCTGGGGATGGTGACTTTCTACCACCGGTTCATCCGCCGGGCGGCCCACATCATGCGCCCGCTCTATGAGGCTCTTAAAGACAAGCCCCCCAACCGGGACGTTGAATGGACGGCCGAGAGGATGGAAGCCTTCGAGGCTACGAAAGCCGCACTGAGTCGTGCCGCTATGCTGGCTCACCCGACCCACGGGGCCCCTGTCACTCTCACTACCGATGCATCGGACTACGCTGTTGGAGCCGTATTCGAACAGTGGGTCGGCGGCGTCTGGCAACCGCTTGCCTTTTTCAGCCGTCAGCTGGTCCCCAGGGAGCGCAAATACAGCACGTTCGATAGAGAGCTCCTCGGCCTCTGGCTGGCGATCCGCCACTTCCGCTCCCTATTGGAAGGCCGTGAGTTCACGGCATATGTGGACCATAAACCCCTCACTTTCGCCATGTCCAAGGTGGCCGAGCCGTGGTCCGCCCGCCAGCAACGCCAACTGTCGTTCATCTCTGAGTACACTACGGACATCCAACACATCGCCGGCAAATCCAATGTGGTCGCGGACTGCCTCTCCAGGGCGATCGTCGGCACTGTGCATCTGGGTCTTGACTACTCCTGCATGAGCCCAGACCAGGCCTCGGACCACGGGGTGCAGGCCCTCAAGACTTCTGACACGGGTTTGCGCCTGGAGGAAGTCGCGGTTGGTGACTCGGGCGTCAGGTTGCTGTGCGACCTCTCGGCTGACCAGCCTCGGCCGCTGGTCCCTGCAAACTGGCGAAGAGCCGTTTTCGAGGCGGTCCACAACCTCTCCCACCCCGGAAGGAAACCGTCCGTGAGGCTGGTGGCCCAGAAGTTCGTGTGGCGCGGTCTCAAGAAAGATGTGCAGGCCTGGGTCGACTCGTGCGTGGCCTGTCAGCGGGCTAATGTGCATCGCCACACAAAAGCCCCCTTGGAGCCCTTTGCTGTCCCCGAGAGGAGGTTTGACCACGTCAACGTTGACTTGGTAGGTCCACTTCCTCCCTCGCACGGATTCACCTACTTGCTCACCATGGTGGACAGGACGACCCGCTGGCCCGAAGCCGTTCCACTCTCCTCGACAACGTCGTCAGACGTGGCCCGGGCGTTCATCGGCACGTGGGTTGCACGCTTCGGGACACCGTGCGACCTTTCTTCAGATCGTGGCCCTCAGTTTACCTCTGAACTCTGGAACGCGGTCGCTGAGAGTTTGGGGGTCAAGCTGCACCGCACTACCGCCTATCACCCCAAGGCGAACGGTCTTTGTGAGCGGTTCCACCGCTCCATGAAAGCAGCCCTGCGTGCCGGCTTGACGGACGGCAAGTGGTTGGATAAGCTCCCGTGGGTCATGCTCGGCCTCAGGTGCGCCCCCAAGGAGGACCTGTTGTCCTCATCCGCCGAACTCGTCTACGGCCAGCCACTGCGGGTCCCCGGCGAATTCATCCCGGACGCCACAGCGCCCTGGTCCGCAGCCAGGCAACGGTCCTCCCTGCTGGAGGCCGCAAAAGGGTTCGCGCCGGTTCCCACGTCGCAACATGGCACCCCAGCTGCCCGGCTGCCCCGTCACCTGCGCTCTGCGGATTTTGTGTTTGTTCGTCATAACGCCCACCGTGGACCTCTCCGCCCCCCATACGACGGGCCGTTCAGGGTCCTGGAGCACGGGGATAAGAGCCTGCTCGTGGACATTGGCGGCAGACCCGAGACTGTTTCCGTGGACAGGGTCAAAACCGCGCACCTGGACATTGCCCAGCCTTTGGGGTTGGCCCTCCCCCCGCGTCGGGGTCGTCCCCCTTTGCCCTGTGCCCCTGCGCCCGCCGGGGTACCCTTGACCCCGCCTGAGCCCTTGTCCCGTGACTCAATGGACAGTGCGGCCCCGCCCCCATCAGCCCCTACAGTGCACACTCGCCGGGGTCGGGTCATCATCCCTCCACGGCACAAGGATTTTGACTATGGGTGAATTCTGGGGGGGCTTGTGTGGTGTTTACATAATTCACCCGCGGGACCTCGAGTTGGGGTGCGGGGTTCCGCACGGACTGTTTTTGTTGTTGCGCTTCCGGAGGAAAGGTTAACAGAGTTCCCGCCGTTATGCGAGTAGTTTGGTGATGTCGAACAATAAAGCAAGTTCTGTTCCTGTGTCCGACACTCCGCCTCCGACTCCTTTTCTCCGGCGCTACACTTTTATTCAGGTCTCTTGCGTAAATGAATAATAAATGTAACTGAAAGATACAGAAAAATATTTCACTGTGCACTGTGTGGCATTATGCAAAGTACAAGTTGCTATCTTATTTATGCTAAACACAACAATAGCTGTATCAACATCAACCTGGATCGACAAACACTCGTTTACATCGAGCTTTCAAATAACAAATATAATTGTGACCTCAACCTAATTTCCGTGAACATACAATACTTACAAAGACGATACTTTCCCAGGGTTCAAACGTTTAGAACACATTCAGTGTAGTTATGAGTTGTTGTTTGACTTATCGTTCACCATGCTCATATTTTCATGGGAGATACGTCAAAGATCCCTTTTAGTCATACGGAGCACTCTCTCCGCATAGAAACTGAATGATCCTCACAGGTCAAGATGTGTCACTCTGATGTTTTTTTCTTTTAAAACATTTTAACACATCGCATCATGAAATAAACATGTATTTAACTTTTTAACTAGCATATTTATCTCATGAAATATACAAATCTTTTAACTAAAGACATTATATTATCCCTCTCTTTATCATACAGCTCTGCAACATTACCTTTGTTCTTAAGAATGAGCAGCAGCACACTTTCACACCATTGTCTGACCAATCTGTTGAGATCCTTTTCTACTCCTTTAGTGTCCAAGCTAGTGTACATGTTGTCATAATCCACTTATTTAGCCTTTTCCACCTCTACATTTGCTTTACGTCGTATCGCAATGTATTCCTTTCTCCTTGACCCCCTCAGTGTCCCACTACTTCTTAGCTAACTTCCTTTCTTGTATGATTTAATGTACTGTGAGGTTCAATCACAATTTTACCAGCAAATGCACTAAGTACACCCCTGCTTCTCTCTCTGATCACCTTGGTTGCACTAATCCACTCTTCCGGGAGCTCCTCACCTCCACTGAGAACCTGTCTCACCTGTTTATGGAAAGCTGCACAACACTCTTCCTTTCTCAGTTTCCATCACCTTGTTCCCTGCTCTACCTTTGTGTATTTAATCTTCCTCTCCACCACCAGATTCATCCAACACACCACCTTCCTATGCTGTCTAGCTACACTCTCCCATACCACTACTTCATAGTCAGTAACCTCCTTGAGATTACGTCTGAACAAAATATAATCCACCTACGAGCTTCTACCACGACTTTTGTTGGTCACCCTATATTATCTCTTCTGGAAAAAGGTGTTCACAACAACCATTTCCATCCTTTTTGCAAATTCCACCACCATCTGTTTCTCAAAGTTCCTTTCCTGGATACTGAATTTATCACTATGGCTTCACTAACATGTCCATTACAATCTGCACCAATCACAACTCTCTCTCTATGTCTGGGATGCTCAGAACTAATTCATCTACTTCCTTCAAAAACTTCTCTTTCAACACCAGGTCACATTCTACCTGTGGGCCATCGCCACTAATCACATTATACATAACCCCCTCAATTTCAAATTTCAGGCTCATCACTCAATCTGATACTTTTTTCCCGTCCAAGACTTTCTTCGCCAGGTCTTCCTTTAAAATAAACCCTACTCAATTTCTCTTCCATCTACTCCGTGGTAAAATAATTTAAACTCTGCTCTTAAACTTCTAGCCTTACTACCTTTCCACCTGGTCTCTTGGATGCACAATATAGCAACCATTCTCTTAATCATCATGTCAACTAACTCCAGAGCTTTTCTTTTCATAGTCCCAATATGCAAAGTCCCTCCCCTCAGTTGTAGGTTCTGTGGATTCATCTTCTTCTGCCAATGAAACCACTTTCCTCCTCTCCTTCATCTTCGACCAACAGTAGATGAATTTTGCACCAATGCCCTGTAAGTTAATGGTGCTGGGGATGGACATTGTTAACCTAGGCCATGACTGATCTGGTATGGGATTCTTTAGATGAAGGCTAGTATTTCTTTGGTAAAGTTTAAGCTGGATGCCCTGTCTGATGCAACCCTGCCTTGTGCCTTGGATCGATCAGTTTACATCAGATTTGCACATGCAGAAAAATTTGTTTTTCAAAAATAACTCTTGTAAAAGTGTAACCAATACCCGTGTCGACCGAAAATGAATACAAATAATTAATTTTAATGGTTTTGATTGGGCGGCACGGTGGATCACCTGGTAAAGTGTTGGCCTCGCAGTTCTGAGGATCTGGCTTCAATCCCAGCCCCGCCTGTGTGGAGTTTGCATGTTCTCCCTGTGCCTGCATGGGTTTTCTCCGGGCACTCCGGTTTCCTCCCACATCCCAAAAACATGCAACATTAATTGGACACTAAATTGCTGCCAGGTGTGATTGTAAGTTTACTGTTTACTCTTTGTCTCAATGTGCCCTACTATTGGCTGGCAACCAGTTCAGGGTGTACCCTGCCTCCCGCCCGTTGACAGCTGGGATAGACTCCAGCACTCCCCACGACCCTCGTCAGGATAAGCTGCAAAGAAAATGGATGGATGGATGGATGGTTTTTAAATTCATACTGATGAATGACCCTATGAGAAAATCATACTTAAATTCATAAAATACTTCTTTTTCATTTATATTCTGGATGTCCAAATCTTTTCTTCAAAGGCCCCCCAAAATTAAAAAAGTTGAAGAAAGCAACTGACCACCAAATTCACACCTTTAATTTATTTGACACAATAAACAGGGGTACACATACTCTACATTGGGTTAGCGTCGTGTGTGCATGAGCAGTGAAAGTGCCCTGAATTTTATTGTATTGGTGTCTGTTTTTTTTACTAACAACCGTTTTTTTTTCTTTATTTTTTGGGGGGTGGGGGGGGGTCACAGCAGTAGACTCAGAATAGTACTGTGGTTCACGAACAACTCATTCAACTGAAAAAAATATTTTGAGTGAACATGCTAATTGAATCAATGAAATGATTTGTTCCATTCTCAGCTTAGTTGAGCTCAGCTGCAAGACTTGAAGGACACCAAAAAGTTCCCCATAAATGGTGCTACCCGTGGGTTTGCTCCGTAGGTTTGTCAACATTGTTATACAGCAGCTATGACGATCTGTCAAAAGAGGTCTTTATGTAAAACCGGACTGGATTCACATAATGCCACAACAGCTGATTGCGTAGTCTCATACTGCAAGTCAGCGGCAGTGCTAGCTTGAATGGTGTCCTGAGCGAGACCTTTGGATGGTGCAGCCACAACTCCACCCATCAGCTTCCTCGTGGCATTGTATACTGGCGCAACCACGGTCCTCCTCCTTTTTCCATAATTTAATTTCCTCGTAAAATTATAAAATAATTATCTACCTTTCAACACAGGTAAAGATAGAGTGCAATGCATGAAACAATGTAAAAAGTGTCAAAAAGGTCTTTTACTACAGTTATTATGCACAGGTTGTTAACCAGCCATGAACTGGTTCGTGCCAATACTACTAAAATGTAAAGCATCTGCAAAAAGACCTGAAAAGGTGGGGAAAAAAAACAATCGGAAGATCATGGCCAGCGGCAACACTGAATGATGTGTGATTGGTTGAAAACAAGGAAGCCAGACTTCTTAACTCTTCTTTTTCCACTCTGTGTCAAAAGTTAGTACTGCAGTAAAAATCAGGCAGATGGCATGAGCCGTGTAAAATGTAGATTTACTCTATGCTGTGGACTGCCAAAAAAAAAAAAAAAAGGTTATGCTATGAACACCCCTTATTTAAAACTTACTAAATATTTTGAACCTGTCACCTATAAGATTCAGAAGTGAGAATTGTTCTGAAACAGAATTGGAACTGGAGTCGTTCAAATTCAAATTATGTCAAACCCTAGTACCAATGGACACAGAGGTCATCTAAAAATGTATTTCTTTCCATTGTTTATTTTTTTTTACCTATTGCTTCCTACAGCTCAAGCCCTGTCTGCTGTCAAGTTTGATGGAGCATCTTTTTGAGGACTTACTGTGTGGAATTGACAATGAAGGATACCTCAAACAAAATGACATTCATTTTTTAAGTACCTGATCCAATTTGTCAACATCCCAACAATGGAACAAAGCACCTCACCTTTAAAGGAAGAGACACAAACTAAACATCAACTCTACAACATTAATTTCATCCTGTGATGTAACCTACAAACCAATGGCCAGTACATAATGTATGTTCCCTGGGACATTACCGGGGCTCTTAAGTGTAATATCCAGTATGTTGTGCTTCAAAATGTGTAGTATGTCAACATAATTTAGCTCAGGACAAAGTAGAAATTACTGATGATGAACAAATATGCGTTCATCTAAGATGAGATGCTGTGGCGACCCCTAACGGGACAAGCTGAAAGTAAAAGAAGAAGAAGAAGAAAGTAAGTTAGCAAACTAAGGTTGGATTCTTGAACAATTTACCTTAAAACATGATGATAATGACCTGTTCTGGGTTTTAAAGAGCTAACTGAAACTTCACATCCTCAATGAGAGCAAAAAGAGACCGATTGAGTTCCTGACTACTGATGGATCAAAAGCCTTTCAGTCAAAAAAAATACTCTGTTTAATTGGTGATACCAGATCATATCCCGCCGTAACATTTTGGACTTGATTAATAAAAATGTTAAATTTATATAAAGCCTTTCAAGAGACGCAAAGACATTTAACATGTTTTTTTTTTTTTTTTTTCCTGGCCAACATGTTGACCGGTAGTGTTAGCTAAAAGAATAGGGTTGCACATGCAGCAGGGGTATTCACAGTTAATTGCGCCATGCGCTTTGTCTCCTTGAAAAAAAAAAAAAAGTATTTCTCTTCCGACCAAAATTATTTGCCAAAACATGCAAGGAAATTAAACATTTTTGTTGTCCAGATACATTAGTTTTAGCAAAGCAGAGCAAATTTATTTGTGCAGCACATTTCATACACAAGGAAGCTCTATGTACTTGCATGAGTAAAATGACTTGAATACAAATAAATAAAACATTTAAAATGGGAAAAAAGTGATAAAATTACAATAAAATATATATAAAAATGAAAAAATAAAAGTTAAATTAAAAGCAGCCTTCAGTGCAAGAAATACCATTAATAGTGGAAACACTCTAAAAAGCATGAGAAATTGGAAGCGTTTTCAATCTGGATTTAAAAACATTCAAACTTGGGGCTGACATCACCTCTGTTGGCAACTTATTTAATTTTTTTGCAGCACCAAAGCTAAATGCTCTGCTTCACCATGTTTGCCTTAGACTGTACACTCCAGTATTTGACCTGAGCCTGTCGGTCTCAGAGCTCTACTGGGTTTGTACTCTATAAGCATTTCTTTCATGGATTCATGACCGAAACCATTTAGTGATTCATTGACCAGTAGCAGAACTTTAAAATCTCTTTTAAATCTGACTAGACCACAACTCCAAAAACTAAACCTTTGCCATTTGTTGCCATTTCCATAAGCAAAAAACACAAGACACAACGATGAGATCAAGGCAATACGTAAAATCCTTAAACAAAAACAAACAAAACTCAATTGCTCATTATGTGCATCTCATCCACATATTTATTAAAACATACTGTACTTATGTATAATACTGCTCAAGAAATTAACCCACTGGTTGTATACCCATATATTGTACACTTAGAAAGTTGGATATGTGTGTTGAAAAGTAGTGAGCTACACACACGTTCAGTGAAAATAGAAGTGTCCTGAGAGGTGGAACTCTCAAATTACAGTATCTACAAAATACTGTCTAATAAAAAAATGGTTGACTTTCCTTCAAACATGCAATGCCATCTGAAAAGTTTGAACATTTGATCTTTTGTTTTTATTTGCATGTTCACATTCGGCAGCACAGTGGCGTGACTGGTTGGAGCTTTATTGCTTTAAGAGGACCAACCAAAACAAATAAATTCCAGAAATTCTTGATTAGTATTTTTTTTTTAAAGATGTACACGGATTTCATATGCATTGTTGAATTAAGTGTGTTGTTTTTGTGTGTGTCTGTGTGTGTTAAGCTGCTACTTAATTGCAGATGTGTGGTTACTTCACAGCCATGTTAGTATGTGTTAATATTGATACGAAATATAGTTAATATACTACTAAGTATTACTGTACTCCAAACTACTTTTATAGGGCAGGAAAAAACAATGATAAAATTAATTTGAACTTTTAAACATGCGCCTTTTTTCCTTGTGACTCACCACCCATTGCATTTTCCTTTTCTTGCACCTCCATGTCCATGTGGGCTGTCTTTGTAAAACCATATTTCAAGTAAATGTTACAAAATGAGGGAAAATTAATTTTATGATACAAGCAGTTAATGCTCCTCACTAAGTAAAAACATAAAGACTTATTAGATTTTCAATTTTTTTTCATTTAATTTTCTTTTAGGGAAGGGGATATGCTCAGAAGTGGCAGTACTTATATTTTTGCATGAAAATATTTTAACAAGATGTAATTCTGACACTTTTCATCAACAAAACCTTTGTTTTAATTTTGTTGCTTTCTTGGATTGAACATGGATATTTTTCAGCAAATGGAATCTGACGTGTTAAGATGGTATCGCCCAGCGAGGGCTTTTAAATACTGGTAGCATTTGTCACACTCGTGGGTGAAAAGAGAGCGTATGTGTTTTGGACCAATTGTTAAATAATAATTGTCTGTTTTATATGGTATTTGCCGCTACGGTTGTCTTTCTATTTCCTGTAAAAAATGAATTACTACTTTGAGGGAAAACTGTACAAACTGCTGGAAACTATGCAAATGATCGAATCGAGACAATATGCTTGCTTTTAGAAAACCTTGCAATAAATTGAATGTATTCAAATAAAGTCTCTTTTCATATGCTTTGGAACTCAGTCTTTTGAAGAATAAAATATGATATGTCTTGTTTGAAATTAGTCATATATGCATGTATGCAGTCATACATAGTCACTGATGGTGTAGGAGTAAACACACCTGACTTTGTTGCGGGCAGCATGGGATCGAGTCCCGCTCAGTGATGGTCTTGATACCTGCCCTGTAACTGCCCTGTCGACCAGTTGAGGTTGAAGTCTGCCTTTCACCCGAAGATATCTGGGATAGGCTCCAGCTCTTCCGTGACCCTTGTGAGGATAAGCGATTTTGATAATGGGTGGATAATGGATGGATAAAATGACTGCACAGTACATATGTATGAACATAAGACTAACCCTTTGAGAAAGAGGTGATTTATTGCCAATAACTCTGACAGTGCTGAGGTGAAACCTGCTTAGTGTGGATTATCTCCAGGTAAACCATTTTCTCCCACTGTACATTCCATAAAACATGCATATTAAGTTCATTGAGTCCTCTAAATTGTCCATGGGTGGGAATGTGAATCGCTGTTTGTATACAAGTGCCTTGCGATATGCTCCTGACAAGTTCAGGGTGTGCCCCATCTTTTGCTTAAAGACAGCTAGGATAGCTCACCCACAAGGATCAGCACTTTCAAAAATGCTTCGTTGGATTTCTAGTGGGTTTCCTGCAGAGAATTCCAAAATCATATTCTGTATGTTATCTTATCTGAAAACAGGACGGTACATTGCCAAATCTGGTGTTAATATTTCTGAGCCCTTGCAATAATAATGTGGGTTATTTGCTATTTTAGTTTTGTGTCAGTTATCTCCAAAATATAGTGCACCGTTATTTTTTCAAAAAATATATATATTATTGCAGTTACAGCACAAGTGGTGGTGAGAAACAAGATATCAGACAACAAAGATTAAAAGAAGCACCAAGCACAGACAAAAATATCTAAAGATAGTGACAGGTTGACTGCGTGTTTCTAGTTAATCTTCATTTCACATACTGATAGAGTCAGCACTCAAAGGTCAGACGAAAACGAAAGCACTCTGTCAGCAAAGCAAGACCGACAAAATTCGAAGAGAAACCATAAAAAGGATTACCATGGTTGCCATTACTGAGTTTCAGAGTAAGTATTCCCACAGTTCTGTTTGTTCTTCGTCTTTCTTTTTCATTATAAAATCCAGCATGAGAACAAATTGACAATTCAATGTGTGTGTAGTGGGCAGACTAGTGGCATGATTCTAAACGCCAAAATACATTTGTCCTGGATCATACATAATCCTATATTAAATAGATAAATGGGTACGATAGCTAAATAATGGTGAAGGCGTAGCCCACAAAATTTCACTTTGAAAATTCCTTTTATTGATATGAGAATTTGAATTACTGGCAGTTGCCATTTAAAAGAGAGTTTATAAGAATTTTTTTTTCAAGTTGTTTTTCATACCCCTCATCGAGCCGTCACCTTATGGTGGTGGAGGCATTTGTGTTTCTCGATGATCCTAGGAGCTATGTTGTCTCGGGGCTTCGTGCCCCTGGGAGGGTCACCCATGGCAAAAAGGTCCTAGGTGAGAGGCCAGACAAAGCATTACTCTAAAACCCCTATGATGAGCGAAAATATTGGATCTTGGTTTCCCTTGCCCGGACGCGAGTCACCGAGGCCCCCCTCTGGAGCCAGAACACGAGGTGGAGCTCGAAGGCTAGTGCCTGGTGGATGGGTCTGAACCCATGGGGCTCGGCTGGGCCTCTACGTACCGCATGGGATCTGGTACCACTCCTCTTGAGAGGGGTTGGACTTTGTTCCACTGTGGAGTTGCCCACGGGGAGAGACGCTGAGCAGGTGTGGGTATACTTATTGCCCCCCTTATTGCTCGGGGCCTGTTCGTTGGGGTTTACCCCGGTGGATGAGAGGGTAGCCTCCCTCTGCCTTCAGGTATGGGGACGTGTCCTGACTGTTTTTTGTGCTTATGCACCAAACAGCAGTTCAGAGTACCCACCCTTTTTGGAGTCCTTAGAGGGAATGCTGGAGAGTGCCCCCTCTGGGGACTCCATTATTCTACTAGGGGACTGGGACTGATTGGGAGGAACACCCCCAGGCCCCGATCAGAACCCGAGTGGTGTTCTGTTACTGGACTTCTGTGCTCATCACAGATTGTCCATAACAAACACCACGTTCAGGCATCAGGGTGTCCACATGTCCACCTGGCACAAGGACACCTGAGGTCGTAGTCCGATGATCGACTTTGTGGTTGTGTCATCGGATTTGCGACCACATGTCTTGGACTCTTGTGTGAAGAGAGGGGTGGAGCTGTCAACTGATCACCACGTAGTAGTGAGTTGGCTCCGATGGTGGGGGAAGATGTCAGTCCGACGTGGCAGGCCCAAAGGGTCTGCTGGGAACGGCTGGCAGATTACCCTGTCAGAAGGAATTTAAACTCCCACCTCCGAAAGAACTTTGCTCACATCCCAGAGGAGGCGGGGGACATTGAGTCCGATTGGACGATGTTCCGCGTCTTGATTGCTGATGCGCCCAACCGGAGCGGTGGCCATAGATTGGTTGGTGCCTGTCGTAGTGGTAACCCACAGACATGTTGGTGGACACAAACAGTGAGGGATGCTGTCAAATTGAAGAAGGAGTCCTATCAGGCATTTTTAGCTTGTGGGACTCCTGATGCAGCTGAGAGGTACCAGCTGGCCAAGCGGAGTGCAGCTTTGGTGGTGACCGAGACAAAAACCCAGGTGTGGGAGGAGTTTGGTGAGGCCATGGATAACGACATCAGCATGGCTTCGAGGGAATTCTGGTCCACCGTTCGGCATCTCAGGACGGGGAAGCAGTGTACCATCAACACTGTAGAGTGGGGATGGGGCGCTGCTGATGTCAACTTGGGATGTTATGAGTTGGTGGGGAGAATACTTTGAAGAGCTCCTCAATTCCACCAACAAGTCTTCCAATGGGAGAACTTGCAATATAGCAGGGTGTTTAAAAACGTGTTTTCTTCACTGTATATTACTAATGCCAAATTTGATTGGACAAGCAGAATGTGAGTGAGTATCCTAACACGGCACAAGGCAGAAAAATTGTAGGTTTGCTGATCAAGAATTTAATGACTTAATTGCCAGCTGGTGGCCAGGATGTGGAGCATCCGAAAGGATCCTGCCATCTCTGGACCTAGTTCGCGTTGGGTGCAAGTCCTCGATAGTGGGTAGCCTGGTGCCGACAATCCGTTCAGTGGATTTGATTGTCCATTGCAGTCTGAGTTTGCCTTTTTTTGTCACAGCCCCAAATCAGACTGTGATGGAGGTACACAGTACTGATTGTATGAGTGCTGTGTAGAACTGTCACAGCTGACAGGCAGTGCTTCCTCAGAAGCCGCAAGACGTACATCGTTTGCTGGGCTTTTTTGAGGATGGAGTTGAGGTTCGTCCCCCATTTCAAGTCCTCTGAGACTGTAAATCCCAAGAACTTGAAGGTTGCAATGGTTGACATGAGACAGTTGGACAGTGTAAGGGGCAGGTTTAGCGAAGGTTGCCTCCTGAAGTCCACAATCATCTGCACAGTCTCACCACTTCCTGTCGATACACAGACTCGTCACTGTCTTTGAAGAGGCCGATGACCGTGGTGTCATCTGCGAACATCAGGAGTTTGACAGTTGGATGCCACAAGGTGCAGTCGTTGGTGTCGAGGAGCGAGAAGAGCAGAAGGGAGAGGACACAACCTTGGGGTGCCCCTGTGCTGATTGTGCGTTTGGATTAGGTGGTCTCCCCTAGCTTCACCTGCTGTGTTCTGGGCATCAGGAAGTTGCAAATCCACCAGGAGATGGCGAGATGATGAGCTGGAGAAGTTTGGAGAGAGGAGTTCAGGGATGATGGTGTTAAACGCAGAGCTGAAGTCCACAAACAGGATCCTCGCATAGGGACCCTCGCTGTCAAGATGTTGAAGGATGAAGTGCAGACCCATGTTAACGGCGTCATCTGTGGACCAGTTAGCTCAATAGGCAAACTGCATTGGGTCCAGTTGGGGACATGTGACCCTCTTGAGGTGGCCCAGCAAAAGGCGTTTAAAGGACTTAATGACCACAGATTTCAAGGCAACGGGCCTGTATTTATTAAGACCTGAGACTGCTGCTTTTTTAGGGGACAGGTTCTGAGCAGGCTGGTACTTTACACAGTTCTAGAGACCTGTTGAAAATTTTTGCAAAGACAGAAGCAAGTTGGTCTGAGCAGACTTTGAGGCAGGATGGGGACACAAGGTCTGGGTCTGGTGCTTTGTTGATCTTTTTTTGTTTGAAGATCTTTCTAACGTCCCCTTCATGGATGCTAAAAGGTGGAGATGAAGGTGGATTGGAAGGTGGTCCATCTTTGGTGCGTAGTGTGGAAATGTCTACTTAGAATCTGCAGTAAAAGCCATTGAAGTCATTGGCTACCCCGCTCCTGTTTTCTACCGGGGGTGAATGTAGCTTGTAGTTAGTGAGCAATTGTAGACTGTGCCAAACTGATTTGGAGTCATTTGCACTGAGATGTTTTTTCCAGTTTAACTACAGGGTCTCTTTTTTCAATGTTAATTTCTTTATTCAGATCATTTCTAGTGCGATTGTAGAAGGCCCTGTTCTCACTGCATTATGCAATCTCTTTTGCCTGGCCGAGTTGCTTAAGGCTGGCTGAAAACTCTGGCTTGTTGTTATTGAACATGCAAAAGGATTTTGTTGGAACACACATCTCCTCACAGAAACTGACATTTGCGGTAACAATCTTCATCTGTTCATCTAAGCTGCGCGCTGAATTTTCAAAGAAACTCCAGTCTGGACAGTCAAAGCAGCTCTGAAGTTTAATTTGGCCTAGTTGGTCCACTTTTTAACTGATTTTACTAAAGGCTTCGCACATTTAAATGGTTGCCTGGATGTAGGTATTAAGTACAGCAAGCAGTGATTAGAGGAGCCAATGGATGCGGAATGAATTTCACAATATGCACTTTTGATGGCTGTATAACAATGGTCTAGAGTGTTATTTGCCCTTGGTGGACATTTAATGTGCTGCTTACATTTAGGGAATTCGTGGTTAAGTTTAGCTGTGGTTAAATCTCCTAGGATAATGAGCAGTGAATCTGGGTGTTTTTTCTCAATCTCGTTTATCTGCTCGACGAACGTTAGCAGTGCTGCGTTCATGGTAGCTTGAGGCAGAATGTAAACACTGGCTAAGATGAAAGATGTGAAGTCACATGGAGAATAAAATGGCTTACAGTTAAAAAATAACGACTCTAAAAGCGAGCTGCAGTGTGTGCTGAGCTGTGTATCGTCCGTACACATTTCTCGTTGATATAAAAGCATATTCCACCACCTTTTGTTTTCCGTTGTAGCTCAGCGACACAGTCCACACGATGGAGGTTGAAGCCGGGGAGTGTGATGGCAGCGTCGGGCACTCGTCCACAAAGCTAAGTCTCTGTGAAGCACAGAGCCGTAGAATGTCCAAAGTCTTTGCAGGTCTGAATCAGAATCTGTAGTTCATCCACTTTATTGGCTAGGGAGCCTAGGTTCGTAAGATGGATCGTTGGAAGCGTTCGACAATGTCCCCCCATTTAACAGCCAGACTTGTGTACCGGCTCGCATCCTTCTTCATCGGGAGGATTTGAAGAGCACACTGACTAGCAACTCCGGAGTAAGATTCAGCGAATTGTCAAGTGTTGATGAAAAAAAGTCTGGAGAAGAATCTTTGATAGTTATCAACTCCTCTCTTGTGAACTTGAAAAACAGAAAAATACAAACAGTACCAGGGAGAACGTGCCAAAGTCTGTCACACTGATAGGTGCCATCTTGGTGTACGAGTCAGGACAGAAGTAAGTATCTGCAAGCAACAGTATGGTTTCAAGTCTAGAAAGAATACCTCAGATGCCTTTTTTGCCTAAAGGATGCTTGTGGGAGAGTACAGAGAAGGTCAGAAAGACCTACATTGTGTCCTTTTGGATCTAGAGAATGCCTATGACAGAGTACCAAGAGAGGAACTGTGGTACTGCATAGGGAAGTCTGGTGTGGCGGAGAAATATTTGAGAACAGTACAGGACAAGTATGAGGGCAGCATGACAGGGGTGAGGTGTTCCGTGGGTGTGACAGAAGAATTTTAGGTGGAGGTGGGACTGCATCAGGGATTAGCTCTGAGCCCCTTCCTGTTTGCTGTTGTAATAGATGGGCTGACAGATGAGGTTAGCTTGGAATCCTCCTGGACCATGGTGTTCGCAGATAATATTGTGATATGCAGTGAAAGGAGGGAGCAGGTGGATGAGTGAATTAGAAAGATGGAGGGATGCACTGGAAAGGAGAGGAATGAACATTAGCCAAAGTAAAACAGAATATATGTGCATGAATGAGAGGAGTGGAGGGGGATGAGTGAGGGTCCAGGGAGAAGAGATAGCGAGGGTGGATGACTTCAAATACTTGGGGTCACCAATCCAGAGCAATGGTGAGTGTGGAAAGGAAGTGAAGAAATTGGTCCAAGCAGGTTGAAACAGCTGGCGAAAGGTGTCTGGTATGTTATGTAACAGAAGAGTCTCTGCTAGGATGAAGGGGAAAGTTTATAAAACAGTGGTGAGGCCGGCCATGATGTACAGATTAGAGACAATAGGAAGCAGAACTGGAGGTGGCAGAAATGAAGATGTTGAGGTTCTCTCTAGGAGTGAGCAGGTTGGATAAGATTAGAAATGAGCTCATTAGAGGGACAGCCAAAGTTGGATGTTTTGGAGACAAGGGTCAAGAGACATGTCCAGAGGCGAGAGATTGAGTATATTGGTCTAAGGGTGGTGAGGATGGAGCTGCCAGGCAAATGAGCGAGAGGAAGACCAAAGAGAAAGTTGATGGATGTTGTGAGGGAAAACATGAGGGCAGTTGGTGTTAAAGAGGAAGATCCAGGAGATATGCTTAGATGGAAAAAGATGACACGCTGGGGTGACGCTAATGGGAAAAGCCGAAATGAATAGAAGAAGAATATTTAATTACTTCATTATCTTTAATCATTTCAATATTTGATATATTTAATTGGGTTTATATTTATGTATTTATTTTAAAATGTATTCAGATATTTATGGCTATTTTATGGTCCTCAACTTGTACATCAAGGAAAAATGTATTTCAATCTCATCCGTCAAACTCAGTGGCTAGGGCTTAGCAAGACTAAACTGATCTAGCTCCAGCCAGTTACTTTTTCCTGCTCTTGGATGAGTTTATCACACACTTTTTTAAAAAGCTATGGGTTTGCCATTCATGACTTGGATCCGGACGTGAACACATGAGTTCAAAGATATACTGGAAAAGCAGCATCTGGAGTTCAGGCATCTAAAAACATTTCTTGGATAGGGAGGTTCATTGACAGGGTCAGAAAATGGGTCTTTTTTTAGGGCAACTTTGACCTATTTGATTGAAAATACAGCATTTGAGGTTAACCAACCAAAATCTTGAGGTTGGATGGCATGGGCTGACATCAGGTCTGAATGTTGATTGGATGTAGCGTTATGGCCCTGTACTATGAGAAAGTCACTACCTCTGGGCTTGGAAGCGTTTACAAACGTTTCGTTGTAAGTTGTTTCAGGACTCATTTAAACTCTACAAAGCTGAGGCATAAGAAGGATATGTGCATTCATGTCTTTCACAGCTATTTTTATTCATACTTTTTGCATTCCTACTTAATATATGACACGTTCTCATTTAACTAAGTGAGATGAGGTCACTTGCTGGGTTATTTGTGCTAAAGGAGAAGCAGAAGAGGAGAGAGTGAAAGAAGACAACTGAGACACTGGCATTCATAATAACCCATATAATTTTATTTCTAATTATGAATTTGTGCCTTATCAGTGTCTTGGTTAGACCATCTAATACATCCTGGACTCTTCAAAACTCTCCCTGGATGTGCGTTTGGAGCAATTCACTCTGCGCCCAATCTCCCGCCATATACTGTACATATAATTCATGCAAGACAATTAAACAACTGTACTGTCTGTCAATTTGTATAAATTAAAAATTAGTGTATAATATTGCATAGAATTATTCATAATAATGAATAAAGTATTTCTTGATGGCACAGTGTAATAACTGGTTAGACCGTGTGCCTCACAGTTCTGAGGACCAGGGTTCAAATCCTGGCCCCGCCTGTGTGGAGTTTGCATGTACTCCCTGTGCCTGCATGGGCTTTCTCTGCGCACTCCGGTTTAATCCCACATCCAAAAAACATTAATTGGAGATTCTAAATAGACATACGTTGTGATTGTGAGTGTGAATGCTTGTTTATTTCTATGAGCCCTGTGATTGGAACCAGTTCAGGGTGTACTTCGTCTTCTCCCCGAAGATATTTGGTATAGGTTTCAGCACTCCCGTGACTCTTGTGAGGATAAGCGGCTCTGAAAATGGATGGATGGACTAATTCTTATGATCAGATTAGGTCCCTTGCAATCAGTGCCATTTGGTTTGCTGAAACAAATAGACATGGGGAAACATTTGCATTCCCCTGAGACAAAGTGTTGTTGCAGTTGTAGGAGTCACTTGGGTCAAGATTTAATGGGCTTTAATACTGGAAGAGAGGGTGGCATTGGAGTTTTTCAGCTTCAGTGATGGTCACTATAAAATCATCCATGAGAGCTACTTCAAGTCATTTTTTTCATGCTTGAAATGTGTGTTATGTTATCATGAATTGCCAATTTTATCACACTGTCAAGAATATGATCCATGAATAAACTTGCCAAATATTTAATGTTCATAATTTATATGTGTATTTGTCTTCCAGAGATAGGAATTGGTCTAGTGGGATTTGGTTTATTTTTTCTGCTCTTTGGTGTCTTGCTGTACTTTGATTCTGTCCTGCTGGCCTTTGGGAATGTAAGTAGTTTTTTTTTTCATACTTTCTGTAAGGTAAAGTTTATGTACAGATAACAACTGGAGTTTTTTTTCTTGAATATTATCCCTGCAGATTTTGTTTTTGACAGGTTTAACATTCATCATTGGGTTCACAAGGACATCTCACTTCTTTTTCCAAAAACATAAGTTCCGAGGCTCGTTTTTCTTTCTTGGAGGTGTGTCCCTGGTGCTGTGCCGTTGGCCAGTTATTGGTATGCTTGTGGAGGGTTATGGCTTCATCGTATTATTCAGGTAAATTTCAAACAATAACAAATTATGAGGAGATAAAAGTTAATGATCAAATGTTTTCACATCATGGAATAAAGTGCTTAAGGACCAACTGTATACTAATCACTAACTTTCTATTTATAGGTCTTTCTTTCCAATGGCCCTGGGATTTGGGCTGTCAGTGGTAAACATCCCTTTCCTTAATGCTGTAAGAACGTTTTCACAGTAGCTCACAATACACAATAGGCCTTTCTCACATTTCTAATACTTTGGCACTGAACCGGCTTGGCAATCACAGTGATTTCTTTTTTTTTCCCCAGTTTTTGCAGAGTGGCTCCAGTATGGTCTGAGAGCACATTTCAGCAGAGTGGACCGTTCAATAAGTCTGACAGTTGATCAAATACTGGAAAGACTATCACTTTCACCACTTATATAAAGCAAATATATCAGAGGAAAACATTGTAGAGCGGTGTACTTTCTATTTTTTTTCCTTATTTAAAACTCAAGTCACTACATTTCACCCCACACATTAGAAATTATTATTTCATCGTAAGAATTGAGCAACAGCAAAATATATTATGTTTACAATTCACTGTTAGAATAAGTTAATGTACATAGATTTGCATAGTACATTTGGACAGATTTGCCTTTTTTTACGTTTTACATTCATTTTATCTTAGGACATTAAATTTAACATCTTTTGGGGCCAAAATAATAAATTGGATCTTTGTGGGATGAATTATTTTTGTATTCAACAAATTTAAATAAATTCCAGATGCTGGACATCCAAGAAAAGCAAAGTCAAAACCATAGTTGATATCTTGCTTAGAGCATTTCTAGAATGAATCAACAGGCCAAAATATTTTATATGAATTACAAGGTTGGTTTCATTACCTCAGTTGACCGTCTTCTGTAGTTTGCTTTTCTTCTTGTGTCCACTTTCCTGCAAACATCTGAGTGAAGACACTCTATCCCAGGGGTGTCAAACTCAAACTCACAGAGGGCCAAAATTAAAAACTTGCATTAAGTCGTCGCAGACTGTAGGAATAATTGTGAATATAATTATCATACATCTGCTTCCAATAAAGAAATGCTTTGCTCTGCTCTAGATAATGTGGTAGCTGCCTAACAGTAGATAGCAAGAACAAAAACATCTAATCATCAGAACTGTTAGAACCAGGACCACCAGCTGCCTGTTAATGAAATGATGACCACACATGTACTCAGCAATCTTCCACACACATGCATACACACATGAACAAACAAGTACACTTTGTTTCCAACTGTTTTGAAGGCTGTCTCCGCCTTTACAGCAGCTTGCATGTTTTGGGGATGTGGGAGGAAAGTGGAGCACCCAGAGAAAACCCACACAGGCACAGGAAGAAGATGCAAACTCAATGCAGGCGGGGTCCCAATTTGAACCCCAGTTTTTGGAAAAGTGAGGCTGATGCGTGAACCAATCACGTCAATGTGCCAATAAGCAACTTTTTTTTTTGCACTTACTGTAGATATGTACTGTAAGTCCATAATCGACATCGCCAAAGCATTTATTTTGTCTTCATTTTTAAGTTTGACTGTATAAGATCTGAAAAGGAGTCCTCTTTACTTACTGTGGCACGCTAGAGAGGCAAGGACATTCAGCACTGTGTGTGGTAGAATTCCTTTCACTCTATTATATGAGCTGAAGTGACATCCCATTTTAATCAATAAGGCTTTTACAACTATAACAGCTTTAAGATTTCTTAAGAGGGGGACTGTGTGCAGGGAATTTCTGACAAATTCTTCCAGAAGTGCATTTGTAAGGTTCATACATTGATGTTTGATGAGAAGACCAGACTGTCAGACTGCACTAGAGACTGACATTTTTCAGGACTTTCACAAAAACAGCACATTTATTTATATAACGGATCTCAAACAAAAGGGAACTCCAAGGTAACTCGATGTGCTTTACATGATGAAAAGCATTTCAATACAAAGAAATAAAGCATTTAAGACAGGAGAAAGAAACAATAAAAATGACATATATATTTTTTTAAAAAGTACAATTAAAAATAGCATACAGTGCAAGAAATATTATTAAGCGTTTTCAACCTGGATTTAAAAACATTCACACTTGGAGGTGACATCACTTTTGTTCGCAACTTATTCCATTTGTGTGCCCCATAATAACTAAATGCTGCTCCACCATGTTTGCTTTGGACCCTGCACTCCACTATTTGACCTGACCCTGTCGATCTCAGAGCTCTATTGGGTTTGTATTCTGTTCGCATTTCTTTCATGTATTTAGGACCTAAATCCTTTAGATAAGTAGCAGAACTTTAAAATATATTCTAAAGATGACTGGAAGCCAGTGTAAATACATTGAGATTGGAGTTATATGCTTTAAACACTTCGTTCTCATCAGAACACAAACTGCAGCATTCTGAATGAGCTGCAGCTCTTTAATACTCTTTTTCGGGAGTCCAGTCAGAAAGCTATTACAGTAGTGAAGTCTACTTGAGATAAAAGCATGGACGAGCTTTTCCTGGTCTGCTTTACATATAATTGCCTTCACTCTGGATATGTTCTTCAGACAGTAAAAGGCAGTTTTTGTCGGAATCTAGGAGTCAGGTCGGAATCTATTAGAACCCCAAGACTTTCCACTTTGTATTTGGTTTTTAAAGGTAGTGAGTCCAGGTATTTACTAACTGCAATCCTTTTCTCTTTATTGCCATTTTTCGCTCATCCAGTTAGTTACCTACTTTAGACAGTAGCACAATACCTCAATTGAACTGTAGTCATCTGGGAACACTGCTAAGTATAACTGTGTCATCTGCATAGCAATAATAGTCAAAATTAAAGTTTTGAAAAATTAGACCCAAGGGTAGCATATACAAGGTGAACAGGAGGGGTCCAAGAACTGGCCCTTGTGAGACCCCATAGGTCATTGACATTTGTTGAGATTGAGCACTTCGTATGGTTACAAAGAAGGTCCTTTCCTCCTGGTAGGACCTGAACCATTTAAGGACCGTTCCATTTAGTCCGACCCACATTTCCAACCTGTTTGGCAGTATTTTGTGATCTCCTATTTCAAAAGCCGCGTTGAGATCCAAGAAGTCCAAAATTGACACCGTTCTTGAAACATTATTCAATCTGATATCATCATAAAACAGACTAAGTAGTTCTATTATCAGAAACAATGTATTTTTTCAGAGAAACAATCTTTCAGACAACAATCAAGCTTTTGGAGTGATATTTTTGCATCTGAATGTTTTGAAATAAAGAAAACGGTTTTGATTGTTTTCTTATTCATCAGTTTCATGATTTTAATGGTGATTTGTAAAGATAAATAGTGTGAAAGATCCACTTTCAATAGCTTATTGAATTCAGTAATGTCACAAGGTTTTTCCAGATGATAAAGTTTAGAGTGATATTTGTTCCTATCATTAATTCAGAAAATACAAAAGTAAAATGCATTCTGCAAAGGGCAATCAAGTGGTGTTGACAAGCATTTTATATGCACATACACGTAAGTAAGTACGTTTCTTTCAGCTTGTCCCATTAGGGGTCACCACAGTGTGAGATCTCAGATGAACACTCATATTTGTTTGGCACAGGTTTTACGCCAGATGCCCTTCCTGACACAACCCCTCTTGGAGAGTAGAGGCCACAGTGAGATCCAAAGTCACGACCCCTGGTTTACCAAACCCAATGTTCTGGGGGTCTCACTACAGGTATACAGGTGTGTATATATATATATATATATATATATATATATATATATCATAAAAAGTAAGTTTCTTTCGGCTTGTATATATATATATATAATAAATGATAAATATTTTCTAAATACCCAACATTGAACACAACACTTTGTAATGATCCGAAAAGGCAGGTTCTTGGGAGATTTTGTTTAGATTATTGACATCTCCTAATTAATGCTAAGAGTTGTCAAAGCCCTGCACAGAAAAACCTAGAGGGAACAACAGAAATTCACTAACACTAAGAGTTGAATACACAAACTATAAAACCCAGTTTTCTCCCACATCCCAAAAACGTGTTAACTGGACACCAATTTACCCTTAGTTGCGATTGTGAGAGTGAAAGGTTGTGTGTCTCTGTGTGTCCTGTGATTGGCTGCCAAGCAGTTCAGGGTGTACACCACCTCCTACCTGAAGATGGCTGCGATAGACTCCAGCACTCCCGCAACCCTTGTGAGAATAAGTGGCTCAGAAAATGGAAGGATTTAATTTCAAGAAACCCAAGATGAAGCTTAGAAATTCCAGTGTGACACAGTAAAACTTCTGGGAAAAAAAAAGTAATGCAACAGAGAGTACTAAATTAGACAGGGGATTTGAACAGTTCCATCTGTACTGTATGTTTTACTCACTAACAGCTGTTAGAAAACTGCAATTGTTTGTTTACATAACTTTAATTTTCAGCAATCTCGAGAGACACCATGCACACCCTTATAGTGACTCCAGACTATAGTCATCTTCCTCTGTCTCATTGATTAACAACTCTACCTGAGGAAATGAGGAAAAAAAAAAAAACTATGAAATTGTATTAACTGTATAAAATGTGCAAAATTCCAATATGAAAGTATATTTTCTACATATACCATCCTTCCATATGTTGATTTTCTGAGCCACTTATCCTCACAAGGGTCACAGGAGTGCTGGACCCTATCCCACTTATAATCGGGCAGGAGGCGAGGTACACCCTGAATTGGTTGTCAGCCAATCGCAGGGCACATTGAGACACAACAGTCTCACTCACAATCACACCTAATAGCAATTTGCTTGTCTTCAATGAATACATGTCTTTAGGCATGTGAGAGGAAACCGGAGTGCCTGGAGAAAACTCACACAGGCACAGGGAGAACATGCAAACTTCACACAGATGCAGCTTGGATTTGAGCTTCGGTCCTCAGAATTGTGTAACCAAAGACCTAACCAGTTGCATGAATTTTTTAAAATTGATTTATTTATTCTTCTTTGTAATATGCAATATTTTCCACTTGAGAGAGGACAGTACATTCAGAGAAATCTGCACTACTGTCTCCTCCCAAGGACAAATTCCAATTTTGTTCTTTTCATTTGCATACACAAAAACATTTGCTATGATTTTTATATGCCAAGCCTAGAGTTTTAATTGGAATCAAGCCAGGTGATTGGGTGAGCCATTGTAGCAGCTTTATTTATGTATTTATTTATTTTAAAACCAACTGAGAGTGTCCTTGGAAGTTTTTGATAACTATCCTGCTGAAATGTCCATGTAATTTTCATCATTCTAGTAGATGACAGCAGATAATTGTCAAGAATGTCTCTGCTCACTCCAATTTGCTGATAACCAGTTCAGGGTGTACCACACCTCTCGCCTGAAGATAGCTCAGATGGGTTCCAGTACACCTGCGACCCGAGTGAGGATAAGCTGAACAGGAGATTAATGAATGCATGAATGTCTCTACATTTGCCAATTCATCCTTCATTCAATAATGTTTATCTATACCATTTTCTGAAAAGCAGCCATATACCCTTATGTTCTAACCTCTGCACGTCACTGTTGGTATTGTCACGACGCATCAGAACGGAGGTCAGAGCCCAATGCAGGAGGACACGGAAGATGCAAGGTAGTTCGTGGAAAAAGGTTTATTATTAGAAGGTCGGGGATCGGGCAGGCAGTCAGGTGCAGGAGCGGTAGTTGGGACGTCGGGCGAAGAGAGCAGGTGAGCGGGCAGGCAGGAGTCGGTACACGGGAGATCGATCAAGGCAGGCAGAAGTGTCAAAGGAGTCAGGCTTACGGGGTTGGTCGGTACACGGATTGACGATCAGGGATACGAGAGTGCTGGAACGGGACATGAACCTCAACGATCTGGCTGAGCACCAGTCGTCATCGGGGTCCTATATATACACACGGGATAATCAGCCCACATGAGGTGCAGGTGCGTGCCTCCCATTTAGCGCGGGCACCCGCACAGGCTGGCTGGAGCGGCAGAATCATGACAGGTATGGTGGTTTTTGGTTCAGAAAACCAGAACAAAAAACCCCAATGATTTCTTTAACAATCATAAACATCACAAATAAATGACTTTTCCTGCCAAGTATTTCAATATATAATGATCTAAAAATCAGAGAAACAAACCACTGTTGAGACCTGATGTGATTTCATCTTCCTAGAATTGAAGACATGTTTAAGTCCTCGTTCAATTGTCTTGCCAGTATGATCTTTGGCGCATAGCTTGTGTGCAAGTCAACAAGGCAGTAAAGACATGTTCCACTCTGCTACTACTCCACTGATTGGTGGTTGTAAATGAGTAAATAAAAAAATACATACATAAATACAGTTTTACAGACACTTGCCATAATTTTCTCACTGATGTTATTGTAAAGGTTAGGAAATCCTTCCAGTGCTTAGTACTTCCTACTGGACAAGTTATATCTGGGATCCATAGTTTTCTTATCCAAATGTTCTCATCAACTTTTTAAATTTATCATCATTTTCCAACATATGAACAGGAGTCATGTTCTCGGCTACAGAATGTAGCCATATGGTGCTTGACCTCTCAAGAGTAGATGGACATAAATTGTTTTAACCCTCTGTTAACCAAGCAGGGTTCCAGGTTGTCTAAAATTGTACAACACTGGTCAATAATGGCAAATGCCAAGTCGGTAAACTGCAAAAGGAGCCCTAATGTACCATGTGCAAAAATGCAACATGGGTCAACAGAGGGTTAAAGTGTACGGAAGGTCTTCAATACACCTTTTTGGTAATATTATACAGTTTTTAATGCTGAATTAAAATCTGAAATCCATTACGAAAGAAACCTTTTTATTTTTCGACTATCAGCAAAAATGATCACACGTTGTTGGAGTCACCAAAAAATGACTGAAACGAAATGGAAAAACCTGAGAGGGATGTGACGTCAGATAATATCATGGCAGCCATTGGAACCAATTGTATGAACGACGATGAATTTTCCAATATTTTGAGTGATGATCATAATTCTAAAGGGTCCCACGAAGACAGTGAAGAATATAAGCTTTTTAAAGGCGTTAAAGGTGATCAATTTGAACGTGTTAGACAGCACACATGTCTGAAATAGCTGGCGATGAAGGTGGCGACTCAGCAGTCAGACCCAGCTAGGAGGACACAGCTGTAGAACTTTGTAAATGTGAACAGATTTTATTTATTTTTATTATAGCCACAGGTGTGCATTAGGGATCGCAAAAAAAACGCTTACTTTCATAATCTGTTTTAACCGAACACCTGTAGTAAAAAAAAACGATTAACCGGTTTTAAAATCGGTACCATTGTGGTGTTTACATAATTCACCCGCGGGACCTAGAGTTGGGCTGCGGGGTTCCGCACGGACTGTTTTGTTGTTGCTCTTCCGGAGTGACGATTTCACAGAGTTCCCGCCGTTATACGAGTAGTGTTTTAATGTCGGCCAATAAAACAAGTTTTGTTCCTGTGTCCGACACTCCGCCTCCGACTCCTTTTATCTGGCGCTACACCATCGATTGTTAATTGACTCCGCGGTAATGGGGTAGTTTGTATACAATATTGACAAGCTTGTTGAATGTGGCTTTCAACAACACACTCGTGTAAGTTAAAATTTTTGTTTTTTTTTTGTAAAAATGTTTTAATAATAACATTCTTGAAAAAAGTGGAAATTATATTGAAAAAATAGTGCAATGTGGAATACCGGCACCGGAAGAAATTATTGGAAATTATAACCGATTTCGAAAGTCCAATTACGGTTTCGGTTTTAAACAATCGAAAACCGGTTAGAACCGATTAATTGTAACCGTTTGCGATCCCGAGTGTGCATGTACCGAAATGCTGCATACCTATGCAAACACTGGGAGAGTTTTTGCGGCCACGAGAGTCAACATATTCACCAGAAAATGGCAGATTATCCACACCATCTGGTGCAGTTGTCATGATCCTGCCGCTCCAGCCTGGGCTGGGCGGGTGTCCGGGTTGCTCTGATTGGGAGGTGCACACGTGCACGTCATGCAGCCTTATTATGCTGTGTATTTATATGACCCCGATGACAACTGGCCGGGGCCACTTCGAATGATCTTTATGTCCCATTCGTGTGCTCCGGTATCCCTGATTGAACCTGGGTGTACCGACCTTCGTCCGTTCTCCGTCCAACCTTGTAAGCCTGACTCCTTCGTTACTTCTGCCTGCTTTGATTGTTATCCTGTGTACCGACTCCTGCCTGTCCGCTCATCTGCTTTCTACGCCCGACGTCCCAACTACCGCTGCTGCACCGGACTGCCTGCTCGATCCCCTACCTCTGCATATAATAAACTTGTCTCTTCTTGAACTACCTTGCGTCTTCCGAGTTCCTGCATTTGGGTCTTACTCTCGTACCGATGGGACGTGACAGCAGTGCATGATGGCCAGCCCAGGTTTTATTGCCACCCTTGGGTACTGGAGGTTACTTATTTACGATTCAGGCAACAGTATCGGCAGGGAGTGGATTTTCCACAACACGAGTAAGAGTTATTTTGAAAATTATTATTTCTCCTAATCAGCCCAGATTTTTGACATTTACATTCATCCTTGCATCCATTTTCTTCATCGCTTATCCTCGATAGGGTCGTGGGAGTGATGGAGCCTATCCTAGCTGTCATCAAGCAGAAGGAACTGGAGATCCTGGAGAAAATGCACGCAGCTACGGGGAGAACATCCAAACTCCACACAGGTGGGGCCAGGATTGAACCCCGGGTCCTCAAAATTGTGTGACCAATGCTTTACAGCTGCACCCCCATGCCGCCCTTTACGTTAAAATTTCTCAAAATAAAGAATTATTTATATTATTATCACATTCTGGAAAATTGTCTTATTTTTAGGTTAATCTGACATACTGCTTATAGACAGCTTGTGAGATGGTGTTGGGGAATTTTTGACAGAAACAGGGTTCGCACGCGGCTCTAAAAGTCTCTAAAAACCCCTAAATTTTCAAAGGTGCATTTAGGGGATCCTAAAAGTCCTTAAAATCCGCAAAAAACAGTCAGGCCCCTAAAAAGGCCTTTAAAAAAATCAAAGGGAGGACCTCTACCGCCAAAATTCTCCCAACAAAATAAATTAATATTTTATTAAAAAAAAATAGCAATCCGTCACCCGTCCAAATCAGCCGGAAATTGTCAACAGAAGTCACCGTGTTGACAACTAGTCGCCATCTTGTCGATATTCCATTGTTTGTTTCCGTGAGTAGGCATTTCACTTCATCTTCGTTACGACGTAGCGTAGTTCTTTCATCGATCCAACTTGTATCACGGGGAAGTGCATTTTTCAAGAAGCTTGGGTTGAAAGTAAGCAGTTTGGGAGCTGGGTTCGTCGAGATCCAAAAGATCGGCACATGTTTTACTGCCATCTGTGCAAGCAGCGTAACCAGCTTGAAAAGATGGGCGTCAAAGTGCTGGAGTCGCACCGGAAAAACAGGAGACACGCTGATTTGGCGAAGACTCTCTCATCTTCCGTTGGTATGAATCTGTTTCTAAAATATCAAGATAGTGAAGCATCAACATCTGCTAATAAAACAAGTTTACTCCATACTTTGTAGCGTTTCCCCGATGCCATGTTTGATGTTTGTTTGATTTAACTGAGTGTTCTTTAGAATCCAACTTTACTCAAACAGCGAAACTTGAAAAAAGTGGAAATGATGAAAAAATAGCGCAATGTGTAGTACCGGAACCGGAAGAAATGATTGGAAATTTTAACCGATTTCGAAAGTCCGATTACGGTTTCGGTTTAAAAAAAAAAACGGTTATAACCGGTTATTTGTAACCGTTTGCGATCTCTAATGCGCACCTACAGTTGTCCAGCCAGAAGTCAGGCTTTATGAACGTAGTTCAATACACGAAGACGGACTCGTTAAAGGCAGAGATCGTTTGGACTTTAAAAGTGATCTGCAGCCATTACAGTTACAAATCTTGTGAAAATAATTTGAAACTGTTTGCAGTCATGTTCCCAGACAGTGACATTGCTAAAAACTACCACTGTGGGGAAAGGAAGACTTCGTACCTGGCTACATTTGGCATCGCTGCCCACTTTTCATCTCTACTGCCTCAAAGCCCAAAAAGCCAGAATAGAGACTGACATATCAACGCTTATTGAGAAGGCTGACAGGCTGTGTGAGAAGGCAGAAGAAAAGAGGAATCTGAGGTTTATCACCGAGGCCAATGCACTCAGAGGCAGAGCAAAGGACAAGAGAGCCACTTTGGCACCTCTGCAGGAACAAATAGAGGAGGCACTGGGTAGCCTCAAGGAGCTAGAGTAGGGGTGCTGAAACAGACATCAGTAGAAGACATTTCTGTATATAGTTGCAGTTGTAGTTAGAATCTGTTTTTCTGTATACTGTTATGTGAAGACGTTGACAATGGTCATATCAATGAGAACTACCACAAGGGGCGACAGGTGATCCCTGTCACAGGTACTGAGATACTGGAACCAAGAACGGTTGATGGCACCATTGGGTGAGTCTTTTTTCCTTACTCCTGATTTCCCACGATGGCCCTAAATTTTTCGTGTCCGCCCTAAATTTTTTCCGTGTCAGCCCTAAATTTTTCGTGTCAGCCCCTAAGAATGCCCCTAAAAAGCCCTTAAATTTTTTTGGTCAGACTGAGTATGAACCCTGCAGAAATAACCGCGTGCCACTTCCATACTGCTTGTGTGTCAAAGATTCGTGACACCTTTCCTAATCCAGAGGGCCAAGAGTATACAGGATTCAAATGGTCTACATCCATATTTTTTTTTCTTTGTGTAAGATGATCTATATGTTTGTATATGAAGTAAACATACACCACAGATCTAGATTCATAGCATTTTTTAATCGAACTAGATTCATAGCATTTTTTATTCAACTGTATGTTTATATTTTGTATAAATATATTACATAACATGTGCACAGAATTATTATTTGGTCTTTGAATCTGAGTACTTTGAGAAGACCTGAGGTTGAAATAAATGTTGCAATATTCTCTCTGCTGTTAGAAAGATATGTTTTCCTTTCTCATGAATAGGCACTTTATCAGTCTTGGAACTTTTGGAATTGAACAAAGATGGAGATTCAGCATATGCTGGTTTGATGTCAACCTCTTGTGCAGAAGATGCTTCCTGCAACATCTGTAATTAATATAGAAAAATAAGGTTCAAAGTTCATAAAATGAGAAAAACATGTGTAGATAAAGTACAGGTCCATTTCAATCTATTTCATGGTGCACAAATTATTTTTGATAAATTGCAAACAGGTCTCCTATTCTGTGAGTAATGAGTATGTAATGCTTCTTGTTTTAAAACTACTTGTATGTAGTATTTTATTATAATTAAAACCCTGCACTAATAAATAAATAGAATGTTTGCATACATTCATCCATTTTCTTAGCTGTTTATCATCACAAGGTTCACGGGAGTGCTGGAGCCTATCCCAGCTGACGATGGGCAGGAGACAGAGGGTACACCTTGAACTGGTTACCTCACACTTCGGGGGAATTTAGAGTGTTCAATTAATGTTGCATGTTTTTGGGATGTGGGAGGAAACCAGAGTGCCCGGAGAAAACCCACGCAGGCACGGGGAGAACATGCAAACTCCACACAGGGAAGGGTGTGATTTAACCTGGGTTCTCACCACTGTGAGGTCAACACACGTGTTCACCATTTTTACAGATTGGTTTCAGCTTACAATCACTGAGGAATTCTCGAAATGAATGGGGTTTTCTTCAGCGTAAACCAGTGAGGCTCTGTGCTTATCCTAGTCCCACAACAGAATGTTTACTTGAAGTGACATCAGAGGGCAGCCACATGAAACGACACGGGAAACTAGGTCAAAGTTCACGGACTTGAATTCATTAACACTTGTATTTTTCTGTAAAAACATTGAAAAAGCTGTGCATTTTATGGTACAGTTGTACATATATTTTTGTGTAGATGAGATAATATGTGTCAGAAATAAGACATTCCATACACTTTAAGTTTGTTTTCTCTAAGTTAGTTATAGGAGGGTAGGGTGGTGGACTGGGGTTTGAATTCCGGCACCGCATGTGTGGAGTTTGCATGTTCTCTCCTTGCCCGTGTGATTGTGAATGAGACTGTTGTCTTTGTCCATGTTCCCTGTGATTCGCTGGCAATCAATTTAGGGTGTAGCCCACCTCCTACTCGTAGACAGCAGGGATTCACTCCAGCACTCCAGCAACTCTTGCGACGATAAGCGGCTCAGAAAATGAATGGATAATCAGAGGAGGAATACAAGGAGTCGCATCCTTCTTTAACGTGTGTCAAGCATTGCACTGGACAATATGCCTTTGTATTCAAAATCTTTCATACACTTTTTACAGACTATGTTTGTTTTCAAATGATAGCTATATAACGTACCCATTTTCTGGACTATTTATGACTTGCTAGTAACTAGCATCTTCTTGTTCTTGTATCTGCTCAACAAGAGCTGCTGCAGATGTCTCACAGGTAATCAAAATCTCTGAGAGTAGTAATTTGGTCATGATGATATGGGACTAGAGCCAAAAACAGGCAGAGGGGGAGAAAGTACATGGAAATGGTTTATTATGTAGTTACTCAAGGATCAGGTTATCCGATGAGTGTTGGTGGTCCTTGGGAACAGTGAAGGTGTAGGAAATATCCTGTGCTGTCCAATTACAATTTATTCAATGCCCTGAGAATACAATGAGCTGGATGAATAACAATATTTCCAAGCATGTTTTGGAACATTTTTGGCTTGACACTGTCAAAATGCTGTGGGAATATGAATTGGTGGCTCAGAAAGCTTTAAATTACAAAATATTTCGGGTTTAAACTAAGACGCAGATACAAAAGCTTCATACCCACAGGTTTATGTTCATGCTCCATCATGAAACGATACAGGATAAACAAAATTGGCCAAAAGGTATGAAAACAATTCTTGAACGAAAAAGTGAGTTCAATTTTATAATTTAATGTGCGACAACAATAACATCTAAAATCAATGTCTGCTTTTATATGACTATTATCATGAGTTTATTACCCATCATTAAATTTTTTCCACTTATCCAAGAGCAGTAGCTTTAGCAGGAAGCCCAGGCTTCCCTCTCATCTCCCACTTTGTTCAGCTCTTTCGGGGGGATCCCGAGCAATTCCCAGGCTAGCCGGGAGACAAAGTATTGCCAGCATGTCTTGGGTCATGTCTGGGGTCTCCTCTGGGTGGGACATCCCCAGAAACCCTCGCCAGGGCCTAAACATCAGGGCCTCGCCATCCTAATCTGATGCCTGATCCTCCTCAGATTGTTCCATTCAATATGGAGGAGCAGCAGTACCATGTCAGTCTGGTATCTTGAAACTGAAGTTGCCAGCTTTCTCCTCAACCATTAAGTCAACACTGCCTAAATAAGATGAAAGCAAACTATTTTTCATTTGGTTTTGTTAGGCAGTGTTGTTTGTGTTTTATTTTTATTTTTGTGTCTGACTTCTAACATTGTTGAACTACATGTTTTAAAAACAAAGGGTCTGGAGTGCAATGTATTTTTGGATGCAATGCATAACTTCAACGTTAGATAGTAGTAATTCCTCATTTTAAAGTAAAATTAAGGTAGATTTAAATCCCAGAAGAGATGACTCATGGAAAGTGAGATCACACTAAAATGTTGTAAAGTGTAGTGAGACGGACAATCAAATGGGACAGAAGGAATGAACTAATTATTTCCATCTGTGGGTTATTTGTCAACAGATGAATAGTAGTTTGAAAACCACAGTTGCTTGTTTACTTACAAACACAGCTGGTAGCAAGTATGAGTTTGCTAGCTAGCTTTGTTTCTGACTTCCATCAGCTTCCCCTGAAATAAAGAATTCAACAAATCTCAGTAGTCCAACTGGACATATTTAGGATCTAGATTCACAGGAAATAATACATAAAATAATTATACACATAAGTGGATAGCAGTTGAAATTTACAGTGGTACCTTAGTTTTCAAGTTGTCAGCTGAATTCATTTTATGCTACAGTAACATCATCTATCTATCATCTATCATCTCACATCTGCTCACATCAAAAGAGGTTGTAGAGTTTTTAGTCACAGCCTAGTCACACACAAATTTTACAGAGATTGAATCTTGCAGGGTCACTATTGACAAGAGTATAACTAGATTATTTGGGCATTTTTTCCCTCACACTGATATTTTTCCCCATTATGCTCTTGGTAGACAAAATGTAGAAGCAAATGTTTTTGGATATACAGTAGCTTCCCCGGTGTGTGCACCAGTATGGACAAAAACAAACAATGACAAGAAGAGAAGACGCTGCACAGTGTGTGAATGGCACTGCTTGTATATGAAGATAAACTTAAAACCTGTCTATTTTTCAAAAGAATTGCAATTTTCAGTATTTAGTCCACGTATTATCAGAAGAAGTTATGGATATTAATAACCATCATACGTTGACTACACTACCAGAGGTTGAACCAATTATATTGTTTAAATCCTGCCCAGCCTTTATGACAATGCCCATTTAGACCTGAAATGTCTGAAATATATTTTCTTTGAACGCCACGGTGGAACAGCTGAAAAACATTGGCCTCACAGTTCTGACGTCCTGGGTTCAATCCTGGAGCCCGCCTGTGTGGAGTTTGCATGTTCTCCCCATGCCTCCGTGGGCTTCCACACTTTCCTCCCATATCCCAAAAACATGTAACATTAATTGGACACTCAAAATTGCCCCTAGGTGTGATTGTGAGTGTGGCTGTTTGTCTCGATGTGCTCTGCGATTGGCTGCCAACCAGTTCAGGGTGTACCCCGCCTCCTGCCTGTTGACATATGAGCTAGGCTCCACCACTCCCCATGACCCTTGTGAGGATAACCAGCCAAGAAAATGGATAGAAGGATATTTTCTTTGAGGTAATAAAAAATGTAAATGTTTTTGCTTGCTACTAAATGCTTTACTTTTTCACTTCAGCGCTTCGCATTTTTATCACCCACCACCACCCGAAAAAAAAAAAAAACCTTGGAAAAATGCAGCCTTATTGGCATATTCTGGGAAGACATATTGATACAAGGCGTGCGGTTGGTCCCGGTGCGACATCGACCAATGAGAGGATGCGTGGCTTTATCTCATGAGCTGATTGGTTGCGCATCATTGAAAGCTCATTCAGCAACTTCCGTTCCACCCTATCCCTTGTCCTTCCTTTCCGCCATTTTCTATGATATTGACTGTCTGTGCGATAACCTGTCACCCTGAAAACCCTGATAACTGTGTTCACAATGCTGGCGTAGCAAAGTGTAGATGCGAAATCTTCCTGCGAAGCACCCAAGAGGAAGATGATGATGATAAGCAAAAAGTAAAACTTTTGGTTCTGATCAAAGATGGCATAGGTTATGCTTTTGTAGTGCGCCATTATGTCATCAATGAATCCACGGTCCGCTACATAAAAAAGGATGTGGTAAACATCGGTAAAACCGCGTCAAGAACTTTTAATAAGGAAGAAAAACATGGTGACTCAGCAAAATAACAGGACTGTACGAATGGAAGTTTTGTCATTTTTAACCAGACAAATGACAGAAATGAATTGAAAGAATTGCGTCGTATTCCATCCGAGAACTTTGGCTTTTTAGAATTTGCAGGGTCCAACGATGTCAATCCATCTTTTTTCCTGTTTGACAAAGCTCTTCACTGTATCATGACATAGTGGAAAGTGTACGTCAAACAGGATGGACAGTTCTACCCACAGCTCTACCATCTGCTCCTCTTTCTGGACGGTCCATGTTGTTCGTGACCTTTAACTTTCCAGCAGTGTTTCCAATTTGTCAATGCCGCAGTAATGATTGTTTGTTTGCAAAGTTTCCCCTTTTTCAGTTTTGTTAGACCTCATCTGTTGGTTGTCAGTTGTGTCACATCACCACAAACACTGAAAATCTGAACTGAAATATCAAACACGCATGAAGCTATCGTTAGGTCAAGACTCGGAAAAGACTCATCTAAAAGAGCTCTAGATCACTACCTTATGCTAAATGATCGCATTGACTATTACAGCTAACTTCAGGCAAAAGGCGGACTACACCCTAAACAGGTTTGCTCATCAGTCACAGGGCACATATAGACACTGTCACTCAGTGGGAGCTGAACCCAAGTTGCCTGCACCAAAGTCAGGCAAGTGTATCACTCCACCATCAGTGACTTGCTTATTAAAAAAAATGTGGTTTTATGAAGGTGGCTGATTTGACTCTACAATAAATTATTACAAACATAATAATAACACGTTTTGTATTAGTAAAAGTACAATAGTAAATTTCACTTTGAAAGTTGACTAAGTTAAAGTTCGGCCAGCCTCATGGAACAAATTGTGGATAAACTTGAAAGTACCACTGTATCATATTTACCAATCATGATGTGTTTTTTTTTTCTTACCTGTGGTGCTTGAAACACTAAAGTGTGTGGTATTTAAATAATCTCCAACAGAATATTCTGATTGACAATTCCAGTCTACAGGACGAATGCTTAATTTCATCAGTCTCATATACATTTGGATCACATGTTGGGCTTTTTTCAGCGCTTCCTTCGGAGAGCTTTCTACCATCTTAATTAACCTTGATGGACCGTCCTAAAAAGAAACACACAATCCCAACAACCAATGTTAAATCAGACATGAAAAACTGCTTAACATGACATTATACCATAATCAACAAGACAATTAAAGTACAACTAAAGTTATAATGTAAAAAAAAAATGTGTTTTTATGGGAATTTTTCGACCATTCTTCCAGAAGCACATTTGTGAGGTTACACACGGATATTGGACACTAAGACCTTGCTCTCAGTGTTCTATAGGTTTAAAGTCAGGACTGTCTGCAGGTAAATTAAATCCATCCACCCCAGAGTCTGTCATCCATTTCTTTATGGACTAACTTAGTCTGTACACTGGTGTTTTCATGTTGGAAGAAGAAGGGGCAAGCTTCAAACCGTTTGCCACAAATTTGGGAGCATGACATTGTCTAAAATATTTGGGTATGGTGAGGCATTCTGAAATCATTTTATTGGAACTAAGGGGAAAACCACAGTTCCTAAAAAAAAAACCCTACATCCCCTCTCACCAAACTTTACAGTTGGCACTTTTTGGTCATATACGGCATAACACGTCTCCATTGCTCGAGCGTACGGTGGCGTGCACACCACGGCATACAACGCTTTGCATTGCATTTGATGACATATGGCTTTCACACAGCTGCTTGGCTATGGAAATCTATTCTATGAAGCTCTCTGCCCAATTCTCGAGGTAATCTGAAGACCACATGATGTTTGGAAGGGTGTGGCGATTGACTGGGCAGTCAGTTGGTGACCTCTTCACACTATCCACCTCAGCATCCACTGACCACACCCGTCTGTTTACATGGCCTACCACTTTGCGGCTGAGTTGCTGTCATTCCTAAACAGTTCCACATTCTTATGATACAGCTAATCGTCAACTGTGGAATATTTAGGAGGTGAAGAAATTTCATGACTGGACTTATTGCACAGAATGCATCCCATCACAGTTCCACGTGGCAATTCGTGGAGCTCCTGATTCAAAGGAGTTGCAAATCGGAGAAACTAAAAAGTTTATATAAAATAGTTTTGAGTATGTAAAGTCAACAGCAGACTGCTATTTTTTTTTTAACACACCCCTTTCAACAAATTGCCCAATTGCAAAGCCTTAAGAGTGTATATAATCGTGAATTTTGGGTCTTGCTGGTTTTCTACTAGAATCTACTGCACCTACTGGTAACTTGTTTGACTTAGCAATAAAAAAGATCCCAAAAATATGGATTAATCTGGTCAGTCGCATTGGACTTCTATTATTTTGAACACTACTGTACTGTATAAAGTATGTGCTTTTTTTAGGGTTTGCCTTTTTTTCATTTAACACTTACTGTAATTAGTCAAATCTGCTTGTTTAAAATTCTTACCTCAATCTCTTCATTTATTTCAGATATACATCCTTGGGAGTAAAGATGGTAGATAGCCTGTTCCAGAATGTTGACATATCTTCTGTTGTCTGAATTCCTACCATAATGGAATTGTGTTTTCAGGAGCTCAAGTACTTGTGGTAGGGCTGCTTTGACATAACAGACTTTACTCTGTAACACAACAATGTATTCTTGTGAAAATAATATTAAAAGGCACCATCATTGGAAACTTTTGCAATGCAGCCCTATGGGGGCACAAACCAGTGCAATCTGTAGGCCGGTCCCAAGCCCGGATAAATGCAGAGAGTTGCGTCAGGAAGGGCATCCGGCGTAAAAACTGTGCCAAACAAATATGAGCGTTCATCTAAAGAATCCCATACCGGATCGGTCGTGGCCCGGGTTAACAACGCCCGCCCCCGGCACTGCTAACCTGCAGGGCGTCGGTGGAAATTCAGCTACTGTGGGTCGAAGACAAAGAAGAGGAGGAAACCGGATCCAGCGTCAGAAGAAAAAGAGGAATGCACAGAGCCTACAACTGAGTGTAGGGACTTTGAATGTTGGGACTATGACAGGAAAAGCACAGGAGTTGGTTGACATGATGATTAGGAGAAAGGTTGATATTCTGTGCATCCAAGAGAGCAGGTGGAAAGGTAGTAAGGCTAGAAGTTTGGGAGCAGGGTTTAAATTATTCTACTACGGAGTAGATGGGAAGAGAAATGGAGTAGGGGTTATTTTAAAGGAAGAGCTGGCTAAGAATGTCTTGGAGGTGAAAAGAGTATCAGATCGAGTGATGAGACTAAAATTTGAAATTGAGGGTGTTATGTATAATGTGGTTAGCGGCTATGCACCACAGGTAGGATGTGACCTAGAGTTGAAAGAGAAATTCTGGAAGGAACTAGATGAAGTAGTTCTGAGCATCCCAGACAGGGAGAGAGTTGTGATTGGTGCAGATTGTAATGGACATATTGGTAAAGGAAACAGGGGCGATGAAGAAGTGATGGGTAAGTACGGCATCCAGGAAAGGAACTATGAAGGGCAGATGGTGGTGGACTTTGCAAAAAGGATGGAGATGGCTGTAGTGAACACTTATTTCCAGAAGAGGGAGGAACATATAATGACCTACAAGAGCGGAGGTAGAACCACGCAGGTAGATTATATTTTGTGCAGACGATGTAATCTGAAGGAGGTTACTGACTGTAAAGTAGTGGTAGGGGAGAGTGTAGCTCGACAGCATAGGATGGTAGTATGTAGGATGATTCTGGTGGTGGGTAGGAAGATTAAGAAGACAAAGGTAGAGCAGAGAACCATGTGGTGGAAGCTGAGAAAGGAAGAATGTTGTGCGGCCTTCCGGAAAGAGGTGAGACAGGCTCTCGATGGACAACCGAAGCTCCCGGAAGACTGGACGACGACAGCCAAGGTGATCAGAGAGACAGGCAGGAGAGTACTTGGTGTGTCATCTGGTAGGAAAGGGGAGAAGGAGACTTGGTGGTGGAACCCCAAAATACAGGGAGTCATACAAGGAAAGAGATTAGCGAAGAAGAAGTGGGATACTGAGAGGACGGAGGAGAGGCGAAAGGAGTACATCGAGATGCGACGTAGGGCAAAGGTAGAGGTGGCAAAGGCTAAACAAGAGGCATATGAAGACATGTACACCAGGTTGGACACGAAAGAAGGAGAAAAGGATCTCTACAGGTTGGCCAGACAGAGGGATAGAGATGGGAAGGATGTGCAGAAGGTTAGGGTGATTAAGGATAGAGATGGAAATGTGTTGACTGGTGCCGGTAGTGTGCTAAATAGATGGAAAGAATACTTTGAGAAGTTGATGAATGAAGAAAATGAGAGAGAAGGAAGAGTTGAAGAGGCAAGAGTGAAGGACCAGGAAGTGGAAATGATTACTAAGGGGGAAGTCAGAAAGGCACTACAAAGGATGAAAAATGGAAAGGCAGTTGGTCCTGATGAGATACCGGTAGAGGTATGGAAGCAATTTGGAGAGACGGCTGTGGAGTTTTTGACCAACTTATTCAACAGAATACTAGCGGGCGAAAAGATGCCTGAAGAATGGAGGAAAAGTGTTTTAGTTCCCATTTTTAAGAACAAAGGGGATGTTCAGAGCTGTGGGAACTATAGAGGAATAAAGTTGATGAGCCACACAATGAAGTTATGGGAAAGAGTAGTGGAGGCTAGACTCAGGACAGAAGTAAGTATCTGCGAGCAACAGTATGGTTTCATGCCTAGAAAGAGTACCACAGATGCATTATTTGCCTTGAGGATGCTCGTGGAAAAGTACAGAGAAGGTCAGAAGGAGCTACATTGTGTCTTTGTGGATCTAGAGGAAGCCTATGACAGAGTACCAAGAGAGGAACTGTGGTACTGCATGCGTAAGTCTGGTGTGGCAGAGAAGTATGTTAAAATAGTACAGGACATGTATGATGGCAGCAGAACAATGGTGAGGTGTGCCTTAGGTGTGACAGAGGAATTTAAGGTGGAGGTGGGACTGCATCAGGGATCAGCTCTGAGCCCCTTCCTGTTTGCAGTGGTAATGGATAGGCTGACAGATGAGGTTAGACTGGAATCCCCTTGGACCATGATGTTCACAGATGATATTGTGATATGCAGTGAAAGCAGGGAGCACGCAGAGGAACAATTGGAAAGATGGAGACATGCACTGGAAAGGAGAGGAATGAAGATTAGCCGAAGTAAAACAGAATATTTGCGCGTGAATGAGAAAAGTGGAGGGGGAAGAGTGAGGCTACAGGGAGAAGAGATAGTGACAGTGGATGACTTCAAATATTTAGGGTCAACAATCCAGAGCAATGGTGAGTGTGGTAAGGAAGTGAAGAAACGGGTCCAAGCAGGTTGGAACAGCTGGCGAAAGGTGTCTGGTGTGTTATGTGACAGAAGAGTGTCTGCTCGGATGAAGGGCAAAGTTTACAAAACAGTGGTGAGGCCGGCCATGATGTACGGATTAGAGACGGTGGCACTGAAGAAACAGGAAGCTGAACTGGAGGTGGCAGAAATGAAGATGTTGAGGTTCTCGCTCGGAGTGACCAGGTTGGATAGGATTAGAAATGAGCTCATTCGAGGGACAGCCAAAGCTGGATGTTTTGGAGACAAGATTCGAGAGAGCAGACTTCGATGGTTTGGACATGTTCAGAGGCGAGAGAGTGAGTATATTGGTAGAAGGATGCTGAGGATGGAGCTCCCAGGCAAAAGAGCGAGAGGAAGACCAAAGAGAAGGTTTATGGATGTGGTGAGGGAAGACATGAGGGCAGTTGGGGTTAGAGAGGAAGATGCAGGAGATAGGCTAAGATGGCAAAAGATGACACGCTGTGGCGACCCCTAACGGGACAAGCCGAAAGGAAAAGAAGAAGATTGGAAACTTTTGCAATAAAACAGCCATTTCATGAAATAGAAATTATAAAACCAGAAAATATATAACCAGTCCATAAATTTAATCCACCACTATGGTAATTTGCTTTGCTCTGTAATGTAGTCTTTTGTCATGTATCATATCTATTTATCGTTCCCTGTATAGGGAACGTAGGGGAGGCAGATTTTCACGTGCATCATTAAGAGTAAAGAAATACTGTAAGTAATAATTACAAAGATTAAAAATCCATTTTAGTTCATTAGTTATTTGGTCTGTGTTCATTACATCATTCGTGTACACATTAATTTAAAATATTATTAATTTAGAATGGAAGTAGAAAATGAGAGTGACACCTGCATCATATCAGGCTCAGCATAATTTTAAATTACAGCATTATAAATCAAATTTTTGACTCAACAGGGGTACCACATAACTTTTTATTTGTATAACATTTAGGGAAAATGACCAGAAACCTTTTTATCTTTATTCAAATATCATAAACTAAAAAGGCTGCTCCACTTTATAAATTGAATTCAAGTTCTCAACAACCACAGGGTTTCGTTCCCTGAACTCAAACACCAGGCAACACATGTAGTGATTTTTTTATTGAAATTTTAATGGAATCTAACGGGGAAATCTACAGAGGGGAGCAATGCAAGACAACACACAAACAAACAAGGACACCGTAGGAAACTGACATATGATGTGAGGGTGTCAATGAGTATGGGATGGCCATGCACATAGCTGGGATTCTTGTCATTAATTTAAACCCAAATATGCACCAATCTGTACTTTGGGTGAACTGCAAATTTGGATTTACAAGTGTTGAACACAATCAAGGCAGGTGGGTTGAACGGGTGTTCACCAGAAGAATGCATGGTGTCCATTTTCATCCTTATCCAGGGTGCTCGAGCCCCATGAAGGGTACCTTTGAGTTCGTGCAGGATGCTTCGCAGTCAAGGCTTCTTTTTGGTGGGTCCATGCCACCTCGGGGTGAGGTGGAACCTTTTTTGCTGGGTCGGATGGCTAGAAAAGACAGCTCCACGAGAGAGCCTGGGGCAGAGTGACCAGAGCCAGGCATCCAGGAGAGGAATCACAGACAAGCCACTACGAAGTCATGCAAAGTAATTCTACCAGCAACATTGGGACAGTAGCACTCTTCGTGGGGCTGTTGGACAAGATGGCAAAGAAATGTATCAAGATCTCAAAGGTGTTTCAGTGGTGGTGATGTGGTTCCAGGGGACCTGGTGGTGTCATCAGTGGGAGTTTTGTCACTTGAAGGAGTGCAGCCTGACCAGTCACTGTCCTCAGAGTGGTCCAACACCAGCCACCAGTCTGAGGACATTTTCCGAGTTGGTGGTGGTAATGCCTGTTGCCCCTGCGCCTACAGCTGAAGATTTTTGTAACGAATTAGAATCTCAAAACGGCAGAGCAGCTCTTGATTGATGAACAGAGGAACAGTTTCAATTGGAGACACGTAAACCGGATGGACTTGTGTCATGGAACCAATTGTCCAATGAAGCATAGTTACAGACTTTACCTTGGTGTTAATTAGTTGTTAGAGTGCAGCGTTGCAGTTGAAGAGCATGGCCACTGGCCCATAGGAGTGTCAGGAGTTGATTGAACACAACATGGGACATAACAGTAGTGTCTGCGACAGGTTCAATCAGAGCTTCACGGATGGGCTCATGCACAAGAGTGACAGTTAAGATGAATTTTCAGGAAGTACCTTTAGAGGTTAGTTCATCCAAAAGTTGTCAGAATGGCAGAACGTTGTTTAGCACCGTGATGTCATGCGAGTCAGTGGCCTCACCTGGGTCTAGCCAGCCACCTAGGATGGCAGGTGAGGGGTCTTGTAAGTAGTGATCATAATGTGGTCTGCTAAGGTTATGGTGAGGTGAATGCATTGACCAGGGTTGCAGAAGCACTCGGAAGTTCATTAAGGGAACAATGGAGCTTACCTAGTTGACCTGTCATGTCCTCGGTGGCCCTGTTGGACCCAACCCATCTGAGTCATATTGATCAATCCTGCTTTTTGTATTTGGACAGGCTGCAGAGAACCTTGAGTAATTCTTTTGCCACAGCATCGAAGTCCCTTTGGGACCCGTTAGTTCGGGAGATTTTTTCACAGTTGTCCCTAGTCATTTTATGTTTGTGGTTGGATGAGTCAGATTTAAAGGGCTACTGTCATGAAATGGATGATTTTTAGTATTTTAGTATTTTTAGTTATTAATGAAAAAAGAGCAGCCAATATGGGCCCATGCATTTTTTCACCACAAAACATGATTTTGACGTAAACAGCTTTTTGTAACCCCACCCCCCCCCCCCGCCCATGAAAATCCTCTCGAGGGATTTGTTTTTTCGAGAAGAAGCAAGAAGTGACGTAAAGGACAGAAGCGGCCCCAAGTGGACTCGTTTGCTTCCGTTAGTTTTAGCTCTGGGAAGGTAACTCGTTGTGCCTTCATGTTAGCCAAAATGCTGGCTCGTTGCATTGGTGGACATTGCTTGAACACTCGGGAGGATGGATTTACCCTTCATAAGTTTCCAAGAGACACTGTTCGTCATGAAAAATGGCCTGCATGGGTGCAGAGGACGAGAGCTTTGTGGGTTTAAAATAACAGGTAGGTGTGTATAGAGCTACTAAAAAAAAATATTTTGGGGCGGACCACTTAATCGATCTCTCATAAAGTAACAAAAGATCCACGTAAGAAATATGTCGATGTGCGCGTCGGCCGGCTTTGGGCTGGCGGATGGTGGCGGCTGTGAAGAACCCAGCCAAGAATGCCTCATTCAGCCACGTGCGCGCAGTGCAGCGCCCTGGCTCGACGGTGTTCATCGCGTACTACGGCGGTGATGAACAACCCCCTAAAGCAGCACGGCTCAGCTCCATAATAAGCCACAATGGCGCCAAAAATGAGCCACACTGGCTGAGGCACCGCGTTCGGCGGTCACAGCTTCTGCGAAGGCTGCGCGCCGAGCTTTGCGGACATCGGTGGCTCTGAAGAACCCAGCCGAGAATGCCTCACTCAGCCGCGTGCGCGCAGTAAAGCGCCCCAGCTCGACTGTGTTGTTCATCGCGTACTGCGACGTCTATGAACGGCCCCCTAAAGCAGCACGGCTCGGCTCTGCCTCACTCAGCCGCGTGCGACGACACCGCAGTAGTAAGCCCCGGATCGACGGTGTTGTTCATTGCATACTGCGGCGGCTATGAACAACCCCCTAAATCAGCACGGCTCGGCTCCATCATAAGCCACCTCGGCGCCGAAAATGAGCCACACCGGCCAACTGCAAAGAGCCGCGATGGCTTATCCCCACCGTGGAAGTGGATCGTACAGGGAAGCGGTTTGGCAGTGATCGCATATCATGGCTTCACAGTTCTGACGTTCCGCCTGTGGGGAGTTTGCATGTTCTCCCTGTGCCTACGTGGGTTTCCTCCGGGCACTCCGGTTTCCTCCCACATCCCAAAAACATGCAACGTTAATTAGACACTCTAAATTGCCCCTAGGTGTGATTGTGAGTGTGGCTGTCTCTATGTGCCCTGTGATAGGCTGGCAACGAGTTCAGGGTGTACCCCGCCTCCTGCCTGTTGACAGCTGGGATAGGCTCCAGCACTCCCCGTGACCCTCGTGAGGATAAGTGGTAAAGAAAATGGATGGATGGATGGAATTTGCTTTTTGCACACTGTATTGTCTGTGCTTTCATCCTTGATCAGGCTGTGCTAAGGTGGAATTTTAACATTACATTACACCATCTCATTCTACACTTTCTACTGTGGCTTCAGACCATACCTTCCTCACGCGAAAAAAAAAAAAAATCTGGTCCAGTTTCACTGCAGTCATTGCATCTTAAAACAATATTTATTTTTTAACTTTCGCCATTATTATCGAGAATAACCATAACCAACATGACTAGTTCGTCTTTGCTCTACATTGCCTAGACTCTGTTGCTCACTAAAGCACCGGTGGTGGGCGGTGTATGAGGACGCTGTCATTATAAACCACATAGATGGGCTGCGTAAGTACTGTAATACTTGTAATTATGAGTGTACCACCTGAAGAGTTGAGGGGGCGGTGTAAGGTAAACTAGGCAGGAGAAAGTGTAGCCGAGCAGCAAGTAGTTGTCAGAGAAAGTTCCGTATGCTGCTGAAATGTTCATCAAACATCACTTAAAAGAACCCAGTGACTTCTTTTAATTTTTTATAGTACATATGTGAATTGTGCCGTTGGATGTAGCAACCAGTCATCCCTCACTCACTGAATCACATTGCAAAATGCCACAAACTGAATAGCTATATGTTATATATAAAGTGTCTTCTGAAAATATTCAGCCCCCTTGAGCTTTTCAACTTTTTGCCACATTTCAGGCTTCAAACATAAAGATATAATTTTTTAATTTTTTGTCAAGAACCAAAAACAAGTGGGACATATTTGTGAAGTGGAACAAAATTTGTTGGATATTTTATACTTTTTAACAAATAAAAAAACTGAAAAGTGGGGCGTGCATTATTAGTCGGCCCCTTTACTTTCAATGCAGCAAATTCAATCCAGAAGTTCTGTGAGGATCTCTGAATGGTCCAATCTGGTGATGATAAATAGAATCCACCTGTGTGTAATCTAGTCTTCGTTTAAATGCACCTACTCTGTGATAGTGTCGGGGTTCTGTTTAAAGTGCAGAGAGCATCATGAAGACCAAGGAACAAACCAGGCAGGTCAGGGATACTGTTGTGGAGACGTTTAAAGCAGGATTTGGATACAAAAAGATTTCCCAAGCTTTAAACATCTGAAGAAGCACTGTGCAAGCAATCATACTGAAATGGAAGGTGTATCAGATGACTGCAAATCTACCAAGACCCGGATGTCCCTCTAAACCTTCACCTCGAACAAGGGGAACACTGATCAGCGATGCAGCCAAGAGGCCCATGATCACTTTGGATGAACTGCAGAGATCAACACTTAAGGTAGGAGAGTCTGTCCATTGAATGTGAGGAAGCGGCTAACTGTCTGGGACTGTTCTATTGTTTAACTCCCTAAAGTCAATTCACAGACAGAGACTCTTATCCTTTTTTCGGACACAGACCAGAGGGGATGGGTACGGTGAAATGGACTTTCTTATCCAGCCACGGGAAAGCAGTTTCTGGACATGGTCTTTTACTTCTTGATACAGAGGTTTGGGGATGACATTGTAGCGCTTCTGCAATGGTGTCCCATCACTAAGCTTAATTTTCTGCTGCAGGTTTGGAATGCACCCAACATCAGCACGATCTTTGGCAAAGACGTCTGACTCTTCATATAACATGTCGATAATCTGTTCATCTTCTTCGAGGTGGGACAACTCAACATGTGGATGGCATTTTTCTCTTGTCAGAGCAGAGCAGATTTGAGCAGAAGGGGAGTTCATTCACTTTGACTTGTTGGGGGAATGAGTAATGGGTTTGACCGCACTAATTTCCTCAAGTGTGCCCAAAATGGTTCTCTGTGACAGATGGATGTCATGTCTAGTTATGTTCTTGTCAGAGATGTTCCTAGAAAAACAGCTAAGACAAGCCTCAGGACTGTCGAGAGTGAACCCAAACCAACCAAGATTGTCTTTCTCGCGAGGGACAGCAGGGAGACCCAGTACATGAGTGCGCTCCCTCAGACTGCCAAAGTGGTCGTCCCTGTCTGCTCTTTTTATTCCTTTCTCAGGTCAAAGGGTTACATGGTTACAAGATCACACAGTGAAAATGCTGACACAGATGGCTTCACCAACAGCACATAAACACGATGGTACATGTTTCTTCAAGGCTGCAAGAGTGTCCTGATAAACCCACAAGAGAAAAAGCAGGACATTGTTTAAAGACATGTTTATGGCATTTGGGGGTATCCTCTTGCGGTAGAGCGGCATTATCTCCTTCCAGTGTTGAGGAGTATCTGCTTAAGATCTGCAGGGAAACATGCTGAGGTCAGGATGGAGTCATTGTTTCGCAGTGTTCAAGAGTATCAGCTTGAGGTCAGCAGGGGGGCATCGCCTCCCAGGTGTCACTGGGTCACACTTCAAGACATGCACGCAGCTCACAAAGAGAACAATTCAGACTAAAACTTACAGAAACAAACGCATGGTGAAACAATCCTAACAGCAACTATAGTAGTAATGATATACTTTTATCATGATAACCAACATAGTAATGAATTCCTTAACAGTTCTGAATAGGGATTTTCGCAAGTTTTGATGAGCCAGTTGGGACATCTATTAAAGTGGGAAAGAGGTCTAAACCATCAGAGCAGTTGTTCTCTGGGCTTGACTCAAATAACATCATTCCAGCGTGGGCCCACGCTCTGACTCTGCACTTTACCACACAGATTTGGCCACCAGGAATTGTTAGCCCTTTCTTTCCAACTCGCACAGTCGGTGGGAGAGGGGTTTCTCCAGAAGTTAAAATCTAGAGGGCAGAAATCAAGGTTTCCACTACACTTTCACTGACACTCATGGCTTCTTTAAATATGGCAGTCATATCCACTTGTTCATTGTTTTCTTTGATCAACTCTGCAATGACATTGCTCCCTAAAAGTGGAAAGTTAACAGAATTCTTGTATGTCTGTATGTCCATGGTTCTCACTGCCTATCTGTAAATCAACATATGGCCATACATTGAAGGGAACTGCAGTGCCATTTGCTGCAGATATTTCAAAGGTTTGGTCCTGGAATAGGGATGAGAGTGGCTCTATCTTGACGTCGGGCAATGCTTTCTCCAGCCACGCCCTCACCAGCATGGTCACCTGGGCCCCTGAGTCAAGTAGCATTTGGATTGGGACCCCATTTATTGCGCATGCAGTTATATATCACTTGCCAATTAGTGGTGCTCTACATTTTCTGAATGTTGGTGGAGATAGTACAGTTGGATTTACAAGGTTCACTGCTTTGACCGAGTTAACCTGTACTGGAAGCCTGTTACTGGTGGAGGTCACAGGCAGCCTCACTCCTATAACCTCTTCTCGCTTCCCAATACTTTTTTTGCAGACAACCAACACCTCTATGTCCTGCTTGTCCACAAATGAAACAGTGAGGGCAATTCTTAATGCGCTTCACACCGTCCTGACATCTGCCTCCGTTTTCAGTTGATGTCTGTAGTCGACTTGTGGGTCGAGAGGAGGGGAGATTCAGGTTCGTCACAGGTTCTGAGGGTGTAACAACGCAGGCCAAGTGTTGGGCAATTGTGATCACTTGTGCTGTCAGTTCAAGAATAGCAGCATGGTTAGGTTACAATTCCAAGTCAACATTGGTCTGTTTAGTCTGGCCAGTCGGTTTGGTCTGGTCAATCTGTTCAGTTAGGTCATTCTGAGCTGCATTTACAGACACTGGTCATGTTTTACTCACTGTACTGAAGCGTTTCAACCTGTCATTCTCCTCACAAGTTGATTTGCTGATCTGTTCTAGGAGAAGATCATCGTTAGCCTGCAAGTCTGATAGGAAAGGTTTCACCTTACATCGCTATTTTTCTCATTTAACCCTTGGTAAAATGTGTGTAAGAATGTACCTTGGACAAGCTTTTTGTCATAAAAATTTGCGCCTGGGTGCGTGTGACTCAAAAATAATCATTTGTTTAGACCCATGATTCAGTAAAAGAATTGCTGCAGACCCTGTTTGTCTTGCTGTCTGGCAGTGATAAACTCCTGAAAGAGCTCAGAGCTGGATTTGTCTCTAATGTGGGAGCAGAGGAATCTTTTCAATTCAATCACGGTAAAATTATATTTACTAGTCAACATCTCCGTAAATGTACGAGGTTTAGTTATTTTAAGAACAGTGCGGATAACCTCTGACTCACTGATCCCTTGGTCCATCTGCTTACAAAGGCTACTATATGATACTTCAGAACCGATGTCAGAAATCTGACCACCATAAATTTTAAGCTCTCTGTGTGGAAACAAAGTACCTACATCAGTGAATTTTACAACCTGTTCAACAACACTGGAAGACAGGCTGGCCTGGCCAGAAAGGGCACTGTTGGTGATGATTCTGGCTGGTGCATTAGTGTATTATTTGTTGCTGGTTGAGGTTGGATGTCAGTTTCCCTGAGTAGGTACTGCAGGTGGCTGTCTGTAGTTTCTGGAATGGAGGTGCTCCGTTGACAGCTTCTGGTGTCCTCTGCCTGGGTGGGAGCAACATCGCTCACTCTCCCCTGGTCAGCACACCCCATGACAGCTTGTCCATCTGCGGCATTTTGAAGTTGATTGAGCATGTTGTCAAGGTGAAAGATTTGAGACATGCCTTCATCTTCTTTGCCTCTCAATTTCTCACTCTTTAAGAAGTCAACGATAAAATCAAACCGTTCTGGTTCATTCAGGGCTGCAAGCCTTTCAGCGTCTTTTCCTGATCTGTCGTTAATCGCACTGGCAACAGTCTGTACCTTGTTCAATGCAAGTAGTCTCTTATTGATCTTGAAGATTAGCATTTTCCGTGGAGTTGTGGTAGCTGTCTTGAGCCCCAGTTGTCTTTACTCACTGGGTGACGCACAGCACTGCAGCCTTCCCTGAAGCTTTGAGCACAGGTTCTCTCTGCACCAATTCCCAATCTCCTCACTAGATACCAGTGGTGGATCCCAGATGAGCCCCCAATTGTTGCCGACTTCAGACCTAGGGGAATCTCAGTCGGCACAAGCGATACACAGGCGGTAGGCACTGTGGATCTGTGAACTGTGAACAGTGAGGAACAGAAAAATTAGCCAGTGTGTCTTGCTCTGCCACTCCAGTTTTTATTAACTGCGCATCTGCAGAGGCTCAATCTTCCTCACACTTTAATTCACAGGGAGTAAAGCAGGAGTGCCATCTACTGACTACTTTGCCAAATAACTAAAATTACAATGAAAAGTGTCAGTTACTGTCAGAAAGTAGTTATCTTAAAAAAATGGGGAGGGGGGGTCTGTTTATTATAAACTTTTGGCTAGAGGGGGTTTCTGAACCCTCTACACATGCACAATTGTGCACTGCTGATGTGGTCACTGCGCACAGATATTCTGTATTGTGCATAAAAAAACAGCAACAACAAAAAAAAAAAAAACCAACCCAAATTAAAAGTATAACATACAACTATTCAGTATGTGGCATTTTGGAATGTGATTCAATGAGTGAGGGATGACCTCTTGCAACATCCAATCGCACAATTCACATACGTACTGTAAAAAGAAAAGGAGAAGCCACTCGGTTCTTTTAGCTGCTTTTTATTGAACACTTGGGCAGCACATGGAACTCTCTTGAACAACGACCTACTGCTTGGCCACCCACTCTCTAATTTACCTTACACTGGCTCCCTCCGCTCTTAAAGGGGGACACTCATAATTACAAATGTTACAGAACTTACGCAGACCATCAATGTGGTTTATAATGACAGCGTCCATATGTGCCACCCACCACCGGTGCTTTAGTTAGCAATACAGTCTGGGCAATGTACTCCATAGACGAGCCAGGCATGCTGCATATGTTTATTCTCGATAATAATGGCAAAAGTTAAAAAAAGAATTGCTGCTGTTTTCAGATGCATGCATGATGAAGTATGTGCATAATAGAAGAAAAAACGGTGAAACTGGACGAGTTTTTGTATGAGATGGTGTGTAATGTTAAAATTCCACCATGGCACAGCCTGATCAAAGACAAAAACACAGACAATACAGTACACAAAAAGCAAATTCTGTATTTTCAATTTAGGGAGCAACCTAACATGAACCTTTGAACTGTTTGGGACCATCATTCAGCTTTCAGCATGCATTGCTAAAGATATTGTGCAAGCAATAATTCAGTTTGACACCAAGAAAAACATACGGGGATATCATTCTTAATAAAAAAAAAAAAAAAAATCTAAAATTGGAAGCAGCCTTTCAAATTTATAGTTGGCTTGGTTTGGTTAGCAATGTATTTTTTTGTGTAGTTAAAAGATGTTTTGTTGACCAGGTTGCAAAACACAACTAAAGTTGTTCTTAAAATTGTTCTGATGGGAATGTAAATGTATTCTGTATCTTTTAATGAGCCATGTAACTTCAATGGATGACACTGATCTGACCACAGTGCATATGTCTAATATTGCTCACAGTGGTCAAAGGGAGTGCTCAGGGGCTGAGTGCTCAGATGTAAAAATTAGAGGGAACGTTGGTGGTGAGGCCAGCCATGATGTACAGATTAGCGAAGATGGCACTGAAGAGACAACAGAAAGGAGAGATGGACATTTTTAAGGTTCTCTCTACTAGCGACCAGTTTAGATATGATCAGAAATGAGCTCATCAGGACGATGGCCAAGTTCAGATGTTTTGAAGACCAAGTTAGAGAGAGCAGACTTAGATAGTTTGGACTTGTCCAGTGAAGAATATTGGAAGAAGGATGATCAGGATGGAGCTACTATGCAAGAGAATTCCAGGAAGATTAAAGACAAGGTTTATAGATGTAGAGAGGGAAAACATGACGACAGTTAGTGTTAAAGAGCAGGATGAAAAAAGAAGGAACTTTTTGTCAGACACCTTCAACTAATTTTATGGCTTTAGATAAAATTCAAATTTTTTGTCATCATTGTGTAAAAATTGTCATATTTATGACAAATTGTCAAAACATGATCAAACCTTAATTTGGTTTTCAAATGGATAGGAATTTTGAATAACTCAGAAAAGTTTAAAATAATTTGTACTTACCATATTAAAATGCTCAGTAAACTGATAAATTATAAAACACCCGTGGTCCAACTGATTGTCAATCTAAAAAAAGAAGAGGCTGTTAATGTTCTTTTGAATATGGAGTCTGATAATGATTTCATAGACATAATACTGTACATTTAGAAGTTGTATTTCCAGAGCATTTGAGGCAGATTTAAATAAATAGTTAATCATAAAGACTTGATGATTACATTTAACTTGATTTCCTTGAGCTGCACCCTTCCTTCAGTTCGTGTTGTTGTTTGCTGCGTTGCATTGCATGCAAAAACATTTTGTATAACAACCTGATAATCGCTTTATGTCTTGTGTAAATCTAGTTTTGGCTCATCACTGTCAGCAATGTTATAATACATCCCTGCTGTGTAAGCACCAATGAACAAAATGTTTTTTTTTTTTTTTTTGGGGGGGGTTAAATATAAAATAGAGTAAAGTGTTCAACATTTCAAAACAGCATGATGTCTAAGATTGGCCTTTTGAAACTTTTACCAGGTCATATTGCAGAATAATTCTTACCAGGCGATTGAGGCTCCGAAGGTGCTCCCGTGTTACAGAGTGTCGGCATGGGCCAGGTACACCACCCAATGCCAGATGGAAGCACAGTATGAGAAATAAGAACAGATACCAAGCCTTGAGGAGGAAAAGACAAACAATATCAGAAGCTGAGCAAAAGATCACAAAATATGAGTGGACATTCATCTTCACAGATTATATCATTACTCTAACCCAAGCTATGCTTCTGAAATCACAAATTTGCTCAAATTACCTGTAATTATTCAGTATCTAACTGCACTGAGAGAGAAAAGAATGTGAACCCTTTGGAAATTTCTGTCTAAATTGGTCAGAAAATGTGGTCTTAACATCTAAATCGCAAGAATAAATCCAACAATGATATGTGTTCATATTTTTAATAAAAGTACAATGCAAGACTGGCTAGCAAATCTGCCTCACAGTTCTGAGGACCTGAGTCCAAATCCCGGCCTCGCAGTTTGCATGATCACTCCGTGACTGTGTGGTTTCTCTCCAAGCATTCTAGTTCTCACCCACAGCCCCAAAACATTCGTGGTAGGTAAATTGAAGATTCTAAATTTCTTGTAGGCATGGACGTGAGTCCAAATGGTTGGTTGTTTATATATGCCCTGCCGTTAGCTGGCGACCATCAGGGTGGGACACACCTTTGGCCCAAAGACAGGTGGAATCGGCTCCGGCACGCATGCGACCCTAGTGAGGATTAGTGGTTTAAAAAATAGATAGATAATACCATTCACATGACCAGAGGAAAAAGTAAGTGTACCTTTAGGCTTTTAATTCTCCAAGAGCTAATTAAAATCCTTTGTGAGCATATCAGAGTCAAATTGTGTCTTAATAATCAATAAAAGATTGGAGGCATGCCTTAAACCTGATCTGGCCACCCGAGAACATATACCAGGTTAGAATTGTCTCTTGTCCAGAAGCATTGCCTGATGTGTTTTCTGCTCCGCTCAAAAGAGCTGTCAGAAGACCCACAGTTAAGAATTGTTGATTTGTGTTAAGTTTGAAAGGCTGAGAAAGTATCCCTATCTCTAATGGACATCATTTTAAGATCACTGCAAGAGCCGAGGACAGAATGCCTTAGACAGAGAAAAGCACAAGAAACTTCTGGGAAAAGCACGAACAACTTCTGCTCCTGCTCAAAGTGGATGCTTTTGTTTGGTTTATTCAATCAGTTATGGTGCTTATTTACTTTTTACTTTGTTAGTTTTGAATACTTAAATGTATGTCATTAATTTACTTAAAATGTGATTAGTATGGTTAAAGAAATAATTTGATCACCTATTTATTTAAACTAAAACTAATGCAACGTGCTCAATGTGCTTCTTTGTTCAAGGTTTTCAACCTAATCATCCTCTAATCACCCCCCACTAATAAACCTCTAATCATCCTCCAACCACCCTCTAACCAGCTTAACCATCAGTAAACTGTGGAAAGAGGAAGATTTGAGTTGTTCATGTGTTTGAAGACCAAGGAACCTTTTCAAGTTGGAGCAAAGAACTGAGGGAGTTAAAGACAACTTGACAGCCTGTTTTACTTCTTCCAAAGAAATTAGGAGCAGCGACTGCCGGATAGTTTTAAATATGTGTAACTGTATAATTTTTAGATACATGTGGCCGATGCCATATTACAATATTTTTTACCCACTCAATATTATGTGTATGACCTGCTAATTAGCACAAGCCTGCTTTATGCAACAAAACTATAAACAAGATGCATCCCTTTTTCACTGAAAAAACTAATTTCTACAGAAGATGGCGGTCCAAGAAATGAAAGTCACCACCTTGGAGTGTATTTCAAGTTAAATGGACAGTCAGGAAATTAAATAAATCTAGTGATGTCTCCAAATGGTGAGCAGGAGTATTCTAACGGACACTCAGTTAGCTACACAATGAGATCAGATGTGGACTGTGGCGACAGTAGTTGTTCTATCCAGTTCTCCCTGGAGTTTACTGAGAGCAAAGCCTAAAATATGTGACAACATATGGTCCCCAAAAAAGCAGCAGTCTCAGGTCTTAATGACTTTTGGCCTGTTGCCTGGACATCTGTGGTCATGAAGTCCTTTGAACGCCTTGTGCTGGACCACCTCAAGAGCGTCACAGGTCCCCAAATGGACCCATTGCAATTTGCCTATCAAGCTAACAGGTCTGCGGATGATGCCGTTAACATAGGTCTGCACTTCATCCTTGAACATCTTGACAACGAGGGTACCTATGCGAGGATCCTGTTCGTGGACTTCAGCTCTGCATTTAACACAATCATCCCTGAACGCCTTTCTTCGAAACTTATCCAGTTCAGAATCTTGCCTGCCATCTCCTGGTGGATCAACAACAAACTAACTACAAACCTGGACACAGCAGGTGAGGCTGGGGGACATCACCTCATCCACGCATACTATCAGCACCAAAGCACCCAAGGGTTGTGTCCTCTCCCATCTGTTCTTCTCGCTCTACACGAACGACTGCACCTTGTGGCATCTGACTGTCAAACTCCTGAGGTTCACAAATGACACCACAGTCATCAGCCTCATCAGAGACAGCGACAAGTCTGTGTATCGACAGGAAGTGGCGAAACTGGAGCTTTGGTGAGGTCAACACAACCTGGTGTTGAACACTAAAGACTAAAGATTATTGTGGACTTCAGGAGGCAACCTTCACTACAGCAGGCCCTGATGCTGTCCAACTGTCATGTTTCAACTGTCGAGACCTTCAAGTTCTTGGGAATTACAATCTCAGAGGACCAGAAGTGGAGGACAAACATCAACTCCATCCTCAATAAAGCCCAGGAAAGGATGTTCTTCTTGCGGCTTCCGAGGAAGCACGGCCCGTCACACCAGCTGCTGAGACATTTCTACACAGGGGTTGTCCAATCAGTACTGTGTACCTCCACCACAGTCTGGTTTGGGGCCGCCACAAAAAAGGGCAAACTCAGACTGCAATCAATCAGACAATCAGACAATCAATCAAAACCGCTGAATGGATTGTCGGCACCATGCTACCCACTATTGAAGACTTGCATGCAACGTGAACTAGGTACAGAGCAGGTTGGATTTTTTCGTATCCTCCACATCCTGGCCACCAACCCTTCCAGCTCTTTTCATTGGGCAGGCACAAGATCAATGAAAGTCAAATTTAGCAGGCATTCAAACAGTTTTTTCCCCGCTGGCAATTAAGTCATTAAATTCTTTTATTATATTATTTCTCTGCCTTAAGGCATGTGAGGACACTCTGCTATATTGCAAGTTCTCCCACTTAGAAATCATAGAGGGAGCTCAGGAGGTCGACCTGGACGCCATGCACCAAGGTCCCTACGGGGTGATTCGGGTGGACGTCCTCGAGGAGGAACCCAATGGCAAAGCAGGAACCAGACGGAAGCATGCGACTGTTCCGGACGAAGACCTCCCAGGACGTGGTTGCGAGGCGACTGGAGATCAGTCGCCGCCAAGGCTCTGTCGGGAGGCAGCCGTGAATCGGTCACCAGCGAGGGTAAGTCATGAGGCAAGGGAGCGGTCGCCGCTGAGGTTTTATCGTGAGGCAGCCAGGGGGCGGTCTCTGCTGAGGTTCATCGTGAGGCAGCTGGGGATCAGTTGGTGCCGAGGCTAGGTCAGGGAGCAAAGATTGCTGGCCGTCGTGGCATGGCCCTCTGACAGGCGCGGACCGGTCTCTATTAAAGCAGGAGAGGGAGGTGGCAGCCATCAAGGCCGGGGCGTGAGGAGGCCGTATACCTGTCGCTGTCGAGACAGAAACGGGAGACAGAAGAATACCCGTTGCCGTCGAGAAAGGGGGGTGGGATGGCGGCGGGCTGGTCGCCGCCGGTACTGGAACGAAGGGGACCGTGATTCCATTGACGCCTCCTGGACAGGAACGTGAGGATGCCGACGAGCTGTCACCACCTCCTGGACAGTAACGTGAGGCGGCTGCGGAGCCGTCTTCACATCCTGGACAGGAACGTGAGGCGGCTGCGGAGCAATTGCCACTTCCTGGGCAGGAAGTGGCTTCTGAAAACCCACCGGCCGCAGAATGCTGCATTGTTGCTCTTTCTGTGTTTGACTTGGCACATCTGAACTGGGAGCTTACCCATGAATGAGAATCGACTGCTTGAGGCGGAATCCGACTGGCTCAGAGTCAGGGATCCCGGAAGAGAACTGGCAGAAACTAGGGGGCATGAATAGATCATTCTTGGAACAGCATGGAGCGACGGGAATGATAAAGTCCTCCCCCTCTTAACTGGAGAAAAATAGTTTGCCTCATATTTATCTGAATTCACTCCATCCTCTGAACTTAAGCCCTCTGTAATTCGTTTCTGAGTTTTGTTTTTGGGGAAAACACACAAAGGGGCTCTGGGAGGCTTATCTTATCGCCAATTCCACTCTTTTACTTCGCCGCTTGCCCAGAAGTCTGTCGGCACCGTGATGTAGGTGTGACGCGGCAGCGAATCTATTGCCACCAGCGACGTGAGCTAGGTTCGGAAAGGGGCCGATGGATACCATGGCGTGAGAATAGGTCAGCAGCACGTCTGTTGAAACTGCGACGTGGGCGGTGGGTGGTGAGGCGGCGGATTTGTTTCCACTGCAACGTGAGCTTTGCTCGGTAGCGGATCAGTGGCGACCGCGGCGTGAGCTTGCAGTGAATCTGCTGAAACCGCGACATGGGCATTGCGTGGTGGCGGATCTGTTGCCACAGCAACGTGACCTTTGCGTGGTAGCAGGTCCGTTGCTACTGCGGCATGGGCGTGATTTGTCAGGAAGTCCGTCGAAACCCCGACGTGGGCGTGACTTGGAAGTGGGTCAGTTGCCACCGCAGCATGAGCATGAGTCAGCAGCGAGTCTGTTGGAATCGCAGCGTGGGCGTAGCTCGGCCGGTTATCTAATACCTGCAGAACCTGGGCTGTGAGGACTGCCAGTTCAGCACTCTGCCACTCCATATCCATCCGCATTTCACGATAGAATACCTCGTGATTCTTGAGCCGCTGCACCTCGGGATTTTCGGACCCCTCCTCCCTCTGGGCTGGAAGTTTCGCCATCAGGTCCGGGTCTGCTGGTTTGTTCGTTGCCAGTTTCTTGGTCGCCGCGCAGCGGGAGGCACAAGGGGTAACCCTGTTTGGGCGTCTCCTCTGGCCGCCATGCGGAGGACCTGGGTAGATGGCCAAGCAGGTTCCCAAAAAAGGATTGGACGACGGGGACTTGGACCTACCAGGCGAAGGCACTCAGGAGCTGGAAACACGGGGAGGTGAAACAAACTGACTGGGACTAAAGATAGGGAGAGGAAATTCACAGTCAATATTTGAATCGCAGTCAGGCAGCCGGTCATATAAATTTAAGTCTTCCTCAAAGTCAGAAAAATCTGAGTCCAAGAAAATATAAGGTGGTGAGCGGGTCGTAGTTGGGAGGTAATCATGACACACAGGCGGTGCGTGTGACAAGGAAGAGGAGGACGACATCATGGAGCCTACCCGGATAGGATATGCTTGGTCCTCTGGCACGCGGTTTGCCTGGCGTCGTCCCCGACGAAGTCGAGTCTTTCCTGCTGAGTCCTGTAATAGCCAGATCATTCTTTCACGACCCATCGATGCGGGAGAGGACCCAAATCCAAGACTCGGGAGATGCAGACGCAGTTTGGGAAAAGCGTTTATTCGTTCCAAGGTCGGGGATCAGACAGACAGTCAATTGGAGCAGCGGTAGTCAGGACATCAGGTGTAGAAGGCAGGTCAGTGGGCAAGCAGGGATCGGTACACCGGAGATCAGTCAGAGAGAGCAGGAGTGTCAAGGGCATTAAGAGAACGGAGTTGGCCAGAGGACAGGTGGAGGTCGGTACACAAGGCTTCAGGATCAGAAACGAGAAAGTGCATGACCGAGGCATGGATGGCAATGATCTGGCAAAGCCAGACCGTCCGCTGGGTCCTATATATACTGGGGTTAATTATCAACGATGAGGCGCAAGTGTGCGCCTCCTAATCAACGCAGGTGTGTAGGGGACCTACACAGCCAGGGTGGGGACTGGCAGGACCACGCCAAAATCACAATGTATGATTTTTGTTTTCATTACTAATTGTATGGGGTGGACATCACACAGGTGCATTTAATTCAGGATAATACTTGGAGTGGAGGTGGACTTTTAAAGTCGGACTAACAGGTCTTTGAGGGTCAGAATTCTAGCTGTTTGAGTACTTATTTGCAGCTGTATTACACAAATTGTTAAAAAAAAAAAATCATACATTGTGGTGTTTACATAATTCACCCGCGGGACCTCGAGTTGGAGTGCGGGGTTCCGCACGGACTGTTTTTGTTGTTGCGCTTCCGGAGTAAAAGGTTAACAGAGTTCCCGCCGTTATGCGATTAGTTTGGTGATGTCGAACAATAAAGCAAGTTCTTTTCCTGTGTTCGACACTCCGCCTCCGACTCCTTTTCTCCGGCGCTACACTGGTGACCCCGACGTCAGTCCCGGCGTTTTCGAGACTGAAACGAACATGGCAACCGCCATCCTCAAATTGCCGGAGTTTTGGGAGACGTCCGCGGCAGCGTGGTTCGCACAGACGGAGGCTCAGTTCGCCCTCCGCGGGATCTCAGATGATTCCACGCGTTACTACCACGTTGTCTCAGCACTCGGAAGCTCAACGGCGGCAAGAGCAGTGAACTTCATCACCTCTCCCCCGGCCCGAGATAAGTATGCTGGGATCAAGGCTCACCTTCTCAAGGTTTTTGAGCTTTCACGGCCGGAACGTGCCCGACGTCTGTTGGCTATTAATGGACTGGGGGACAGCAAACCTTTCGAACTCACCGACGGCCGTGCTGGCACAGGCTTGTGCTACTTCCATGCCCGTTTCGGTGCGAAAGCGAAGAGGTGCCGCGCCCCTTGCAACTACGACGCGTCGGGAAACGCCAAAGCCCACGCTTCGCAGCGGCCGTGAGCGTGGGCGCGAAGAGCCGGCTGCTGTTCGTCAAGGACAACCTTTCCGGGCGCAAATTCCTTTGCGACACCGGCGCCCAGAGGAGCGTCCTGACGGCCACTGCGGAGGACGCCGCTGGCGGGACTCATGGGCCACCCCTACTGTCCGCTAATGGCTCCCCTATCCGCTCTTATGGCATGAGGACTGTGGACTTGTGTTTCGGGAGTCAGCGATTCACATGGGACTTTGTCACTGCGGATGTCTCATTCCCTCTCCTCGGCGCTGATTTTTTTTTGTGCCCACGGGCTGCTGGTGGACATTAAGAGGGGCCGTCTGGTGGATGCACTGACTTTTTCCACGGTCGCCTGCGTCCGCAATGAGGCGACTTATGGTGGTCTCTCCAGTTCGCTATCGGACGGCACCAAGTACCAACTCCTCCTTGGTGAGTTCCCTGGCTTGACACGGCCCACTTTCTCCTCTGCCACGACTAAACATGGGGTCGAGCACCACATTGAGACCAAGGGCCCCCCGATCCACGCGAGGGCCCGACGGCTTGATCCCGAGAAGCTAGCAGTCGCTAAGTCCGAGTTTACCAACATGGAGCGTCTGGGCATCGTCCGCCGCTCGGATAGCCCGTGGGCCTCGCCACTACACATCGTCCCTAAACCAAGTGGTGGGTGGCGACCGTGTGGTGACTACCGCCGCCTTAACGACGCCACTACGCCCGACCGCTACCCTGTTGCACACATTCAGAACTTCTCAGCCCACCTGGCAGGCAAAATCTTGTTCTCCAAGGTCGACCTGGTGCGCGGGTATCACCAGGTTGCCGTGCACCCCTCAGACGTTCCCAAGACGGCTGTAATCACTCCGTTTGGACTGTTCGAGTTTCTGAGGATGCCCTTTGGTCTTAAAAACGCGGCGCAATCTTTCCAGCGTTTAATGGATTCTGTGCTCAGGGACTTTCCATTTGTGTTCGTCTATTTGGATGACATCCTCGTCGCCAGCTCCTCGGAGGATGAACATCTGATCCACCTCCGCGACCTCTTCGCAAGACTTGAGCAGCATGGCCTGATCATCAACCCGGCGAAGTGTGTTTTCGGGGTGCCCTCTATCCAGTTCCTCGGGCGCCGCCCCCCTTCCGGCAAAGGTGGAGGCCGTCTCCGCTTTTCCCCGACCTCGCTCGGCTCGGGGCCTCCGGGAGTTCCTGGGGATGGTGACTTTCTACCACCGGTTCATCCGCCGGGCGGCCCACATCATGCGCCCGCTCTATGAGGCTCTTAAAGACAAGGCCCCCAACCGGGACGTTGAATGGACGGCCGAGAGGATGGAAGCCTTCGAGGCTACGAAGGCTGCACTGAGTCGTGCCGCTATGCTGGCCCACCCGACTCACGGGGCCCCTGTCGCTCTCACTACCGATGCATCGGACTACGCTGTTGGAGCCGTATTCAAACAGTGGGTCGGCGGCGCCTGGCAACCGCTTGCCTTTTTCAGCCGTCAGCTGGTCCCCAGGGAGCGCAAATACAGCACGTTCGATAGAGAGCTCCTCGGCCTCTGGCTGGCGATCCGCCACTTCCGCTCCCTATTGGAAGGCCGTGAGTTCACGGCATATGTGGACCATAAACCCCTCACTTTCGCCATGTCCAAGGTGGCCGAGCCGTGGTCCGCCCACCAGCAACGCCAACTGTCGTTCATCTCTGAGTACACTACGGACATCCAACACATCGCCGGCAAATCCAATGTGGTCGCGGACTGCCTCTCCAGGGCGATCGTCGGCACTGTGCATCTGGGTCTCGACTACTCCCGCATGAGCGCAGACCAGGCCTCGGACCACGGGGTGCAGGCCCTCAAGAATTCTGACACGGGTTTGCGCCTGGAGGAAGTCGCGGTTGGTGACTTGGGCGTCAGGTTGCTGTGCGACCTCTCAGCTGACCAGCCTCGGCCGCTGGTCCCTGCAAACTGGCGAAGAGCTGTTTTCAAGGCGGTCCACAACCTCTCCCACCCCGGAAGGAAACCGTCCGTGAGGCTGGTGGCCCAGAAGTTCGTGTGGCGCGGTCTCAAGAAAGATGTGCAGGCCTGGGTCGACTCATGCGTGGCCTGTCAGCGGGCTAAGGTGCATCGCCACACAAAAGCCCCCTTGGAGCCCTTCGCTGTCCCCGAGAGGAGGTTTGACCACGTCAACGTCGACTTGGTAGGTCCACTTCCTCCCTCGCACGGATTCACCTACTTGCTCACCATGGTGGACAGGACGACCCGCTGGCCCGAAGCCGTTCCCCTCTCGTCGACAACGTCGTCAGACGTGGCCCGGGCGTTCATCAGCACGTGGGTTGCACGCTTCGGGACACCGTGCGACCTTTCCTCAGATCGTGGCCCTCAGTTTACCTCTGAACTCTGGAACGCAGTCGCCGAGAGTTTGGGGGTGAAGCTGCACCGCACTACCGCCTATCACCCCCAGGCGAACGGTCTTTGCGAGCGGTTCCACCGCTCCATGAAAGCAGCCCTGCGTGCCGGCTTGACGGACGGCAACTGGTTGGATAAGCTTCCGTGGGTCATGCTCGGCCTCAGGTGCGCCCCCAAGGAGGACCTGTTGTCCTCATCCGCCGAACTCGTCTACGGCCAGCCACTGCGGGTCCCCGGCGAATTCATCCCGGACGCCACAGAGCCCTGGTCCGCAGCCAGGCAACGGTCCTCCCTGCTGGAGGCCGCAAAAGGGTTCGCGCCGGTTCCCACGTCGCAACATGGCACCCCAGCTGCCCGGCTGCCCCGTCACCTGCGCTCTGCGGATTTTGTGTTTGTTCGTCATGACGCCCACCGTGGACCTCTCCGCCCCCCATACGACGGGCCGTTCAGGGTCCTGGAGCACGGGGACAAGAGCCTGCTCATGGACATTGGCAGCAGACCCGAGACTGTTTCCGTGGACAGGGTCAAACCCGCGCACCTGGACATTGCCCAGCCTTTGGGGTTGGCCCTCCCCCCGCGCCGGGGTCGTCCCCCTTTGCCCTGTGCCCCTGCCGGGGTACCCTTGACCCCGCCTGAGCCCTTGTCCCGTGACTCAATGGACAGTGCGGCCCCGCCCCCCTCGGCCCCTACAGTGCACACCCGCCGGGGTCGGGTCATCATCCCACCACGGCACAAGGATTTTGACTATGGGTGAATTCTGGGGGGGCTTGTGTGGTGTTTACATAATTCACCCGCGGGACCTCGAGTTGGGGTGCGGGTTCCGCACGGACTGTTTTTGTTGTTGCGCTTCCGGAGTAAAAGGTTAACAGAGTTCCCGCCGTTATGCGATTAGTTTGGTGATGTCGAACAATAAAGCAAGTTCTTTTCCTGTGTCCGACACTCCGCCTCCGACTCCTTTTCTCCGGCGCTACAACATCGTGATTTCTGTATTTTTCTTTTTGGATTATCTCTCTCACAGTGGACATGCACCTATGATGAAAATGTAAGGCCCCTCCATGATTTCTAAGTGAGAGAACTTGAAATGTAGCAGGGTGTTCAAATACTTATTTTTTTTCACTGTAAGCAATCTAGCATCATTTTCCCAACAAACAAACATCAGGATGTGAGATGAGAATGAAGCGAGAGAGAAAGAAGGGTAAGAGCAGGTTGTTAAATGCTCAATAAGTTAAAAATGAAGAAAAGATAGTTTGTTGCAAAATTGTGTGTGGCACAGAGCAGACAATATTTGACTTTGCAGTTTTTCCTGTTTGTGGTAAATTATTTCTGTCGTCGCTCCCCTCTTTGCTCTCAGACTGAGTCTGTTCAATGCTGCAATACTACTCATTGTCTTAGCTGAATTGGAGCAAATGAAGAAAAGAAATAGTAAATCAGATCAACCATCCGTCCGTCCGTCCATCTGTCGATCCATTCCAGTTATCCTCAGTAGAGTTGTGGGTGTGCTGGAGCATATCCCAACTGACTTGGGTGAGAGGGAGGGTACACCCTCAACTGGTCACTGACCAATTGCAGAGCACATACAGTGTTGACAAAGTGTTATTTACACCTACTGTGCACATACAAGTTGTCAATCTGTAAGGCAGATATGGTAATCAATAACTCAGTTAATAATTGTTTTCACAGTGGTTAATTTAAAAAGAATAAACTTCCGCAAACATCCAACCCAGAAGCTACATCAAGAATCTCTCTCTCTCTTTCTCTCTCTTTTTTAAAATCATGCACTCAAATGCTCATTGTAGGATTTCTTGGTAAAATGTCTTTTTAAAACCTAGGCAAGTAATGTTAAGAACAATTGATAAACTGTTTGAATCTATTTTCTCTCTGTCCCCACAGCTGAGGGCAATACGCCCAATCAACAATAGCGGTACAGTTCAGTCAAAATAAAAGGACATAATGTACCAGAGTTGAGGCCTCAAAAAGCATTTGTTAATATAATAGAGGATTTTGTTTCAACAGTTGTTAAAACACCACAATTTGATGAGGAATTTGCACGATTATATGAGGACAGAAATTTCGGAATGCAACCAAACCTCCAGTGTGACGTCAATGACCTACCAACACGACAAGGCCACTGTGTAAATGAAAGAAAGAAACAGTGGTCTCCCATGACCTATACCCAGGAGATATTTCATGACTGTCTATGAATTCTATGAGTTCAGTCAATACAAGTCTTGTTGAATTGTCAAAAACAAAAAACGAAAAAAAAAAGGTTCTCTCTCTACCTTCATTTGTTTTCAAATATTTGTTCATTGAAATCACTGACATAATCCCTGTTTGTCAGAAAGTAAGTTTTGTGGGTAACTATAATAATTCTAGAACAATTAAAAGTTGACTACTTATATTAAGTCTTTTGATTATTCACTCATTCATCTTCCATACCGGTTATCCTCACTATGTCATGGGTCATCGGCGTGCCTGGTCGCCAGCCAACACATAAAGTGTAAACACATAACCATTCATTCTCAGTTTCACACCTTTGTACAATTTAGAGCCTTCAGTTAATGTAACATGTTTGGGCGATTGAGTCTTTAAATAATGGCCATAAAAGTTTTTTGAGGGATGGAGGAGGAAAACAGCGTTCCTGGAGAAAATCCAAGCACGTGTAACCGATGGTCTTTTACGTTGTGTCCCTTTGAGAAAGGTGTGACATTGGGACCTTGATGGAGACGGTCGAAATGTTTATTTGCCCGTTTGTATCGCAATGGACTTTTAAGAGAGAGAACGAACTAAGTCAAATGAATACACAGACTCACTTATGAAGACTACAATGATACTCGTGATCTTTACAAGTAAAAGGTACTCACCCTGCTTTACATGCACAGTATGATTCCACTGTTTTATCCTGTTGGATTTCAATATAAAGTTTGTGAGGTGTCAAACTTTTTTGCATCGATTTCCAACATTTCACTGTAACTCTGATATTGCGTCCTGCTCTGTGCAAAATCTTAATTCTGTGTACATATTCTTACGTGAAACAGTTGAGACCTCTCTGTAGAACTCTCTTTGACAAGTCTGATGCATTTGGCAAAAACACATATCCCAATATTATATGGAATACGCGATAGAGAATCAACTGCAAACATGTTCTGTTCAATCACCATTTTAGAAGCTTATGGGACATGGCTAAGGGGGCGGAGCTTAAGATCGCCATCGGAAAGGTCCATCTAACTTGCAGGGATTGGAAACTTGTCGAAGCCCAGATAAGATAAAACATTTAAAATAAATGGATTACAAAATACAATTTTCCTGGCCACCTTAATTTGCAAAAAATAATCCAGTTGAGAAAAGACAAACTGTAGAAATAAAGGTAACCTTAATAAAATCGCCTAAGATGGGTGTGACAATATCCAAATGGTAGTTAGAAAAAGAGAAAGAAAAAAGAGGGGGCGATTTAAGAGTAGTATTGTAAGTGGTCCACGGTGTTCCTGAACTTGGCAAATGGATTAAAGGGTTTCTGTAACACATGATGTGTTAAAGGGATATAATTGGATGGGATGACATAAGCTCAACGCAGGAGGAAGAACTGTAGTAGAGGATAGAAAAACTTCTTGAGGCTCTGAAAGATCAGACCAAGAAACTGACTATGTAATTTTTAGGTTTAAGTTTGGTGTGGCGGAGAAATATGTTAGAATAGTACAGGGCATGAATGAGGACAGCAGAACAGCGGTGAGATGTGCCGTAGGTGTGTCAGAAGAATTTAAGGTGGAGGGAGGACTGCATTAGGGATCTGCCCCTTCCTCTTTGCGGTAGTAATGGATAGGATGACAGATGAGGTTAGACTGGATTCCCCTTGGACCGTAATGTTCGCTGATGATATTGTGATCTGCAGTGAAAGGAGGGAGCAGGTGGGGGGACAATTAGAAAGATGGAGGCACACACTGAAAAGGAGAGGTATGAAGATTAGCCGAAGTAAAACATAATATATGTGCATGAAGGAGAGGGGCGGTGGGGAAGCTCCAGGGAGAAAAGATAGCAAGAGTGGACGATTTAAAATACTTGGGGTCCACAATACAGAGCAATGGTGAGTGTGGAAAGGAAGTGAAGAAACAAGTCCAACTGGGGTGGAAGAGTTGGCAGAAGGTGTCTGGTGTTCTATGTGACAGAAGAGTCTCTGCTAGGATTAAGGGCAAAGTCTATTAAACTGTGGTGAGGCTGGCCATGATGTACGAAATAGAGATGGTGGCATTGAAGAAACAACAGGAAGGTGAACTGGAGGTAACATAAATGAAGATGTTGAGGTTCTTGCTTGGAGTGAACAGGTTGGATAGGATGAGAAATGAGCTCATTAGAGGGACAGTCAAAGTTGGATGCTTTGGAAACAAGGTTAGAGAAAGCAGACTTAGATGGTTTGGACATCTTCAGAGGCGAGAGTGAGTATATTGGTAGAAGGAGCCTGAGGATGGAGCTACCGGGCAAAAGAGCGACAGGGAGACCAAAGAAAATGTTGATGGATGTGGTGAGAGAGGAGATGAAGACTATGGGTGTTTATGAGGAAGATGCACGAGATAGGCTTGTATGGAAAAAGATGGCACGCTGAGGTGACCACTAATCAGGACAAGCCAAAAGGAAAAGAAGAAGATTGTGTGATTGGTGGCAGGAAACGTAAGGATACGGTAAGCTCACCGGACCATATCCTAGTTTTCTTCAAGCCGGCATTAAATTGATCACCAAATATATACCATTTGTCCTATGATGTGACTGTTGTTGTTGTTTTTTTTTTTTTTTTTTGGGGTGGGGATTTCTTTTTAGACTGTTTCTTACAGAACATGGAAAAAGATGACACACTTTGGTGACTCCTAGCGGGACAAGCTGAAAGAATAAGAAGAAGATTCCAAACTTGGATACCGTATGGTGTGTGTTTGGGCATGGGCGAGCAAAGAGTGCTGTCTGGCTGCATCCCACCAGTCCGAAGTGACCTCTATTCCCAAATGTAATAAACAAAGGACACATTATGTTATTTGGTCTTGTGTTATATTTTATTTGCAATAAAACACAACATAAAACTAACATATTTTTCCACCACAACTGACTTACGCATACAGTACCAAAGTTAATCTCTTGGTACTCTGTCACAGGCTTTCTCTAGATCCACAAAGACACAATGTAGCTCCTTCTGACCTTCTCTGTACTCTTCCACGAGCATCCTCAGGGCAAATAATGCATCTGTGATACTTTTCCTTGGCATGAAACCATACTGTTGGTCACAGATACATTTGTCCTGAGTCTAGCCTCCACCACTATTTCCCATAACTGTGTGGGTCATCAACTTTATTCCTATATAGTACGCACAGCTCGGCAAATCACCTTTGTTCTTAAAAATGGAAAGTAGCACCCTTTTCCTCCATTCTTCAGGCATCTTCTTTCCTGCTAATATTCTCTTGAATAAGTTTGTCAAAAACTCTACAGCACCATTCCAAATTGCTTCCATACCTCCACAGGTATTTCATCAGGACCAGCTGCCTTTCCATTTTTCATCCTTTGTAGTGCCTTTCTAACTTCCCCCTTTCTAATAATTGCCACTTCCTGGTCCTTCACACTTGCTTCTTCTACTCTTCCTTCTCCCTCATTTTATTTATTCAACTTCAGAAAGTATTCTTTCCATCTATTTAGCAGATTTCTGGCACCATTCAACACATTTCCATCTCTATCCTTAATAACACTTAATTGCTGCACATGCTTCCCATCGCTATCCCTCTGTCTGCCCAACCTGTTTAGATCCTTCTCTCCCTCTTTTGTGTCCAACCTGTTCTACGTGTCGTCAAATGGCTCTTCTTTAGCCTTCGCCACCCCTACCTTTGTCCTATGTTACATTTCATTGTATTCCTTTCACTTCTTCTCAGTCCTGTCATTGTCCCACTTCTTCGCTAACCTTGATATTTGTAAGACTTCCTTTACTTCAAACAGAAAGTAAGATTCAATCAAGCGCCTTTTTCCTCTTTCTGGCAAAGAAAAGCATTCAGTATACCCAAAGTCTCATTTGAATCCCATCTATCTGTCTGAATTAAAGTTTACAATGCTGAGTGCATCTATGTGATGAACAGCATAGGGTTTTTCTGTCTGTTCTCAAGTACATGGTGGGAACCGAGTACACATCGACTGAAACGACCTGCACAACCCCATTTTTATTCTGCTGTGTCACCAACCACCCCCCCCCCTTCCCCCATGCCTTCATAATGATGCATTGTTCAGAAGCAGAACTGCAGCCAAGGGTACAGTGTCTGAATTTGGGGACAAGTCTGGGAATCCTCAAGGGAAGAAGCAGGAAATATAGCTATAAATTTGAAGAACTAAAGGTCACAACCTTCAAAGTCATAAAGCGCAGAGAAGAAAACAGTAAGTTCTTTACTTTACCAATTGTTCAATTGTACCCCATTGAAAACTTCAGGAAATAAATGATAATTTATACATTGTATGTCAGTGTTTATTTATTTTTACCTGGTGAATAATATATAATCTGCGTTTGAATGCTTAACATTTTGCCGTGAACAAACTTTACAGGAATAAATCTTTCCTTACTTTCAGTGTATTTCTGTATTAAAAGTATTTTGTCAAAACATTATACATTGTTGGAGATTGCTGCCTGCCATCTAGTGTGGTGGAACTGACACGAAAATTTAAAGAATATTTAGCAATGTTCGTCTTCTGGTTGTAACTGTCTTCAATGGCGCTATATGTTGTGAAAAATATTAGGTCATATAGTTTGTCTACTTAGTTTATGTACTTGCAGAATCTTATGTAAACCAAAGCAGGAGCAACAATGTTTGATTTTATAAAATATATTTCTCTCTTTTGAGGAACACACCCAGAAATGTATTAATTGAACAAAAAAATTGTTTGATGGGCAATAGAACCTCACTTTGTCAAAATGACAGATCACAATGTTAGCATCAGATCTCACTAAAATTCAGTGCAAGTCTGCAACAAGCATACTACAGCCAGTGATGGTTGTGGGCAGGGAGCTGTGCCCCACCCCTTTGTCAAGTTCTTACGCAGTGCTTTTGTAAGAATTGAGATGCATTGCATCGATGTCAGTGTACCTCACTAGGGTTGCAGGTGTGCTGGAGCATATCCCATCTGAATTTGGTTGTCACCCAATCACATTGCACATACAAACAAACCACGACAGGCAATTTAGTGTGTTTTCCAATTAACCTACCATGCATGATTTTGAGATGTGGGAGGAAACTGGAGTACCTTGGAGAAAACCCTGCAGGCATGGGAAGAAACATGGCAAATCCTAGGCATATATATAATTTTCATAGTTATTAATTAGAAGAAGAAAATGTTCTTCAAAACCATTCATGATTGTGGCTAAACAAAAATGAATAACTATGTATTTGGACACTGTTTGAACAAAGACTTTTATATTAATTATTTTTCTTTGTCCTCAACAGAAACTGATTTGGACTAAAATGCTTAATGGTGAAATGTAGAGATTCAGCCCTAATTTCAAAGGTTTTGTGAAACCATAGCATTGAAGATAACTGCAGAGTGCCTCCATATTTGACGGTTCAAAAGTAAATGGTCAAAATAACCAATACACTTGTGAATGGCTTTTTAGTTATACTTGTATGAAATTATTTAGGAGGGAATGACTGCAAAAATTCTGTACACATTGGTTATGTCCAAATTATTACATTTTCATTCAATGCTGTTCCTAAGTATAACAACAACTCATTGTGATATTTATCCTTTGTAATGCATGCAGAAGATCTCCAAATTTGAGATGATTGTGTCTTTGGCATCTATGATGGTGGCTTTTGCCCTGATCTTCCTGGGTCCCAGGCCTGGCTTGATGGCCCCACTTGATGGAACAGAGGATGATCGTTTTGACCTGGAGAACTCTGACTTGATTAGTGTAACAGACTGGGACAACCTGGACACTCATATTTATGGTGACAATGATGATTATGACGACCAAGAGGTAAGTAGATTTTATCAAGACAAAGTTATTTTTAACCAGGGTGGCAAAGTATGACCCAAGGGCCGCGTATGACCCGGTCTTGTGTTTCACCAGCCCAGCCGAGCATTTATTTTACCATAAATCCTAAAATGATTGTTTGAATTATTAAGAACTAGCGCCCCCCGCTTACCCTCACCCTCTTAAATGTGTTCATTAAAGGTCCCATACCAAGCCAACTTTTTCTAGTAAGAACCTCATATCAGTTAGTGTCAGTGTCATGTGTTGTCACTGATGCGGCGCGCACCTGTGTCTCGTCTTAGTGATTACAGTTCATGTATATATTGCCACAGGTGCGGTCTTGTCCTTGCCAGATGTACTATGTCACGTTCCCGCAACCCTGTGTCTATGTCCTTGCTACTCTGTGTACTGAATCCTGCCTCGTTAACGACCCTGCCTTCTCGCCTGCTGATTTTGGTACTGCTGCTTCTTTGGACTGCCCGCCTGTGCTTTGACCTTGGGCTGAATAAAGACACTTCCTAAACTGTACCTGGTCTTGTAAGTTGTACATTTTGGGTTCAGCCTCGTGTTCTGGTCATGACAGAACGATCTGGCCAAAACATGGACCCAGCCAACTCTAATCTGGTGCGCAACCCTCCAGTTTCAATGTCGGCGTCTCGCCAATCACGAAGGAATTCTCCAGACGATTGCTCCCCACCTGCAGGTGAGAATGGCCCGGTTTGATTCCTTGCCTGCATCCTTTCCCAGCGTAGCCCACTGGCAGGTGCCGCGGGAGCCATCTGTGTCCCCGAGCCAGCCCCTATGCTGGTCCCGGCGCACATTTGGGGTTCTGCTCTCCGCTCTCCTGTCCGGAGCGATTTTCAGGTGACTCTGGTAATGTCAAGCCTTTTGTCACACCGTGTGAGCTCCACTTCGAGCTGCAGCCAGCCGCATTTCCCTCGAACAGAGCCAAGATCGCATTCAGCATTTCCCACCTGATGGGACATGCGGACGCATGGGTGACTACTGAGTGGAGCCGCGACACAGACACGTGTCGGACATGGGCAGCCTTCGTGAAGTCCAGGGCGCAAGTGTTCCAGTTCACATACCCTGAATGCGAAGTGGCAAACTCCTTCATGATGCTGCAGCAAGGCAACCGCCGGGTCTGTGAGTACTCCATTGACTTCCTCGTTCTCGCAGCCGAAGGTCAGTGGAACAACAGGATGCTCCTAGATGCATTCTATCAAGGGCTGACCCATGGTAAAGGGTCAACTGATCCCGCTGGACTTGCTGACAGACCTGGATGCACTCATCGCTCTCACTTTGAAAATAGACAAGAGACTCATGGAACAGGGGCAGGACAGAGCCTGGTGTAGGGAGACACCTACACGTATCAGGGACGCCGACACTCCTCAAGGTATGTCTGATGAAGCGGAGAAACCCAGGCAGGTGAGCTGCCCCCTCCTGTCACCCGAGGAATGCCTATGCTGGCAGAGGGAGGGCCTCTCCTTCTATTGCGGGTAGTCGGGGCACACAATGACCCAGTGTTCAATCAAACCGGCTGGTACCTCGCCCTGAACTCTGGCTAGCGTGCATCTCAACCTCATTCAGGACAGTCCGGACCAAGCACTTCCTCTTGTCACCCTGTGTTCAGGAGGACAGTCACTCAGGACAACGGTGTGCGTAGACTCGGGTTCAGATGCCAATCTTTTAAATTCTCAGCTGGTCAAAAGCATGGGTCTAAGGACGTTCACAGTACAGTTCCCCCGTAAGGCTTACGTGGCAAATGGCATTTTCCCTGGCAAAATAACCCACCGCACTCAGACACTCACCCTGACATTTCAGGATTCACATGCGGAACGTCAGCTTCCATGTTTTTGACACCGTGGGTCATAACATACTCTTGGGGAGTCCCTGGCTGAGAATACAAGTCCCAAGGACGAAAGATTACACCCCTGCACGTTCCCATGACATCGGAGACCGCGAATTGCTAGCAGTCAAGACAGCCATGTCGGAATGGAGACATTGGTTAGAGGGGTCGCAGGTCCTGTTCTCGGGATTAACAGACCAGAAAAATTTAGAATATATGTTAGCCAGGCAAGCCAGGTGGGCACTCTTCTTTATGCGGTTTCGCTTTGTGATGACTTATCGGCCGGGGACAAAGAACGGGAAACCCGATGCACTATCGCGTGTGCATGATGGGGATAGAACAAAGTCCAACCACTCTCCTATTCTCCCCGATGCTTGTTTCGTCTCATTCTTCACCTGGGAAATTGAAACCCAAGTCAAAGACGTGCTGAAGGACTCTCTCAGTCCCCAAAGGTGCCCCGTTGACAGGCTATATGTTGTTCCCCTGCGAAGGGGAAGAGTAATTGACTGGACTACCTTAAGTCCCTTCCGCAAAGCAGACGGTCAAGCTCATAATGAGCAACATATTCAGGTTTCATGGCTTGCCCACCGACGTGGAGTCCGACAGGGACCCCCACTTCATCTCCCGTTTCTGAAAAAAAAATTGTTTAGTCATAGGGGCCACCATGAGTCTTTCCTCCAGCCATCATCCAGAATCCAATGGCCAGACCAAACATGTAAACCAGGACTTAAAAATAGGCATCCGATGCCTAGCTTCTCACGACCCTAGCTCATGGAGTCAACAGTTAAGTTGGGTCGATGCAGAACCATCCAACTTTTCACGACAGCCTGCTCATGTCTGCTCAAGTGTCCTCGTCGGTCCTGCCTGCCAGGCCCTCTCTTCCCCCAACATGGTAGAAGGGGGTCCTGTCTACGCTGTAAGCCAGCTCCTGTCGTCATTCCATCGGGGGAGGGGAGTGCAGTATGTGGTGGACTGGGAAGACTACGGTTCCGAGGAGCGGTCGTGGATCCCTTCCTGGTTCATGGTCGACGCCTCCCTCATTAGGGACTGCCATGCATCGCATCCTGAGGCTCCTGGGCCGTCCAGGCTGGCCATTGGGGGGGGCACTGTCATGGGTGTGTCTGTCCCCGATGCGGCGCGCACCTGCTCCAATGAGCGTCTTGTCTTAGTGATTAGTCCATGTATACTGTATTTTGCCATCCGTGCGGTCTAGTCCTTGCCAGATCATTGTGCTACTATGTCACATTCCCACAACACTGTATCTTTGTCCTTGCCTTACCGAGCCCTGCCTTGTTAACGACCCTACCTTCTCACCTGCTGATTTTGGTACTGCTGCTTCTTTGTACTGGCCGACTGTATTTCTACCTTGGTCTGAATAAAGACACTTCCCAAACTGTACCTGGTCTTGTGAGTTGTGCATTTTGGGGTCAGCCTTGTGTTCTAGCCATGACAAGTCAGAACCTCAATAATACTTGCTCTCTGTTGGATGTTACTGACAAGCTCTCCCCCCCCAAAATCAGATGAACTTGTAACAGCTGAAAATGCAATGAGTTTGCCCATTAATTTAGGAAAAAGAAATACAATCCATCAGGTTAAATATCAGCACAAATCAACAAAATGATGCAATGATTCCATATCTGAAGCCACTCAGGGAAAATTTTAATCACCATACCAGAATTTAATACAGTTGCCCGACATCTGTTCCACCCCGCTTCCTTCACCATTGCTCTGTATTGTTGACCCCAAGTATTTTAAATCTTCTCCCTGGAGCTTCAATCTCCTCCCTCCGTCCTTCTCATTCATGCAGATATATTCTGTTTTACTTGGGCTAATCTTCATTCCTCTCCTTTCCAGTGTGTGCCTCCATCACTCTAATTGTTCCTCTGCCTGCTCCCTGCTTTCACTGCAAATGACAATATCATCTGCAAACATATTGGTCCAAGGGGATTTCAGTCTAACCTCATACATGTCCTGTACTATTTTAACATATTTCTCCACCACACCAGACTTCCGCACACAGTACCACAGTTCCTCTCTTGGTACTTTCTCTAGAACCACAAAGACACAGCTCCTTCTGCCCTTCTCTGTACTTTTCCACGAGTATCCTTAAGGCAAATAATGCATCTAAAGTATTCTTTCTAGGCATGAAACCATACTGTTGCTTGCAGATACTTACTTCTGTCCTGAGTCTACCCTCCACTACTCTTTCCCTGTTTAATGAAGTCGTAACATGTATTGCAATCCAGTGTAAGTGAGGGACAGTGAGAGACAGGGTATGGGAGTAATCAGAAGTAATCAATCGCATTAATATAATTCTTGGGGCCATAATTTTACATCTCATCATAATATTCCATGGGAATCAATTAAGTATCATCAAAGGTTTGAGTGACACAGATAACAATTACACACTGTATGAAGACAAGGAAAAAGTCTATCATGATATATAACCTCAAAAATACTCTGACACTTTTAATGTGTATTTACCTTTAGGTGCAAAACTCTGAGACTCAATGGCAGTGGTGTTTGAATATAATCCAGTTTATTATTAGATAGGTAGAGGTATTCCAGCTGACTCATATCCTCTATAAATGAGAAATACACTTTTATAACAACAATAAAATGGTACAATAAAAATGCCCCGAACGAAATATCTCATTATCCTAACAACCTGAGAAATTGGGTTGTGAAGAAAGTAATTATATTCAGTGGGGTGGCCCAACTTTCAGTGGATGGCCAGGAAAACCAATCATCAACATAGAATGGGGAGTGCTGATCAAACCCATTGAAAGCCATTTGTTAACAGTGTGGGGCTATGTTGATCCCCTGGCCTCTTTGGTCTTCTTCTGGCTATTTTGCCTAGCAGCTATCCTCAGCATTGCCACTTCCTGGTCCTTCACACTTGCCTCTTCAACTTTTCCTTCTTTCTCATTTTCTTCATTCATCAACTTCTCAAAGTATTCTTTCCATCTATTTAGCACACTACTGGCACCAGTCAACACATTTCCATCTCTATCCTAAATCACCCTTACCTGCTGCACATCTTTCTCATCTCTATTCCTTTGTCTGGCCAACCTCGAGAGATCCTTTTCTCCTTCTTTCGTGTCCAACCTGGTCTATGTTTTAATATGCCTCTTGTTTAGCCTTTTCTACCGCTACCTTTGCCCTATGTCGCATCTCGATGTACTCGTTTCGCCTCTCCTCAGTCCTTTCAGTGTCCCACTTCTTCTTCGCTAATCTCTTTCCTTGTATGACTCCCTGTATTTTGGGGTTCCACCACCAAGTCTCCTTCTCCCCTTTTCTACCAGAAGACACACCAAGTACTCTCCTGCCCGTCTCTCTGATTACCTTGGCTGTCGTAGTCCAGTCTTCCGGGAGCTTCTGCTGTCCATCGAGAGCCTGTCTCACCGCTTTCCGAAAGGCCGCACAACATTCTTCCTTTCTCAGCTTCCACCACATGGTTCTCTGCTCTACCTTTGTCTTCTTAATCTTCCTACCCACCACCAGAGTCATCCTACACACCACCATTCTATGCTGTCGAGCTACACTCTCCCCTACCACTACTTTACAGTCAGTAATCTCCTTCAGATTACATCTTCTGCACAAAATATAATCTACCTGCGTGCTTCTACCTCCGCTCTTGTAGGTCACTATATCTTCCTCCCTCTCCTGGAGTGTTCACTACAGCCATCTCCATCCTTTTTGCAAAGTCCACCACCATCTGTCCCTCAAAGTTCCTTACCTGGATGCCGTACTTACCCTTCTTCATCCCCTCTGTTTCCTTTATCAATATGTCAATTACAATCTGCACCAATCACAACTCTCTCGCTGTCTGGGATGGTCAGAACTACTTCATCTAGTTCTTTCCAGAATTTCTCTTTCAACTCAAGGTCCCATCCTACCTGTGGGGCATAGCCACTAACTACAGTATACATCCTCAATTTCAAATTTTAGTCTAATTATTCGATCTGATACTCTTTTCACCTCCAAGACATTCTTAGCCAGCCCTTCCTTTAAAATAACCCCTACTCCATTTCTCTTCCCATCTACTCCGTGGTAGAATAATTTAAACCCTGCTCCTAAACTTCTATCCTTACTACCTTTCCACCTGCTCTCTTGGATGCAACGTATATCAACCTTTCTCCTAATCGTCATGTCAACCAACTCCTGAGCTTTTTATCATAGTCCCAACATTTAAAGTCCCTACACTCAGTTGTAGGGTCTGTGCATTCCACTTTTTGTTCTGACGACGGATCTGGTTTCTTCCTCTTATTTGTCTTCGACCCACAGTAGCTGAATTTACACCGACGGCTTGCAAGTTAGCAGTGCCGGGGGCGGGCGTTGTTAACCCGGGCCACGACTGATCCGGTATGGGATTCTTTAGATCAGGGGTCGGGAAACTTTTTGAGTGAGATAGCCATAAATGCCAAATATTTTAAAACGTAATTTCAAAAGAGCCATGCAATATTTAAAAAACTAAATACAGGTGTATTTGCGCATTTATGTCGAACCAACACTTTTAGAGTACAATACAGTCTCTGAATTCTTTTAAATAACGTTATAATGTCGCTAACCAATGATGACAAAAGCACTTCTTACCATTAATGCGACTTTAGGTGCTTCCTGGTTTTTCTAATGGCTTGACATTATGTTTCATACACTGTCAGATTAATCTTCACGCAGGCGTTGAGATTTCCGTCCGTTAATCGTGAACCTAATTCACTTTGATTTTCTGTCTTGCTGGTAGGATGGTGAACAGTTCTTGCCAACAAAGGTGTGTCTTTTATTCATTTGATTATCTTGTCTTGATGCGAACTTGGCAAAATGTTGATTGGCAATGTCGAATACGAACGCTTTGGCATACTCCCCATCTGTGGATTCAAACACACAGCAGAACCCTCCATCTCCACAATGGCTGTCCATTCTTGTTGAAAACTTCGGTGGTACTCGTATTCTTTTCTTTGAGCGACCTTTGTCAAAAGCGTTTCCATAAATAGTTGTTCCGATAAGATCACCATTAGACTCATCTGCACCACTGGACTTCGACTACCACGCAAAAACTATGGCAACCCACTATGGCAAACTGTCCCTACGTCATTTCCATTGCCTCCCACACCTAATTACGGCAACGCCACGAGGACAAACCTTCTCTGCACGACAAAAATCACATGGGCAGCATGTCGTTATGAGGGCTCGGCGAGCCATATGCAACCACCAAAAGAGCCAGGTATGGCTTGCGAGCCATAGGTTCCCAACCCCTGCTTTAGATGAACGCTCATATTTGTTTGGCACAGTTTTTACGCCGGATGCCCTTCCTGACGCAACCCTCTGCATTTATCCGGCCTTGGGACCGGCCTAAAGATTGTACTGGTTTTTGCCCCCAAAGAGCTGCATTAATACATTAAGACATCATGGTTTGAAAACATACATGCCACTAAAGATTCCCCTGCTAAAACCAGCATGTCAAGGCCTGTCTTAAGTTTGCCAATGACCATTTGGATGATACAAAGGAGTCATGGGAGAAGATTTTGTGGTCTGATGAGACCAAAATGGAACTTTTTGGTCATAATTCCACTAACTGTGTTTGGAGGAAGACGAATGATGAGTTCCATCCCAAGAACACCATCCCTACTGTGAAGCATGGAGGTGGGGCTAAGTCTTTCAACGTGACAATGACCCAAAGCACACAGCCGGGAAACCCAAGGAGTGGCTCCGTAAGAGGCATGTCAAGGTTCAGGCATTGGCCGAGCCAGTCTCCAGACCTAAACCCAATAGAGAAGATCTGTGTGGAGGAGTGGGCAAAAATCCCTCCTGCAGTGTGTGCAAACCTGGTGAATAACTACAGGAAACGTTTGACAACTTTAATTGCAAACAAAGGTTACTTTACCAAATAACATTGGTTTTCACAGGTGTTCAAATACTTATTTGCAGCTGTATCGCACAAATAAATCATTAAAAAAATCTTACATTGTGATTTCTGGATTTTTCTTTTTAGATTATCTCTCTCACAGTGGACATGCACCTATGATGAAAATTTCAGACCCTTCTATGATTTCTAAGTGGGAGAACTTGCAATCTTGCAGGTTTTCAAATGCTTATTTTCTGCACTGTATATTCTAAATATACAAATATTCATAATATATTTTCATCAGGCAGCATGGTGGAACAGCATGAAAGCATTGGCCTAACAGTTCTGAGGTCCCGGGTTCCATTCCGGACCGGCCTGTGTGGAGTTGGCATCTTCTCCCCATTTCTGTGTGAGTTTTCTCTGGGCACTCTGGTTTCCTCCCATATCCCGAAAACATGCAACATTAGTTGGACACTCTACATAGCCCCCAGGTGTGATTGTGAGTGCAGCTGTTTGTCTCTATGTGCCCTGTGATAGGCTGGAAACCATCAGGCTGTACCCCGTCTCCTGTCCGTTGACAGCTGGGATAGGCTCCAGCACTCCCGTGACCCTCATGACGATAAGCGGCTAAGAAAATGGATGGATGGATGGATATTTTCATCAATGATTATATACATTTAGGCTGTACAGTGGAGCAGCTGTAGAGCATTGGCCTCTCAGTTCTGAGGACCAGGGTTAACATCCTGGCTCCGCCTGTTTGGAGGTAGCATGTTCTCCCGATGCCTGTGTGGGTTTTCTCTGGGCACTGCAGGTTCTTCCCACATCCCAAAACAACATGCATTAATTGGCGACTCTAAATTGCTCTTAGGTGTGATTGTGAGTGTGACTGTTATCTGTCTCAATGTGCTCTACAAATGGCTGGCAACCAGTCCAGGGTGTACCTCGCTTCCTGCCTGATGACAGCTGGGAGGGGCTCGAGCCTTCCCGTGACCATCGTGAGGATAAGCAGCTTAGGAAATGGTTTGATGGATGGATGGATGGATGGATGGATATATCCATCTATCGATTTTCTTTTCCAACCAACCTTATCAATCCCGGCCCACCACACAGGGAGGTCCATGATTTAACTTGGGTCCTCAGAACTGTGAGGTCAATGCTTTCTAGCTGTGCCACCGTGACGCCCAGTGGATGGATATGTATACATTTAATATTTTGGTAGCAAGTGTGTGGTTAGCTCATCTGCCTCACAGTTCTGAGGTTCAGGCTTCGAATCTCGCCTTTTGTTTTGTCAACCTCTCCATGCTCGTGTTTCTTCCAGTTCTCTGACTCCCTCCTCCATCCAGAAAACATGCACGTTAACATAATTTAAGAATCTCAATTGTCAATAAGTGCGAACGTGAGTGTGATTCATCTGGTATGGACTGGTCTAGCATGTATGGTTATGGTTATGCCTAAAATCATGCAGGCAAGGCAGGGTGTATGCACAAAATCACGCAGAATTGGCTGCAATTTTTATTAATTTAATTAATTACATATTAAACTTTAAATATTACTACCACCCCTCATGGAGCTGTCCCCAAACCATGGTGAAGTGTTTCTTTTTCCCAATGATCCTAGCAGTGTTGCTGTTGTGGGCTTTATGCTTCTAGTAGTGTCACCATGTCACGAGCAGGGGACAAGGGGTAGGACCCAAATGCAGGAATCTGAAGCAGGGTTGTGGATTTGTAAGGATTGTTTAATTCAAGCAGAGGCCAGTACATGGGTAGCAGTTCAGACAGGCAAAAGCACAAAAAAACTGTGGCAAAGGGCAAGGTCCAAAAAACATGAAACTGGGGTTAGATCACGGCCAGGCAAAACACGTAACATGGAAAACAAGGCTATAATTATGAGGCACAAAATCGCTGGGACATGGCAACTAGACAAATCAGTCACACACACAAACAATGAACTGGCAAACTAAGACATGCCACATGAGGCTTTAATACGTCACTTAATTATCATCAATGAGGCACAGGTGAAGAGTTGCTGCGAGGAGCATCTGTGCGCAAGGCAGGGACATGACCACGCACCTGACACACCCAAGCCAAACAGGTCCTACGTAAATGAAAGACCAGACAAAGCAGAGAATGCTGGTAAGTGTGTTAGACTCTCAGGGCATTACGTCAAAAGGTCAAATTTGGAGTTTGAATTTAAAATCAAGTTTTTTTGACACCATTCCTGAAACCTTTTTCACACCTAATATGTAGGCCAATATATACTGTACATTTATTCTATCTATCCATCCATCCATACATACATACATACATACATACATACATTCATCCATTTTCTTTACCACTTATCCTCACTAGGATCGCAGGCATGATGGAGCCTAGCCCAGCTATCTTCAGGGAAGAGGTGGGGTACACGCTTAACTGGTCACCAGTGAGTCCCAGAAGACACAGAAACGAACAACCATTTGCACTCAAATACAGACCTACAGGCAATTTCAAAGTCTTCAGTCATCTTACCATGCATGTTTTGGGATGTGGCAGGAAATCAGAGTACTCCACAGCAGTGGGGCTGGGATTTAAACCCCAGTCCTCAGAACAGGAGGCAGATGTGCTAACTAGTCTCTCACTGTGGCGCCCATTGTTTATTATCTGATACAAAAATAAATATCTACCTATAAAAATCTATACCTGGTACTGTTTTTACTGGTGTCGTTTTTTTAAAATGCAAAACTAAGTAGTAACTTGAAAGAGAGCAAGTAAAACCACAGTTTAAAATATTTCACAATACTAACAAATCACCCAATACATTTACATATGATTGACAGATTGAAGTAGAGACTGTTGCAGCAAACATCCACCCAATAGCCAGTCACGCAAAAGTTGATCACCTTGAGGTAAAAGTGACTCGGCCTTCTTTGCCTCCATTACCTGTGACACTGGACTTCAGAGGTTCTGGTCTATTTGAACCTGAGACCAGACTGGGTTTGTAAATACAGCACTCACTCTGCTAATTTAAAGACAAACAATGAATTGCGCTTTTCCATATTAGACTTGCTACCAGTGTTCCACTTCATCTGTTCTAAAGCAGTCTTAATGTGTGCAGGAATGCCCACCTGCCTTTTGTGTATATGTATCAGAGGGAGTGTATACTGTGATGACACAGGCCTCAAACAGATACCACCCCTGCCAAAGGACACAAGGCATTTTTATGGGCGTTTCAACAGCATCCGACACGTCAGGAACAATGACTTCATAAACCTAAGTGGGAAACCAGTTTGGCAACAACCAATTCTATTGTAATGCTAATACAATTACACATGAAAAAAAACTTTTTTTTTTTTTTAATTGTTGGATTTATTTATAGGTAGGCTTCAGTCTATTGACCTCACCGGAAACCAGATTACTGAAATGGATGAAGATGTGTTTCGCCCGCTACAGCAGCTTCATGACTTGTTGTTAGCTGACAACAAACTACAGGCCTTGCCAGAACTTCCACTTACCTTGAAGCACATTGATCTACAAAACAACAAACTGATCAGCAGAGGAATCCATTCAGAGTCTTTCAAGGTACATACTTTGTTGTTCAACATAAATCATATCTACAGATGACACACTCATGTGAAATGCAACATTCATTCATTCATTCATTACAAGAGGAAATGTTTACTGTACACCATGACACAATTCTACTACATTTTCAATGCAAAAAAATAAATGAATAAATAAATATAAAAACTAGCAGATGTATCCATCCATCCATTTTCTTCACCGCTTATCCTCACGAGGGTCACGGGGAGTGCTGGAGCCTATCCCACCGGCCGAGGGGCAGGAGCGGGGCACACACTGAACTGGTTGCCAGCCAATCGCAGGGCATATAGAGACAAACAGCCACACTCACAATCACACCTAGGGGCTCGTTAGAATGTCAAATTAATGTTGCATGTTTTTGGGATGTGGGAGGAAACCGGAGTGCCCTGAGGAAACCCACAAAGCCAGGGGGAGATCATGCAAACTCCACAGAGGCGAGTCCAGGAATGAAACCAGGACCTCAGAACTGTGAGGCCAATGCTTTATCAGGAGCTCCAACGTGCCGCCCCAAGCAGAAGTATTGTAGTTGGAATTCCCTGACATTTAGAATTGCATGTTGTACATTATAGTGCTCTGAAACAAGCTTTAAAAAATTTCATTCAACTGGACCTTTAATTTTTAATTGAGGACCTATGCTATTTACGAGAACTCCATTTGCAAGTATTCCCTGTCGTCTTAATGATTCCTGAATAGTTTTAGGAAGAGGGGAAAATGTAGTTGTACAGTACGCAGTCTTTTTTTTTTTTCAAAATGATGTCAGCACAAGACTTTCTAGCAAATATTGATGCAGGGTCCGATGTTTAGCGTTTTAAAATGGTGGGAGAAAGTAATGCGTTTAGGATCAATTGGCCCTGTCAGAACCTGTACAGACCCCTGTATATTCATGATATAACATTTTAAGTGTGAGCAATTATTTCATATTTCGCATCTTTATATCATTGTAATTGAGACCGTCATAGGTGTGACTGTGAATAGTTGTTTGTTTCTATGTACCTTGCAATTGGGTGGCGGAGAGCTCAGGGTGTACTCTGCCTCTCGCCCAGTCAGCTGGGATAGGCTCCAGCATCTCCGTGACCCTAGTGAGGGTACGTAGTTTGGGAAATTAATGGATGAATGAGTGAATGAATGATGATTATATGCATGTGGTGAAAGGACTCCTTTGAAAATTAGATTATGCATCCCGAGGGGCTATCACTGAGATTAATAAATACATAAATATAAAGGCGCCTAAGAGAAAAGGAACGAGATGCCACTGGTAAACAAATCAAACCCAGAGCAAGTTAAAACCCTCATCGACAATGTTCTGGTAGCCATCAATAAGAATGCATCTCTGCTGTCAGTTTAACAAATTCACAGTGACATGGCAAAGGACCTGAGTATACCAGAAAGCTGACAAAAGTTATGCCTTTGATTTTAATTCAATCAGTCAACTTAATAGATTGGTTAATCAATCCATTAGTAATGTTAAAGTGCCACCTTGGCACATCTTCAGAATGGCTGAAAGCTCAGAGTAGAGGGCAAAAAAAGCAAGTTCTGTATTCTAAATACAGGGAGCAAAATAACGTTTCCCATCAAACTGGATCATGGTGGCGCAGCTGTAAAGCTGTAAATCATTAGCCATGCTAATGTCCGATATTCTCTGTTCAACAATGTATAGGGACAGTTGAAGGTCTGATACCATTTGTTTAAGATTTTTATTTTCAGGACACATTTCAGTGACATCACTGAGGCATTTAAAAAAAAATAGTTTTAAATCTATGTTTTTTTATCTTTCCAATGTTCCAAGCCACTTGATCTGATGCAAGGATTAATCTCTGGATGCTTCATTATTTTTTTATTAAAACTGCATCTGCTTTTCTGTGTGATTTTTAAAAGTGACTAACTTGTGACTGGAAACTTTAGTCCATTTTGGAAATTCCATGTGGATGTTAGTGTGGAGTGAGCTGAAGTGAAGATTTGAAACTGTGAAATGTGCTAGACGTCTGACACAAAAGGCTGAGGGTGGCTTGCAGTTGCCCCCCCCCCAAAAAAAAAAGTGCTCTGCCGCTCTAGTAAAAATCATTTCCATGTTTTCATTTAACTGTGCATTTTACCAGTCAATCAATGTTCCTATGCCCACCTATGATCATGAGCTGTGGGTTGTGACTGAAAGGACAAAATGCCGGATACAAGCAGCCGAAATGAATTTCCTCCACAGGGTGTTCAGGTTCTCCATTAGAGATAGGGTGAGAAGCTTTTCTCATCTGAGAGGGGCTCAGTGTCTGCACCTCTGCATTGAGAGGAGCCAGATGAGGTGGCTGGGGCATCTCATTCGGACGGCTCCTGAACGCCTCCCTTGTGAGGTATTCTGGGCACATCCCACTGGAAAAAAAACCCCGGGGATGACCCAGGACACGCAGGAGAGCCTACCTGTATGTCTCTCAGCTGGCCTGGGAACGCCTCGGGATTCCTCGGGAAGAGATGAAGGAAGTAGCTGGGGAAAGGGAAGGCTGGGCATCCCTGCGAAAGCTACTGTCACCATGACCCGACACAGAAAAGTGGTAGAAGATGGATGGATCTGCATTTTTCTCTGACATTTTGAGACTGAAGTTGACTAATTATTTTCTCCAAAGATCACCTACCGCCTGGGAAACTTGGTTAGGAGATGCAGGGGAGCCGTATTCTCCGTGCCAAGGTCGTCCTACTTGGGGTTAAATCTTCCTTCTCTTGTTGCACACCTGAGCTAGGTGGTGGGAACAGTAAACAGTAACAACTGTAATAAACTCAAGCAAAGCACACACGCAAATACCGTAATAAACACAAGCAAATCGCTTGCACATGCACAAAAACAGAACTTTTATATGCTTTTGTGACTTTACGAGAGCCACATTAAAAGAGGTAAAGAGCTGCATGCTGCTCCAGAGCCACGGGTTGGCCACCCCTATGTCTACTCCAAAGAATATCACTACAGAGAACAAGAAAAACAGTCCACAAATGGTTTACACGATGCACAATGAACACTGCATGACAAAGGAGGGTGGAAAAGTACAAATTAAATTGGAATATTAACTGAGATCTCGTAACAGGCAGTCAATTCAAATGGCCCATGTTTGATCCTTCTTGATCATGAAAAAAGTCAACTAGTGCTGACATTCCCAGATAATAAATAAAATCTCAAATACAATTCTCTAATTGCTCATTCAGAGCACCTCTTTGATCAATTGAAAAATATTATGTTCTTGTTCAGTCTCCCGATGCGACCATACACAATTGTCACTGTCTGGTTCACTGGGAACATTTTAGAATGCACTGGGTGCAACTACTGCTTAATTTCCAAATAGTTGCCCCAACAAGTTTGTTTAGTCTTAGTGAATAATAGATGGAGAAGAAGATCGACAAATCAATTTTGGGAGGAACACAGCTAAAACGATGGATAAAGCTAAGCTTAAAAAAAGTTCTTAGAGACTAAATTACCAGTAGCTGATTGAATTGAAAGAAAAAAATTTTGATCAGTATTTCGAAGAGGTTTTGGGGTTTATGGAAATTGCAGGGCCAGGGGCAACAGCCTGTTTTTGCCCAACAGTAGTATGGTTTCCATTGTGCTTATATGTGGGAGGTTATAAAATCAGCAAAACTCTCTATATATTATATTTATATAAAACTGGACTGAAACTATATATATATATATATATATATGTATATATATATATATATATATATATATATATATAAAACGGATCAGTCGTGGCCCGGGTTAACAACCCCACCACCCTCCTAGCACCGTCAACGTTCAGGGCGTCGGTGGAAATTTAGCTGCTGTCGGTTGAAGACAAAGATTCATCGGCAGGAGAAGAAGAAGAAGAAGAGGAATGCACAGAGCCTGCACCTGAGTGTAAGGACTTTGAATGTTGGGACTATGACAGGAAAAGCTCAGGAGGTGGTTGGCATGATGATTAGGAGAAAGGTTGATGTATTGTGCATCCAAGAGAGCAGGTGGAAAGGGAGTAAGGTTAGAACGTTAGGAGCAGGGTTTAAATTATTTTACCATGGAGTAGAGAAATGGAGTAGGCGTTATTTTAAAAGAGCTGGCGAAGAACATCTCGGAGGTAAAAAGAGTATCAGATAGAGTGATGAGGCTGAATTTTGAAATTGAGGGTGTTATGTATGTTCTGATTAGTGGCTATGCCCCACAGGTAGAATGTGACCTCGAGTTGAAAGACAAATTCTGGAAGGAACTAGATGAAGTAGTGCTGAGCATCCCAGACAGAGAGAGAGTTGTGATTGGTGCAGATTGTAATGGACCTGTTGGTGAAGGAAACAGGGGCTATGGAAGAAGTGATAGGTATCTAGGAAAGGAAACTTTGAGGGACAGATGGTAGAATTTGCAAAAAGGATGGAAATGGCAGTAGTGAACACTTATTTCCAAAAAAGGCAGGGACATAGAGTGACTACAAGAGCAGAGGAAGAAGCACGCAGGTGGATTATTTGTGCAGACGATGTAATCTGATGGAGGTCACTGACTGGAAAGTATTAGTAGGGGAGAGTGTAGCTTGACAGCATAGGATGGTGGTGTGTAGGATGATTCTGGTGGTGGGGAGGAAGATTAAGAAGACAAAGGTAGAGCAGAGAACCATGTGCTGGAAGCTGAGAAAGGAAGAATGGTTTGTGGTCTTTCAAAACGAGGAGAGACAGCCTCTCAATGGACAGGAAGAGCTCCCAGAAGACTGGACTACTACAGCAAAGTGATCAGAGAGACAGGCAGGAGAGTACTTGGGGTGTCTTCTGGTAGGAAAGGGGAGAAGGAGACTTACTGAGAGGACTGAGGAGAGGCGAAAGGATTACATTGAGATGCAACGTAGGGCAAACGAAGAGGTGGCGAAGGCTAAACAAGAGGCATATGATGACATGTACACCAGGTTGGACTGAAAAAAAGGAGAAAAGTTTCTACAGGTTGGCCAGAGATAGAGAAGGGAGGGTTGTGCAGCGAAACCATCAGAAATTAGGGAAAATAGACATTTTTGAGTGAGCCTGTTAGGGTTGATCAAGTCCTATATAGCTCGAAACCTAATTTAATAATAAGGGTTTTCGGGATTACGGATAAATTGTCAAGCCAACTTGCCCTTCATAGGTAACCATGTAATATCGCTGTTATTATCCTGCCATTACCTTATTATACTAGTTTTAGTTGCGCCCAATCTCAAAAGGAGTCGTCAAATTAAGCATTCCAAGTTGGCAAATACTTTCTCCCCGCCAGCTTGCCACACGACTATTACAACTATAGAAAGACCTTGTCTCTTTGTCAGCGAAAACTGAACAAAAAGCCCCGAACTTCCGTATCCAAGGTTTTTATAGCTTTTTGGTGGAAGAATCTGGAAAATGTTGTTTGAATCCATGCCTAGTGGGAAGGGCCTCCCTTGGTTCATCCTATCGGGCCCCATGCGCCATTCATCGCTTGACTTGTCACGCCCTTCTGAGCTTCACTCAATTTTGTCATTCTCCCTTTTATTAATAAATGCATCTTTAAAAAATGTAACGACAACTCGCGTTTGGTTTCACAATAGTTTTGAACAATAGCATAAATGTATCAACATTCTTGTGAATACAATCCTCTCATGCATTCTCAGGCTTGTTTTAGTTGGTTGCTCATCATGTGTTGCCTTGTTTGAGAGAGACAGCCATACACAGGATATATTCTTTTCACAAAGCTGTTTCAAAGCATCTTATTTTCTGCTAAAAGTTTAATGGAAAAATAGTTGAAATCTATTTCTGCTTGCAGACATCCTGCGTGGTGATTCGAGTGTGACGGGCTTTCTGTTCAGTAACTTGATCCTGCAACCGTCTTGAAAAACGTTTGGTGTGACCCGACAGCTGCATCCTGCTGCCGTCTTTATATCAGAAATAAGATGTGAATACAAAGATATAACAATAATTTGGTTCTTAAGGTTGCTAACCCCGATATATGTATGTAATACAAAGATATGAAAAATAATCAGGTTTTTAAATTGTTACTGACTTTGGTATACATATGCAATGCAATGAGAAGCTTAGTGGGTAGGCTACGTTTATCAGAGAGATCTTTGCCGTACTGGTGACCCAATCAAGTATAATTTTGTTTGGCGACATCTGGTGTTCAATTTGAGATTTTGTGCTAGGGCTCAGCTCAACACATGGACTAAGCCATACACCCCAAATGTTATCAATTCGCTCCATTGCTATTTGTGGTATAGCAACCTATCTGACAATTGGTAGAAGGGTGCTGAGGATGGAGCTGCCAGGAAAAAGAGCGAGAGGAAGACCAAAGTGAAGGTTGATGGATATTATGAGGGAAAACATGAGGGCAGATGGTGTTCAAGAGGAAGATGCAGGATATAGGCTAAGATGAGAAAAGATGACACGCTGTGGCAACCCCTCACACGACACGCCGAAAGGAAAAGAAGAAGTGCTGTTGTGCTATTTCTGCTTTTTTAAAGAGTACATTGTACATTCTGCAAGTGAGCACCTGCTCCTCTGTGTCTCGCTCATACATTTAAATGAGAAATTTACAATCCAGCATTTATCACTGAAATCATAATTGAGTACAAAAGAAAATTCATATAAACCACTAAACCAGAGAGGCAAATAATTTTATGCAATCATTTTTTATTTTTTACTCTTAATAATAAAGGTGAGGCTCTGCCTCCCTCGCCTCCTAAGACTGCACATAGTGTATTTGAACCACAGCAATTAAGTGCAAACATGTAGTTTAAGGTATTGTGTTTTTCTCATGGGGAGAGCCACGGGGTGGCCAGGGGATCAACGTAGCCGCCCACTGTTAACAAGTGGCTTTCAATGGGTTTGATTAGCACTCCCCATTCTATGTTGACGATTGGTTTTCCTGGCCATCCACTGAAAGTTGGGCCACCCCACTGGATGAAATTACTGTCTCCACAACCCAATTTCTCAGGTTGTTAGGATATTGAGATATTTCGTTTGGGGCATTTTTATTGTACCATTGTATTGTTATAAAAGTGTATTTCTCATTTATATAGGATATGAGTCAGCTGGAATACCTCTACCTATCTAATAATAAACTGGATTATATTCCAACACCACTGCCATTGAGTCTCAGAGTTTTGCACCTAAAGGTAAGTACACATGTAAAAGTGTCAGAGTATTTTTGAGGTTATATATCATAGACTTTTTCCTTGTCTTCATACAGTGTGTAATTATCTGTATCACTCAAACCTTTGATGATACTTAATTGATTTCCATGGAATATTATGATGAGATGTAAAATTATTGCCCCAAGAATTATATTAATGTGATTGATTTCTTCTGATTACTCCCATACCCTGTCTCTCACTGTCCCTCACTCATACTGGATTGCAATACATGTTACCACTTCATTAAACAGGGAAAGAGTAGTGGAGGGTAGACTCAGGACAGAAGTAAGTATCTGCAAGCAACAGTATGGTTTCATGCCTAGAAAGAATATTTTAGATGCATTATTTGCCTTGAGGACACTCGTGGAAAAGTGCAGAGAACGTCAGAAGGAGTTGTGTCTTTGTGGCTCTAGAGAAAGCCTATGACATAGTACCAAGAGAGGAACTGTGGTACTGTGTACAGAGAAGGTCAGAAGGAGCTGTGTCTTTGTGGCTCTAGAGAAAGCCTATGACAAAGTACCAAGAGAGGAACTGTGGTACTGTGTGCGGAAGTCTGGTGTGGTGGAGAAATATGTTAAAATAGTACAGGACATGTATGAGGGCAGCAGAACAGTGGTGATATGTGCCGTAGGTATGACAGAAGAATTTAAGGTGGAGGTGGGACTACATCAGGGATCCTCTCTGAGTCCCTTCCTGTTTGGTGCGGTAATGGATGAGTTGACAGATGAGATTAGACTGGAAAACCCTTGAACCAATATGTTTGCAGATGATATTGTCATTTGCAGTGAAAGCAGGGAGCAGGCAGAGGAACAATTAGAAAGATGGAGGCACACACTGGAAAGGAGAGGAATGAAGATTAGCCCAAGTAAAACAGAATATATCTGCATGAATGAGAAGGACAGAGGGGGGAGATTGAAGCTCCAGGGAGAAGATTTAAAATACTTGGGGTCAACAATACAGAGCAATGGTGAGTGTGTTCAGGAAGTGAAGAAACGGGTCCAAGCGGGGTGGAACAGATGTCGGATGGTGTCTGGTGTTCTATGTGAAAGAAGAGTCTCTGCTAGGATGAAGGCCAATGTTTATAAAACAGTGGTGAGGCCGGCCATGATGTATGGATTAGAGACGGTGGCACTGAAGAAACAACAGGAAGCAGAACTGGAGACAAAAATGAAGATGTTGAGGTTCGCTCATTAGAGAGACAGCCAAAGTTGAATGTTTTGGAGACAAGGTTAGAGAGAGCAGACTTCGATGGTTTGGACATGTCCAGAGGTGAGAGAGTGAGTGTATTGGTAAAGGGTCCTGAGGACTGAGCAGCCAGGCAAAAGAGCGAGAGGAAGACCAATTTGAAGGTTGATGGATGTTGTGAGGGAGGTCATGAGGACAGTGGGTGTTAGAGAGGAAGATGCACAAGATAGGCTTAGATGGAAAAAGATGACACGCTGTGGCGACCCCTAACGGGACAAACAGAAAGGAAAAGAAGATGAAGAAGTGGTGAGACTTGGTTAAAAAAAAAACAATTATTTGGAGGCTTTGTAATTAATATCAAATATTGTATTTTTAATCATGTGACAATATTTATTTTATTTTACAACTTTTATACTACTGAATCAAATTGACACAGACACTCTCATTTAATGCATAAAAATGTATTTAAATTAAAATGTAATTCAATACAAAACCATACAAATACAAATAAAATAAAGCAAAAGTCGATCAAAATTAAATAGGCCATTTCAGCATACACCATTTTTTCTCCAGGTTAAACTGCCATTTTAGGATAACTTTTTAGAAGTGTATTTGAATACTAACTTTAAATGGATTAAAAATAGCCACAATTACGTAGAAATGCTTATATTTTGGGTAGAAAAACTACAAATTAAAATGGTTATTCAAAAGGCCTAAAACTCTTATGTACCCTTAGCAAACTTAGTTTCCACCTAAGTGCATAATATTCTAAACAGTTTTGTGCGAAAAATAGAAAACCCGTTGGTCTCACATTACCTCCACGACTACCTTCTCTCCCTCTCATACAGCCAGTTGTGAAGACAAATTTGCCTCTTCCCTCGAATTGAGCATTGCGAATCAAAAACCCATAAGAACTGGAAATAACATTCTACTAGTCCTGGAATAGTTCAGATTCATGTACACCGAAGAAAATAAGTATTTGAATACCCTGCTATATTGCAAGTTCTCCCACTTAGAAATTATGGAGGTGTCTGAAATTTTCATTATAGGTGCATGTCCACTGTGAGAGAGATAATCTAAAAAGAAAAATTCATAAATTACAAAGTATGTTTTTTTAAGGATTTATTTATGTAATACAGCTGCAAATAAGTATTTGAACACCTGTCTATCAGCTAGAATTCTGACCCTCAAAGACCCGTGAGTCCGCCTTTAAAAATCCAACTCCACTCTATTTTCCTGAATCAGATGCACCTGTGTCAGGTCATTAGCTGCATAAATACACCTGTCACCCCATACAATCAGTAAGACTCGCACTTCTAACATGGCCAAGACCAAAGAGCTGTCCAAAAACATTAGAGACCAAATTGTACAACTCCACACGGCTGGAAAGGGCTACGAAGAAATTGCCAAGCACCTTGGTGAAAAAAAGGTCTACTGTTGGAGCAATCATTAGAAAATGAAAGAAGCTAAACAACCCCCATGCAAGATATCACCTTGTGGGGTCTCAGTGATCCTTAGAAAGATGAGGAATCAGCCCAGGACTACAAAACAGGACTTGGTCAATGACCCGAAAAGAGCTGGGACCACCGTTTCCAAGGTGACTGTTGGTAAAAAGATATCATGGTTTGAAATCATGGTTTGAAATCATCCAAGCACCGAAGGGTCCCCTGCTTAAACCAGCTCGTCATTTGGATGATACAGAGGAGTCATGGGAGCAAGTTTTGTGGTCGGATGAGACAAAAATGGAACTTTTAGGTTAGCTGCGTCTCTTACAGTTGTATATGAAGGAGGGTGTTCCGCTGGCGGTCTATGGATACCGGGGCAATCGTACATTACATGCTCCGCAGTCTCGTCCCCCAGGCCGCATTTTCTGCAGATGGTGTCCACCGCTCTGCCGATCTTGGCCAACCAGTACTTCAGGGTGGTATGGTGACCAATGTCACTTGGTCTTTGCATCCGTAGGTCATTTCCACTTGTCGACCAATCCGGCTGCCTCGGTCACCGTAGATTGGCTGGGTTCGTTCATGGAATGCCGGGGCACCCCTTGACGCCCTATGGATTATTGCTTTTGCTGTGCCGTAATAGTGGTCGACTTCAGTTTGGTCCGCGATCAATCCAGCTTTCACCTGGGCAACAGTACTGCTTCTGCTGCTGCTGGTCGACAACCACTGAGGCATTGTCGATCGGCCGCTGTTGCTGGTGGTTGAGCACTGCTGAAGCATGGTCGATAGGCAGCTGCTTCTGGTGCTGCTGGTCGACAACCACTGAGGCACTGTTGCATAGGCCGCAGTTGCTGCTGCTGCTGCTGGTCAAACACTGCCGAGGTTTGCTCGATTGGGGGCAGCTGGCATGGTCAATACACTCCAGCTGATACACCTGTTGGTGGGAGCACTGCTGAGGCATGGTTGATAGGTGGTAACTGCTGCTGGTTGAATACTGCCGTGGCATTGTTGATCGGTGGTGGTTGATGCTATTGGTCGAGCACCGCCAAGGCATTGGCAAAAGTTGGTGGCTGCTGCTGCTAGCGGTTGAGAACCGCTGAGGCATGAGTGAGAGGCAGGAGCTGCTGCTGCTGGTTGAGCACCAGCGAGACATGGGCGAGAGCGGGCTTGGGTTTGAGCACCACCAAGGCATGGGCGAGAAGCGGCTCAGGGTCAGGCAATGCTGAGGCATAAGCAAGTGGAAGCTCGGGGTCAGGCTCCGCCGAGCCATGAGCAAGAGGCAGCTGGAGGTCCGACTCCACCAAGGCATGAGTAAGAGGCGGCTGGGGGTCAGGCTCTGCCGCAGCATGAGGAAGAGGCAGCTTGGGGTCAAGCTCCACCGAGACATGAGGAAGAAGCGGGTGGGGGTCAGCAAGTCCCTCCTCAGCCTGCTGGCATTGAGTCTTGGTAGGAGTGGATACATCTCAGGCACCACTGTATTTTTTAATAAGCCAGCTGGTTCTGGCTTGGACAGATCACAAGCCTATCAAGGGAAGACACTGTTACAACTCCACTTTTAAATGCACGAAAAATAATAGCTCCTTTGTTACTTCCTATTAGGGCAACAACATCCAGTCCCTGCATGAAGACACCTTCTGTAACAGCCACGATCGTCACTTCAGTCGGTGGAACCTGGAGGACATCCGCCTGGATGCCAATCCTTTGGACGTCAATCTCTTTCCTCAGGCCTATTTCTGCCTGCCACGCCTGCCTGTAGGAAGTCATTAATATTTACGGTTAAAAAGGGATTAAAAAAAACACCACTTTCATTCGTATATAAAAGTTGATAGAATGTTTGATTCTTAAATAGTGTATCATCATCCAGTTGACTGCAGAGGTTGTGATTTGAGATTGACTGATGTGCTTCATGGGATTTTTCGGGGACTCCAGTTCTGTCCCTCATTCCAAAACATTAATGACAGGTTAATCAGAGACTCTAAATTATCCATAGGTATGAATGTGAGTTTGCCAGGCAACCAGTTCAGTGTGTACTCCGCCTCTCATCCAAAGTCATCTGGGATAGGCTCCAGCACAACAGTAACCCGAATGAGGATATAGGGTACAGAGAATGGATGGATGGATGGATGGATAGTGACTGTCCTCTTTTGTAGCTGACAATCTGCCGTGTTAGTGAGGTCGCCATAGATTAGTGAGGAGGCCTTGAAAAGAACACCACTCTTGAGTCATTGATGAATAGCCACAAAGATCTCTTTAAACGATTAACTATTGTTATGCAAATAATAATTATCAGAATCTTAGTACACGGTTGAATACAGAACAGATTGAATACAATATAAAGACAAGATATTTATTGTTCAAACTGATCAACTTTGTTTTGCAAATGTTCACTCATTTTGAACTTAATGCTTACAACTAGATCCCAAAAAGCTGGGACAGAATCTTGTTTACCACTGTGTTATATCACATCTCTTTTCAACAATAATCAATAAGCATTTGGGAATGGAAGACACGATATATTGAACCTTTGAAGATGGATTTTTTTTTCTCCATTCTTACTTTATGCACAGCTTCAGTTGTTTAACAGTCCAGGGTCTCCATAGTCGTATTTTCATGTTTCATATCGTGCCACACATTTTCAGTGTGAGATAGCTCTATATGGCGACCAGGCCCGCCTTGTAATTACATTATTTTATGACAAAGCCATGCCGTGGTAACATGTAGAATGTGGCTTGGCATTGTCGTTCTGGAACCCCTGAAAAAGATGTTGCTTGGATGGCAGCATATTGTTAGTCTTCTTGTCCTTTTGGTTTGTCACGTTAGGGGTCGCCACAGCGCATATTTTTTTCCATGTAAGCCTATCTCCTGCATCTTCCTCTCTAACACCAACTTCCCTCATGTCTTCCCTCACAACATCCATCAACCTTCAAATTGGTCTTCCTCTCGCTCTTTTGCCTGGCTGCTCAGTCCTCAGCACGCTTCTACCAATATAGTTACGCTCTCGCATCTGGACATGTCCAAACCATTGAAGTTTGCTCTCTTGAGCCTAATTTCCAAAACATCCGGCTTTGGCTGTCCCTCTAATGAGCTCATTTCTAATCCTATCCAACCTGCTCACTCCGAGAGAGAACATCAACATCTCCATTTCTGCCACCTCCAGTTTTGTTTCCTGTTGTCTCTTCAGTGCCACTGTCTCTAATCCGTACATCATTGATGGCCTCATCAGTTTTTTATAAACTTCGCTCTTCCACCAAACACCTTCTGCTAGCTGTTCCAACATGCTAGGACGCATTTTGTTCACTTCCTAACCACACTCACCACTGCTCTGGATTGTTGACACCAAATATTTGAAGTTGTCCACCCTCGCTATGTCTTCTCCCTGGAGCCTCACTCTTATTCCTCCACCTCTCTCATTCATGCACACACAGTGAAGAAAATTAGTATTTGAACACCCTGCTATATTGCAAGTTCTCACACTTAAAAATGATGGAAGGGTCGGAAATTTTCATTGTAGGTGCATGTCCACTGTGAGAGACAATCTAAAAATAAAAACCCAGAAATGTATGATTTTTTTAAGGATTTTTTTTTTTTGTGTGTGTGATACAGCTGCAAATAAGTATTTCAACACCTGAGAAAACCAATGTTAATATTTGGTACAGTAGACTTTGTTTGCAATTACAGAGGTCAAACGTTTCCTATAGTTGTTCACAAGGGTTACATACACTGCAGGAAGGATTTTGGCCCACTCCTCCTCACAGATCTTCTCTCGATCAGACAGGTTTCTGGCTGTCGCTGAGAAACACGGAGTTTCAGCTCCCTCCAAAGATTTTCTATTAGGTTTAGGTCTGTAGACCTGCTAGGCCATGCCAGAACCTTGATATGCGTCTTATGGACCCACTCCTTGGTTTTCCTGGCTGTTTGCTTTGGGTCATTGTCATGTTGAAAGACCCAGGCACGACCCATCTTCAATGCTCTGATTGAGGGAAAGACGTTCCCCAAAATCTCCCAATTCATGGCCGCGGTCATCCTCTCCTAATACAGTGCAGTCATCTTGTCCCATGTGCAGAAAAACACCCCCAAAGCATGATGTTACCAGTCCAATGCTTCACAGTAGGGATGGTGTTCTTGGGATGGAACTCATCAGTCGTTTTCCTCCAAACACGGTTAGTGGAATTATGACCAAAGAAGTTCAATTTCGGTCTCATCTGACCACAAAATTTTCTCCCATGACTCTTCCGTATCCTTCAAATGATCATTGGCAAACTTAAGACGGGCCTTGACATGTGCTGGTTTAAGCTGGGGAACCTTCCGTGCCATGCATGATTTCAAACCATGACGTCTTAGTGTATTACCAACAGTGACCTTGGAAATGGTGGTCCCAGCTTTTTTTCAGGTCATTGACCAAATTCTGTCGTGTAGTCCTGGGCTGATTCCTCACCTCTCCAAGGATCATTGAGACCCCACAAGGTGATATCTTGCATGGCTCCACTACGATTGAGATTTACCATGATATTTCGCTTCTTCTACTTTCCCATGATTGCTTCAACGTGGACCTTTTTTCACCAAGCTGCTTGGCTATTTCTCAATATTCCTTTCCACCCGTGTGGAGTTGTACAATTTTGTCTCTGGTGTCTTTGGACAGTTCTTTGTTCTTGGCCATGTTACAAGTGCGAGTCTAATTGATTGTATTGGGTGGACAGGTGTCTTTATGCAGTTAACGACCTCACACAAGTGAATCTGATTCAGAATAATAGAGTGGAGTTGGATTTTTAAAGGCGGACTCACAGGTCTTTGAGGGTCAGAATTCTAGCTGATAGACAGGTGTTCAAATACTTATTTTCAGCTGTATTACATAAATAAATCCTTAAAAAAAACATACTTTGTAATTCATGAATTTTTCTTTTTAGATTATCACAGGTCACGATAATAAATCGTTAAAAAAATCAGACATTGTGAGTTCTGGATTTTTCTTTGTAGATTATCTCTCACAGTGGACATGCACCTACAGTGAAAATTTCAGACCCCTCCATGATTTCTAAGTGGGAGAACTTGCAATATAGCAGGGTGTTCAAATACTTATTTTCTTCACTGTATCATCTGTTTTACTTCAGCTAATCTTCATCCACTTGCTCCTCCACCTGCTCCCTTATTTCATTGCGGATCACAATGTCATCTGCAAACATTATGGTCCAAGATGATTCCATTCTAATCTCACCTGTTAATTTATCCATTATTGCATCAAAAAGGAAGGGACTCAGAGACTCTTTTGTCACACAGAACACCAAGCACCTTCTGCTTGCTGTTTCACCCTGCTTGGACCCATTTCTTCACTTCCTTCCCGCACTCACCGTTGGTCTGTATTGTTGACCCCAAGTATTTGAAATTGTCCACTCTCGCTATCTCTTCTCGCTAGAGCTTCACTCTTTGCCCTCCACCCCTCTCATTCATGCACATATACTATGTTTTACTCCGGCTAATCTTCATACCTATCCTTTCCAGTGCGTGCCTCCGTCTTTCTAATTGTTCCCCCACCTGCTCCCTCCTTTCACTGCAGATCACAATATCATCTGCGAACATTATGGTCCAAGGGGATTCCAGTCTAACCTCATGTGTCAGCCTATCCCTGATGCACTCCCACCTCCACCTTAAATTCTTATGTCACACCTACCTCACCAGTGTTCTTCTGCCCTCATTCATGTCCTGTATTATTCTGATATATTTCTCTACCACACCAGATTTATGCATACAGTACCACTGTTCCTCTCTAGGTACTTTGTCATAGACTTTCTCTAGAAAGACACAATGTCGCTCATTCTGACCTTCTCTGTACTTTTTCACTAGCATCCTCAAGGCAAATAATGCATCTGTGGTACTCTTTCTAGGCATCTGTGGTTTTATTTCTTACTCTGTCCTGTCTAGCCTTCACGACTCTTTCCAACAATTCATTGTGTGGCTCATCAACTTTATTCCTCTATAGTTCCCACAGCTCTGCAAATCACCTTTGTTCTTAACAATGGCAACTAGCACACTTTTCCTCCATTCTTCAGGCATCTTCTCGCCTGCTAGTTTTCTGTTCAGTAAGGTGGTCCATTTCTCTCACTTTCTTCATTCATCGATTTCTCAAAGTATTATTTCCATCTATTTTGTACACTACTGGCACCAGTCAACACATTTCCATCGCTATCCTTAATCACCCTTACCTGCTGCACAACCTACCCATCATCATCCCTCTGTCTGGCCAACCTGTAGAGATCCTTTTTCTCCTTCTTTCGAGTCCAATCGTGTGTACATGTCATCATATGCCTCTTGTTTAGCCTTCACCACCTCTACCTTTGTCCTACGTCGCATCTCAATGTATTCATTTTGCCTCTGCTCAGTCCCCTGAGTAAGTCTCCTTCTTTCTTTTCCTCCCAGAAGACACTGCCAGTACCCTTCTACCTCTCTCTCTGATCACCTTGGCTGTAGTAGTCCAGTCTTCTGGGAGCTCTTCCTCTCCATTGAGAGGCTGTCTCACCTCTTTTCGAAAGGCTACACAACATTCTTGCTTTCTCGGCTTCCAGCACATGGTTCTCTGCTCTACCTTTGTCCTCTAAATCTTCCTCCTCACCACCAGAGTCATCCTACACATCCTCCTTGCTGCACATCATCCCAATTTCTATCCCTCAGTCTGGCGAACCATTAGAAATCCTTTTTCCTTCTTTTGTGTCCAACCTGGTGTACATATGCCTCTTGTTTAGCCTTCGCCACCTCAACCTTTGCCCTACATCGCATCACAATGTGTATATTTCTCCTCTCCTCAGTCCTCTCAGTGTCCCACTTCTTCACTAAACTCTTTTCTTCTATGACTTCCAGTATTTTGAGATTCCACCACCAAGGCTTCCTTCTCTTCTTTCCTACCAGAAGACACCCCAAGTACTCTTCTACCTGTCACTCATCACCTTGGCTGTAATAGTCCAGTCTTCTAGGAGCTTCTCCTGTCCACCGAAAGCATGTTTAATCTCTTTTCGAAAGACCGCACGTCTTCCTTTTTCACCTTCCACCACATGGTTCTCTGCTCTACCTTTATCTTCTTCATCTTCCTTTCCATCACTAGAGTCATCCTACACACCACCATCCCATGCTGTCGAGCTACAATCTCCCCTACAACTACCTTACATCATACTTCAGATGACATCATCTGCACAAAATATTATCCACCTGTGTAGTTTTACCTCTGCTCTTGTATGTCACCTTATGTTCCTTCCTCTTCTGAAAAAAAAGTGTTCATTACTGTCATTTCAATCCTTTTTCCAAAGTTCCCCACCATTTGTCCCTCAAACTTCCTTTCCTGGATGCCGTACTTAACATCACTTCTTCATGGCCCCCGTTTCCTTCACCAAGATGTCCTGTACAATCTACACAAATCACAGCTCTCTCTATGTCTGGGATGCTCAGCACTATTTAATTTAGTTCCTTCCAGAATGTAGCTTTCAACTTTAGGTCACATCTTACCTGTGGGCCATAGCCACTGATCACATTATAAGTAACACCCTCAATTTCAAGTGTCAGCCTCATCACTCCATCTGATACTCTTTTCACCTCAAAGACGTTCTTAGCCAGCTCTTCCTTTAAAATACCCCCTACTCCATTTCTCTTCTCATCTACTCCATGGTACAATAATTTAAACCCTGCTCCTAAAATTCTCGCCTTACTACCTTTCCACCTGCTCTCTTTGATGGACAATATATCAACCTTTCTCCTAATCATGAAGTCAACTAACTCCTGAGCTTTTCCTGTCATAGTCCCAACATTCAATGTCGCTACACTCAGTTCAGTAGGCTCTGTGCATTCCTTCTCTTCTTCTGCCATTGAATCTGGTTTCCTCCTCTTCTTTTTCTTCAACTCACAGTAGGTGAATTTCAACCAACGCCCTGCAGGTTAATGGTTCCGGGCACCGACGTTGTTAACCCGTCCTACGACTGTCACGACCCATCGGTGAGGGAAAGGACCCAAATGCAGGACTCCGGAGATGCAGAGGCAATTTGGGAAAAGTGTTTATTTGTTCCAAGGTTGGGGATCAGGCAGACAGTCAATTGGAGCAGCGGTAACCAGGACATCAGGTGTAGAAGGCAGGTCAGTGGGCAAGCAGGGATCGGTACACTGGCGATCAGTCGGGGAGAGCAGCAGTCTCAAGGGCGTCAAGCTTACGGGGTTGGTCAAAGGACAAGCGGAGGTCGGTACACAGGGGTTCAGGATCAAGAACAAATAGGTGCGGGAACAAGGCATGGACGGCAACGATCTGGCAAAGCCAGACCGTCCTATATACACACTGGGGCTAATTATCAACGATGAGGCGCAGGTGTGCACCTCCTAATCAACGCAGGTGTGGAGGGGACCTGCACAGCCAAGACTGGGACTGGCAGGACCATAACAACAACAGATCCAGTATGAGATTCTTTAGATGAATGCTCTTATCGTTTGGAAAAGTTTCACGCCGGATACCCATCCTGACGCAACCCTTTGCATTTATTCGGTTTTGGGACCGGCCTACTGATTGCACTGGCTTGTGCCCCCATGGCGCTGCATATTCTTAGTCTAATAGTATAATTATCTCGGTCATTTTTAATTTGGTGTCATGATGTCAGTAAAAAAAAAAACAGTTAATAAATTATGTTTTTTTTTTTATATGACACTTCAGATTCTCTGTCACCGAGGACATAAACTGAAAATCGTGAATAACGGCAACTGTATTCTTCCTGCTTGTTGAGTTTGTTGTTTTTTTCCTGGTTTCTCAAAAATGTTTGAAAAATAATTTGGGAAATGAATCTATTTGGCTCATGGTATGTTCCTCCATAACTCGTATGTACCTTTCAGTATTCATGGTGCCTTCCCTCACAAGGATGTAATTCATGCGATGGACACTAACACACCACAATTCCCTCATAGATGGTGGCTTTTGAACTTCAAAGGTCAAAAACAAAAGTTTTTCATCGAGAATTTGCTCAGGCAATTGTTCACAAAGTGTTGAACCCCATCCATATTTGTTTTGAACATTAAATATCTTGTCATTCTCATGTAGTCAATAAATAAATATAGATTTAAAAGATTTTGTAAATAATGGTATTTTGATTTTTTTGTTTTACACAATGTCCCAACTTCATTGGAATTGGGGTTTGTAATTTGTAATCTTTTAATCTGTTCCATATATGTTACCAGTTTAAAGTGAGACCTTATCTTTTGTAAGGGTATTAAATTGTGTATAGGTTGAAAATCATTTGCAAATCATTGGATTCTGTGTCAGTATGTTTTATACAATGTCCCAGTTCTATGGGAATTGGTATTTTTAGTTAAGGTTATCTTTTAATCTGTTCCAAATATGTTACCAGTTTAAAGTGCCAGCATCTTATCTATCACGCCATTCGAATATTTGATTGTCTAAAATGACTAAAGTCATCTTAAAATTTTAACATTCAATTTGTCAGCTTCTGCATATCTTTTGTGATTTGTACGTTAATATGATTGCATGTACAGTAATTATACGAACTACATCTCTAATGTGTCATATGAATGTGGTTGTATATGGTATCCATTTGAGCTTCACGTGTCCAGATCCTGAGCTGCAGCAGTTTGAGTGTCACGTTACTAAGCTGCAGCTGTCTGAGGACTAACACCTCTGGTGTAACTGCCTAAAAGCCGTCCCTCAAAACTGTACTAAGAATCCCACTTGGTCTTGGGCACTTGATGGCTGAACTAAACATCTATCCTAGCGTGTTGTCTATTTTGTCTAACTAGAGTAGTGTTAACTGATAATTTTCTGAAACGTTCCTGAGCCCTCATGACAATGTCCTTTACACAAATGTGTCCGTGTTTGTTGGGCTACGTAAGACATCCAAGTTCACCGGTTTTCATTGTTTTTTTTACCTTGCCGTTGACATGCAGAGATTTCTCAAGATTTTTTTTAATCTTTTGATGATAATGTAGACTGTAAATAATGAAATAAGTAAATTCCTTGTAATTGTATATTGTGAAAGGTTCTTAAACTTTTGAACTATTGTCACAAACTGTTGTTCAAAAACTGGTGAAACTCACCATTGTTTCTTGTGAACAAATGAGCCTTCCCGAGATGTTCCATTTATACCTAATCACAACACTCACCTGTTAACCAGTTCACCTGTAGAATATTCCAAAGAAGTGTTTTTTTAGCATTCCTCAACTTTAATAGCCCTTTGCTGCCCTGTCCCAGATAATTTGGGGAATATTTTCCAGGCATTAAATTGAAAATGAGGTAATAGTTACAAAAAAATGAAAAATAACCCAAAATGTTCATCAGTTTTAACAAATCTGTAGTCATTCTCATGTATTCAGTTAATTATAGTTTTAAAAGGTTTTGCAAATCATTGTATTCTGGTTGTTATTAATGTTTTTTTTTTTTTACATTTTACACAATGTTCAACTTCATTGCAATTGGGGTTTCCAGGATGCTAAGAAAGACACTAGGGATATGTGGCACTTTATATTTTTCATTGTAGAACTGTTGTAGAACATTGTAAAAATGTTTAAACCTAGTAGGTCCATCTCTCTCAAAGATAGGGACTTCCAGACAATAACCTCCCACCAGACTATATCTGTACATATCATGTCACATGTTACCATTGCCAAGTTCATTGTCTATATTTATTCTCTTGTCCAACAGTTGCTCAGTCAAGTAGTCCTCTGTAAGTAGAGTGGAGCGCTTTTCCCAGGACTCATGAAGATGAGTGGAAACGCTGCATGAACTTGTACAATAACAATTTTAGTTTTAAGTAAATAGTAAATTGTTGCAATGGCAGACTGTAGCAATCCCCCGTTATCATCCTTCATCATGGATGAAGAAACTCTGAAGAGAAAACAGAAGGAGAAGTTAAAGAAACTGATGGCCACAGGAGGCAATCCCAGACCTGCACGCTCTCTCCTCTTCTTGACACTTAGGAATCCCTTCCGACGGGCTTGCATCAGTATTGTGGAATGGAAGTATCCTCGTAGAAAGGCAAATGGATCAAAATAAATACCATGACGGGTAATTGGATAAGTACAGTTTTTGAATGAAATGTCATCTTTAGTTGGTACTTTATTTTTGAGTAAACTAAAGAGTGTGAGCAGAAATGTATTTAAATTCCATCCATTTTAAAATTTAAAAAATGTCCTTGAGGCACCAAAAACAGTTCACAATACAATGACGATCAAAAAGGGACATGATTCTTAGTCATGATTAAAAAGTATAACAGTTGGAATTTTCCTAAAAATAACTTTCAGACCTTTTGAAATCATTATCCTACTGGCCATTTTTGCCAACTGTGTGGCCCTGGCTGTGTACTTACCCATGCCTGAGGAAGACAGCAACATTGCCAATAGCAATCTGGTGAGTCATCATAAGTGTAAGGGTTGGATTTAATGTGTTGTGGTATATCGATGTGCATTTACTGTTTTATTTTTCAAACGGTCTAAATCTTGTTTTGTCAGTCAGTGATGAAACATTTCAATTTTAGATAGTTCAGATCACACATGGTCTGTCTTTTTGCCAGTTTTATTTTTTTTTCATTTGGAATAGACGTCTTTTCTTACTTAACCTTGAACTTAATTTTCACCATACCCGATAATCATTCATTGGGCTGTTAGACTAGCATTTGTCAGTATGTGCAAGTGGCTAGGTAACAATTCCTGATCAAAGAGTTAAAAGAGGTTGTTTGCTCAATTTTCAATAAAACAGATGTATACTGGATGATAAGGGTCCTTCTCCTCTTGTTAATACAAAAAGGCAAAGGAGTTGTATTTCATTAGAAAACTATTGATGACTGAAACAGTTTCTGTGACTAGAACTGCATTCAGATGGGAGTTAAAATCCATCCATTCAGTTTATCGCTTATCCTTGTAAAGGTTACGGGTGAGCTGGTGCTTACCCCAGCCACCTTCAGACGAGAGGTGGGATACAGCCTTGACTGGGCGCAAGCCAATTGCAGGGCACATCCATCCATCCATTCCCTCAACCACTTATCCTCACAAAGGTCACAGGGGTGCTTGACCCGTATCCCATACCCCATATCCCATCGGGCAGAAGGTACAACCTGAACTGGTTACCAGCCTATTGCAGCGCACATAGACACAAACAACAGTCACACCCACAATCACACATACTCTATGGGCAATTTAGTCTCCAATTATTGTATGTTTTTTGGATGTGGGGGCAATCCGGAGCCCCTGGAGAAAATCCACGCAGACACGGTGAGAACATGCACACTCTACACAGGCAGGGCCAGGATTTGAACCACGGTCGTCAGAACTGTGAGGCCAACACGTTAACCAGTTGTGCCCACAGGGCACAAGTACACAAAAATAAACAAATGAACATTCACTCACATTCACACCTAAGGAAAATTTAGAGGAGTGGTTCTCATCGGGTGGATTGGGATCCAAAAGTGGGTTTTGGACAGGTAGGAAAAATGTAAACGGGGTCTTTGGTTTATGATGGTACCGACATACAATTTTGTTTTACATTTGATTGTTTTAGATAAATGGGATTTCATACAAATTGGGAATTTAATGACATTTGAACTTTAGCATTGCATTAGTGTAATTTTGTCACAGTTGGGGCGAGTGAAGGGTGAGGGAGACAGGGAGGACTCAGATGCAGGGAAGCAGGAAAGCAAAGGCAGGTGCAGAGAAATCTCAAAAATCTTAAGTAAGAACCAAAAATTCTCAGAATAACAATGTATGATTTAAAACTATCCTAAAAACTTGACATGACTTTCAAAAACACGATGACCAACGAAGCAACAAGCAACACGTGACAAAGACAATGGACCAACAAGGAAAGAAAACAGGGGGATAAATACACAGAACTTGAAGAAACAACGAGAAAGACCTTGACAAGATGAGAGTGACTGGAAGGAGCTGATTGGTCAACACAAGGTAGGAGTGCAAACACAAAGAAGTGGACACGACCGAAATACCAGCGCACAAGACATGGAACACATGAAAAACAAAACCAACCCAACCAAAAATGAGAACATGGCAAGGTGAGGAATAGACAATGTTCATACTTATGTAACAAAAATTTGTAGGAGTGGTACTCTGTCACTAGCTGAACACCCAGCGGATTGTGAAATATAATACTTGCCTTTTTTTGTGAAAATAATAAGGCCATGCATCAGAAAGATAATGGCACATTGAATGTATTTGTACATCTTACATACTTGGGGCGGCACGGTGACTCAGCTGGTAAAGCGTTGCCCTCACAGTTCTGAAGACTCGGGTACAATCCCGGCCCCGCTTCTGTGGAGTTCGCATGTTCTCCCCGTGCCTGCGTGGGTTTTCTCCGGGCTCTCCTGTTTCCTCCCACATCCCAAAATCATGCAACATTATTTGGACATTCTAAATTGCCCCTCAGTGTGATTGTGAGTGCGGCTTTTTGTCTCTATATCCCCTGCGATTGGCTGGCAACAAGTTCAGCGTGCACCCTGCCTCCTGCGCATTGACAGCTGGGATAGGCTCCAGCACTCACCGTGACCCTCGTGAGGATAAGTGTCAAAAGAAAATGGATGGATATACTAGGTAAGGGACTTTCATAAAAAGAAGAGATAAGTTCCAACTAGATTCAAGTGAAGCTACCCATTTTCTGTGTAATTGTGATCATTTAATTTGTCTTGCACTTTGAACATTGTAGCATGCAAGCAACAAAAAAAGTAATGTGGAAAACTACAGCACACATGTTTTTAAAGGCCTTTCGAGGATCCATTATCTGATCATGGTTGAGGGATTTGTGCGTCCCAATGATGCTAGGAGCTATGTTGTCTGTTGGCAGGATCACCCGTGCCATACTGGTCCAAGGTGAGGGACCAGACAAAGCATTCTCAAAGACACCTTATGATGGGTACAAATATTGGACCAGGTTTTTTCTTGCTCAGACTCAGGTCATCCCCCCGACAGAATCAGCCCTGGAAGTGCAGCTTGATTGTGAGTGCGTGGTGGTCGGCCCTGCACCCATTGGGCTTGGTCATGCACAGCCCAAAAAGACAACATGGGTCGACCTTCCATGGGGTCACCAACTGTGGGAAGGGCCAAGGGCATCCAGCTGCAGTTTGACCTGGGAGGCATCCCAAGACCCTGGTAGTCCAATCCCCAGTTACAGAAATTGGCTCTAGGGATGTAGAACATCACCTCTCAGGCAGGGAAAGAACCTGAGCTGGTGTGCGAGGTCAAGAAACTCTGCATGGATACAGACTAGCTGACCTCAACACACAGCTTGGGGTATTTTACAACAGTTTTCACACGGGTTTGGGCTCTCTTCCACTCTGGGGTTACCCACGGCGTGAGGTGCCAAGCAGATGTGAGTATATTAATTGACCCGGACTCAGTGCTTCTGAATTGGGGTTTACCACAGTGGATGAGAAGGTCAGTGTTCCTTTGCCTCCGGGTGGTCGGATAGGATGGGTCCTCACTGTTATCTGCGTCCATGTACCAAACAGCAGCTTGGAGTACACAACCTTCTTGGAGTCCTTGGAGGGGCTGATGGAGTGTCTCCTGCTGGGGACTACCTCATTTTGGTGGGGAAACTCAACACTCACTTGGGCAATGACAGAGAGATCTGAAGGGGAGTGATTGGGATGAATTAACACCCCCGAGTGTTCTCTGGTTGGACCATGGATTGTCCAAAACGAACATCATGTTAAGACATAAGGGTGTTCATATCTGCGATTGGGACCTGGACATTCTCAACTGTAGTTCGTTGATCGACTTTGTTGACATGTCTTCAGACTTGTGGCTGCATGCTTTGGAACCTTAGGTGAAGATGGTTCAGAGCTGTCAACCGATTAGGACCTGGTGATTTTCTGGGTCTGATGGTGGGGTAAGAGTCCTGGCTGACCTGGAAGACCCAAGCGTTATCTTGGGGTTTGCCGAGAATGTCTGGCAGAGACCCCTGTCAGAAGGAGTTTCAACTCCCACCTCAGCCAGAACTTAGCCCACGTCCTGAGGGAGGCAGGGGACATTGAGTCTGAGTGGACAATGTTCCTTGACCTCATTGATGAAGCAGCCAAACAAAGCTGTGCCATTAGGCAATCGATATGTGTTGTAGTGGCAATCCTCAATCCCATTGTTGGACTCCACCATCTACAGATGGTGTCAAGCTGAAGGAGTTCTATCAGGCCTTTTGGCTTGTGGAACTCTGGAGGGAACTGATGTGTACCAGTAAGCCAAGTGGAATATGGGTTGTGTCTTAACTGAGGAAAAAAGTTGGGCGTGGAAGGTGTTTGGTGAGGCCATAGAGAAAGACCTCCAAATAGCTTTGAGGAAATTCTGATCAACCATCCAGGAGTTCAGGTGGGTGGAGCAGTGCACCACAAAAACTGGATATGGTGAGGAGGGGATGGTACTGACCTGAAATTGAGGGGGTCTGTTTTGTTGGCCTCAGCATAATGTCTCTGCTTTTTGCCGATGTTGTGGGTCTGATGGTTTCAAGAAGCTGTGACCTTGCTGGAGTGTTGCCCAGCCGAATGTGAAGTGGGTGGTATAAAAATCAGCTCCTCCAAGTCTGAGTCCATAGTCCTAAGTCAGAAAAGAGTGCGGTGCCCTCTTTAATTTGGGAGATAGACAGATGGATCTGTGCAGCATCTGCAGTGATCTGGACTCCTTATCGGTCTGACATTGTGAAGGAAAAGGTGAGCCAAAAGTCAAAGCTATCTATGTACTGGTTGATCTACATTCTTATCAGCTTGTCAGGAGCTATGGGACGTGACAGAAAGAACACGATCACAGATACAAGTGGCCGAAAGGAATTTACCCCGCAAGGTGTCCAGGCTTTCGCTCAGAGGTGAGTGAGAGGCTCGGTCATCCAGGACGGGGGCTCAGAGTAGAGCCGTTACTCCTCCGCATCGAGAAGAGCATGATAAGGTGGCTCAGAGATCTATTGAGGATGCCCCTTGGACACCTGCCCTCTCAGAACAGCAAATAGAACACTAAGAAAATTTATGACAAGGTGGATAGCATTTCACAACACTGAACAGTGAACAGAGCAGTAATTAATGACATACTGTATTTTCAGGATTGCATGGTGGAGTAGTCGTAACATGTTGGCCTCACAGTTCTGAGGACACGGGTTCAATCCCAGCCCTCCCTGTGTGGAGTTTGTATGTTCTCCCTGTGCTTGTGTGGGTTTTCTCTGGGCATTCTGGTTTCCTTCCACATCCCAAAAATATGTATTAATTGGACACTTTAAATAGCTCTCAGGTGTGATTGTCAGTGCGGCTGTTTATCTCTATATACCCTGCGATTGGCTGGCAACCAGTTGAGGGTGTACCCCACCTTCTGCCCATTGACAGTTGGGATAGGCTCTGGTACTCCCACGACCCTTGTGAGGATAAGCGGCCAAGAAAACGGATGGATGGATGCATTCATCATCAAATATATTAAACGTTGAAATATTAACAAACCATGTTTGGTTTGATAAAAAGGATGTCAATGACAAAAGTACAATCAGAACTACACGTTTTTTTTTATAACAGTGTATGAGTACATTTATTTTGATTGTTTAGCATGGGAGGACAAATATACAAGGACACGCATGGGTTCATGTAACTATTTTATCCCCGTGACGGGCAGTAGTAAAAGTCACTCAATGTTATGTATCTAAAATAGACTGGGATCATGCTCGCAGTGTTAAAGCAGAGAGTGGATGTCTTCAATGAAACGGGAGAGGCCATAAAAACATTACAACACAGTGTGGGTTCGTAAGTGAGTAGAATATAGAGAATTCAAAACAAGTGAGAAAAGCAACATAAAACAAATGCAGCAGATATTGTATATCAATTGGTTGAAATGTTTACGAAACCAGAAAGCTCACATGATGCCTTTCCATAGGCTGGTGTGAAAAACTCCACATCCATCCATTCATCCATTTTCTTTGCTGCTTATCCTCACGAGGGTTGCGGGGAGTGCTGAAGCCTATCCCAGCTGTCAAGGGGCAGGAGGCGGGGCACACCCTGAACTGGTTGCCAGCCAATCACAGGGCATATAGAGACAAAAAGCCGCACTCACAATCACATCTTGGGGCAATTCAGAGTGTTCAATTAATGTTGCATGTTTTTGGGATGTGGGAGGAAACCGGAGACCCTGGAGGAAACCCACGCAGGCATGCGGAGAACATGCAAACTCCACACAGGTAGTTCTGGGATTGAACCCGGGACTTGAGAACTGTGAGGCCAACACTTTACCAGCTGATTCACCGTGCTGCCCAGTGCAATTCTCAATGCAATTTTATGGTCGTTCAGAATGGGTAGGTAAATACGAGATTAATCTGAAAGCAAATGGTACTGTGTAGTATATTATAATAGCCACAATGTTATCAAGAACACAGGATCTATAGTTTATCATATCATATAATATGGTTGTGCCTCATCATTTAATTTCAATGAATATTTCCACTAAATTCTTTTCAGTGAATACAACATGGTTGAACTTAAACTTCTGATTAATTCGACCCAATGATAGCATATACAGACTGAACAGGAGGGGTCCAAGAACTGACCCTTTGGAGACCCATAGGTCATTGCCATTTGTTTAGATTGAGCACTTCCAATGGTTACAAAGTAGCTCCTTTCCTCCAGGTATGACCTGAAGCATTTAAGGACCGTTCCATCGTAGTCCTCTCCACGTTTCCAATCTGTTCAGCAGTATATTATGAATTACCATATCAAAAGCCGCACTGAGATCTAATAAGACCAAAATTGACACCTTTCCTGAGTCAGTATTCAACCTTATATCAATCAATCAATCCATCCATCCATTTTCTTATCCTGAGGAGGGTCACTGGAGTGCTGGAGCCTATCCCAGCTCTCAACGGGCAGGAGGGAGTGTACACCCTGAACTGGTTGCCAGCCAAGAGCAGGGCACATCGAGACAAACAGCCACACTCACAATCACACCTGAGGGCAATTTAGAGTGTCCAATTAATGTCGCGTGTCTTTGGCATATGGGACGAAATCGGAGTGCCTGGAAAAAACCCACACACGCATGGGGAGAACATGGAAAATCCACATAGGTGGGCCCAGGATTGACCCCGGGACCTCAGAACTGTGAGGCCAACGCTTTCCAGCTGTTCCACCGTGCCAACCTTATATCATTTAATATTTTGATAAGAGCAGATTTGTACTGTGATGAGTTTGTAAACCTGACTGAAATGTGTCAAAAATCTATTTAAATTCAAGAAATTTCCGAGTTTCTCATCAATATTAGCTCTGAAAGGGAGATTCGAGATGGGTCTACAGCTTGCTCATATGGAAGTATCCAACGCTCTGTTTTTTAGAAGAGGCTTAATAGCAGCTACTTTAAGAATTTTAAGAAACATGCCAGACTGAAGTGAGCAATTGATTATTTGCTACAAATCAGCTAGCACTCTTTTCACAATAGTTTTGAAAAAGTCAGATGGTATTGAGTCAAGACAGCTCGTTGATGGTTTCAACTGATGAACTGTTTTCTCCAGTTTTTCGGCCAACTGTATCTCATTTTGACATGGTAATACAGTTTTCCATGGGTGACTTCAGATGCGGTATCATTTAAAATACACCTAAAGGTGGATGATATATTTTTCTGGGTTCAGTTCAGCGTGTACTCTGCCACTCACCCACTGCCATCTGGGATTGGCTCTCGCTCTCATCACACCTGCCTCCCTAGTGCAGGTAATGGGTGTAGAAAGTAGTTGAATGGGTATAGAAATAAACCCTTTGATATCTATCTGGAACTGTAAATATCCAGCCATCCATTCATCTATTTTCTGAGACGCTTATCCTCACAAGGGTCACAGGAGATTCCAGGGCCAATCCCAGCTTCAAGTGGGGAAGGCCAGTGACAAAGTCCACTGCAATGTGAGACCATGGGCGATCTGGAATTGGCAAAGGGTGCAGGATACTGGCTGGAGCCAGGTGCGAGAGCTTCCGTCGGGCGCAGATTGTCCAGGCTTGAATGACCTCTTGTGTGTCTTTAATGAGATTGGGCCACCAGAGGTGTTGCTGGAGGAATTAGGTTGTACAGATGATGCCAGGATAACAGGTTAGTCTCGCGCTGTGGGCCAATTGCAGGACTTTGCAACATGCCAAATCTGGGACGAACAGGTGGTCAAGGGAACCCACTCTTGGGGTCAGGTTGGGTCTTTTGGGATTCCTTGAAAACCTGCTCAAGCTTGTGGAACTAGAGCAGGGGTCGGGAACCTTTTCGGCTGAGAGAGGCATAAACAACAAATATTTCAAAATGCACTTCCAAAAGAGCCATACAATATTTTTTAAAACTAAATACAAGTGTATTCATGCATTTTATGTAAGACCAACACTTTAAGAGTACAATAAATCTCTAAATTCTTTGAAATTCGACTTCTTTGCTGATGCCTTTTACGTCTGTTTCATACATCATTAAATTAAACTTCATGCAGCCTTTGAGAATTCCATCCGTTGTTCGTGAATGTAGGTTGGTCTTAATGTATTTTCTAAATGTGAGAAAGACTTTTCAAGTGCATAGGTAAAACCAAACATTGTCAGTACAGCAATACTCACGCGGTAGTGTGTGTCACATGATGGGAAGTGTATTCCAAGTTTTCATAATCAGCTAGTCTGCAGGTTTAATTTTTTTCATTTCTCCCCACTTATGTGCGCTCACCAACAATGCTTGCCAACAGAGGCGTGTCTTATTTGTTTGATTAGCTTGTCTTTACGTAAAAAAGTGTCAATAAGTTCATTGGCAACAACAAGCAAGACTGTTTTGCCACACTCCCCATCTGTGAATGGTTTTCTGTTTTCGCTCAATTGCGAAAGCACCAGCAAAGCTACACTATATGAATTGCAGTCACCTTGTTGTGTCCAAACAAAGAGTTGCTGCTAACTAGTTTGGACTCTGGAGAGTAGCTCTTCACAGGCTTTCTTCCTACTGTTCCCCGCAGGCTATTTTGATCCAATGACATGTGTATAGCGTGTGTCGAAGTGCCACTTTACATTTCAGCATTTCATCATTGCAATTTTGTCATTACAAATTAGACACAAAGGAACCTTCTTCTACACAAAGATGAAGAAGTAAGATGAAAGCCATTTCTCAAAGATAGCCATAAAAAGTCTTGTTTAAAGTTTGCCACAAGCCACCTGGGAGACACACCAAACATATGGAAGAAGGTGCTCTGGTCAGATGAAACCAAAATCAAACCTTTTGGTCCCAATGGAAAACGATATGTTTGGCGTAAAAGCAAGACAGCTCATCACCATGAACACACCATCCCCACTGTCAAACATGTTGGTGGCAGCCTCATGGTTCTGGCCTGCTTTTCCTCAGCAGGGACAGGGAACATGAATGAATGGAGCCAAATACAGGACCATTCTGGAAGAAAACTTGTTGGAGTCTGCAGAAGACCTCAGACTGGGACGGAGATTTATCTTCCAATAGGAAAATGATCCAAAACACAAAGCCAAATCTACAATGGAATGGTTCATTGAATGGAATGGCGGTGGGGGCCGGGGGGGGGGGGGGGGGCTGGGGGGCTGGCTCGAACGGAGTGGGCTATGTACATGTAAAAAGGGTTTGTACTTACAAAAAAATCCTATGACAAAATGACTTCCGGAACAGATTCATTGAAAAAGTAGAGGTACCACTGTATACAAAAGTCAACTGACTATTCAGTGACAGACCTAATGCCTTGAGAGAGCGAAAGGAGATGCCGGGTACTTTGCCCTGGATGGGGTGATCAAAAACTTTGTGGAGTTCAATGGAAAAGGGGTTGAATGAATGGAGAACTGGGGAGGAATTATTTTATAATGCAGTGGACCATTTAGCAGCTTTACTGCGCAGGAGTTTAGTGACCTACGCTACTTTTGAACATTCAGTGGGATCAATGTATGGTTCGATGTTGAATGTGAGTGAACAGTAGAAACTTTACATAAACACTGCATAAGGAATACGTAGCAGAGGTGGGTCGATTATAAAATGGTAAGAAAGATGGAATACCTGTTGCCTGAGAGATTGGAATGATTCCATGATTTCCTGGAGGGTGAGTGTTGCTGTTTATGCCTTTGGGGTACTTGGTCCATGATGACCAAAGTATTCTGTCATGAGTTAAGAGGAGCAGGACCAGCAAGCAGGCAGAGGCAGATGTAGTATGATGAACAATGTATTGATGATGGTTAAGGATGTGATCCAGGAAGTGTTGCAGGCAGAGGAGTGAATTAACAGGCACCTGGCTTGTTGGCTGGAATGACATGGGACTGGGACACCGGGGAGGACTAAGAATGAGTAGACACAAGAGTTACCAAAGGAATAAGGAAGAGTGGAGCATACTTGAGTCTGGTGTGCAGTAGTAGCTCTAGGATATGCTGCAATACTTTGGTGTCGAACTTGGGAAAGAGGCAGGGCTAAATAGCGGTAGTGATGGCTGATTGAGGTGCTGAAAGAGAGCGAGGATGGGGAGAGAGAGAACAAGCATATGGCAGGGTGTGACATATACATATATAGCGGATGCTATATAATACGTATACTAATACTGAATGATGGTTGTGGTAGTTTTGAGTTTAGTTTCAGTTTTAACTGTCATGTTTTTTTTCTCCATTTTTCTCTTGCAGGAAAGCCTGGAATACATTTTCCTCATCATATTCTCTGTAGAATGTTTCCTGAAAATAGTTGCCTATGGATTTCTTTTTCATGCTGATGCTTACTTAAGAAACTGCTGGAATATTTTAGACTTTGTTTGTGTATCAGTTGGGTAAGTTGGTATTTTTCACTATATTTTACTGTCATTTGTTTAGAAATTGTGATTGTGTATAACTTAAATATGAGTATGAATTTGGAATTTTGTTTAGCAATACTTCTTTATTTATCAAAACTGTCTCTTGGGGTTCCAGTTATAATACTACTTCATTGAACAATTTTGCTCTTTCAGACTGTTCACTGTGGCTGTGGATGCTATTAATCACATCAGTGGAGTGGAACCAGTAGTTGGCGAAAAAGGTGGTGGTTTCGATATGAAAGCTCTGAGGGCATTCAGAGTCCTTCGACCTTTGAGACTGGTGTCTGGAGTCCCAAGTAAGAATACACATTTTTCTAAACAAACTTTTGTCCCATCCATCCATCTTCTACAATTTCTCCGGGTCAGGTTGTGGGACAATAGCTTTAACAGGGATACCCAGACTTCCCCTTCCCCAGTAACTTCATCGAGGTCTTCCAGAGGGATCCCAAGGTATTATGAGGCCAGCCGAGAGACATAGTCTCTCCAGATGTGTCCTGGGTTGTCCCAGGGGTCTCTTTCCAGTTGTACGTGCCTGGAAAACTTCACCAGGGTGGCGTCTGGGGAGGCATCTGAATCAGATGGCCCACCCACCTCATTTGGCTCCTCTCAATGTGGATTAGCAGAAGCTCAACACTGAGCCCCTCCCAGATGACTGAGCTTCTCATCCTATGTGTAAGGGAGAGCCCGAACACCCTGCAAAAGAAACTAATTTCAGCTTCTTGTATCCGGGATCTTGTTCTTTCGGTCACAACCTACAGCTCGTGACCATTGGTGAGGGTAGGAACATAGATTGACTGCTAAATTAAGAGCTTTCGACTCAACTCCCTCTTTACCACTTTTGTCCCAATGATCCAATAATATCAGGCAGCATTTTTCCACTTTGTTCAGAGCAGAGATTTTCAACAATCACAGAGCTGAAACTCACTGAATTCCTTGTCAGTACGTGATGGTACCAATTAAGTAATTTTAAAATTATTCTGTGTAACAGTACAAAAGGCCGCAATACTGCAAACAGTTTGTTGTCGATACACACATTTCTGGAGAACCATGGAAAACTAAAAAACCTTTGCAGATTGGCTGATTTTGTATGGATATCAAAAACTAATTTGATTCTAAAATGCATTTTGTTTTTCCTTAGGCCTGCAAGTGGTCATGAACTCCATTCTGAAATCCATGCTGCCCTTGTTTCACATAACCCTACTGGTCTTTTTCATGGTTACCATCTACTCTATCATGGGTCTTGAGCTTTTCAAATGTAAAATGCATAAAACTTGCTACTACACAGGCACAGGTATTTTGTGTTTATTTTATTTATTTATTTATTTTGTCATTCCAAACATGTAGTGCTGTCAGTGCTACTTTGGTGGGATTGGGATTTACATGTATATGTATAACATGCACTAATTTAACTGTATGGGTACAGCTCAAACAATTTCTTTTAAAAGCATAATATATAGATAGATATATGTTCACTATTGTACCTTGACTAAGCTTTTAATATAAAGTAATGCACGGCCCTATGTTAAATGTTGTCATTTTGTTCATTTTCAGACATCATTGCTACAGTGGAGAATGAAAAGCCTGCCCCATGTGCCCAAGCAGGGAATGGGCGTCGTTGCTCCATCAATGGGACCGAGTGTCGAGCTGGCTGGCAGGGCCCAAACCATGGGATCACTCACTTTGACAATTTGGGATTTTCAATGCTGACTGTGTACCAGTGTATCACTACACAAGGGTGGACGGATGTCCTCTACTGGGTAAAATAGGATCTGATGTTCTAGTATGTTGTGTGTATGGTGTTGTAATGTTTTCTCAAATATGAAACAGAGCAGGGATATCTAACTTAAATACCAACAAACAGGTGAATGACGCAATTGGAATGGAATGGCCTTGGATCTTTTTCACCACACTCATCCTGGTCGGTTCCTACTTCGTGCTCAACCTTGTTCTTGGTGTACTTAGCGGGTAGGAACACTTTCAGCCCTTTAACCTTTTCGATTAGTTCATTTTAGGTTTTTATTTTCTCATTTACATAACTGTTTTCATTTATATCTATTTCACTTTTTGTGGTCATCTTTATAACTAGTGAGTTCACCAAAGAGCGAGAGAAGGCCAAGTCCAGAGGTGAGTTTCAGAAGTTGAGGGAGACCCAGCAGCTGGATGAAGACCTCAAGGGTTATATGGAGTGGATCATCCAGGGTGAAGTCATGGATATGGACCAGGAGAGACAAAGTGAGGCAAACAGAAAAATGTTGAGGAATTGAATACTGGAGACAAATAACGAACAGATGCAGAACCTATTGACTCACCAAACTGCCGATATTTGCCAAGTTACTCTACTTATAAGAAAATGCGCTGAGATAAGATACAATGTAATCTACTTTGAAAGTGAAACTTTACTTGACTGAAGCTACCCACCAGAGAAATTAAGTAAACTAAGCTGCAATTAAATGACAAAAGTATCTAGGGTACATGAAATGTACTTTGTTTAGGTGTCATTTTTATAATTTTGTAATTGTACTGTTAGGGTATGAATAAGCATCTTAATTCTAAAATCTTTGGGTAGTCATGTCTGTGTAGATTCTCAATTATACAGGTCTTGCCTCAATTCAACTTTTTAGGATTTCAGGCTTCCTTCTATCCCGGTCCTGCTCCAAGTCATTGTCTTAGACTAAATGAAGAGTTTGTTTTCAAAACGAGACATAGGCATTTTTTTCAGATTTACGAAACTCGCGCCAAAATTATCCAGCTCCGAATGGATAGTTTTGGCGCGAGTTTCGTAAATCTGGAAAAAAATGCCTATGTCTCGTTTTGAAAACAAACTCTTCAAATGTTTACTTACCAAAAAATGTGTTATAGTTGCAGATGGGTGGCGCGGTGAGTGACTGGTTAGGACTTCACAGTTCTGAGAACCAAGGTTCAAATCCTGGCCTCCCTATTGTGGAGTTTGTATGTTCTTCCTATGTCATTGTGGGATTTTCCCGGGCACTCCAGTTTTATCTCACATCCCCAAAACATGCAAGGCAGGTTAATTGAAAACTCTAAATTGCCTATAGGTGTGAATGTGAGTGTGAAGGGTAATTTCTTTATATGTCTCCTTTGATTGGCTGGCAACCAGTTCAGGCTGTACCACACCTCCTGCACGAAGATAGCTGGGATATGCTCCATCACTCCTGCGACCCTTGTGAGAATAAGCAGCTAAGAAAATGGATGGATGCATAGTTTCAGATATGGTCATCATACTGCTTTATTAAATGTAGTTTTTCTTGTTATCAATTATTTAAATCAGTTATTTAAATTGACTACAAGAATTTGTTTTTTTTTAGAGAAAATAACCTCAAATATAATCCAAACGTGTACTTTTCACCTGTCTGCCCTTTTTTTTTTTACATCTTCTTGTCTAAATTTGCTTTAGACATATACATACACACACACACACCTACATATGCACACACACACACACATGCATGCATTCACACACAAAAGAATGCACACACAGGTCTGTAACATAAAGCTGTGGAAACTTCTTGATCATGATAAATCTAAGATGTCTTTATTGAGTTTCATGTCTTGTTTCTGTGTGTGTTTTTTTTCAGGTTTGCTCCCCACTGAAAATGGAGGATCAGAGGCAGGAAGTGTCGAAAAAATGGACACAATGCAATTAATAATGTATTATTAGTAGGTTTTGGCTTCTTGATTCCCATAGTTATTTATTTATTTATTTTATTGTTGACAGGCGTTCACATTACCATTGACTAACAATCACACTAAATGCAGTTTCTTTCTCTTTCTGACATACACAGTAAACAGGCTCGCAAGTGGAACCGCTGGTTACGCCGTAAATGCCGGGTGTATGTTAAGTCCAAACTTTTCTACTGGTGGGTGATTATGCTGGTCTTCTTCAATACGCTTGCTATTGCGACAGAACATCACAAGCAGTCTGAAAGGCTCTCAAACTGGCAAGGTCAGAAAACTCCACACCTGACATTTCTGCATGCAGACGGCAGTCCAATGAAACATACAATCTGGTTACAATTTGGTCACACCAAAAACAGTGATAACTTGCAGATGAACTGAAGATTGTTGAGGCAAAATACACAAAAAGACATATACTTCCTAACAGCCTTTCTCAGTTTGTCACTTTAACTTTAACCTTTTGTATGCTATACTTTTATGAATCTATTTGAATAATTGTTGTCATTCTTCTTTTGTATTTCCCCTCCGCGCCCCTGGGGGCTGAAACAACATCCACAATTAGACAACACCAATAATCTCCTGTTGTCCATGTTTTCCCTGGAGATGCTCATGAAGATGTATTCTCTCGGCTTCTCTTCATATTTCATGTCACTCTTCAATCGTTTTGACTGCTTTGTGGTGTCAACTGGCATCATGGAGCTCATCCTCGTACACATGAATATCATGTCAGTCATGGGCATCTCAGTGCTGCGGTGCATACGCCTGTTACGTTTGCTCAAAGTCACCAGGTACATTTATGTGCAGTACTTTGTGAACTAATTTTCATTAAGTAAGACATTCAAGTAGAATACTACTCACTTCAACTTTAGTTGATTGCAATTCTGTCATTTGCCTATACTGATGTAGACAAGATAAAGGACAAGATGAATGAATGCAATATTTTTCCCATTTCACTATGTGACAAGTTATGAAAATACATTTACGTGTGACCAATCTCAACAAGTCGTCTCTTGTATGTTGCCTCAAACTTCAAATTTTTCACCATAGAAATAGAGAAAATAGGGATTCTGATGGATGTTGGGTGTCTGTGTTGAATTTTCTAACTTGGGCTTGTTCAGCCTGAGTTTAAGTGGGTACTCTGGTCTTCATTTAGTACAAAAATGCGATAGATTAAATGCAGAAGTGCAGTGCAGAAAATTCAAAAAAATAATTGGGAAGAATGTTTGACTTTTGTCTGACTTTTGTGTTTGACTTATCTAAACAAAATGTAATGAATGTTATAAAATATTGCTTCAACCTGAATAATCATGATGTTCATCTGTTTTTGTATGCTATACTGCAGATACTGGACTTCTCTGAGTAATCTGGTGGCTTCTCTCTTGAACTCAGTCCGCTCTATTGCATGTTTGCTGTTACTGCTCTTCCTCTTCATTGTCATCTTCTCCCTGCTGGGTATGCAGGTGTTTGGAGGAAAGTTCAACTTTTCAAACCAACCTAAACCGCGGAGCACTTTTGACAGCTTCCCTCAAGCCCTGATAACTGTTTTCCAGGTACAAGGAGAATAAGTTATGCTTTTACAATGAGGTCTTTTTTTGTGATTGTACAAGTTTTCTACAAGTGGTTCTGGAACATTTTTTGACAACATAGGTAAGCAAAGGCACTGAAATGTAAAGGTGATATGTCCTACTAGTCTGACATATGGAACGTGTTTTGCACTGGCAGTGTAAAATAACTGAAAACCACCAGCCAGCCAGTGTTGAATGATATGCTTTCATTTCAGATCACAATATGAAACTTAAAGCAAAGAGCCTCTTGTTACTTTTTTATAATCAACCAAATGATGAAAATGAAATATTTTTGATAAACTGGGCGTGATTGATGTAAACATCTGACTCATCTCACTTCAGTCATTTAAGATTCAGCTATGTCAATGGGAAAGTGCAACACTGTATTATCAACATTCCGTCCTTTATAGAAAAACATCCATTTATTGTGATGCTATCATTACTGTTTCTTTAAATTAATTTCCACTTCCACACATTGCTTCAGATTCTTACAGGTGAGGATTGGAATGCTGTCATGTATGATGGCATAATGGCTCATGGGGGACCCAGCATGCCTGGAATCCTTGTTAGCATCTACTTCATCATCCTGTTTGTCTGCGGAAATTGTATCCTTTAAATTTGCCTGCAAGTGTCTTTCCAAATAATCACAATCCTATGTTACATTCTTTGACTAAAAAGTAATCCAGTCATTCTTCTAAATGTCTTCCTGGCCATTGCAGTCGATAATTTGGCTGAGGCTGAATCTTTAACTTTGGCACAGAAGGAGAAAGCAGAGGATAAGAAGCGAAAGAAAGCACTCAGGTTAATCTACCATTATGCATTCACAATATTTACAAAAGGGAAATGTTCTATGCAGCGATGTGTAGCAGCACATCAGCGTTGTTATGTCCAAAAGCACAAACAGGACCAATGGAAAAAGATAGCTAAGCGCTTGGCCAATCCCCTGCTATTGTAGAGTAACAGAGTGACATGAAAGTGCTTCCTCCATCCATTCATCCATCCATCCATCCATTTTCTACACCACTTCTACTTGTAAGGCCTGCTAGTAACTGAAACGTATCCCATCAACTTGTCCCAAGTGTGGTACAACCTGAGGGGGACACAAAGTCATTTGCACAGCATGTATACACAAACAACCATATGCCATCATGTTCACACCTTTTACAATTTAGAGTCTTCAATTATGTGATGATGTGAGAAATCCATACAAGCACAGGAAGAGCATGCAAAGTTCAAAATTCTAGACAGAGAAGATGTGACTGCATATGAGATTCAAATGTAACTCTGATGACTCTGAGATAGTTTCTCACACCGGCCCATTGAAACGCATCATGTGAGCTTTCTGGTTCCGTAAACATTTCAACCAGGTGAATTTAGTCATTTGTAACTCCTTTATTCATTCCCCCTACATTGAATCAATCCATCCATCCACTTCACAACAGTTTAACAGGTAGGACGAGTGAAAAAAAGAGGTTGGAAGATTTTCATTGCCACTCTGTATGTTTTTTTCCTGTCAAACTAAAGATAAAACAAAGATGTTGTGTTGATTCTTTTTAACAACTAAAATTTTAAAACTAGCTCACTGATAATGCTAACATATAATGTCAAAGTCCATTGATAGACTAACACAAAATAGTATCAACACTCCAGTGTTATATCTCTTCAAGCAATGTACAGTATATTGGAAGGCACACTTTTAAGTTGTTGCATGGACAATGGAGAACAAGAGTATATTTAGCCAAGTATGAATTTGTATTAAGGAGCTGTTGCTCTCATCAATCTCACAGAGCTGACAGCCATATATAAATGATGTGAAAAGACAGCTATCCCTGAATGAACATCCCCTCGTACACACCACTGACAACATCACACATTTTTCCTCATCCATCCATCCATCCATCCAACCAAATTCTTAACTGCTTATCCTTACAAGGGTCGCGGGAGTGCCAGAGCCAATCCCAGATGTCATCAGGCAGGAGGCAGGGTACATTCTGAACTGCTTGCCAGCCAATTGTAGGGCACAAAACAGACAAGAGTCGCACTCACAATCACACCTCAGTGAAATTGGGAGGAAACCGGAGTGCTTGGAGAAAACCCACGCAAGCAAGGGGAGAACATGCAAATTTCCTCATTTTGTTCTTTTTATCCCGACACCTCACCAACACTGTACAGTTACTTGTGAATACACTCATTGTGGTTACAATGTATGATAACAATTGTAATAAAATATCCTTTTTTTCAGTGACATATATGTCCAACCATATGAATTAATATGATTCATAGGTCCAACTTGCCTCACAAGACTTCTGAGGAAAAAGCTAATCTTGCAAAGAAATTAGCTGAGCAGAGAGCCAAGGGCGTTGAGGGCATCCCCACCACTGCAAGGGTAAGAGAATTGTAATTAAACTTGAAAATAAAGTAAATGTATTTAAACAATATGTGCATTGAATGAAACTCTGAACTTTCAGCTTAAAATTGATGAGTTTGAGTCAAATGTGAATGAAATTAAAGACCCCTTCCCTCCAGCTGACTTTCCTGGTAAACACAATTCTTCAATATTGTATCTTTCATCGTATCAAAAAATTCAGAAGATGACATGCTAATCCTGGTCCTGTGTTGATTAGGTGATGATGAAGAGGAGGACCCTGAGATCCCAGAAAGCCCAAGACCTCGTCCCATGGCTGATCTTCAATTGAAGGAAGAAGCGGTACCAATGCCAGATTCCAGTTCATTTTTCATCTTTGGACCGCAAAACAAGTATGATTGCAATTATTTTTTTTCAGAAACTAAAAAAAACCCCTACCGTGTTATTTGGATTTATAAGTGCTCTGACATTTTCGAGTTTTTCGCCTTACAAGCCTTCAATTTTTGTTTTGCCTGAATTGTAAGCGACAACAAACTTGAGTGAAATGGGAAAAAATGATTTGCCACACTTAATTACATGCATTTCATACACAATGTGCTTTACATGATTTAAAGCATAAAGCAAAACAAATTGCTTAAAAACATGAAAAATGGAGAGCAAAGAAAAGTACTATTAAAAACAGCATATATTCATCCATCCATTCATTTTCTTAGCCGCTCAACCTCACAAGGGTCACAGGTCGTGCTGGAGCCTTTCCCAGCTGTCAACGGGCAGGAGGCGGGTTACACCCTGAACTGCTTGCCAGCCAATCACAGGGCACATCGAGACAAACAGCCGTGCTCACAATCACACCTCGGGGCAATTTAGAGTGTCCAATTAATGTTACATGTTTTTGGGATGTGGGAGGAAACCGGAGTGCCCGGACAAAACCCACGCATGCATGGGGAGAACATGCAAACTCCACACAAGTGGGTCTGGGATTGAACCCGGGACCTCAGAACTGTGAGGCGAACGCTTTCCAACTGCTCCTGCGTGGGTTTTCTCCAGGCACTCCGGTTTCCTCCCACATCCCAAAAACATGCAACATTAATTGGACACTCTAAATTGCTGTTAGGTGTGATTGTGAGTGTGGCTGTTTGTCTCTTTGTGCCCTGCGATTGGCTGGCAACCAGTTCAGGGTGTACCCTGCCTCCTGCCCGTTGACAGCTGGGATAGGCTCCAGCACTCCCCGCGACCCTCGTGAGGATAAGTGGTAAAGAAAATGGATGGATGGATGGATGGATATTAAACATGATAGATTTTATCCAAAACACACATTTCTGTCCACACAAGGTCACCACACAAAACATTTAAGGCATAGTTATATCTCATCTTACACACTATATTAATTCCTTTTCCTTACCGTTTATCCTCACTTGGGTTCCAGGTGTACTACAGCCTATTCCAGCTGTCTACGGACATGAGGCGGGGTACACCCTTAACTGGTCGCCAGCCAATCGCAGTACAGCTACAAAAAACAACCATTTGATTTCACATGCAGACCTACATCCAATTAAGTGTCAATAATTAACCCACCAGGCATGGGGAGAACATGCAAATTCCACACAGACGAGGCTGAATTTGAATCCAGATCCTGAGAACCGCAAGGCAGGTGTGCTAACCAGTCATCCACGGTGTTGCCAGTATACTTGTGTATAGAATGAAAAGTTCCCTTTTAGCAGTAACAGTGAGAACAACAGTCAGTTAAACAGCAATTGACCCCTCCGTACAGGGCACTTAACCACGCCTCCTGAAGTGACGTCACGCCACGTGTGCCTACGTCAGACAAACAATTAGCAAAAAGGGCGGCGCAGCAAGAAAAGAATAGAGCAAAACTGTCCTATTTACCGGCTGATTTCTCACTCACATTCTTAGCTAACAGTGAAATATCATTGAAAAGCAGACAGCAGGGCTTCAAGTATTTCAGCGAGGGGTATTTCAATGGTATTTACACGCATATCAACGGAGAAACCATTGATATTAGCTCGAGATCTTTCCAGAGTCAGAGGAAGACAGAGAAGCCACATAATATAATATATTATAACCCAAAGACCAATTCATCATTGAGAGTTTCCTATTTTTGTGTTACATATCACACTTGTGTGCAGAATCTGTATATGTATCTGTATAGCCATTTGTGAACCGCCGTATGAAGGAAAAGAAGAAGGCGAGGCTTGATTTACGAGTTGTTTCTCTCATTTTCTTTGTGTAACGTCACGCGCTCCCCTCAATAATTATTCTTGAATTAGTGCCGAACCTACGTAAGTCCCGACCGAGTAAGACAATCACTACTTTAGTGTCCTCAAACATCCTTCCTTCAGTCTTGGTGTCTCGTGCACGTCAAAGGCTTATAAGACTGCTAGTCCGGTTTATCTTAGCTAATTATCAATTATTAGCTAAATATCGCTCAACACAGATCAAGTGTGTCAATCATTCACACTTAGCTATGTTATGCAAGCGAAGAACTGCTAATTCATTTATTCATTGTTATTTTATTTTATTTTTGTTATTTATTATTCATTATTCATGTCATTCATTGTTAAAGAACCCAAATACGCGATAAAACGCCAACAGAAGCTATACTGGACCATGCAGCGTTGTCTGAGGAAACTGCGGGTCCAAAAAAGGGGGCGTGGTTTACGCAGATCTCTGGCCTCTGATTGGTCAGCGACGAGGATGACACAATTTCTACGGAGGGGTCAATGTTATACACTTAATCAGTCGAGCATTTGGAAGGGGACACCATTTCAGCAGATTATATCAATGTGTGTTTCCTCCCACTTCCCAAAAACATGCATTAATTGGAGACTAAATTTCCCCCAAGTGTGATTGTGAGTGCGACTGCTGTCTGTCTCAGTGTGGCCTGCGATCGACTGGCAATCTGTTCAGGGTGTACCATGCTTCCTGCCCAATGATAGTTGGGATAGGCTCCAGGACTCCGGCGAACCTCGTGAGGATAAGCGACAAAAGAAAATGGATGGATGTCACCAAGAACAACTATGAAATGCAGCCTGAGGATTGATTGCAATGGTTTTTGAAAAAAAAAAAAGCTTGCTGGTGTCATCTTAAAATACTTACATTTGATATTATTGTTGTGAATAAACAGTTTTAGTGGAATCCAATTCTATTATGTTCAGTCTGGGATTCATCAAAAAATTATTTTCTTCAAAATCACTTTATAGGTTCCGTAAACTGTGCCATCGGATCATAAATGCAACCGCATTCACCAACATCATCCTCCTTTTCATTCTACTGTCATCAGTTTCTTTAGCAGCAGAGGATCCGATTGACCCAATGTCCTTCAGGAACCAGGTGACAAAGTATATGCATGCATCATCAATAAAATTAAAGAGTTTAAAAAAATCATTCACACTTACTGTATAGTATGTAATACCATATTTGTTGCAAATCATGTGGAACTTAGGTGTTGGCGTATGCTGATATAGTCTTCACTTCAGTTTTTACAGCAGAAATTGTCCTCAAGGTAAGAACATAAAAAATCAGTATTCTTCATACTGATGAAAAAAAAAAGAAAGAAAAGAATTAGTTTGGGAACTGTTTTAATGTTCCGAAACCATCATTTGTAGTGGCCATTGCTTTTCAGATGACAACGTATGGTGCCTTTCTTCACAAAGGTTCATTTTGCCGGAACTCTTTCAACATTTTGGATCTGCTGGTTGTCAGTGTATCATTGCTCTCAATGGGAATGGAGTAAGTGCATTCCAATAACTCTGCCAATTTTATGTTCTGTTACTGTAGACTTTTTATGCAGAGATGATGGAAAAGGCAGGGCCTCGTGACAATGGAATTAAAAAAATTAACTAAATTGTGACCTTCAGTCACAAAAATTCCACAAGAACTTATCGATTCATACTTTTCACATTTTAATTCTGAATTATTTTATTTGTTTCTGAAGTACTCCACCTCCTTAGACCGTCACCTTAATTTGATGGAGGGTTTTGAGTCCAAATAATCCTAGGAGCTAAATCTTCTGGGGCTATACACCCCTGGTAGAGTCACCCACAACAAAAAGGTCCTCGGGACGAGACAAAGCATGAGTCCGTAAACCAAAGACAAATATTCAATCGAGGTTTCCCTTGTCCCCCCCTCTGGAGCCAAGCCTGGAGGTCGGGCTCAAAGACGAGAACCTGGTGGTCCGACCTGGACTCATGGGATTCAGCGGGCACAGCCCAAAAGGGTAACGTGGGTCCCCCTTCCCATGGACTCAACAACTGTGGGAGGAGCCATAGGGGTCAGTTGGTCAGGGGTGAGCTGGGTGGTGGCCAGAGGCACGGACCTTGGCAATCCAATCCCCAGCTTCAAAAGCTGGCTCTCAGGACCAAGAATGTCACCTCTCTGGCAAGGAAGGCACCTGAGCTGGTGTATGACGTCGAGAAATTCCAACTCGATATAATCGGGCTTGACTCCACACACGGCTTGGAGTCTGGTATCAATCCTCTTGAGAGGGCTTGGACTTTCTTCCACTCTGGAGTTGCACACTGAGAGAGACGCTGAGCAGGTGTTTGTATAATTATCTCCCATCAGCTCGCTGAATTAATGAATAAATGCCGTTTAATGTCCTCATACGACTACAATGAAATTGGAGAGCCTTGCCTTCGGGAGTGGATACATAAAAGTGATATAAAATGAAGAATAAAAATATAAAAGTAAAAAAAAGCAAATAAATAAAAATACAGTTGTAAAATGGAATACATTAAAAAGCATTGTTCAAGATACTGAAATCAGCATACTCAAGTACCCTCCCACTGAAGAATCAATGATGAGTGGGAAGAATGCCCCACACCCTTCCCCCGAGATTAGAAGGCCATCCAAATGTGCACTTGACACCAGGACACCCTAGGTCACAGTTTGATGATCAACTCTGTTGGACTTGCAACCAGATGTCTTGGACACTTGGGTAAAGTAAGGGGTGGAGCTGTCAACTGATGACCACCCGGCAGTGAGTTGGCTCCTATGGTGGGGGAAGATGCCGGTCCAGATACAATTGAGTTTCCTCTGCAGGGTGTCCATATTCTCCCTTAAAGATGGAGTAAGAAGCTTGATCATCCCGGAGAGGCTCAGAGTCGAGCAGCTAATCTTTCTTATTGAGAGGAGCCAGATGAGGTGGCTGGGGAATCTGATTCAGATGTTTCCCAGGCGCCTCTCTGATGAGCTGTTCTGGGCACGTTCCATTGGAAGAGACCCAAGAGACAACCCAGGTCACGCTGAAGAGACTATGTCTCTTGACTGGTCTGGAAATGCCTCAGGATCCACCCGGAAGAGCTGGATGAAGTGCCTGGGGAAAGGGAAGTCTGGGTATCCCTGCTAAAACTACCGCCCACCCGACTTAACCCAGATAAGCGGTAGAAGATGGATGGATGGATGGATGGAAGGATGGATAAAAGTTAGTACATTCCCCATTATAACAACACAATGTTATTTTATTATATTCCATTGCTGTGAAATAAACATTCATTGTTGCATAATATTATTTCCCAAAAGGAAAAAAAAGATTAAGAAGCTTTTGCCTGGATTTTTAACACAATACATCATTACAGATTTTGTTTGATGTTACAACCTAGATCCAGCGCCATCTCGGTGGTTAAGATTCTCAGGGTGTTGAGGGTACTTCGACCATTGAGGGCCATCAACCGAGCAAAGGGTCTTAAGGTATGCAATGGTATTTAGCATAGTAGATATTTGAGGTATTGATGTGTGTGTCATTTCATTTCCAGCATGTGGTCCAGTGTGTGTTTGTTGCTGTCAAGACTATTGGAAACATTGTCCTGGTTACCATGCTACTTGACTTCATGTTTGCATGCATTGGAGTGCAGCTTTTCAAGGTAAGCAATTACAATGAAACGTACTGTGCTTTTTAACATGTATCAAATTATGTCAATGTCAAAACCGTAGATGGTATATGTCAATGGAAAATTCCTTGTACCGTACTTTATTAGGGAAAGTTCTATTCCTGCACAGACCCAGACAAAATGACAGAGAAAGAATGCAAGTAAGCACTTTGATCTTCGAAATAAGCAATGATGCGAATCTAAATTATAGTGAAATGAGAATTGCATGTGCTGTTGATGGATATAGGATATTACCACTGAAATTTAAACTGAAGGGTAACTCACTGACACTTTGATGCTAAGATGAAGTTTGAATTGTTGTCATAGTCAAAATAGTTAGTTCACAGTCAAATATCAGTGTTTGGAATATGATTTTATATGATCTTTCCTTTTACTTTGTTCTTCAGAGGTTGGTATATAAAGTATCAAGAAGGAGCACTTCATGAGATGGAGGTCCATAAGAGGGAATGGACCAACTCGGAACTAAACTTTGACAACATCTTCAGTGGAATGCTGGCGCTCTTCACAATTTCTACATTTGAAGGATGGCCAAAGTGAGTCATGATAACAATCTGACAAGTCTAAAGGCTTTTAAAAACTTGAAAAAATTTACAATACTTTCAAAAAGTGATGGAAAATCTAAACAATACTATTACTGAGCTTAAATTCCATAGAAACTAATCAATTGAGTACTGCAACACAGATTAAAGAAATTCATTAATTACATTTGATTCTTTTTGAATGCCTAGATTCTAGGCATAAAAAAAATCAAGTGAACGTCTTGGAGGTGAAAAGAGTATCAAATTGAGTGATGAGGCTGAAATTTGAAATTGTGGGTATTGTGTGTAAAGTGATTAGCAGCAATGCCCCAGAAGTAGGATGTGACCTTGAGTTGAAAGAGGAATTCTGGAAGGAACTAGACGAAGTAGTCCTGAGCATCCCAGAGAGAGAGAGGGAGACAGAATTGTGACTGGTGAAGATTTCAATGTTGACATGTTGGCGAAGGAAACTGGGGCTATGAAGAAGTGATGGGTTAGTACGGCATTCAGCAAAGGAACTTTGAGGGTCAGAGGAAGGTGGAGTTTGCAAAAAGGATGGAATTGGCAGTGGTGAACACATATTTCCAGAAGAGACAGGAACATAGAGTGATCTACAAGAGCGGAGGTAGGACCACGCAGGTGTATTATATTTTGTGCAGACGATGTAATCTGAAGGAGGCTATTGTTTGTAAAGTTGTGGTGGGAGAGACTGTAGTTGGACGGCATAGGATGGTGGTGTGTAGGAAGTACTCTGGTAGCAGGTAGGAAGATGAAAAAGACAAAGATAGAGCTGAGAATCAGGTGGTGGAAGTTGAGGAAGGAAGAATGTCGTGTGGCCTTTCGGAAAGAGGTGAGACAGGCTCTAGATGGACAAGAAGAGCTCCTGGAAGACTGGAATACTACTGCCAAGGTAGTCAGAGAGGCAGGTGGAACCCCAAAATAAAGGAAGCCATCCAAGGAAAGAGATTGGTGAAGAAGTGAGACATGGAGAGGACTGAGGAGAAGTGGAAGGAATACATTGAGGTGCGACATAAGGCAAAGATAGAGGTGGCAAAGGCTAAACAAGAGGCGTATGACGACATGTACACCAGGTTGGATATGAAAAAGCGAGAAAATGATCTCTACAGGATGGCCAGACAGAGGGATAGAGATGGGAAGGACGTGCAGCAAGTAAAGATGATGAAGGATAGCAATAGAAATATGTGGACTGGTGCCAGTAGTGTGCTCAGTAGATGGAAAGAGTACTTTGAGAAGTTAATAAATGAAGAGAATTGGAAAGAAGGTAGAGTTGAAGAGGCAAGTGTGAATGACCAGGAAGTGGCAAAGAGAAAGTTAGAAAGGCACTGAACAGAATTAAAAATGGAAAGACAGTTGGTCGTGATAAAATACCAGTGGAGGTATGGGAGCAATTTGGAGAGGTGACTGTGGAGTTTTTGACCAACTTATTCAATAAAATACTAGCAGGAGAGAAGATGCCAGAAGAATGGCGGAAAAGTGTGCTGGTCCCCATTTTTAAGAACACAGATGATGTTCAGAGCTGTGGAAATATAGAGGAATAAAGATGATGAGCCACTCAATGAAGTTATGGGAAAGAGTAGTGGAGGCAAGACTCAGGACAGAAGTTAGTATCTGGGAGCAACAGTATGGTTTCATGCCTAGAAAGAGTACCACAGATGCATTATTTGCCTTGAGGACGCTTATGGAAAAGTACGGAGAAGGTCAAAAGGAGCTACATTGTGTCTTTGTAGACCTACAGAAAGCTTATGACAGAGTACCAAGAGAGGAACTGTGGTACTGCATGCGCAAGTCTGGCGTGACGGACAAATATGTTAGAATAGTACAGGACATGTATTGTGACGTTGGTGTGTTAGAAGAATTTAAGGTGGAGGTGGGACTGCACCAGTGAACCACACTGAGCCCCTTCGTGTTTGCGGTAGTAATGGATAGACTGACAGATGAGGTTAGACTGGAATCCCTTTGGACTTTGATGTTCACAGATGATATTGTGATCTGCAGTAAAAGCAGGGAGCAGGCGGAGGAGCAATTAGAAAGATGGACGCATGCACTGAATAGGAGAGGAATGAAGATTAGCCGAAGTAAAACAGAATATATGTGCATGAATGTGAGGGGTGGAGGAGGAGAAGTGAAACTCCAGGGAGAAGAGGGTGGATGACTTCAAATACTTGGAGTCAACAATACAGAGCAATGGAGAGTGTGGTAAAGAAGTAAACTGAAACTCAAGAGGTAAAAATAATAACCACTACTAAAATAAAAACTGAAAGTGAAGATGTTAAAATGATATTGATTATTGATGTGCTTTTGCAAATATGAGCAAGCATCTTAATTGTGTCCACCCTCTTGCTTTTATATGTACCCAAAAATATTAAATATACACCCCACATCATTATTTTTACCTCTTCACTTTCACTAGTTTGAGATCTTGTTTTATTGATAGCGACCTGACGCCACACACTTCGCTCAGATGGCAACTGTGCATTTGTGGTGTATGTATGCGTGTCCATGTACATAAAAGTGAAAGAGTGGGTGATTGAGAGTTACTGAAGTGACATCAGCAGTCCAGCGGATGAAACCAGCTCAAAGTCCCGACTACAATGGAGTTGAACGTTCTCATTTTTCATTGTAAATATGATTTAAGATACGTTTTGTAAGTCCTTCGGTGCGATGCTCCTTTCCCTCCATGACCAATTGATGGCAAGACATGAACATATAATGTATGACGCACAATGCATTCCGCGTTTAACACACCAGTAACCCTATTATTTGAGGAAATAAAAATAACAACAACAAATACACTTTGACAAAGGCAAATATAAATAGCAACACTGAAATCCTGCATTGCTGTTTACTGATTTTAGGCCATCACTGTGCATTGTCAACTCAACAATCAACTCCCAATCCCTTTCATTCCCTACATTCCAAATTATACAGCCTTTGCAAGCGGTCAAATACAGTCATGTAAAATGTAGAATAGAGTCGGATAGAATGTGCCTTTGTGCAACAACAATAATGTGATATTTTGAGAAACATTAATGACAGAAAAACAACTCTTGATCGTTTATTTTCCTGGGGGAAGTTGCTGTTCCACACTCACCGTTGAATTTTATTTGTTTTGGTCCACTCCTCGATGAAGAAGGGTTTAAGGTTGCAGCTGAGTGTACGTGGGACACTCAAAATCCAGTGAATGTACAGTATCCCGGTTTCTACTGCGTTACCTGGCGGAAACCACTCGGCATTACAGACAAGGTCAAATGAATGTAGTCATGTTGTTGGTATGATTTGGGCAATTCTCTATTAATCTTTGGCGGCCTGATTGAGATGGTCAATGGGCTGGACGGCCTGGACAGATCATTCATCCTCTAGGCAGGTTATATAAAGTGTATTAACCAGTCAATTATGTACTTTCTGCCATCTAATTGAAGCACATTTGTTTTGATTTTCCAACTTTTTACTGCTAGAAAAACAAAGGTTAATAACTGAAAATGAAATGGATTGGAAATAATAAAATTTCAAAATAATAATGATTTTTTTTTTTATTAAAACAAGCAATTTTCTGTTCATTTGTTTTGTATTTTTTTACTTATTCTTCTAATTAAACAATTGTTTGATTGATTATAAGTAAATAAAAAAAATGCTGCTTACTGATACACAGAAGTACTGTTGGGAACTGTGATGGAAGTATTTCGATTGGAAGCAAATTGATTGTCCAAAAACATTTTTAGAGTGCACTCCACTACAAACATTAATCTCAGATGGGATTTTGCCTGAATGAAAATGATCAAAACTTTCTTACATCCGTTTTCTGTAGTGCCTCTCCTCAATAGGGCCGCAGGCATCCTGAGTCTATCGCAGCTATCTTCCAGTGAGAGGTGAGGTACAGCCTGAACTGGTTACCAGCCAATTGCAGGCCTCCATACATCCATCAATCCATTTTCTTTACCACTTACACTGTTCAGGCATGCAAGGAGCTCTAACCTACCCCATCTGACTTTGGTCAAAAGTCAAACTACACCCTGGACTCGTCGGCAGTCAGTTGCAGGAGACATTGTCTAGAGACAGACATCCATTCACATTAACACCGTCACCGAGGGGTAACTAAACCCATTCCGTCCAGACTGAAGTCAGGCAAATATACTGGTCCACCATTATGACCATAACATAAATCTCCATTTAATTTTGTTAAAATAAAAATTTCTCTTACTTGGTGAAATTTTGATTCAGAGCAAACAGAGAGAACTGGTGGATGAGTTGGTGACAAATTAATAGACATCAAATTGTGACATGAGGATCTAGTAAGGCAGCAGAGTGGTGCAGCTGGAAAGCGTTGGCCTCACAGTTCTGAGGAGCAGGGTTCAATCCTGACCCCACCTGTGTGGAGTTTGCATGTTCTCTCCGTGTCTGCATGGGTTTTCTCCAGGCACTCCGGTGTCCTCGCACATCTAAAAAACATACAACATTGTTTGGACACTCTAAATTGCCCCTAGGTGTGATTGTGAGTGCTGCTGTTTGTCTCGATGTGCCCTGCTATTGGCTGGTGACCAGATCAGCGTGTACCCCACCTCCTGCCCTTTGACAGCTGGGATAGGCTCCAGCACTCCCAACGACCCTTGTGAGGATAAGCAGTGAAGAAAATGGATGGATGGGTGGATGGATGGAGGTTAATTGAGTTTTCTAAAATGCCCTTAGGTGTGGTTGTGAGTGTGACCGTTGTTTGTCTCAATGTCTCCTGCGAATGGCTGGCAGCTAGTTCAGGATGTCCCTCACCTCCTGCCCGATGTCAGCTAGGATAGGCTCCTGCACTCGTGCGACCCTTGTGAGGATAACCATCTCGGAAAATGGATGGATAAGTTTAAATGAATGTGGCTATGAGTTTCTTACCACTGAAATAGTCCAACAGTTTTTTTACTCTTTGTGTTTGTGTACGTGTTTGCACTGTGTTATTTGTTTTGTTTTGTGTTCAGGATCCTTCGCAAAGCCATTGATTCAAATGTAGAAGATAAAGGGCCAGTGTACAATAACCGAGTTGCCATCTCAATTTTCTTTATCATCTACCTAATCCTTATTGCCTTCTTCATGATGAACATATTTGTGGGTTTCGTCATCGTCACCTTCCAGGAACAAGGAGAGCAAGAATATAAAAACTGTGAGTTGGACAAAAACCAGGTATGTTTAGCAAACTGAAATCTCACTGAAGTAAAATTGTTCAGTCCTCTTAAAAAATGCTGCCAATTATTGTGCAGACATCGTGAAAAGACATGTAATTTAAAACATGTCATATGATGTTGTTTTAAAATGTATTATTTCTGTTACAAGCTTTTTTTTTTAAGTAAGCACCACTGTCAAAGTCTTGAAAAGCTTGGTCTATTTTGAACATCATATGTAATAAAACTTACTATACACAGTATTCAAGTAGTATTAAGTTCTATTCTCACATCAGCCAAGGCCAGAAGGTAATGCCACTGAGTTTACTTGTTCATTATGACTATGTGGATTACTCCAACCATGCATTTGCCCTCCTCTCTTTCAAATTCTCCAGCGCCAGTGTGTGCAGTATGCTCTTAAGGCCCGACCACTACGATGTTATATTCCCAAGAACCCTTACCAATATCAAGTGTGGTACATTGTCACATCCTGTTACTTTGAATACCTCATGTTCCTTCTTATAATGCTCAACACCATGTGTCTGGGAATGCAGGTATGTAAACGAGCACATCATGGGTTTCTAAACATGTCCTATTGCTCACTGTTCATTACTCTTATTATTTAGACCTTTTGCCCAATTCCATTCCAGGTATCTTTCACTAACTACAACTCAAACTCAATGAAATTCATCCATATATATTTTTTATATACTTGGTCTTTTTTCTCATTAGTTGCGACAGGTAACTTGGAGCATATCACATTGACTCTAAGCGAGAGCTGGGGTACATACTGGAATGCTGCATACAGTTAAAGAATTCAGTTAACCTAATAACGTTTTTAGAATGTTTCAGTTTGGCAGAGTCCTTCATACATAACCATGTGAATTCCACAAGGGAACCCCAAACCAGTGTGGAGATGTTGGTGCATGGGCCACTTAATTTCTCAGATCTCATTGTAGTTGCCTCACACTGCCTCATACTGATGACTCAAATAGTTGGATCAATTAATTTTTGAAGACGAGTTAAAATGTGCTTTATTTTATTTTTCAAACATATTTAACCATTATTTATCTAGGTAAGGCAATTGTGAAGACATTCTCATTTGCAATGCTGACCTGGCTGCAATATTCATTATCTACTAAAGTGTTCAAAATAATAGCAGTCCAACATGACTAACCAGACTCATGCCTGTTTACAGTATATTTTTTATTGCTACATGTCAAACAATATAAGAGAAGGTGAAATAGATTCACAGAAAATCAACAAGACCCAGCATTCATTAAATCACACTCTTAAGGCTGTGCAATTGGGCAATATGTTGAAAGTGGTGTGTTAAAAAAAACTAGCACTGTGGCATTCATTCAGTGAGGTCATCAACTTTGTGAAAAATAGGTGTGAATCAGGTGGCCCCTATTTGAGGATGAAGCCAGTACCTGTTGAACATCCAGATCTCTTTGAGAGCCTGAAGAAACAGGGTCGTTCAATACATGGTTCAGAAGAACAGCGTACTTTGATTAAAAGTTGGATTGAAGTGGGGAAACCTTAGAAAAATGTGTAAAAAATGTTTGGCTGTTCAGATAAAATGATCTCAAATGTCTTAAAATGGAGAGCAAAACTGTTCAAGTGTTTTGACATATGCAGATGAATTCACAAATATTGTTACCGCATATCTCAGTTATTGTGGGGGGGTGTGTACAAACAAAAACTTTTTGCATGTTCAATAACAACAACCCGTGGTTTACAGCCAGACTTAGGAAACTCCGCCAGGCTAAAGAGATCACATATCATCGTGGGCACAGGGTCCTCTACAATTGCACTAGAAACCAGCTGACGAAAGAAATTAACATTGCAAAGATGGACTTTCCAGCTGAAACATAATAAAAAATGTGTCACGTCCCATCGGATCGGGGGTAGGACCCAAATGCAGGAACTCGGAAGACGCAAGGTAGTTCAAGAAGATACACGTTTATTATATGCCGAGGTCGGGGATCGAGCAGGCAGTCCGGTGCAGCAGCGGTAGTTGGGACGTCGGGCGAAGAGAGCAGATGAGCGGACAGGCAGGAGTCGGTACACGGGAGAACAATCAACGCAGGCAGAAGTATCAAAGGAGTTAGGCTTACAAGGTTGGTCGGAGAACAGACGAAGGTCGGTACACACAGGTTCAATCAGGGATACCAGAGCACACGAATGGGACATGAAGATCATACGAAGTGGCACCGGCCAGTTGTCATCGCGGTCATATAAATCCACAGCATAATCAGGCTGCATGAGGTGCAGGTGTGCACCTTCCAATCAGCGCACCTGCGCGGACACCCGCACAGCTCGTGCTGAAGCGGCAGGATCATGACAAAATGAGTTTGACAAGGATTACAATCGCTTACTAATTACATGCGACGTTCTCCCCTGGTAGAAAACAAGAACGGGCTAGCCAACGACCTGAATAGTTTTTACTGTGGATTTGAAATAAACACTTCCACTGCACTCACCCACCAAGCCTTACCACCTTCCACTCCACCATTTAACATCCATGAAAGGGACGGTAGACAGATCTTCAAACAACAAAAGATCAACAAAGCGTTGGAACTTCTGTCCCCATCCTGCCTCAAAGTCTGTGCAGACCTACTTGCTCCTGTCTTCACAACATCTTCAACAGATGTGTAGAACTGTGTGACTATCCAACCTGCTTCAAACGCTCCACCATCATAGCAGTCCGCCAAAAAAACAGTAGTCTCAGTCCTGTTGCCTTGACATCTTTGGACATTAAGTCCTTTGAACGCCTTGTGCTGGACCACCTCAAGAGCATCACAGATCACGAGCTGGACCCACAGCAGTTTGCCTCTCGAGCTAACTGGTCTACAGATGATGTTGTCAACATGGGTCTGCACTTCATCCTTGAACATCCCGATAGGGAGGGTACCTATGCGAGGATCCTGTTCATGGACTTCAGTTCAGCTCTATGCGTTTAACATCATCCCTGTACTCCTTTCCTCCAAACTTCTCCAGTTCAGTTTGTCGCCTGCCATCTCCCAGTGGATCTACAAATTCCTGACTGGCAGGACACAGCAGATGAGGCTGGCAGATACCACCTCATCCAAGCAAACTATCAGTACTGGGGAACCCCAAGAATATGTCCTCTCCCCTCAGCTCCTCTCACTCTACACTGACTGCACCTCAAGGGACATGACTGTCAAACTCCTGAAGGATGCAGATGACAACACAGTCATTAGCCTCATCAAAGATGGCAACAAGTCTGCGTATTGACTGAAAATGGTGAGACTGGAGCTTGATTCGGATTCTAATTCTGATTGAAGAAGTCAAGTTGCCTTATGCTGAAGAGGACATGCGCTTGAAATGGGTATTTCAACAACACATTGACCGCAAACACATGAGTAAAGATGCACAGTCTCAAACCAGCAATGTTAACGTCATGAAGTGGCCAGCCCAGTCCCCAGACCTTAATCCAATCAAGACCTTGTGGGGTGACATCATAAATGTTGTTTCTGAAGCAAAACCAAGAAATGAATAATAAATAAATAAATACATTGTGGAATGTCGTTAGGTAGTATTGGAGTGGAATAACAGCTACGAGTTGCCACAATTTGGTTGAGTCCATGCTACACAGATGTGAATGTTAGAAAAAAAAAGAAATTTGGTCATCCAAGTAAATAGTACTTTCGTGAGTAAAAGAATTGGTAAATACTTCCATCCATCCATCCATCCATCCATCCAACCATCCATCCATTTTCTTCACTGCTTATCCTCAAAAGGGTCGCAGGGATTGCCCCAAAAATCCCACGATTGTGAGTGTGAAGGGTTGTCTGTCTCCATGTGCCCTGCGATTAGCTGGAAACCGGTTCAGGGTGTACCCCACCTCCTGCCCGATGACAGCGGGCTCCAGCAATCCCGTGACCCTCGTGAGGATAAGTGGCTCAGAAAATGGAAGGATGGATATTTTGATCACTACTGTATACTACTACTGGCATGTCATCATTAACCATTTCAGAATGGGAAAACAGTCTTCATTTCACATTTGCTTTCCAGATATTGTAGTATCAATTGAAAACTACTGGACTGTGTGTGGGAGAGGTGGTGGGGGCATAATGAATCTCGTGAATCATGGAATTTCACAAAGTGTATTGTCACGACCCATCGATACGGAGGGAGGACCCAAATGCAGGACTCGGGAGACGCAGAGGTAATTCGGGAAAAACGTTTATTGTTCCACGGTCGGGGATCGGGCAGACAGTCAAGTGGAGCACCGGTAGTCAGGACGTCGGGCGTAGAGAGCAGGTCCGCGGACAGGCAGGAGTCGGTACACGGGAGATCGATCAAAGAAGGCAGGAGTGTCAAAGGAGTCAGGCTTATGGGGTCGGTCGGAGAACAGGCAGAGGTCTGTACACATGGGTTCACGATCACAAATACGAGAATGCATGAACGGGGCATGAGCCGCAACGATCTGGCATAGGACCAGTCGTAAACAGGGTCCTATACACACCGGGGCCAATCAGCCAGCATGAGGCGCAGGTGTGTGCGTCCCAATCAGCATGGCCGCGCCGGAACCCGCACAGCCAGGGCTGGACCGGCAGGACCATGACATGTAAAATATTATTATTACCCTCGCAAATTACCTCCACATGACAGCTCTGTATTTTTACTCTGACCCACAGCACTGCAACCAGTCTGACCATGTCACACACCTGTCTGACATGCTGAATGTAATTTTCACTGTGCTCTTCACTGTGGAGATGATCCTGAAACTAATGTCCTTCAAAGCTAAGGTTGGTATGAATTTGTGACATTGCATCTCATGTATTGAGGTTTCGATTTCTTTTTCTTTGACCATAAGCCATAATTTCATCAAACTTTAGGAAAAAATATACTGTTCATTGAAATACCTTACACACTTCATATTCAGCATTTTTATTACATTATATGAATGATCAGACAAAAGATACTACCATTTCACAGCTTTGGTGATGCATTTGAATTTATAGTGAAATCTTTTAAGCAATACAAATACAATACAAATGAATGGCAGTTACCATAACACACAGAATATACCTTCCTCTGATCTCCCACAGGGTTACTTTGGAGACCCCTGGAATGTTTTTGACTTTGTCATTGTCATTGGAAGTGTTGTGGATGTGATTTTAAGTGAAATTGATGTGAGTATTACACCAAATCTTTTTTTTTTCTAAATGTCATCATTTGTTTCTCATGTCACTACACAATTATTTTAAATAAGACTCAGAAAGTCCATTATCACAATAAATGGGCTTTGCTTTGCGCTTTTCTACTTTCAAGGTACTCAAAGCACTTTAACACCCACTTTGCCCAGTCATATAATGGCAGAAATATCCATCAATCCATCCATTTTCTGAGTCACTTATCCCATCTGTCATCGAGCAGGAGACAGGGTGCACCCTGAACTGGTTTCCAGAGAATTGCAGGGCATATGTAGACGGACTACAGTCGCACTTAAAATCACACCTAGGGGCAATTTACAGTCTCCAATTAATGCATGTTTTTGGAATGTGGGAGGAAACCAGAGTGCCCGGAGAAAACCCACACAGGCACGGGGCTAACATACTAACTTCACACACGCGGTGCCGGGATTTGATACCCGGTCCTCAGATCTGTGAGGCCAATCCTTGACAGCTGCGCTGCCATGCCGCTGTAAATATACTGAACACAAATATAGATGCAACATGTTTTTGCTCCCATTTTTCGTGATCTAGACTCCAAACACATATACAAAAGGCCATTTCCCTCCCATATTGTTCACAAATCTCGCTAACTCCATGTTAGTGATCATTTCTCCTTTGATGAGATCATCTAACCCACCTCAAAAGCGTGGAATGTCAAGATGCTTATTCGAAAGCATGAATATTCCACAGGTGAGCCATAGGCTGTACACAATAAAAAGGCACTGAAATGATTAGTTTTATCACACAGCACAATCCCACAGATGTGGCAAGTTCTGAGGGAGCATGCAATTGACATTCTGAGCACAGGAATGTCCACCAGAGCTGTTGCCCAGAGTTGAATGTTAATTTCTCTTCCATAACCCATCTCCAAAAGTGTTTCAGACAATTTGGCAGTACAGTAGATCCAACCAGCCTCACAATTGCAGACCATGTGTAACTACACCAGCCCAAGACCTCCACATCCAGCATGTTCACATCCAAGATTGTCTGAGACCAGCCATCTGGACAGCTCCTGCAACAATTGGTCTGCATAACCAAAGAATTTCTGGACAAACTGTCATTAACCATCTGACGGAAGCTCATCTGTATAGTTGTTGTCCTCATTGATGTCTCGAGCTGATGGCTATTCATTGTTGTAACTGTCTTGCGTGGGTGAATGCTCACTTTTGATGGTGTCTGGCACATGAGAGAGGTGTTCTCCACAAGAATGAATCCTGGTTTTCACTGTTCAGAGAAGATGGCAGACAGCACGTGTGGCATTGTATGGGTGAGCTAAAGTCACCATTGTGAATTGAGTGGCCCCTGGTGCCAGTAGGGTTGTAGTATGAGTCACTGGGCAACAATAACAGGTGCATTTTATTGATCATCACCACATATTTCAGCATCATAATGCACAGCCCCATGTTGCAAGGTCTGTACACAGTTCCCGGAAGATCAAGACATCCCAGTTCTTGCATGGCCAGCATACTCCCCGGACATGTCACCCCTTGAGCCTGTTTGCGATCCTTTGGATTGTCGTATATGACAGCGTGTTCCAGTTCCTGCCAATATCCATCAAATTCACACAGCCATTGAAGAGGAGTGGACCAAACTTCCGCAGGCCACAATTAAGAACCTGATCAACTCTATGCGAAGATGTGTTGCACTAAATGAGGCAAATCATGCTCACACCGGACACTGACTGGTTTTCTGCCCCCCTCCCAGACACCCACAATAAAGCAAAACTTTTCGAGTGGCCTTTTATTGTGGCCAACCTGAGGCAAACATTTACAATAATCATGCTGTCACATTAGCATCTTGACATGAAAAACCTGTAAGGATTATCATGACAAAGAAGAAATGCTCACTCACAGATTTGAGAACAATGTTTGAGGGAAATGGCCTTTTGTGTATGTAGAAAAAGTTTTAGATGGATGTCCATCTCACGTAAAATGGCAGGAAAAAAAAAAGTGTTGTGTTTATATTTTTGTTCAGTGTAGTAAAAATAGCAAAGTAAAAAATAAGCAGCAGCTTTCACACAATAATGATGCAGGACCAGAAGCCACTGGGGGCTCGATATTTAGTTTATCTAGTTGCCAGCCAATCACAGGGCACATAGACAACAGTCACACTCACAATCACACACGAAGCCAATTTATAGTCGCCAATGAACGCATGTTTTTGGGATGTGGGAGGAAACCATAGTGCCCAGAGATAACTCGAGCAGGCACTGGGAGAACATGCAAACTCCACACAGGCAGGGCCAGGATTTTACCCCTGGTTCTCAGAACTGTGAGGCCATGGCTCTAACCAGTTGCTTCACCATGCCACCATCTAATATTCAATATTATACGAATAAATATCGAGATTTCATTTATCTATCTGAAAAATGTTTGTCTCTGCCCTATTTCGTTATTCATCACATTTTTTTGTGTGTGTTCTGGTATGAGTTGGAGTTGTATAACTGTTCATAGGGTAATTGTTTCAACACTCTCACCACTTTCCAATCAGTTGAAATTTCTTGATTTTGTTTTTCACACAGGCAGCACTAGTGTCCTCTGGAGGGCTTTACTGTCTCCATGGCTGTGAGGTAGCTAAATAAATAAATGCATTGTGTTTACATGAAACCTATGAAATGCAAATATGGCATATGATTATGTTGCAACGTTCTTAAAACCCAAAAGGCCCAAAATATGTGGCTTCTTATCATAATGAATCACAGATTTCAAAGTGATGACACAAAATACAAAATTATCTTGTATGATCCTGAAGTGTAAATTGTGCCGCTGCTGACATAACAATAAGCAATAACAACACAAGGAAAACTAGATGTGTTTTTTGCAGGCAGTGGATCCTATGCAAGCAATTGCGGTAAGTTCAAATCTAATTTAGTGGGCAATGAGTGTTGTCGATTGATGACTGATGACTTTACTCCTTCCCTCTATGTAGTCTTCAGAGAATATGAGTGTTTCAATCACATTCTTCAGACTGTTTCGAGTTATGCGTTTGGTGAAACTTTTGAATCGCTCTGAAGGAATAAGGAATCTGCTTTGGACCTTCATAAAATCCCTTCAGGTCAGTTTCATCTCACTGCTGTGTGCGTGTGCGTGTGCGTGCATGTGTGTGTGTGTGTGTGTGGGTGTGCGTGTGTGTTTGGTTGGTTAGTTGTTTTCCTAGGTTTTTGAACTATTCACAGAAAGTAAAATCCCTTCGGGTCAGGATCATCCCACTGCTGTGTGTGTGTGCACGCGCGTGTGTGTGTGTAATTGTTGTTTTATGAGGGTTTTGAACTATTCACAGCAAAGCTTCTGTGCAACATCTTGAGAAGCACTCTTATGGTCTTATGAAGTTAGACTAATCAAAAACCTTCATGGTTAGAATAAACTGTGGCAGTGTAGGACTCCTCTACCCACAAACAAGACCATGCAAAAAAAAAAAAAAAAAAGTCTGTTATATAACATTTACAAGCAAGGTCTAATGAACTTGTAAAGATTGAAGATTATATAGAACTGCAAACATACAGAGGGCTCTATTTATTTATAAATTGTTTTTGAGTCCAGGTCAAAAGGCCAACTGCACCTTGACTAAACCCCAGATTTGACATTGGACTAATTCCAATGTCAGCCCACATATAAACAAACAGCCATCCACAATGTCATTCACCCCTACGGACAGTTCTCAGTTAACCTATTAAAGGTTTTGGGAATGCGGGAGGAAACCATAGTGTCGGATGAAAACCATCGATGAAAGGATGAATAGCCCCCATTAAGTTTAATCCATAGTATTGTTTATGTTTCATTTTTCCTTTTGTTGCAGGCTCTTCCCTATGTGGCTCTGCTCATTCTAATGCTATTCTTTATATACGCTGTTGTTGGAATGCAGGTAAGAAAACGCATACCTTGCACATGTGTGCAATATACAGTATACACCTACCCAGTATATAGATTGGAATGTGGCCCATTAAACATAAGTCTTTTGTAAAGGGAAGATTATTCTCACTTTGATGGCATTTTCTCTCCAGATATTTGGCAAAATTGCTTTGGTTGATGGTACAAACATCAACAGGAACAACAACTTCCAGACTTTTCCGCAGGCTGTGCTGTTGTTATTCAGGTGAGTCGGAAAATCAAATGTAGAAAAGGAATGTCGAACAAGAGCTTCAGATATGTTGTTATTATTACTGGGCAGTCGCCCCTGTTGACTCCATTTGAGTCAAATATTCAGAATAGGAATTAGCTATAATCTTGAGCTGCAAAATGAAATGCTAAGTAATTATTTTACCATGTCATCACAACTATTTTTGTGCGGATATTTTAATACACTAAAACTTGTTTAAAATGAAAATAATCACAGTAAGTGTCACGTTTTTTGGCTAATTCTTTTGGCCCAAATAATAATGAGAATATATGCAGCTTTTTAAAAACAGTACATTGACCCCTAGTCTGAGTGAACAATTGCAGCACTTGTTGTTGCCAATGCTCACTGATAACTTTTAATTTTTAAGATGTATTTCAGCTTTGAACATAGGTGCAGTGTGAAATTCTGAATGGAATGAATATATATACAGGCAAGTACTTAAGTGCGTGAAGTCTTTGGTAAAATATGTTGAACGTGGGCCAACGAGGGAAAAATAGAATTTCAAAGTTGCTTTACCGGCACAGACTGGAGTGTCTTTGAAAATTCAGCGAGCAGCCTTGATGAATGCATGGATATTGTTACCACATATGTCAGTTTCTTTGAGGTGTGTGTACCAACAACATCTTTACGCACATTCAATAACAAAAAGCCATGGTTCACAGCCAGAGTTAGACAGCTCTGCCAGACTAAAGAGGTCACATATTGCAGTGGGGATAGGGCCCTCTACAATTGCACTAGAAACGAGCTGACTAATGAAATTCACATTGCAAAGAGGGACTATGCAGCTAAACTGGAAAAACATCTTAGCGCTAATGACTCCAAATCAGTCTGGCACGGATTACAATCGCTCACTAATTACAAGCGACCCCCCCCCCTCCTCAGTAGAAAACAAAAGCGAGCAAGCCGACAACCTAAATAGCTTTTGCTGCAGATTAGAAATAGACACTCCCACACGATGCACCCACCAAGCCGCACCACAAGCCGCACCACCTTCCACTCTACCGTTTAATATCCATGAAAGGGACGTTAGGCAGAGCTGCAAACAACATAAGTACAACAAAGCAAGCTCATGTTCCCATCTCATGTCAGTCTGCACAGACCAACTTGCTCCTGTCTTCGCAAAGATCTTCAACAGGTCTCTAGCACTGTGTGAAGTACCAACCTGCTTCAAACGCTCCGCCATCATAGTGGTCCCCAAAAAAGCAGTAGTCTCAGGTATGAATGACTACAGGCCTGTTGCCTTGACATCTGTGGTCGTGAAGTCCTTTGAACGCCTTGTGCTGGATCACCTCAAGAGGATCACAGGTCTCCAGATGGACCCACTCCAGTTTACCTATCGAGCTAACATCCCTCCAGATGATGCCGTCAACATGAATCTGCACTTCATCCAGGGAACCTATGAGAGGAGCCTGTTCGTGGGCTTCAGTTCTGCGTTTAACACCTTCATTCCTGAATTCCTCTCCTCCAAACTTTTCCAGCTCAGAGTCTCAAGAGCTGCTGAGACAGTTCTACACAGCGGTCATCCTATCAGTACTGCGTACCTCCATCACAGTCTGGTTTGGGGCTGCCACAAAAAAGGACAAACTCTGACTGCAATACACATCAAAATCACTGAACGGATTATTGGCACCGCCCTACCCACCCTTGAAGACTTGCATTCCAATCAAACTAGATCCAAAGTGGGCACGATCCTTTCGGACCCTCCACATGCTGGCCACCAGCACTTTGAGCTCCTTCTGTTGGGTAAGCGCGATCGAGCAATGCAAGTCAAAACAAGCAGCCATTCAAACGGGAACCATGATCAGGTAAGGGCCCTCTGTACAAGCTTAACATAATGTGGGACATTGACACACTCTTAACTGCTCGAGATGAAGAAGACTCTGCATCTTGCACATCTGTGACTCTTATAAGGAATAGTTCCTATTAACTGAATATCTCTTGTTCTTTGGTCTTGTTAGTTTGTTTGTTCGTTGTTCTGAATGTCGTACCAGGGCGGCACTGACTACGGGAGAAAAAATCCTTGTGTTGCCATTATAGGTGATTGTGATAGATTACTTGTCTCTTGAACAATCTACAACACTTGGACACTTTAGCATGTGTCCTCCTCCTCAGTAGACTCCTTTCCATTGGCATCATCCAATCTTATATAAGTGGTCGAACACTCAATTTTTTTACTCTTGATCCATTCACCCACGGCTATTGCCACTCAGCACAGCTGTCCACCTGCTCTACAGCTCTAAAAGTATATCCACCCGCCTATCACAGACTACCTCAGTGAGCTCTTATCCTGTTTGAGTGCAATCTTTCTCAAACTTAGCAGGCACATAAACTAATTCTTCTAGTTGGATCGAAGGTATACTTTCAAAACAAACACTTTATCCTTTGCGACAGTGACAGCTGTGGAACACACACTTGGTTGAGAGGGTCATCCATTGACCGAAGTGTTCGTTTTTCGAATCCCAGCTCAGATTGTCTGCAATGGAAGTGTCCTTGGGCAAAAAAATGGAACCTTGAATTTCTTCCAAGGGTGTGGCAGCAGCTTTGAAGATTGGATGATTGTCACCAAGTCAAAACAGTGTATGTGAGAATGGGTGTTTGTGAGCCTCTCTTAAAAGCACTTTGGGCTCTGTGATGGTGGAGATAAAGCACCATGTAAGTGCAATCCATTTACCATTAAAATGGACATCCATCCATCTTCTACCACTTTTCTGGGTAAGCTCACAGGGGCCATAGCTTTAGCAAAGATGCCCAGACTGCCCATTACCCAGCTGTTCCGGGGGACCCAAGGCATTCCTAGGCCAGCCGAGAGATGTACAGTGCTACCTCTACTGATGAACGTCTCTAGTCACAATAAATTCAAGCTATGAAACGTCTCCTTGGAAAAATATTGTCTCTAGTTATGAAGGAAAATCAGGATACAAAAGAAAAAAATAGGCACTGCATTTGCAGCTCCCAAATTCCACTAAATATTAACATCCAGTATCTTGGTTTGTGTGGTGTGATAGAGCTGCTGTCCCATGAGCTATCGCCATACCATCTTCTTGGCAACCCATTAGCTAGGAGAGATGTGAATCTTTAACCATGATGCTTTGCATTTCCCTTGGACACTCGACTGCCACTAAATCACGCTAGCACACATTGGAAAGATAAAACTTTTTCTCGAGTTTTTGTTTTTTTGCAAGTTTATTAATCTTTATTCACCATGGGCCCCAAGAAACTTTAGTGGAATTAAATGGTGTGTGTGTATGTACGTGTATTCTCTTAGCTGTCAAATGTTTGGCTCCTCCTCCATCCCCAATGATGCCTTTTGCTTGTCACTCACCCTTCTCTTTGCATAGTCACCCAACTTCAAAGGTAAATGAACATAATTATTATTATTCTTTATATTCTGTACTTTGAATGCTTATTTTTGGCAGTGAGTGAGTGGTGGGACAGGGTCGGGGGGCTGGGAACGGAATAAGCAAATTACATGTAAAATGCTCTTCTACTTACGAAAAATTCATCTTATGAAATAACTTCCGGAATGGATTAATTTAGTAAGTACAGGTACCAGTGTAGTCTCTCCAGGATATGCTGGGTCATCCCTGAGGTCTCTTTCCAGTGGGACATGACTGCCTTATAATAGCTTTATCAGGGAGGTGTCAGGGAGGCATCTGAATCAAATGCCCCAGCCACCTCATCTGGCTTTTCTCAATGTGGAGGAGCAGCAGTTCAACAATGAGCCCCTCTCAAATGATTAAACTTCTCACCCGATCTCTAAGGGAGAGCCTGGACACCCTGCGGAGGAAATTAATTTCCACCGTATGTATCCGGGATCTTGTTCTTTCGGTCATCACCCACAGCTCGTGACCATAGGTGACAAGAGGGACGTAGATCGACTGGTAATTTGAGAGGTTCACCTTTTGTCTTAAATCCGTCTTTACCACAATGGGTTCATATAAAGTCCGTGTCACTGCAGACACTGCACCAATCCATCTTTCGATCTCCCTCTCCATTCTTCCCTCACTCATGAACAAGACCCCAAGATACTTGACCTCCTCCACTTGGGGCAGAGTCTCATTCCCTACAATAGACAATTGCACCAATTTACCCTTTCCTAGGTTAATAACCTGGTTGTCATTGTCAATGTTGATATTTTTAGCTCACATAAATGATATCACATGGGCCACATACTTCCAGAACTGCAATAGTAATAGCCTTTGTCCCTCCTTCACAGAATGTTCCACTTTCATCCTTGTTCACATCCATGTCACTTTCCGAATTGGCCATTGAAATACAGTGACGAAAACAAGTATTTGAACACTCTGCTATATTGCAAGTTCTCCCACTTAGAAATCATGGAGGGTCTGAAATTTTCATCATGGGTGCATGTCCACTGTGAGAGAGATAATCTAAAAAGAAAAATCCAGAAATCACAATGTATGATATTTTGATCATTTACTTGTGTGTTACAGTTGTAAATAAGTATTTGAACTCCATTTGAACTGAAATCTGACCCTCAAAGACCTGTTAGTCTGCCTTTAAAAGTCCACCTCCACTCCATGTATTATCCTGAATCAAATGCACCTGTGTGAGGTCGATAGCTGCATAAAGACACCTGTCAACCCCATATAACCAGTAATACTCAAACTTGTAACACGGCCAAGACCATAAAGCTGTCCAAAGACACTAGAGACAAAATTATATTTAGGAGAGGATGACCGTGGCCATGTATTGTGAGATTTTGGGGGACAAGCTCTTTCCCTTAGTCAGTGCATTGAAGATGGGTCGTGGCTGAATCTTTCAACATGACAATGACCCAAAGCACACATCCAGGAAAACCAAGGAGTGGCTCCGTAAGAGGGATATCAAGGTCTGGCGTGGCCTAGCCAGTCTCCAGACCTAAACCAAATAAAAAATCTTTGGAGGGAGCTGAAACTCCGTGTTTCTCAGCGAAATAAAGCAGTGTGTTTTAAATACTTATTTTCTTCAATGCACAGTGTTCCTTCACTACAACACAGTTCACTTCACGCTCGCTATTATACAAATGTATTTTTGCGTGTGTAATTTTTTTTTTACAGTGTTTCAGGCTTTCTTAACAGCATATGAATGTGCACTGTGTTCTGTATCCTGAATTGCTAAGGGACTGTAGACCGTCGTCACCCAAAGTCAGAATCAGAATCAGAATCTGCTTTATTGGCCAAGTTTGTAAAAACACAAAGAATTTTTCTCCCGCAATCGGTGCTGCCCTGGCACGAGATTCAGAACAAACAACAACATAGTAACAAGACAAAAAAAGAAGAGACATTTCTGTTGATAGGAACTATTCCTTATAAGATTCCCAGATGTGCAAGATGGAAAGTCTTCTTCATTTAGAACAGGTAGGAGATAAGAGTGTGTCAATGTTCCACATTGTGTTAAGCTTGTACAGAGTGCCTTTACCCGTTTGCGATTCCCATTACAGACCAGTGCAATGACAATTGAGAAAAGACAGCAGTATAAAGTGACGAATCCTGCGATTGTCAACAAAATATATGACTAATACTAATACTGATTGGACAAGCAGGCTGTGAGTATGTGTCCCAACAAAGGCACAAGGCAGAAAATGGTTCGCTGATCAAGAATTTAATGACTTAATAGCTAGAGGGAAAAAACTGTTCGAATGCCTGCTCGTTTTGACTTGCATTGATCTGTAGTGCTTACTCGACGGAAGGAGCTGGAAGAGCTGGTGGCCAGGATGTGGAGGGTCCACTCTGGACCGAGTTCGCGTTGTCTGCAAGTCTTTAATACTTGGTAGAGTGGTACACACAATCCATTCAGCGGTTTTGAGTGTCCGTTTTAGTTGGAGTTTGTCTTTTTTTGTGGCAGTTGTGTAGAACAGTCTCAGCAGCTCTTGTGACAGACCATGATTCCTCAGAAGCCACAAGAAGTACATCTTTTGCTGAGCTTTTTTGAGGATGGAGTTGATGCTCGTCTCCCACTTCAGGTCCTTAATTCCCAAGAACTTGCAGGTCTTGACGATTGGCACAAGAGAGTTGGACAGGGTAATTATTGGGACCACCGCCGTGGGGGCCCGCTGGCCGGCTTTGTAGAAAGTGTTGTGCAACGGTTGCTGTCCTAGGACTTAGGGTGGGTGATTGGAGTTGTGTGCCACTCCCACGAACCCTGCTGCCGGACGGCGTGCCCCTCCCACAAAGCCTGCTGCTGGACAAGAGCAACTGAGCTCAGTGCAGTTCACTGAAGTCCATAGGCCATGGTTGTCAAGTGATCAAATATTAGTGCATCCTCCTCCTCTTTCTCAACACTTGTGTCCATTCTGTCTTCTTCAGTCTCTTCCTCTCATGCCTGTACTAAGTACCAGTGGCATTTGGCAGGCCCCGCAGTGTTTCAGTGCACCCGAGGATACGTGAGGCAAGATTAACAAAAACCGGCTGCAAGAGCGGAAAACCCTTTTCCAATCCAAAAATATTGCACTGCAGAAACTATCCCGCTTTTGAAACAGGGTCCAACCCATACGTCTTTTTAGCATAAAAAAAAAAAAAAAATACAAGGCTTACATTCAGGACCCATCCAAATGTAATTCTCGAAAGTTGCCACGCACTGTTGCCACACAACATGCTCAGCGCGACTAGATAGTAAGTGGTCACTGGTCATCATCGCCGCTTGGTTGCTCAGGTTGCTGTTTGACTTCCAGAGTATATGGGGTTACTCAGTCACTGGTGTTGTCCCGACGTATTCCACCTGGCAACCTCAGATAAAGTGTCACTGGTGATACGCAGTCAATATTTTTTTTTAACTCTTTTTCTTTTTTCACTTTTCCCTTATCTAAATTCGTTTTACTCTTCTCTCGCTTACTAGCTTCTGTCAACCATATTTCCAGACATTTGCATTTTTTACATTGTCTTCCAAATCCTTAATTTTAATTGTTTTGTTTTTCTTGAAGCTACTTTTCTCATCCTTCAACCTTTTTTTTAAATGTTGTAACTGTCAGATTCTTAAACTCTGTGTCACTGGAAGACCATAGTCAGTTACCCATTTTTCTAACCACACTATAGATTTCTCCCTATATCCCCCCACATACGGCTCATGATTGGTGATGTGTAAAATGGTAAATCCCTCTTTTTGATCTTATCCGTGGGTTTGCTCTTCCCACTCCCCATTTTTTGGACGTTCTTCTTTACCACGATAGGCGAACGTCTTTGAAATTGTCGGGGACTCCAAACCCCAATTGTTGGGTCTTGGGGACACGAACCCCTCATCGTCAGAGCTTGAGAAACCAACCCCCTCACTGAAATTACTGTAAACTCGGGAACTCTATACCTCTCGTTCAGGTCTTGTGGCACCGAAACCCTCACTTAATTTAAATATGGGGCCTTGAACCCCACATAGTCAGATGTTGCACCCTCAAACCCCTCACTGAACTGTACATTCTGGGAAGGGCTTGAAGCCGACTAATAAAATATGGGGACAGCAACTACCAACACCCATTAATACAAAGACAAGATTGTTCCTACCAAAAATTAAGAAATAAATGATAAAATTCTTTACTGTAGTTCTTTGTTGTGGTTCATTTGGAATCACGAGGTGATGGCCAATACAGGAAGGCAGCTGGGCAGTCGCCAGTCCTCATTCTTGGGTAAGGGCAGGACTAGTGCGCTTGTCCCAGATGATCAGTCACTGGTCCGGAAAGTCGTTGGATCAGTAATCCATCCTGGAATCCCACTTCTGACACCAATAGTTTTGGCAAAATCTTTTTCTGACACCATAAGCAAGGAGACAATCTTGTGTTTGTGGATTTTTATTCCAAAAAGAAAGGAAAGTCTTTGCAGAGAGAGGAAAAGGTACAAGTCTTACGTATTGTCACTCACTACTAAAGACCAGACAAAAAGTCCTTTCATCAAATGAAAGTGAAAGAGACAGAGCAAGACAAAACAAGGCAATTATCTATGTCCAACTGGATACACATGGACCTGGTAGAAACATCATATGAGGAACAGGCTGACAGGGAGAAGGAGAACTCACAACAGGACAAAACCCATTAAAGTTGAAGGTAGAACTAATAGAAAAAATATTTGGAATTTATGTAAAACACAAACCTCCAGCCCAGTCTGTCTGGTGACCATCCAGGCCACCCAAAGCGAGGAGCTTGGCTGAGTAGTTCAGGTCAGCTAGCATACCAAACACCAGGGTCCCTACAGGGCAACAGCTGCGGACAAAGCCCCGCCAAGGCGTGGTCGAGAGCCGGCAGCTGCTGACACTGGTCGTGCACCGTCGAGGCATGGTTGGGAGACGGTGGCTGCGGACACCGGTCGAGCACCGCCAAGGCGTGGGCGAGAGGAATCTGGGGCACCGCCGAGGGTAGGACGAGAGGCTGCTGGGGGTCGGGCGCCACCGCGACATGAGCGAGAGGCAGCTGGGGTTCCGGCGCCACCAAGAAATCAGCGGGAAGGGACTGGGGGTCCGGCACCACCGAGACATGAGTGAGAGGCAGCTGGTGGCCAGGCGCCACCGAGACACGAGGAAGAGGTGGCTAGGTTCATCAGGTGCTTCCTCAGCCTGCTGCCATCCAGGCTTGGTAAGTATGGATACGAGGTGGCAGATTGCACACGGACTCATGAAGGTGAACTGGGAAGCATGGGTGAAGTAGAGAGAGTCAACTGACTAGCATATTTTGCATGGTGTGACTTGGGAGGTGTGTGGTGGGAGGCATAAAGCTCTACATGGATGCTGTGGGTCAGGCATAGATGAGACCTGCGTACGTATTTGACAGCACGGGCAAGGCGGCACAGAGCACGTGCTGAACGTTGCGTGCCGGGCGCCAATGAGACATGAGCACGTAGTGAATGACATGCTGGGCATTGTCAGAACAAGACTACGTAGTAAACGTTGCGTGTCGGTCGTTGACAAAACGGGACAGAAAGGCCAACGCCATGAGCCGGGCATCATCAAAACAAAAAAGGAGGCGGCTGGTCGATTAATTTTTTCTCCTGAATCCGGTCCACAACAACAACAAACTCATCGTTGAATTCCTTCGCTCACATTGATCCTGGAAACAGAGGTGGAAGGCAGCAAATTCTTGAACCTGCGTTTGCAGGGCAGTGAATTCTTTATCCCATTGGTTCTCAAGTTTTGCATTTATTGTGTCTGAGTCTGCTGGGGCCTTGCATGGCCAGTTCATTCTGTCACGAGCATGTGACAAGAGGTTGGAACCAAATAGAGTCAGAGGCAGTGACATGATGTTGAGGGTGGTTTTATTAAAGGCATAGGTCATACACAGTTAAGCAGTCCAAAAACGCAAAGGCACAAAAACACGTGGCAACAGAAAAGATCCAAAAACGTGAAAACGAGGTTGGATTGCTACTAAGCAAAAAAGAAGACTTGACTTAGCTGTGGTGTCACAGGAACGCTGGCCGTGACAACGAGGCAAATACACAACAAGAGGCTCGTATACTCACGCAGACTAATGCAGTCTCATGCACAATGAACTGGCATCTGACAAATACAAACACAAGGCTTATACGCCTGGCCTAGTTAGTGTCAATTAGGCGCAGGTGAGGAGCTGCTGCCGGAGGGAGCTGCGCACAGGGCATTGGCCTGACAATGCCCCGACACGGGGAGAACACGCAAACTCCACACAGGCGGGGCCGGGATTGAACTCAGAACTGTGAGGCCAACGCTTTATAGCTGTTTCATCGTGGCACTGAAACAAACATCCTGTAAACCAAAAATATCTGTAATGAATAAAGGAACATAAATTAAAAATGGAAAAAAAAAATCTACTTCTACTACACGGATTTCACTCAACGGGTATGTCTGTGTACCTTTTCATCAACTTGGCTAATTCCAGAGGTTAAAGATGCGGTGCTTCCTCTTCTACGTCGTTTACATCAGACTCATCGTCAGTTGCAGTCACAACTAGCCTATTCCAGCCTTTCTGAATCTCAAGAGGATGGTTTTGGTTGTCACGGAAGCCCATGCTTTGATGAGCCATCCAATGACTTCCTGGAAAATGCATGGTGGATTCACCCGGAAGCTGTTCACTCCATCTGTCAACTACAGCAGGGGTCGGGAACCTATGGCTCACAAGCCATACCTGGCTCTTTTGGTGGTTGTACAGTGAAGAAAATAAGTATTTGAACACCCTGCTATATTGCAAGTTCTCCTACATAGAAATCATGAAGGGGTTAGAAATTTCCATCATAGATTCATGTCCACTGTGAGAGAGATAATCTAAAAAGAGAAATCCAGAAATCACAATATAGGATTTTTTTTAATGATTTATGTGTGTGATACATGTACATATGTATTTGAACACCTGAGAAAAACAACGTTAATATTTGGTACCGTGGACTTTGTTTGCAATTACGGAGGTCAAATAAGCCGAAATAAAACAGAATATATGTGCGTGAATGAGAGAGGTGGAAGGGGGAGGGTGAGGCTCCAGGAAGATGAGATAGCGAGGGTGGACAACTTTAAATACTTGGGGTCAACAATCCAGAGCAATGGTGATTGTGGTAGGGAAGTGAAGAAACGGGTTCAAGCAGGTTGGAACAGCTGGCGGAAGGTGTCTGGTGTGTTATGTGACAGAAGAGTCTTGGCTATGATGAAGGGTAAAGATTATAAAACAGTGAAGAGGCACCCGTGATGTACGGATTAGAGACAGTGTCACTAAAGAGACAACAGGAATCAGAACTGGGGTGGCAGAGATTAAGATGTGGAAGTTCCCGCTAGGAGTGAGTAGGTTGGATAGGATTAGAAATGAGCTAAATAGAGGGACAGACAAAGTTGGATGTTTTGGAGACAATGTTTGAGAGAGCAGATTTTGGTGGTTTGGACATGTCAAGAGGCGAGAGAGAGAGTATATTGCTTGAAGAGTGGTGAGGATGGAGCTGCCAGGCAAATGACTGGGAGGAAGACCAAAGAGAAGGTGGATGGATGTTGTGAGTGAAGACATGAGGGGAGTTGGTGTTAGAGAGGAAGATGCACGAGATTGGTTTAGATGGGAAAAGATGACACACTGTGGTGACCCCTAATGGGACAAGCTCATAGAAAAAGAAGAAGAAGCTAAATTCAACACATATCCATTCAGAATTTGATACACTTCCTTGTCTTGATTGTTTAAATTTTTTTCAGTGATTTTTGTTTTGTCTTGACTTTACTCTTTGATTGGATTAATCTAGTGTGCTGAAAAGCATCTTTAATTTGAATGCATTTAACAAAATAGCATCCGGTGGGAAGGACTAATGCGATTGGCTGACAACTAGTTCAGGGAGTGCCCTGCCTCCTGCCTGATGACAGCTGGGATAGGCTCCTGCACTCTCGCACCCCTCGTGAGGTTAAGCGGCTAAGAAAATGGATAATGAATATAGAAGGAGGTCTTGTAAAATGTTATTGCTGCACTTCTCGGTCTCAGGATATGACTTTGAGATATTCTCTTTTTTATGCTCCGCAGATGTGCAACAGGGGAAGCGTGGCATGAAGTGATGCTCGGAAGCATGTATGGAAAGAAATGTGATGCCAAATCAGATTACCTACCAGGAGAAGAGTTCACCTGCGGATCCAACATTGCCATCATTTACTTCATGAGTTTCTACATGTTATGTGCTTTTCTGGTGAGAATGAAAAAAAAATCACATTATTTATCAATAAAAAAAAAGTACATGTTAAGTTTGCTTAAAAGGCGGGACTTGTGACGTCCTATATTTTGGCCATTTAGACATCTATAGAGTGAGTGACTCCCTAACATGGATTTAGGGTAAAAAAAAATTCCATTTCATTTAAGAAAAACACCATGGTTTTGTCACAAAAGGCCCCTCTGACAACTGCATCTGCTTGACCAAGTTTGTTTTTTTTATCTGCTTTGTCCATACTTTCTTCTAATTGGTTTCCTCCATGTAGAAGACCCACATGAAAGAGTAGGTTTCTGTTGTGTTCACAAAACTGGGTCGGGAGTGAAATGGGAAGGCAGAGAACTTTGCTAGTGATATGCTTGAGAAATTCAAACGGCCTAATTTCAGGTGTTTCAGCAGGAGACTGTTTGACATTCAGGAATGTATGGGTTGTTTTAATTCATATTTTACATTTACTGAGGCGCCCCAGACAAAATATTTCACGCCAAACATGAGAGAAATACCTTTAAAGTTCTCTCACAGATATGCCTAATTGTTTTTGTTTCCTTTTTTTCTGAATAGAAAAACAATATATAACTTTATTTTAAAATCACTTACTCACTCACCAATTCTAATGTTAGTATTGCTCACATCATCAACAGATTATAAACCTGTTTGTGGCTGTCATTATGGATAACTTTGACTATCTGACCCGTGATTGGTCCATTCTGGGCCCTCAGCACTTGGATGAGTTCAAGAAAATATGGGCAGAATATGATCCAGAGGCCACGTAAGTATTTGCAGTTCCCCATTAATTAGTTTATTTATTCATCCATCAATCCATCCAAACATCAAATTTCCCAAACCACTAACCTCACTAGGGTCGCCGGCACGCTGGAGCCTATCCCATCTGACTCTGGGCAAGAGTCGTTTGGAACGATAACTGATATTTGAAAACTAGATTTTGTATTTCTTTGGATTGTCTCTGAGTGTTATTAAAATTGTTTTTGTTTTATAATTTGAAAAGGGTAGCTCTAAAAATGGGTTAGAGCATTGGCCTGACAGTTCTGAGGACTAGGGTTGAAATGCCGGCCCCACCTGTGTGGACTTTGCATGTTCTCCCTGTGGCTGTGTGGGTTTTCTCCGGGTATTCTGCTTTCCTCACACATTCACAAAAAATGCATTAATTGGAGATTTTAAATTGCCCTGAGGTTCCTGGACTTAAAAAAGGGTGGTTGCACTAGACCAGCGGCCGGCAACTTTTAACACCCAAAGAGCCATTTGACCTGGTTTCCACGGAAAAGACAACAGTGAGTGCAACTGGTGTCTGTCTCTATGTGCCCTGCTATTGGCTGGAAACCAGTTCAGGGTGTACCCCGGCTCCTTACCGATTATGCTTGGATAGGCTCCAGCACTCCCATGACCCTTGTGAGGATAAGTGGTTTGGAAATTGAATTAATAATTTGAAACCTTTGTGTGTGATAAATATGGCAATGTAACTACCACACTCCTTTTGCTTTTCTTCATTTACACTCTCCCCTTGCAGATATTAGATGGAACATAATTTCATTCATACCCTTGTGTTCCTTTGCAGCAGGAATTGGCTTTAAGGTTGATAAAAGTAGTAACTACACACCCACAGAAACAAACAGGGAAAGAGCTACGATTTTAGACTTTTTTATGGTATTTCATTTGATGGATTGATTCAAGCGGTAGAGTTGAATTTGTACATCCACCTCATCGTTGAGTTATGAGTTTGAATCCAAACTCAGGCCTTCAAGAGTGGAGTTGGCATGTTCTCCCCATGTCTGTATGGGTTTTCACTAGGTACTCCGGCTTCCTCCCAAATTCCAAAAATATGTATGTTAGGTTCATTAAAAACCCTGTATTGTCCTATGGTGTGAATGTGTGAAAACTTACCCATATGTGCCATGTGATAAACTGGTAGCCAATTGAAAGTTAAGGGGATATGCGGTATAAAAGATGGATTAAATGATAAATCGACTCATATTTAAACTTGCCCTTCTTTTTTTTCTTTCTTATTTTTATCCTAGGGGGCGTATTAAGCATCTTGATGTTGTGACACTTCTACGGCGAATACCCCCTCCTTTGGGTTTTGGCAAGTTTTGTCCTCATCGTATTGCCTGCAAGGTACAGACATTGAACAAACACGCACAGCCCCTACTATAGTTTTATGTAAATACCTCCTCGTTCTGTTTTTTAATACATATACAGTACTTCTCAGAATTATAAGCCTTTACTTGCATCATCGTGCTTCATGTGTTCTGGTAGTGCTGTGAACGTGCAAATACAAATGCACACGCACACACAGACAGTTTAATGATGGGTGTCTTACTCTTACCCTCATGTGTCAGATCTAGTGCCCTGAGATTGACTGGTGACCAGTCCAGGGTCGAGTGTCCATTATGGTTGTCATATTCAAATCTTACGATAATTGATTATCCTATTGATTATTCAAGGTTCGAGATGATTTTTTTGTCAATTCTTATATATGCATACCAGATACAGTGGCTTGAAATTAATGATCACTTCAACCAAATGCACATTTTTCGTTTCTTGTCACTTTCCCATCAGGACTGTTGGGTTTGTGTTGGACCATCATTACGCTGCTTTTACACTGCAATAGTGGGAAATTAATCTATCATAAGCATAATAACAAATGCAGATTTATTTTTTTAGAATGCTTATTGCTATTACGTTTTGCTCATCAGAATTGTCAGCACCTATCACCGCTCAAGAAGTTTGGAACAACGTTAACTGATCAGTGATCCGATCACAAGATGAAGCAATATGTCTATTTAAATTACTTGTTCATTTATTCTATATACTTTTATGCTGTATTCTGAGTATCTTCGAAAGTATTCTATATTGAGGTCTTCTTCTTTTCCCTTGGGCTTGTCCCTGTAGGGGTCGCCACACTGTGTCATTTTTTTCCATCTAAGCCTATCTCGTGCATCTTATTCTCTAACACCCACTGCCCTCATGTCTTCCCCCACAACATCCATCAATCTTCTTTTTGGTCTTCCTCTCACTCTTTTGCCTTCCAATTCCATCCTCAGCACCCTTCTACCAATATACTCACTCTCTCGCCTCTGGACATGTCCAAACCACCGAAGTCTTCTATCTCGAACTTTGTCTACAAAACATCAACTTTAGCTGTCCCATAATGATATAATTTCTAATTCCATCCAACCTGCTCACTCCTAGGGAGAACTTCAACATCTTCATCTCTGCCACCTCCAGTTCTGCTTCCTGTTGTCTCTTCACCACCACCAAGTTATTTTAAGGTCTTGAGATTCCATCCTTAATCACACCCGCAACTTTATCTGCGAGTGTGACTGACCACACCCATACGTTTTTCAAATATAAGTGACTGGAACTAGTACACTTTTCCCCCCATTCTTCAGGCATCTTTTTGCCCGCTAGTATTCTGTTGAATAAGTTGGTCGAAAATTCCACAGTCACCTCTCCAAATTGCTTCCATACCTCCCCAGGTATCTCATTAGGACGAACTGCCTTTATAATTTTCATCCTCTTTAGTGCTTTTTTTACTTCCCCCTTACTAATCATTGCCACTTCCTGGTCCTTCACACTTGGCTCTTCGACTATTCCTTCTCTCTCATTTTCTTCATTCATCAACTTCTCAAACTATTCTTTCCATCTATTTAGCACACTACTGGCAAAAGTCAACACATTTCCACCTCTATCCTTAATCACCCGTACCTGCTGAACATCTTTCCTATTTCTATTCCTCTGTCTGGCCAACCTGTGGAGATCCTTTTCTCCTTCTTTCCTTTCCAACTTGGTGTACGTGTCGTCATATGCCTTTTGTTTAGCCTTTGCCACCTCTACATTTGCTCTACGTTGCATCTCAATGTATTCCTTTCGCCTCTGCTCAGTCCTCTCAGTAAGTCTCCTTTTCCCCTTTTGTACCAGAAGACAGACACACCAAGTACTCTCCTGCCTGTCTCTCTGATCACCTTGGCTGTCGTAGTCTAGTCTTCTGGGACCTCCTCCTGTCCATCGAGAGCCTGTCTCATCTCTTTCTGAAAGGCTACACAACAATCTTCCTTTCTCAGATAGCATTACATGGTTCTCTGCTCTTCGTTCCCACCTGCAGAGTTATCCTACACACCACCATATGCTGTTGAGCTAGACTCTCTCCGACCACAACCTTAAAGTCAGAAACCTCCTTCAGATTACATCATCTGCACAAAATATAATCCACCTGTGTGCTTCTACCGCTGCTCTTGTAAATCACTCTATGTTCCTGCCTCTTCTGGAAAAGTGTTCCCTACTGCCATTTCCATCCTTTTTTGCAAAGTCCACCACCATCTGTCCCTCAAAGTTCCTTTGCTGGATGCTGTACTTACCCATCATTTCTTCATCGCCCCTGTTTAATTCACCAAGATGTCCATTACAATCTGCACCAATCACAACTCTTTCTCTTCTGGGATGCTCAAAACTACATCATCTAGTTCCTTCCAGAATTTCTCTTTCAACTCTAGGTCACATCCTACCTGCGGGGTATTGCCGCTAATCTCATTATACTTCAAACCCTCAATTTCAAATTTCAGCCTCATCACTCAGTCTGATACTCTTTTCACCTCCAAGACATTGTTAGGCAGGTCTTCCTTAAAAATAACCCCTAATTTATTTCTCTTCCAATTTACTCCATCATAAAATAATTTAAACCCTGCCTCTAAGCTTCTAGACTTACTATCTTTCCACCTACTCTCTTGGATGCACAATATATCAACGCTTCTCCTAATCATCATGTCAACAGACTCCTGAGTTTTTCCTGTCATAATCCCAATATTCAAAATCCATAATCCAGTTTCCTCCTCTTCTTTGTCTTCGACCCTTAATAGCTAAATTTCAACCGGCACCCTGCAGGTTAACGATGCCGGGGGCAGGCGTAGTTAACCTGGGCCACAACTGATCCGGTATGGTATTCTTTAGATGAACGCACATATTTGTTTGGCACAGTTTTGCACTGGCTACCCTTCCTAATGCAACCCCCTTTTATCTTAACATTTATCTGGGCTTGGGACCAGCCTACAGATTGCACTGGCTTGTGCCTCCATAGGTCTGCATTAAAAGTATTCTTTAAATAAAATTCTAGAAATATATCTATATATCTATAAATATATCGATAAATAAATTAGCCAACATTTTCTTCAACTAAATCACAACAAAACTGAGACCATTTTTTTTTTGCAATAAAGAAAAGAGAATTGCTGTTATTAAACACCTGGACTCTCTATCTTTAAAAACCAAAGCCCAAGTCCGAAAACGTGTTGTTCTGATTTATTCTGACCTGACTTTGAACAATCATATCAAATCAATCACAAAATCTGCCTTCTACAATCTGAACAACAGTCTTGTATGTGTCAAGCAGACCAGGAAAACCTCGTCCATGGTTTTATCTCAAGTGGACTTGACTACTGTAATGGTCTTCCGACTGCACTCCCAAAAAAAAAAAAAAAAAGAGTATTAAACAGCTGCAGCTCATTTAGAACGCTGCAGCTCGCGTTCTGACCATAACAAAGCGGTCAGAGCATATTACCAATCCTAAAGTCCTTGCACTGGCTTCCAGTCAGTATTAGAATACATTTTAAAATTCTGCTACTTGTCAATAAATCACTAAATGATTTAGGTCCTGAATACATGAAAGAAATGCTTATGGAATACAAACCCAGTAGAGCTCTGAGATCGACTGACTCAGGTCAAATAGTGGGGCACAGAGTCCAAAGCAAACATGGTAAAGCAGCATTTAGCTACTATGCTGTACACAAATAAATTTACTTTGCTTTGGTTTGCTTGTATACAGGTAATTTATTTTATTCAATCACTCTGTGTGCAACACTCTGCATTTTACCCCTTCGAATATTTATGTCTGTCATGACAGAGAGGCTTTAATGATAACATCCCAACAAGGTGCCTGACATCAAATAAACCAAGTTCAGCAATATCTGAGCAATGCGACCACAAGATGCAGCAATAATAGCGAATTCACTCATTCAACTTTTTTTTTTCAGGACAGAATATATTTTTTGTAGAAGGGTCTATCTTCATCACATATGAAGGACATCCATGCAAATCAGTTACCTTTTGGTGAAATTCGCCATTCTAAACTCAAAATAGGCCATTTATGTGAATTGTATACATCCAGTGAGATTTCTTATGAGGTTGTGGGGAGTCGCCATCTCGCTGTCATCATAGGCTGTTCCGTATTCCTTGAACACTGACGACTAGATCTATTCTACACATCCACAACCTACACACACACACAATACTGTCATGGCCCTGCCAGTCCCTGTCCTGGCTGTACCGGTCCCCGAGGCGGCACGCACCTGCCGCAATCGGCGGAGGCGCACACTTCTCTAGTAATTATGTCCCAGTTATATAGAACTATGTGTATGGTCTGGCCTTTGCCAGATTGTTGCTTCATGCCTCATTCCCGCACTCTCGTAATCCTGTTCCTGATCTCCAGTGTACCGACTCCTTCCTGCCCAGTGACCTGCCTCCTATGCCTGACATTCTTGTTACTGCCTGCTTGATCCTTGACACTGGACCGAATAAACACTTTTCCCAAACTGCTTCTGCGTCTCCAGAGTCATGCATTTGGGTCGAACCCCATGTTCTGGTCGTGACAAAACGATATGGCCAAAACATGGACCCAGCCGACTCAGCTGCGTTCCGCCAGTCCCTGCAGCTCCAGGGCAGACGTATCACAGAACAGGAAGCCACTCTCCAGGCAACTAATCACCAGTTACGGGAGATGTTTGCTTGGCTGGACGCGTGATTTGTGTCCATGTCCAGCGCACCCGACACCAGTCCGCCGACAGCTGCCGCCACCCCAAGCCCAAGCCTCTTCGTGCCCGGTCTCGCTCCAGCAGGGGAAATGCTGCGTTGCGGATTACATCATTTAGTTCGGCATACGAGCAGCGGAGAGCCGGTGGTACAACGGAGCGCTCCTCGACGCATTCTTTCAGGGTCTCTTGTCCAGAATCCAAAATCACCTCGTCGCAGTGGAACTGCCAACAGACCTAAACTCGCTCATTGCGCTTGCCCTGAGTGTCAACCAGAGGCTCGCAATACAGAATACTACAGAATTACATCATGGACAGCCCAACATGGTCCCTGCTTCAGGTGACTTTAAGCGCAGGAGAACGTTCATACACGGCTACGGCATTCATTGATTATGGGTCTGACGCCAATCTCCTGAACCTGCGAGTAATTTACTTATTGGGTTTGACAATTTTAGAACGCAGCATCTCCGATGCGCTTATGCAGCCAATAGCAAATTTCTGTGACAAATTACTTACCGCACTCAGACTTTAAACATGACGTTCCCAGATGGACACACTGAACGCTTGAGTTTTCACGTGTTCAATTCACGAAGCAGTGACATCATCGTGGGGAGTTCCTGTCTCAGGCAACATAACCCGCTCATTGACTGGCCATCCAGACAAATGAAGTCGTGGGGTTTGAAATGCGGAGGCGCGTGATTTGTGTGCTTTCCCAAACTGCCTCTGCATCTCCCGAGTTGTGCATTTGGGTCCAACCCTTTGTTCTGGTCGTGACACAATACTATCTACAATAACTCCTTCCAATGTACAATACGCACCACCAATGTGCTGCTATCCATATGCTCAAAATATTAGGAATTATCTGTATTTCTATTTTGCTAGGTTTGTACTTTTATTGTTTTTTAAAAACATGTGTTTGCAACAATCATTAATGCTAATCTTTGTGGATGTGCTGATGTAGCAGTAATATATATTTCGGGACAGGCCACAGGACATGCTTGTCCTGGTCACTGTAATTGTCAGAACAGTATCCCTCAAACAACTAAAATAAATACTCAATGATGGTATAACATTTTCTTAATACTGTAAATAAATAATTTAACACAGTTAACTTTATTTAGAAACTTTTTTTTGCATTAAATGTGTGCATAAAATATTTGTGCATAGTGCAGTTCATCCAATACATTACACACCCTTGGCCAAGCGCTCAAAAGAGGCTTCTGCCACCTCTTCAATATGAAAAAGATCCATAGTTGCTATGTTTGGTGCATCGTTGTGGAACTCATCATTGATGACTTGGTCCAGTTCTAATGCCTCCTGCATTGCATCATGAAGTGATCCCATTTTAATCCACAGCATATCATCCTCTGTGTCATCCATGGCATTCGTCTCATTATTATCAGTGCTTTGAGGCGAAACTCCACAGTTCTAATAGCGTAGTCTCTTGCCCACCGTTCAGCGACAATCTGTTGCAGTTTTTCTATGGCATCAGTTTGCAATTAAAACAAAAAGAGCTCAAACTAAAGTGAAGAAAATAATTATTTGAACACCCTGCTATATTGCAAGTTCTCCCACTTAGAAATCATGGAAGGGTCTGAAATTTTCAGCGTAGGTGCATGTCCACTGTGAGCGAGATAATCTAAAAAGAAAATCCAGAAATCACAATGTTTCATTTTTTAACAATTTATTTGTGTGATACAGCTGCAAATAAGTATTTGAACACTTTATCAGCGAGAGTTCTATCCCTCAAAGACCTTTTAGTCCGCCTTTAAAAGTCCACCACCACGCCATGTATTATCCTGAATCAGATCCACCTGTGTGAGGTCATTAGCTGCATAAAGACACCTGTCCACCCCATACAATCAGTAAGACTCAAACATTGCCAAGACCAAAGAGCTATCTGCAGACACCAGAGATAAAATTGTACAACTCCACACGGCTGGAAAGGGCTACGGAGAAATTGCCAAGCAGCTTGGTGAAAAAAGGTCCACCGTTGGAGCAATTATTAGAAAATGGAAGCGAAACATGACGGTCAATCTCAATCGGAGTGGAGCCCCATGCAAGATATCACCTTGTGGGGTCTCAATGATCCTTAGAAAGGTGAGGAATCAGCCCAGGACTACACGACAGGACTTGGTCAATGACCTGAAAAGAGCTGGGACCACTGTTTCCAAGGTGACTGTTGGTAATACACTAAGACGTCATGGTTTGAAATCATACATGGCAGGAAGGTTCCCAGCACATGTCAAGGCCTGTCTTAAATTTTCCAATCACCATTTGGATTATACAGAGGAGTCATAATTCCACTAACCGTGTTTGGAGGAAGCCGAATGATGAGTTCCATCTCAAGAACACCATCCCTACTGTGAATCATGGGGGTGGGGGGGGGGCGGTTTAGCATCATGCATTGGGGGTGTTTTTCTGCACATGGGACAGGATGACTGCACTGTGTTAAGGATGGCCGCGGCCATGTATTGTGAGATTTTTGGGAACAACCTCTTTCCCTCAGTCAGAGCATTGAAGATGGGTCGTTGTTGGGTCTTTTGACCAAGGGGTGGCTCCATAAGAAGCATCTCAAGGTTCTGGCGTGGCCTCACCAGTCTCCAGACCGAAACCCAATAGAAAATCTTTGGAGGGAGCTGGAATTCCGTGTTTCTCAGCGACAGCCCAGAAACCTGTCTGATCTAGAGAAGATCTGCGTGAAGGAGTGGGCCAAAATCCCTCCTGCAGTGTGTGCAAACCTGGTGAACAACTGCAGGAAACGTTTCACCTCTGTAATTGAAAATAAAGGCTACTGTACCAAATATTAACATTGGTTTTTTCAGGTGTTTAAATACTTATTTGTAGCTGTATCACTGAAAAAAATTATGAAAAAATCATACAGTGTGATTTCTGGATTTTTCTTTTTAGATAATCTCACTCACAGTGGACATGCACCTGCGATGAAAATTTCAGACCCCTCCATGATTGCTAAACCGGAGAACTTGCAATATAGCAGGGTGTTCAAATACTTATTTTCTTCACTGTATGTATAAATGAGCGTAATGGGCACATTAAAAAAAAGCGAGCATTTTAATTGTGTCTGCCTGCCTGTTTTTTTTTTTTAATGTGCTCATTTCACTTGTTTCTACATAGTTTTGATAGTAACCTGACTTCATTCTGTTCCTCCATCTCTGGTAACTGTGCAACTCTCCCACATCTCAAAACTCTTCCATATGCTTTTTGATTTATTATTTTCTCCATCGTCTTCCTCCACAATCTCACATTCAATTCTTCCAGTTTGAACTGCTGCGCTGCTTCGCGGTTGCCCACTTCTTTGGCAGGTGTGATGACACTTTCCTTTTAAAAGCAGCTCCATAACAAGCCATTATAGTCGACATTTTTTCTCTTAAATTCAAACAAACTCACGGGCAACTGTTCCCGATGTTTGGTGCAGTAGCAACAAATATGTTACTCTAACAATCGTAAAATGGTGAACTCCGCAAGCAGGATAGGAACGTCAGGCTGGTGGCATACATTATAGATATAAAAGTGTAAGGTAAGAATATCATTGTTAGAGTTATCGTTAATATATTTGTTGTGGACTTGCAACAAAGCCAAAGTATCATCCTTGCTTCGAAGAGTGTTGTTTACAGGATGAGCTCCTACACACAGATTCAACAGTATCTTCCTAGAAGTGGTCAAGGACAACTCCATCATAACCGAAGAATGTGCCACATCATCACCAAAAACTGTACCTTTGTTCATTTCATCTGCTCACCCCTCCTTTTGACCTTGTGTGTTTTCTAATTAAAAAAAAAAAAAAAAAAGAGGCTGGTTCAGAAAGTGTTTGGAGACTGTAACTGGCCTGTCTCTCACGTCCTCCTGAACAGAAGAAAGATGACTTCTTGTCCGTTATTTGTGCAATTATTCCAGCAAGTTAGGTGATAAACCTAACAATTATATTGAGATGTAAATGTATACCTTTTTTTTTACCACCCTATGTACATGTATCCAATGTTATTTTATTTTTATTTTTAATCTGTACCTAAATATAATGCTCCCTATTCACTTTTTGAAAATATTTTTGGAAAAACTTTCACATTATACACGAGAAATTATGGTACTTCTCTGCCACACCAGACTTATCCATGCAGTACCACAGTTCGTCTCTTACTACTCTGTTGTAGGCTTTTTTTTTTAGATCCGAAAAGACACAATGTAGCTCCTTCTTATCTTATCTCTACTTTTCCATTAACATCCTCCAGGCAAAAAATGCATCTATGGTACGATTACTGTGGTAATATGACTAGACTAGCCTCCACTACTCTTTCTCATAACTTCATTGTGTGGTTTATCAACTTTATTCCTCGATAGTTCCCACATCTCTGCACCTTACCTTTGTTCTGTAAAATGAGAACTAGCATTTTCATCCCCTCTTCAGGCATCTTTTGACCTACTACTATTCTGTTGAACAACTTGGTCAAAAACTCCACAGTTACCTCTCCAAAATGCTTGCATATCTCCATGGGTATGTCATCAAATCAAATCAAAAGTCTTTAGGAAAAACATTTTTTATTTTTCATCCTCTTTAGCGCCTTTCTAACTTCCCTCTTACTAATCAATGCCACTTCCTTGTCAACCACACATGCCCCTTCTGCTCTTCCTTCTCTCATTTTCTACATTCATCAACTTCTCAAAGTTTTCTTTCGATCTATTCAGGACACTACTCGGACCAGTCAACACATTTCCATCTCTATCCTTAATCCCCCTTACCTGCTCCACATCCTTCCCACATCTATCCCTCTGTTTGGCCAACCTGTAGAGATCGTTTTTGCCTTGTTTTTTTCCAACCTGGTGTCCATGTCATCATATGCCTCTTGTTTGGCCTTCGCCACCTCTGCCTTTCCCCTGTCGCATCACAATGTATTCCTTTTTCCTCTCCTTAGTCCTCTCAGTGTCCAACTTCTTCTTTGCTAAGCTCTTTCCTTTTATGACTTCCTGTACTTTTCCTGCAAAATTCCCTTCCTGTATGCTGTACTTTAACAATAATGTCTTTATCACCATGGTTTCCTTCACCAACATTTGCATTACAATCTGGACCAATCACCACTCTCTCTGTCTGTGATGCTTAAAACTACCTCATCTCGTTCCTTCCAGAATTTTTATTTCGCCTCTAGGTGACATCCATACTTAGCCAACTGATCACATTATGCATAACACCCACAATTTCAAGTTTCAACCTTATCATATGATCTGATACTCTTTTCACTTTCAAAACATTCGAAGATAACTCTTCCTTTAAAATAAGCCCTACTCCATTTCTCTTCCCATCTACTCCATGGTAAAATAATTTAAACCCTGCTCCTAAACTTTAGCCATACTACCTTACCGCTTGCTCTCTTGTATGCAGAATATATCAACCTTTCTTCTAATCATCATGTGAACCAACTTCTGAGCTTTTCCTGTCACAGTTTCAACATTCAAAGTCCCATACTGGGCTTTCCACTTGTCTTTCTGCCAAAGAATTCACTATCCTTTTCTTGCTCATCTTTGACCCTCAGTAGCTTAATATCCACCGAGTCCCTGCAGGTTAAGGGTGCCGGGGACAAATGTTGCCAACCCGGGCCATGACTAATCCAGTAAGGGATTCTTTAGATAAATCCTCATATATATATTTTTTAGCCGGTCTTGAAACCAGTTTACAGATTGCTCTGGCTTGTACCCCCATAAGGCTATATTTGCCCCCATTGGTCTGCATTTGCTCCCATGGGCCTGCATTGTGTCACATCAAAGAATGAAATAATTTAAAATTCAGATATTAATATTTTCCTGAAGATGCAATTGGGATTAAACTTTGAAATTTGTAATAGAGAAAAATAAACCGAAACAGACTATTTTAGTGATTTATTTTCCAGAATGAGAGTGCTTAAAGAGGAGGGTGATATTCATGTGGCACAGCTTGAATCAGGCATCAGTTGCAGGTCGAGATGGACCTCTCTGAAGTTGGAGGCCAGGACCAATAAAAGCAAAAGAATTTGGCAAATTCAATTTGAATCTTAAATTTATACATCAACATGTAATTGAGCGGTGTAAATAAATGTTTTTCTCTGTTTGAAGAAAACCAGAAAACTATTTTAAAAGTGGTTATCTATTTGCTTTGTTTCCTTTTGCTGCAGAGGCTAGTCTCCATGAACATGCCGCTCAACAGTGACGGAACTGTTACCTTCAATGCGACTCTGTTTGCCCTGGTTAGAACTGCACTGAAAATAAAAACAGAAGGTTGGCAATGTTTTCTTTTTTTTCCCAATTTGGGCAACGTTTATGGGAATACAGTAATATTTTTAAAACACTATCTTTTGCTTGTTTAAATTAATATTATGGTCACAACATTACCTCAAGTTGCAATGCTGTTAAAAAGTGCAAAGTGCCTGATTGAAATGATTAAATCTAGCAGTAGCCAGGCATGGTGGTGCGGCTCATTAGGGCGTTAGCCTCACAGTTCTGAAGACCAACCTGTGCGGAGTTTGGATGTTCTCCCTGTCCCTGTGTGGGTTTTCTCTAGACACTCCGGTTTCCTCCCTCTTTTCAAAAACTTGCATTAATTGGAGACTCTAATTTGCCTTAGGTGTGATTGTGAGTGTGAATGGTTGGTTGTCTCGATGTGCCCTGTGATTGGCTGTTCAGGACCCCACCTCCTGCCCGAAGATGGGATAGGCTCCAGCACACCCAGGACCCTCGTGAGGATAAGCGGCTCAGAAAAAAGATGAGTGGATGGATAGCAGTAGCCATTCTTCACTAATTATTGAATGGATCATATTCTAAAATGCTGTACTGAACCAAGACAAATAAATACCGTTCATCAAGTACAGGGAGTTCTCAGTTTTAGACGGTATCGACATAAGATGTTTCGACTTTACGACACCCGAGTCTTGTCCGCCATTATGGCCCTGTTTCTGTTTAGCTCATGCATTTGGCTTATCTGTATTTGTGTACTGGTGGTTTATACGCCCGTTTCGTCCACCGTTTTTCACATTATGTCCCAAAGAAGAAAGCATTTTTTTTTTTTTTTTACCGTGGAACCGAGGCTTAACATCATTAAAGAAAAACAAAAGACAAAGCGGGACGACCCCGGCGTGGGGAGAGGGCCAATCCCAAAGGCTGGGCAATGTCCAGGTGAGCGGGCTTGACCCTGTCCACGGAAACAGTCTCGGGTCTACCGCCAATGTCCACGAGCAGGCTCTTATCCCCGCGCTTCAGGACCCTGAAGGGGCCATCCTATGGGGGGGGGGCGCAGCTGAGGCCCAGCATGACCCTCAGGAGCTTATCCAACCAGTTGCCATCTGTCAAGCCGGCGCGCAGGGCTGCTTTCATGGAGCGGTGGAACCGTTGAGACTGTTCGCCTGGGGGTGATAGGCAGTAGTGCGGTGCAGCTATAACCCCCAACTCTCAGCGACTGCGTTCCAGAGTTCGGAGGTAAACTGAGGGCCACGGTCGGAGGAGAGCTCGGACAGGGTCCCGAAGCGCGCAACCCATGTGCCGATAAACACCCGGGCTACATCCAACGATGTCGTCGAGGAGAGGGAAACGGGTTTGGGCCAGTGGGTTGTCCTGTCCACCAGGGTGAGCAAGTAGGGGAAACCGTGCGAGGGAGGAAGCGGGCCCACCAGGTCGACGTTGACGTGGTCGAACCTCCTCTCAGGGACAGCGACAGGATCTAAGGGGGCTTTTGTGTGGCGATGCACCTTAGCACGCTGACGGGCCATGTACGAGTCGACCCAGGCCTGCCCATCCTTCTTAAGCCCACACGAACTTCTGGGCAACCAGCCTCATGGTCCGAGGCCTGGTCTATGCTCATGCGGGAGTAGTCAACACCAGATGCACCGCCCTGGAGAGGCAGTCCACGGCCACATTGGATTTGCCGGCTATGTGTTGGATGTCCGTAGTGTACTCTGAGATGAACGACATTTGAGGTTGCTGGCAGGCGGACCATGGCTCGGCCACCTTCGACAGGGCGAAAGTGAGGGGTTTATGGTCCACATATGCCGTGAACCTACGGCCTTCCAATAGGGAACGGAAGTGGCGGATCTCCAGCCAGAGGCCGAGGAGCTCCCTATTGAATGTGCTGTATTTGCGTTCCCTGAGGAGCAGCTGACGGCTGAAAAAGGCAAGCGGTTGCCAGGCGCCGCCGACCCACTGTTCGAATACAGCCCCAACGGCGTAGTCTGATGCGTCAGTAGTGAGAGCGACGGGGGGCCCATGGGACGGGTGGGCCAGCATAGCGGCCCAACTCAGTGCGGCCTTCATGGCCTTAAAGGCTTCCACTCTCTCAGCCGTCCATTCAATGTCCTAGTTGGGGGCCTTGGCCTTCAGAGCCTCATACAGCAGGCGCATGGTGTGGGATGCCCAGGGGATGAACCGGTGGTGGAAAGTCAACATCTCCAGAAAATCCCGGAGCCCCCGAGCCGAGCGAGGTCGGGAAAAAGCGGAGACGGCCTCCACCTTTGCCAGAAGGGGGGCGGCGCCGTTCTTGTCGATGAGGTGCCCGAGGAACTGCATCAAGGGAACCCGTCTTGGGAACGTCTGAGGGGTGCATGGGGACCTGGTAATAACCGTCCACAAGGTCGACCTTGGAGAACAGGATTTTGCCCGCCATGTGAGCAGAGAAGTCCTGAATGTGTTGAACAGGGTAGCGGTCGGGTGTAGTGGTGTCGTTAAGGTAGTAGTAGTCACCACACGGTCGCCACCCGCCACTCGGTTTAGGATCGATGTGTAGTGGCGAGGCCAACAGGCTATCCAAGCGGTGGGGTCAAGCCATCGGGCTCTAGCGTTATTCGGGGGTCCTTGGTCTCGAAGTGGTGCTCGACCCAATGTTTAGTTGTGGCAGAGGAGAAAGTGGGCCATGTCAAGACAGGGAACTCACCAATTAGGAGCTGATACTTGGTGCCATGAGAGTGAACTGGAGAGACCGCCATAACTCGCCTTATTGTGGACACAGGCACCCGAGGAGAAAGTCCACCAGACGGCCCTTCTTAATGTCCACCAGCAGCCCGAGGGCACGAAAAAAATCAGTGCCGAGGAGAGGGAACAAGACATCGGAAGTGACAAAGTCCCATGTGAAGTGCTGACCCCCGAAACACAAGTCTACATGCCATAAGAGCGGATAGGGGAGCCATTCGCGGACAGTAGGGTTGGCCCCTGAGTCCCGCCAGCGGTGTCATCCGCAGTGGCAGTCAGGACGCTTCTCTGGGCGCCGGTGTCGCAAAGGAATTTGCGCCCGGAAAGGGTGTCCTTGACGAAGACGCCCACGCTCATGGCCGCTGCGGAGCGCGGGCTTTGCCGTTTCCCGACGCGTCGTAGTTGCAACGTGCGCGGCACATCTTCGCTTTCATACCAAAATGGGCATGGAAGTAGCACAAACCTGTGCAAGCGATGGGGCCCCTGTTGGAAGGCACCCCCGCGCCCGGGGGCAAGTAACTGCATGCCGGGGCCAGCACCTCAGGGGATAAGCGCTGAGTAGCCAGGAAGAAAACGGCCTCCTCAGCCAGGGCACGGGGCTCAGTGATAGTAGTGTTAGCGAGCGCTGTCCGAACATGCGGCGGCATCTGTCTAAGAAACAGTTCCATGAAAAGGAAATTGGGCTCTTCCGCGCCCAGCAGATTTAGCATCATTTCCATGAGTTCGCAAGGTTTGCTGTCCCCCAGTCCATTAATAGCCAAAAGACGTCGGGCTCGCTCTGGCCGTGAAAGCTCGAAAACTCTGAGGAGATGAGTCTTGAGCCCAGCATATTTATCTTGGGCAGGGGGAGATGTGATGAAACTCACTGCCCTGGCCTCCGTTGAGCTCCCGAGGGCTGACACAACGTGGTAATAGCGCGCGGTATCATCCGAGATCCTGCAAAGGGCGAATTGAGCCTCCATCTGCGGGAACCACGCTGCCGTGGACGTCTCCCAAAACTTCAGCAATTTGAGGATGGCGGTTGCCATGTTCAGTTCAGCCTCGGAAACGCCAGGACTGACATCGGGGTCACCAGTGTAGCGCAGAAGAAAAGGAGTCTGAGGCGCAATGTCGAACACAGAAACAGACCTCGATTTAATGGTAGACATCAACAGACTAACACTGGAAGTGTAACAAACAATAATGTCCTTGCGGAACCTCGTAACCTAACTCGAGGTCCTGTAGGTGAATTATGTAAACCACCACAATGGCGTATTTTCCTAACTTTGAAAGAGCCAAAGGAGGGGAGGCTGAGGAGGAATTTACCGCTAGCACTTGCGTCCTTAGCAAAAGATGAGAGCAGTTTGACTTCATTTTGCACCATCCTAGCCTCACTTCCCAAATAGTAAGTGAAGCATCGTACATTTTTTACTTTAATGTATTTTAGTGTTTTTATATGAAGTACCAACACCCATCCATTTCTGAGCCGCCTATCCTCACTAGGTATACGGGAATGCTGAAGCCAATCCCAGCGGTCATCATAAAGTTTGACTTTAACGGTGAAATCCGACTTAAGTCGAAATTTGAGTTAAATCGCTACTGTGGGAACGGATCTGAGTCGTAGACCTTTTCTCATCTTACTGATATGACTATCTTTGTTCTTGTCCAGGTAATTTTGAACAAGCCAATGAGGAGCTGAGAGCAATTATTAAGAAGATCTGGAAGCGTACTAGTATGAAACTGCTGGACCAAGTCATTCCACCAATAGGAGGTTAGCATGGATAACAAAGGCCAAAAAGGTTTTGAGTCCCCGCCAAACAAAAAAAAAAAACAGATGTATTTGATATATCACTGTAAATACATTCCATATTGCGTTGTACAGTGAAACTTCAATTTTGAAGTGTTCAGAAAAATATGTCTTCAGTGCCTTACAAATTAATAAGAGAAAAAAATATTGTCAAAATACTATAATGTCAGTTTTTTGGCTTATGTTATCTAATATTTCGGTCCTTTGCCGCTCGTAGATAAATGTGGGTAACCTTGTGGTTGACTGAGCAGAAATGTCAGCTCTGTGCAGCAATTTAGCACCATTTCTTTAAATGCAAATTTTATTGTTGATGATGTTATAACAAAAACAAAATTTTCAAAATAGAATTGCCTCAAAGCAAATTTTCTTCGACACTTTGACGAAAAATATCGTAATCACATATCGAGTTAAACTTCACTTTCAAGGATTTTCAATCCCCCTAAAAGTGTTGTGATTATTGGAATTTTGATCATCTTCAAATAGATCACCGCACCAAGAAATAATTATGTTTTTCTGACTTATTTTTATTTTTTCCATCAGATGATGAAGTGACTGTGGGGAAATTCTATGCAACATTCTTAATCCAAGATTATTTCAGGAAAATGAAAAAAAGAGAGGAGGAATACTATGATTCCCGGCCAGCAAAGAAAACTGCAACGAATGAGATACAGGCAAGTAGTTAATCGAATTGTATGAATTAGTTTTCAGTTACTGTGTTTAATTTAAACTCTAAGAAATAAACAGTATAGTATTTTTACTTTCTCCTTTCATATCACTCTTTTTTGATCACTGAAAAATGGGACCACCTTGCCACTCCACTAAAACCTCATATTTTTTGTTCTGTTCACTACTAACGCAAAAACATGCATTAATTGTCCACTCTAAATTGCCCCTAGGTGTGATTGTGAGTGCGGCTGTTTGTCTCTATGTGCCCTGCGATTGACTAGCAACAAGTTGAAGGTGTACCTTACCCCCTCCCCATTGACAGATGGGATAGGCTCCAGCTCTCCCCACGACCCTTGTCAGGATAAGCGGCTAAGAAAATGGATGTATGGATGGATACATATAATTGCTTTCTTTATATCCATTATAGTCTAGTCCAAGATGTCTAAATGCCAATAGAAGAAATGTACATTGATGTTGTAACTGTGGATACATCTAATCTATCAGGCAGGACTTAGGAACATTGAAGAAGATTCTGGTCCAGAGCTCCATCGAGCTATCTCTGGTGATCTACAAAATGAAAATGAGATGGACAGAGCTATGGATGGAGCTGTAGAAGAAATATTCAGGGTAAGTGAGCAAGATGTTGTTAAAGGGAAATTCCAGTGGTTTGGAGTAACGATGTATCCAATAGGTAATGTAATATGTACCCTTTCTTGATAATGTGATGTTAAATCCTTTCTCATTTAATAGTGTTTTGAGAAGATTTATATTGACAATTACGAATTTTCAGGTGCGCCGCAATTTTTGCCAGTCACATAACCTACGTGTGCGAATGCGACGTGTTATGTGCCATTCCAAACGCTCGATTACATGGGACAGCATTTTGCCAAGTGGTGGTTTCTTGGATTTATCCTCATCTGATGAAGAAATAGCAGTATCGATTGATCGGGAAGACGGAATCATACTTCCATACAGATTTGAACCTGTTGCTGTACATAATGTTGAATATTCAGATGATTCTTCGCGCGGAATGAGGTGGAGTCTAACCAGCTCGCGCCACCGAGCGGTGGGGCCCCGGAGCACTTTTTTATTTCATATATATAAATCCCGCGGCTTTGTTCAATTTAAATTTTGGCCCACTGTGAATTTGAGTTTGACACCCCTACCCTCAGCACAACGTCTTTCCACCCGCATTCCCCCACAAATATATGGAACGCACTTGAATACTCTGCTATGGATTTTGCACCTTGAGTGAGTGTGAGGAGGCGACGGCTGGCTTCTTTACCCTGAATGGGATGGTTCAAAGACTGGAGACTCTGAATTAGTACTTACAGGGGGTTAAAATGATTGTAACTTTTCAGAAAGGAGGGAGACCTATTTCAAAATGGCATATCGCGTTTCGGTGATTTCTTGCATCATCTTGTCCTGACATCCAATGCGGGCAACTTGGAGGGTGCCTCCGTTCTTGAGCACATCTGAGGTTCCTGGGTTCATAATGACCAAAGCATTCTGTCAGAAATGGAGAGAAGCTGGAGGCGGAGGTAAAGGAGGTGGTCCTATGTGCACTGGCAGGCAGTGGCCAGGACAGGCAGCTTGCTTGTGGCAGGAATGACGTAGGTCAAGAACACAGACGAAAGGAGGAGGAAAACACAGGAGTCATTAAAGGGGACAAGGAATAATTTGGCTTAAGTGAGGCAGGTGCGCCGCGTTACCCCTTGAAGAAACTGCAATACTTTGTTCAAGATTTCTAGGAACAGGCAGGCTTATATTAAGGTGGTTAGAAGGCCTGATTGAAGAAGGTCCTGGAAAGAGAGAGGGAAGGGGAAAGAAGACGAGAGGGTTTCACGAGCCACCCGGCTCCAACAGTGATACCACTGGGTAGTTCATGATGTAATATCCAAGAAGTTGTCTATATTTTAGTTTTCAGTGCAGTATGTAATCAGTGAAAGCCCTCTGATTAAATAATGAATATTAGTTAATTACTATTTTAATTGCTTATCTGATTGTGCTTTGGTTTGTTAATTTTGAATGAGCTTTTTGTGGCTTTGTGTGACTTAAACAAAACTGACATTTGCTGGGTAACTTTTCCAAAACAGAGGCAAGGCGGTCTTTTTGGCAACCACTCAGATCCCTTTGTCATGGAGAGTGACGTGAACAGTGGCAACCATGCTACAAGTCTGCGCCCACTACAAATGACAGAGGGAGCCACAAACAATACTAAAGGTGTGTATTTATGCCCGCTCTGTTTGAGTTAACATTTTGGAGCGCAGCACAACTCTCATATTTTCTACATGGTAGTAGAGATGGTAACTTTGATTTATAGTAAAGACACAGTGGCGTGCACCTTCATCCTTTCGAGCATGAATGCCCCCCCGCACACACGCAAACAAAATCACAATTTTTTAATAAGAAACACGTTTGAAATCCAGCAATAAAGAGCCTCATACAGTCACCTTTGTTAGTAATTAGTTGTAAAAATAAATGTGTGAATGAAGGGCCACATTTAGAGTCAGTCCCAAGGCAGTGCGGACGTTTCGTTGATGTTTATTCGTTTTGGTCTGCATCCGAAATTGAGTTAAAATATTTCCCGGCATTTAAAATTGTTTTTTTTTTTTTTTGGGTGATAAAATTAATCTCAACTTTCTTTGGTATGTAGTCAGGATTTTCTTGAAAAATAGCCAGGATAAGAAATTCCTACAGTGATTGATGAAAAGGTAATGGATACTGCAGGAGGTGGGTGAGAAATTGACAGCGCAGTGCTCGGAGTGGACATTAGCGGACTCCCCTCTCTTGTGCACTCTGTAATCGTAAGGCAGATGCTCTAACCAGTCCCCATTGTGCTCGCAATGCATATAGCTATTCTTTTTTTTATATAAATAACTTAATACATCTGGGTCACAGTGGAGCAGCGCTAAAGCATTGGCCTCCCAGTTCTGAGGACCCAGGTTCAATCCCCCGCCTGTGTGGAGTGTGCATGTTCTCCCTGTGCTTGTGTGGGTTTTCTCTGGGCTCTCTGGTTTCTTCCCACATCCCAAAAACATGCAACTTTAATTGGACACTCAAAATTGCCCCTAGGTGTGATTGTGAGTATGGCTTGTCTGTCTTCATGTGCCCTGCAATTGGTCTGGCAACCAATTCAGAGAGTACCCTGCCTCCTGCCCGTTGACAGCTGGGATAGGCTCCAGCACTCCCGCAACCCTTGTGAGGATGAGAGGCTAAGAAAATGGATGGATGTATGGATGAATGGATGGACTTAATACATTTTTAACTGTTACATTTGGTTTTATTGATCAAAAGCTGACACACACTCATATGAGTAAGGGGCACCAAATGTAAAAGGGCAAGTGCCCAGGCTACGAACACCCCCCTGCACTTCATGCCAGTGTGCCACACCCACTATTTTGTAGTTGTGTGAGTTATTCAGAAAATATGTGGTGTCTGAGATAAATCCTGGAAGTCAAGGCAAAAATGTTTAAGGGTTTGATCAATGTACAGTATTTTACAGACGACAAAGTCCCTGTTTTTTTCAGGTGCTGTGAACCCTGCGGCATATTTAACGATGCTGCCAAAATGTTTTTTCTCGTTGTTGTTGCTCGTGGCTATGAGTTCAAAAGTGCAACATAAATTTTGAACAAAATGGTTAAAACATTGCAATTCCCTACTATGCATTTGGGTTTGGGGATGTGCACATGCCTTCAATGTGTAAAAAAAAGAAAACTTTACTTTCACCACACGTAGAAGAAGAATCTATCTTAAGTGTGTGTAGAACAAGAATCTACCTCAATTACCCATTATAAGAAGACAAAGCTACCTCTAGCATGTGTAGATGACGGCGGTAGTTTTGGTGCCCTATAAGCAGGACGCAGCACAGCTGACACGAAGGCAAAAAATGATTTTTAACTTAAAATCTTTCACAATAATTGGTCACATACAAAGGTCTTCCTTTTCTGATGTCTGCCAGTGGTTGTTAAATGTGTGGAGCAGCATGAAATTATCTGCCATCAGCAAAAGATTAAAGGATGTACTGCTATATAAAGAGAAAAGCAAAACTTCAGCGGGAACTCAAAATGAAAATGATGTTGAGAGTGCCAGAGAGACTGAAATTCTGTGTGACAGACACATTCAGAGGCTCTTCAATTCCAATTCTGAAGACGACTTAATTGGTTTCATGGAACAGGAGGATGGATTAAAAACAATTTTTCTGTTGTGTTTGAGCCGTTTTACTGCTGTGTTACAATCACTGTTTGGAAATAAGGCATGTAAATAAAGATTTACAAAGTCTGTGTGAATAGCTAATGTCACACCATACTAGTATGTACAATATATATCCACAGCATATGGTCACCATAGTAACCCTATGAAAAAAAAACACTGCACAGAGTGAACTTGACTATTATATTATTATCCTGTTATGAGCCGGTGCACACTGTCATCCTGATGATATGGAATTAAAGGCCAGCATGTCCAGAGATTAAGATTCTCTGGTGAGTTCTCAAAACACTTATAGTGTAACATTGCTTGAATTCAGGCTGGTTGTCAGGGGTGTGGGCAGGCCACTGCCCGGTGCACAGCTGCCTCCTGCAGCAGCTCCACACCTGCCCCTCATTGTTGTGCCCAGTTCATTTTTGGGGACTGTATTAGTCTGTGAGTATACAAGCTTCTTGTGTATATGCCTCATTGTCATGGCCAGTGCCCCTGTTCCACCACAACAATTCTAATTAAGTCTTATTTTTTGCCTAGTAGTTATCAGACCTCGTTGTCATGTTTTTTTAACCTAGCCTTTTGCCACATGTTTTGTGCCTTTGCCTTTTTTGGACTGCTCACCTGTGTATGACCTCTGCCTGAAATAAAAGCACCCTTGACATCATGTCACTGCCTTGGAGTCCTGGATTTTCTCAGCCCATGCTCATGACAGAACGAACTGGCCATACATGGACCCAGCAGACTTTTGCCCAGTGAATGATTCCTTATTGCTCTCTGTCTCCAAAATTGGAGAGCATGAGGCTGCTTTTGCTACATGGTTTGCAGTTCATGTGGAACTCTAGAGTGAAGATTGATCGACCGAACGCCGCCTTCTGTTTTTCTTCCAGTGGCGTCTGACCCGTGGCGTCCACCTGTCGCTGCTATTTCATCGCTACCTGGCCCGCGGCGACAAATTTTGCACATGCTCTCTGGCGACGGAGTTCAACCAGCGGCCATCTCCTACTCATCCTTCAGCAACACTCTCCAGCAGCGGGACGCGACTTATGGCCTCTCGCTTCTGTTTCGGTGGATTCCAACCTGCAGCCGCTACCTCTCTTTTGCTCCAGCTGCGGTGCCCAGCCTGCAGCTTTCATTACATGCTCTTGTTCCAGCAGTGCCCGGCATGTGCCGTCCATGATGTGCTCATGTCTCATAAGCACCCGACCTGCAACGTCCACCATATGGTCGTTTCAGCGGCGCCCAGCCCGTGCCGTCCAACGCGTGGTCAGATCTCATCAGTGCCGACTTGCTAGTAGAGTTCAACTTTATGCCTCCCACTTCAATCCGCCCAAGCCACGCCAAGGAAAATCTGCCCATGTGTCAACTCGTTTCATACGACCCATGTTTTCCAATCCACCTTCCCAAGTCTCTGTCACTCTACCCCTCTCGTATCCACTCCTACCAACTCTCAATGGCAGCAGGCTGAGCAGGCACCTGCTTGACCCCCAGCCGCCTCTTGACCAGCAACAGCCCTTTCGACCATGCCTTCGCAATGCTAGACCAGCAGGAGAGTCAGCTGCCACTTTTTGACCACACCGAGGCAGTGCTCAACCACAACCTTCCGCTCCTGTCTCGGCAGTGCTTCGTTTGCAGCTTTCACCTGCTCCTGTTTGGTTCCTGCTTTGCCACTCACCCTAACCCTGCTGCTTGGCATCCTAGCCAACCTCCTGAACTACTCAGCCAAGCTCCTCGCTTTGGGTAGCTTGGACGGCCAACAGACAGGCTTTTAGTATTTCAAATTTCAAATGATATTGCACTGTATGCTACTCTAATTGTACTTTTATTTTTTTCATCTGTTTTAAATGTTGGATTATTTTGTTTGTAAATGCTTTTAATCATGTAAATGTCATTGAGTTACCTTGTGTATGAAATATGCAATACAATATGTAATACAAACACATTTGCTTCACTTTTGCTTTCCTTTTTTGTCTGAGGAACTCACTTCTATACGAAAAATGGCATTGGGTAAGATATATATATATATATATATATATAATATATATATATATATATATATATAATATATATATATATATTTACAGTCTCTTTCGTATTTGTGAGTCTTAGTTCTTTCTTTCTTTGTTTCTTTCTTTTCATGGTCTGGAGTCAGCTGTTTAAGGTGGGGGGGGGGGTTACTGTCATGGTCCTACCGGTCCAGCCCTAGCTGTGCAGGTCCCCTGCACACCTGTGCCTCATCAGCTATAATGAACCCTAGTATATATATAAGACCCAGCGGACGGTCTGGCTTTCCCAGATCATTGCCAGCCATGCCTCGTTCCCACACTCCCGCATTCCTGATCCTGAACCCCTGTGTACCGACCTCCGCCTGTCCTCCGACCAACCCCGTAAGCTTGATGCTCCTGATAATACTGCTCGCTCTGACTGACTCTCCGGCATTCAACCTTGGAACGAATAAAGATCTTCCTTAAGTGCCTTCCTCTCTAGTGCATTTGGGTCTGCACTAGCGTTCTGGTTATGACAGAATGATCTGGCCACGACATGGACCCAGCCGACTCAGAAGCCATCCGCCGCTAATTGCGGATCCAAGGCAGATGCCTGGCCGAGCAGGAAATTGCTCTTCAGGTGGCTAACCAGAGACTTCACGAGATCTGTGCCCGATTAGAGCCATGGCTAGCATCCCAGGCTAGCGCCACTAACGCCACGCCGATGGCGGCCTCAACGGTTCCTACCTCAGTCCAGGTCGCTCCGACTACCCCACCAGTCGTGGAGTTTCAGCGTTTCGGGGCCACACCTCTCTCCCGGCCCAAACGCTTTTCCGGCAACTTGGGGAACGTCAAACCCTTTCTCGCCCAGTGCGATCTTCACTTCGAGCTACAGGCCTCCAACTTCCCGACGGACCAAGCACGTATTGCCTTCGTCATATCCCACTTGATGGGAAGAGCAGAGGCATGGGCCATGGTAGAGTGGAGTCGCGACTCCAGAACATGCCACTCCTGGACGTCCTTTGTATGCGGGATGATGCAGGTCTTCCAGTATGCCTCCCCGGAACGCGAAGGAGCAGCGACGTTGATCATGTTACGACAGGGACAGCGTCGCGTGGCCGATTACGCTATCGGGTTTCACATCAGAGCAGCCGAAAGTCGATAGTATGAGGATGCGCTTCTCGACGCCTTCTTCCAAGGGCTCTCACCGCAAATCCCCAGCCACCTCATTGTCGTGGACCTGCCTACATCCCTGGATTCACTCATCTCCCTAGCTCTCAAGATCGACCACAGGCTAGCAATCCAGGGACAAGTGGATGTGCTACTTGAAGGAAAGCAGGGTGCGTCCACCCCACCGGTTTCCCTGCTGCCGACGCCCATACCCCCAACAGAGCCAATGCAGGTTGAGGGACTCGATGGTCCGGCAGAGGAATGACTGCGACATCAGCGAGATGCCCGATGCTTCTACTGTGGACGCCTGGGTCATTTAGTAGCCTACTGTCCGATCAGGCCCAAGCGCTCCGCCCTCAAGATCACGACTCCGGTGAGTGTGAATTACACCACGGTGGGATCGAGTCGAGCACTGCTTCAAGTCACCTTCAGTGCGGGGGGCTGTACTTATTCCACCACTGCCTTGATTGACTTGGGATTGGACGCGAACCTGATTAATCCATGGGTAGTCGACGCCTTGGGGGGGGCTGTGTCTTTTCAGACGTATTTGCGGCCAATGGTAAATTCCTTTGCCTAGTAACTCTCTCAGGATGACATTTCCGGATGCTCACATCGCAAAAATAAAATTCCATGTATTCAACTTGTGGAGCAGCGATGTCATTTTAGGCAGTCCCTGGCTTAAAAGACCCACACATTGACTGGACCACCGGTCAAATCAGGGCATGGGGCGAAGAATGTAGTAAGGTGTGTTTTGGGGCTCTCGAAGAGAGGAGTTTACAGATCGCGACTTATAGGAATTGAAGTCCGTACCGGCATTATAAGCAGTGCCGTCTTGTTATCAGGACCTCAAGGAAGTTTTCTCAGAGGCAAAGGCCAAATCCCTTCCGCCGCACCGCCCGTACGATTGTGGTATCGAGTTGTTGCTTGGCACCTCACCCCCTCGACAGAGGCTCTTTTCATTAACAGGACCGGAACACCAAGCCATGAAGGAGTACGTGGAGGAATCGCTTGCAGCAGGACTCATCCGACCATCATCATCACCGGTTGGAGCACGATTCTTCGTTAAGAAGAAGGACACCTCGTTACGGCCCTATATTGATTACAGGGGACTGAATGACATCACCATCAAGAACAGGTAGCCTCTTCCCCTAATTGCTACCGCATTCCAACTGCTTCAGGGGCCCGGATCTTCACCAAATTAGATTTCCGAAATGTGTACCATCTGGTACATTTCAGAGAAGGGGACGAATGGAAGATGGCCTTTTTTTTTTGTCCAGGCTCAAAGAATGGCAAACCAGACGCACTATCTCGGACCCATGAAGGGGAGTGAACGAGCCCGTGAGTGTTACGATACTCCAGAGAGGCCTGCTACGTGTCCGGGTTCACCTGGCAGTTCGACACACGGGTAAAGGAGGCTTTAAAGAACTCTCCGGGCCCAACCAAATGTCCTCCCGGCCGTCTATTCGTGGTTCCTTCGCTACGAGGAGACGTCATTGATTGGGCCCATACAAACAAGACCGCCTGTCACTCTGGCATGGTGAAGACCCGCTCAGTAGTGGAACAACGGTTTTGGTGGCCAAACCTGGGAAAGGACGTGAGGGAGTTTGTCAATGCGTGTCCGATCTGTATGGGCAATAAGACATCTCAGCTGCGACCTATGGGTGAGCTACGGCCACTACCAATTCCCTCTCGTCCCTGGTTACACATTTCCCTAGACTTCGTTACAGGTCGACCCTGCTCCCAGGGAAACACAGTGTTACTCTCAGTCATTGATCGTTTTTCTAAGATGGTCCATTTTGTCCCAGCTCCTAAGATTCCGTCTGCCAAGCAGACGACGCAGCTACTACTAGAGAAAGTCGTCTGCTATCATGGCCTGCCAGTGGATGTAGTATCGGACTGAGGACCACAGTTTGTATCTCAGTTCTGGAAGGAGTTCTGCACCGTCATCGGTGAAAAAGTAATCCTCATTTCAGATCCCCACCCGGAGTCCAATGGCCAAACAGAAAGAATAAATCAGGACCTGGAGACCGGTTTACGCTGTCTGGCATCGCATGATCACAGCACTTGGAGCCAGCACCTCGGTTGGGTGGAGTATGCCCACAATTCTCTGCCTTCCACCTCACAAGTATGGCTCCGTTCCACATCTGTATACTGTCATGTTCCTACCAGTCCAGCCCTAGCTGTGCAAGTCCCCTGCACGCCTGCGCCTCATCAGCTATAATGAACCCTAGTATATATATAAGACCCAGCGGACGGTCTGGCTTTGCCAGATCATTGCCAGGCATGCCTCTTTCCCACACCTCCGCATTCCTGATCCTAAACACCTGAGTAACGACCTCCGCCTGTCCTCTGACCAACCCCGTAAGCTTGACGCTCCTGATACTACTACTTGTTCTGACTGACTCTACGGCATTCGACCTTGAAATGAATAAAGATCTTCCTTTAACTGCCTTCCTGTCTACCGAGTCGTGCATTTGGGTCAGCCCTAACGTTCTGGTTATGACATTTCTTTCTTTCTTTCTTTCTTTCTTTCTTTCTTTCTTTCTTTCTTTCTTTCTTTCTTTCTTTCTTTCTTGGCTACAATTTGTTTCATGTCACTTTTCTCTTCATCATGACTCGGAAGTTTGCATTTCCCGACCCGCAAGAACAGTCGTAAATATTTAATACGTTGTCACTAAAATCAGGATTAATCCACTCTTAACACACATAAGACCTACGGACAGTCTTATGCGACAATTTTACTTCGACTTGAAATTGTCTGGGTGTTTTATGTGTTTAGTCGAGAAAGGGGACGAATTGGCATGAAAACAGGCCAAATGTCTTTGGTTGTATACCAGACCGAACTTCCATGGAGTCGGCCCACTTTATAAATGTTTCATTTTGTTTTCAGCCTCAAATATTTTTCAACCTCTGATCTGTATATCTTTTTTCAGATACAACTGGGGGAAATGACTCACATTCAGCAAATTAAGGTGGATTTCTTGTGGGAAGAAAACAGAAGCAACTTGTTGCAGTGACACCCTTTGTGTGGATATTCTAGTGTACTGCTTTATTTCTGGCCCATGTGTACAGAGAAGAAGAAACGTGAAAAGTGAAAAATGTAATTTGAATCCTGGAGTGATGACCATTGCGACTTCACTTTAAAGAGCTCTTTTAATTGAAGAATTTATTAAGTCCTCCAAGGTGTTTTTGATTACGTTACTTAGCTGGTTTGTAGATACCCACAATGAATGGATCAATAAAGATCAAATTGAAAATCAAAGATAAAACATGTCTTGCCATGGTAGACTTGAGCTAATTATAGATACATATATGTACGGAAGTAAATATGTGCCACCAGGATTTGAATTAAAAATCCCACTGAAATTATGTTGTAAAATTCACATTGTTACTTCAAAGTGATCACATTTTCAAGATCTGTATTTCAGTGTATCTTCTCAATGTTAACAAATTCGTCTTGTAAAAAAATTCAACCTTTAAAATCTCAAACGCAATATTTTCAGTCTCCTGAGTTTCAATTGGCTACAATTCACTGTCTGAAATTCAACTGGCGACAATGCGCTGTCTGAAATTCAGTGGCTAAATTCTGTGGTAAGAAGGCAGGGTTACTTCAGGTCAGAACCCAACACCCAGCCAATCCAGTCACATTTTCTTAGTATGTGACTTCATGAGACTAAGAAAGTGTAACTGGATTGGTTGGGTGTTGGGTTCTGACTTGAAGTAACACTGCCTTCTAAACACTGAATTTAGACGGTGAATTTCAGACAGCAAATTTTAGTCAGTTGAATTTCAGACAGCGAATTGCAGCCAATTGAATTTCAGACCGAGAATTGTAGCCAGTTGAATTTCAGGAGACTGTAACTATTGCATTTGAATTTTAACAGTTGATGTTTTTTAGATGACGAATTTGTTAACATTGAAAGGTTAAACTGAAACACAAGCTATTGAAAATGTGATCACTTTGATATAACAATATGAATTTTACAACATAAAATTTTCAGTGGCATTTTTAATTCAAATCCTGGTGGCAAATATTTACTTTACTTATGCAGTAGTGTTCAAAATGATAGCACTCTAATGTGACCAAACAGATTAATCTATGTTTTCAGTATATTTTTTGTTACATGTCAAACAAGTTACCAGTATGTGCAGTAGATTCTCAGAAAAAAACAACAAGACCCACCATTCATGAAATACACACTGTTAAGGCAGTGCAATTGGGCAATTTGTTGAAACGGATGTGTTGAAAAAAATCTAAATCAAAATCAATTTTGTGCAAAACAGATGTTAATCAAGTGGCCCCTATTTAAGGATGGCACCAGTACCAATTGAACTTGCATTTCTTCTTGAAACCCTGAAGAAAATGGGTCGTTCACACATTGTTCGGAAGAACAGCGTACATAGATTAAAAGAGTGATTGGAGGAGGCAAACCTTATTATGAAGTGAAAAAAATATATAGGCTGTTCAGCTAAAATGATTTCTAATGTCTTAAAATGGAGAGCAAAACTAGAGTCACGTGGCGTCAGACAACCATCGTAGAGTAACCAGAATGGCAAAGACTCATCCACTGAGCACCTCCAGGATGACGAAAGACACTGTGGAGCTACCTGTAAGTACTGTGTGAAGCTAATCTATCTACAAGAATCCTCCTCTAAAAGTCCCTGTCTTTGAAAAGAAAAGGCTACAATTTGCCAAAAAAACACATCAACTGGCCTAAAGAGAAATGGAGGAACATTTTGTGGACCGATGAGAGTAATTTTTTTCTTTTGAGTCCAGGGGCTGAAAGCCAGTTTGTCAGATGACCCCAAAACTCTGAATTCAAGTCACAGTACAAAGTAAAGACAGTGAAGCATGGTGGTGCAAGCATAATAATATGGGCATCTTACTGTTACTACTTGAATTGATGTGTTGTGCCACTGTCTAAAGCATATAAAACTCCGGATGAGCCAAGATTTCCTTCAACTAAACCACAACAAAGCTGAGGTAATTGTTTTTGGCAATAAAGAAAAAAGTATTGCTGCTCATAAATACCTGGATTCATTATCTTTAAAAAGTAAAACAGAGTCTGAAAGATTCCGACCTGACCTTCAACAGTCATATGAAATCAATTACTGAACTGCCTTTTTACTATCTGAAAAACATACCTAGAGTGAAAATTTTCATGTGTCAAGCAGAACAGGAGACGCTCATCCATGCTTTTATCTCAAGTAAACTTGACGATTGCAATGGTTTTCTGACTGGGCTCCCCCAAAAGAGCGTTAAACAGCTGCTGCTCGTTCAGAATGCTGCAGCTCGGGTTGTGAACAGAACAAAGCGGTCAGCGCATATAACTCCGATTCTAAAGTCTTTACACTGGCTTCCATTAAATTTTAGAATAGATTTTGAAGTTCTGCCACTAGTCTATAAATTACTAAATGGTTTAGGTCCTGAATACATGAAAGAAATGATAATGGGAAAACAAACCCAGTAGGGGTCTGAGATCGACTGACTCAAGTCTAATAATGGAGTGAAGAGTCCAAACGAAACACAGTGAAGCAGCATTTAGCCATTATAGTGCAAAAAAAAAAAAAAAAATGGAATAGGTTTCCAACGGAGGTGATGTGAGCCCCGTGTGTTTACAAATCCAGATTAAAAACTTTTTTTTTTTCCTCATGCGTTGTAGAGTACTTCCACTTTTCTGGTATTTCTTGCACCTCTTCTGCTTTTCTTTTCAGCTTGTCCCCTTGGGGTTGCCACAGCATGTCATCTTATTCTATCGAAGCCTTTCTCGTGCATCTTCCTCTCTAACACCCACTGTCCTCATGTCTTCCCTCACAACATCCATCAACATTCTAATTGGTCTTCCTCTCGCTCTTTTGGCTGGCAGCTCCATCCTCAGCACTTTTCTACCAATATACTCACTCTCTCGCCTCTGGACATGTCCAAACCATCGAAGTCTGGTCTCTTGAACCTTGTCTCCAAAACATCCAAATTTGGCTGTCCTTCTAAAGAGCTCATTTCTAATTCTATCCAACCTGCTCAATCTGGACGAGAACATCAATATCATCATTTCTGCCACCTCCAGTTCTGCTTCCTGTTGTCTTTTCAGAGCCATCGTCTCTAATCCATACATTATGGCCGGCCTCACCACTATTTTAGAAACCTGTGCTTCATCCTAGCAGAAACTCGACTGCCACATAACACACCGGACACCTTTCGCCAGCTGTTCCAACCTCCTTGGACCCTTTTCTTCACTTCCTTAACACATACACCATTGCTCTGGATTGTTAACCCCAAGTATTTGAAATCGTCCACCCTCGCTATTGCTTCTCCCTGTAGCCTCAAAATTCCCCCGTCACCCCTCTCATTCACGCACATATATTCTGTTTTACTTCGGCCAATCTTCATTCCTCTCCTTTCCAGTGCATGCCTCCATCTTTGTAATTGTTCCTCCACCTGCTCCCTGCCTTCAAGGCAGACCACAATATCCTCTGTGAATATCATGGTCCAAAGGGATTCCTGTCTAACCTCATCTGTCAGCCTATCCATTACTACAGCAAACAGGAAGGGGCTCAGAGCTGATCCCTGATGCAGTCCCACCTCCACCTTAAATTCTCCCGCCGTCACATCTGCAGCACACCTCACCACTATTCTCCTACCCTCATGCCCACATGCCCTGTACTATTCTTACATAATTCTCCGCCAACTTACGCATGCAGTACCACAGTTCCTGTCTTGGTACTCTGTCATAAGCTTTCTCTAGATCCACAAAAACACAATGTAGCTACCTCTGACCTTCTCTGTAGTTTTTAATTAGCATCCTCAAGGCAAATATTGCATCTGTGGTACTCTTTCTAGGCATGAAACCATAATGTTGCTCGCAGATACTTACTTCTGTCCTGAGTCTAGCCTCCACTACTCTTTCCCATAACTTCATTGTTTGGCTCATCAACTTTATTCCTCTATAGTTCCCACAGCTCTGAACATCCCCTTTGTTTTTAAAAATGGGAACTAGAACACTTTTCCTCCATTCTTCAGGCATCTTCTCGCCTTGCGAGTATTCTGTTGAATAAGTTGGTCGAAAACTCCAAAGCCTCTCCAAATTCCTTCCATACCTCCACCGGTATGTCATCAGGACCAACCGCCTTTCCATTTTTTATCCTTTGTAGTCCCTTTCGAACTTCGCCCTTGCTATTCATTGCCACTTCCTGGTCCTTCACACTTGCCTCTTCTACTCTTCCTTCTCTCTCATTTTCTTCATTCATCAACTTCTCAAAGTATTCTTTCCAACTATTCAGCACACTACTGGCACCAGTCAACACATTTCCATCTCTATCCTTAATCACCCTGACCTGCTCCACATCCTTCCCATCTCTATCCCTGTGTCAGGCCAACCTGTAGAGATTCTTTTCTCCTTTTTTCGTGTCCAAGCTAGTGTACATGTCGTCATATGCCTCTTCTCTAGCCTTCGCCACCTCTATCTTTTCCCTACGTCACATTTCAATGTATTCCTTTCACCTCAAATTAGTCCTCTCAGTGCTGCACTTCTTCTTCCCTAAACAATTTTCTTATATGACTTCCTGTATTTTGAGGTTTCTCCACCAAGTCTCCATTTCCCCTTTCCTACCAGAAGACACCCAAGTACTGTCCTGCCTGTCTCTCTGATTACCTTGGCTATAGTAGTCCAGTCTTCCGGGTGCTCCTCCTGTCCATCGAGAGCCTGTCTCACCCCTTTCTGGAAGGCCGCCCAACATTCTTTCTTTCTCAGTTTTCACCACCTGGTTCTCTGCTCCACCTTTGTCTTAATCTTCCTACCCACCACCAGGGTCATCCAACACACCGCCATCCTATGCTGTAACTTACTTCAGATTAAATCGTCTGCACAAAATACAATCCATCTGCCTCTACCTCCACTCTTGTAGGTCACTCTATGTTCCTGCCTCTTCTGAAAAAAGTGTTCTCTTCTGCCATTTCCATCATTTTTGTAAAGTCCACCATCATCTGTCCCTCAAATTTCCTTTCATGTATGCCGTATTTAGCCATCACGTCTTCATCGCCCGTTTCCGTCACCAACATGTCCATTACAATCTGCACCAATCACAACTCTCTCTCTGTCTGAGATGCTCAGAACTACTTCAACTAGTTCCTTCCTTTATTTTTCAACTCACATCCTACTTGTGGGGCATAGCTGCTAATCACATTATACATAATACCATCAATTTCAAATTTCAGCCTCATCACTCTGATACTCTCTTCACCTCCAAGACGTTCTTAGCCAGCTATTCCTTTTAAATGACCCTTTCTCTTCCCATCTACTCGATGGTAAAATAATTTTTAACCCTGCTCCTAAACTTCTAGCCTTACTACTTCTCCACCTGGTCTCTTGGATGCACAATATATCAACCTTTCTCCCAATCATCATGTCAACCAACTCTTGAGCTTTTCCTGTCATAGTCCCAACATTCAAAGTCCCTACATTCAGTTGTAGGCTCTGTTCTTTCCTCTTCTTCTTCTGCCGACAAAGCCGTTTTCCTCCTCTTCTTTGTATTTGTCCCACAGTAGCTGTATTTCCACCGACAACCTTAACATTGTCGAGGGTGGGCATTGTTAACCCGGGCCACAACTAATCCGGTATGGGATTCGTTTGATGAATGCTCATCTGTGTTTGAAGCAAACCTCTGAATTCATCCAGGCTTGGGACTGGCCTAAAGATTGCAATTGCTTGTGCCCCCCATAGGGCTGCAGATAGTCAAATAAAGACAAGTCAATCAAACAAAGTCAACACACTTCTTCTGTTCTTCTTTTTTTTTTCTTCTTTTCACTACTCTTTCCCAAAACTTCATTGTGTGGCTCATCATATTTACTCCTCTGTAGTTTCCATAGTTCTGAACATTGCCTTTGTTCTTAAATATGGAGACGAGCACACCTTTCCTCCATTCTTCTGGCATCTTCTATCCTGCTAGTAAGTAAGTTTCTTACGGCTTGTCCCTTTCAGGGTTGCCACAGCGTGTCATCTCAGATGAACGGACATGTATGTTTGGCACAATTTTTACACCGGATGTCCTTCCTGATGCAACCCTTCTCAGGGAGTGGAGGCCCCAGTGGGATATGAACCCACAACCCCTGGTTTACCAAACCAGTGCTCTAACCACTGAGCCAAGGGGCCTCCCTTCTCTCCTGCTAGTATTCTATTGAATTAGTTTGTCAAAAACTCCACACCCACCTCTCCAAATTGCTTCCATACCTCCACTGGTATGTCATCGGGAGAACTGTCTTTCCATTTTTCATTTTTCTGTTCTTTCTAACTTCTCCCTTACTAATCAAAGCCACTTCCCGGTCATTCACGCTTGCCTCTTCTACTCTACCTTCTCTCCCATTTTCTTTATTCATTAACTTCTCAAAGTACTCTTTCCATCTACTTAGTACACTACTGGCACCAGTCAACATATTTCCATAGCAATGCTGAATTTACTTGCTGCATATCCTTCCCATCTCTATCCCTCTGTCTGGCCAACCTTGTGGAGCTCATTTTCTCCTTCTTTCGTATCCATTGCCCTATTGCCCTAGGATGCATCCTAATGTATTCCTTACGCCTCTCCTCAGTCCTCTCCGTGTCCCACATCTTCTTCGCTAATCTCTTACCTTGGATGACTTCTTGTATTTTGAGGTTCCACCACCTACCAGAAGACACCCCAAGTACTCGCCTGCCTACCTCTCTAAATACCTTGGCAGTCGTATTCCAGTCTTCTGGGAGCTCTTCCTGTCCATCTAGAGCCTGTCTCGCCTCTTTCCGGAAGGCCACACAACATTCTTCTTTTCTCAACTTCCACCACCTGATTCTCTGCTCTCCCTTTGTTTTCTTAGTCATCCTACCCACTACCAGTCAGAGTCATCCTACACACCACCATCCTATGCTGTCGAGCTACACTCTCCCCCAACACAACCTTACAGTATATAGCCTCCTTCAGATTAGACCGTCCGCACAAGTGTACTGCCCAACAGGCTGCAGATAATCAAAAAGAAGCAATAAGATAAACAAAGTCAGCACAAAAGATACACAATTTACAAACTACCTACTCTATGTTAAAGTTAAGGTCAAATGAAAGCAATCACAATAAACACAGAAAGCACATAAGGAACACAAATCACATATTACCTGTGTTAAAAATATAAAGTATACGGCGATTTAAAGGATATGTGGATGGAGAGGATTCAAAAAACAATGAACGATTGATGTTTGGTCCTCGTTGTACTTCAGCCCACGAGGCTAACTTGGGCCGAGCAACTTCAACGCAAATGATACAGCATCAATTTCGGTACTAAGGTAAGACATTTTAAATTTTCTAAGTCCTCATGGCCCTCGTCATATAAGTCATATGAAGTTACTCACGTTCGATGTTTGTTGTATACAATATGTAGGTTTTGCAGGACATGTAGATACTAGCGTTTGATGTTTTCCTCCTCAGTAAATATTGGAAAAGATACGCTTTGGTTGTTAGCAGTCCCAGCTAGGCTAACTTAGACTGAGCTGCTTTGACGTGAACAATACAACTCCAATTTTGGTGCTAAGGTTGCACAGATTTAGTCCACTGAAGTCGTCGCCAGGAGCATCCCACATCGAGTATTCACAACATTCAGTCCAAAATCAGCAGGATTTATGGAATTATGATCGGGCTGGTCAGAACCTTCTGTTTAAGCTGCTTCCAGCTTGAAGACCGGAAGCGGCAAACAAAGTCAACATACAAGGTACACAATTCACATACTACCTAGGCTAAGTTAAAGTAAGGGTTTGAACATATATGAAGATGGAATAAAAAGAGAGATAAAAAAAGATTCAAACCACAATGTCCCTTCAGTGTTTCACATGCCAGGAGTGAAGAAAGTTGAAGTTGAGGATTGTGCCCACTTGTCCAGCATCCTCTAAGTCCTCACGGTCCTCGTTGTAGTTTTCCTCCTTGTGGTCCAATGTAGGCCTCGCTAGCATTAGCTCATCGCTAGCATTAGTGCATCGTTCGCGTTAGCTCATTGCTAGCCTTAGCTCATCGTTACCCTTAGCTCATCATTAGCCTTAGCTGTCGTTGGTTATTTAATTTCACTCTCAAAGGTTGTTATACAAACCTACACTTATAAGTGTCCTTATTGTAGTCTTCCTCCTTGTGGTCCAATCTTGGCCTCGCCTGCATTACCTCGTTGCTACCGTTAGCTCGTCCCTAGAGTTAGCTCGCTTGTCATTTTTTTTCTTTGTCAATTTTGTTCTTTGTGTTTAATTGTACTTTTTAAATGTTTTTATTTATGTATTTGAATGCTTTTAATCATGTAAAGTGCATTGAGTTACCTTGTGTATGAAATGTGCTATATAAATGAATTTGCTTTGCTTTAACCTTTTTGGTTTGTAACCAAGACGTTGCATGTTTACTATTGTTTTTGCGGTTATTGTTTTGTCTTGTTTGTCTTATTGAAACACCAATTGTGGGGTGACAACAATGATGCTCTTTCTGAGGCAAAACCAAGAAATGTACATTCATTGTTGAATGTCATTAAGGAATCTTGGAGTGGAATAAAAGCTGAAAGGTGGCCCGAGTTGGCTGCCTCCATGTCACACAGATGTGAAGCAGTTATTAAAAAAAACTGTGGTCATACAACTAAATATCACTTTAGTGATTCTAAATATTGATAAATCCATGAATAAATCCATAAATCCTTATCCTTTATTTAAATCCTAAATCCTTGATACAAAAATATTTGTACATTTGTTTATTTATTTATTTATTTAATATTTGTTTTGAGTTTGTAAAGTCAATGGCAGACTGCAATTTCTTTTAACACACTCCTTTCAACAAATTGCCAAATTGCAAAGGTCTTGTTGGGTTTCTGAGAATCTATTGCACCTACTGGTAACTTGTTTGACATATAGCAATAAAAAAAATATACTGAAAACGTGGATTAATCTGGTTAGTCACACTGAATTGTAATTATTTTGAAGACTACTGTACATGTATGGAGGTGTTTTATACATCCTGTATCAGGAATAAAGCCAGAATCTCTGAATTGAGAGTCAGACATAATACACTATTGCACTGTCAACACATTCAGAATTCATTGCATCCAATTTTTTACAGTAGTCACACCACTTTACTTTTCATAGCCTGATTAAATTATTGAATTTTCCTTCAGTTTCTGCACACATTGTAGTTGCAACTAAAAATATTTAACATCAAAGAAAAGCCACAAAAAAAATGTTAATATTAAATAGCGCAAGAGAGTAAATCCAAACTAAAAATAATTAACACAGACAAGGGGAACCCAAAAAATCATTTTAAACCACAAAAGTTTAGAAAACACAACAGGAGACCATCACTAGGAACCCAAATACAAACTATAAAAGAAAGTAAAAAGTAGAAAAGTAGATTACGGTATGACTGAAGAATGAATGAACATTGTAAGTAATTGTACAGTGTCTGAGTTGTGGACCTGGGAGTCAACGTAAGTAAGTAAGTGCAAAACAATATCCATCCATCCAGCCTCCCAGGCATCAATTTTCTTTGATGCTTATCCCCACAAGGGTCGCAGGAGTGCTGAAGCCTATCCCAGCCGTCAATGGCAGGAGGCAGGGTACACCCTGATTTGGTTGACACCCAATCGCAGGGCACATTGAGATAAACAGCCCCACTCACAATCACACCTAGGGGAAATTTAGAGTGTCAAATGAATATTGCATGTTTTTGGGATGTGGGAGGAAAGCAGAGTGCCTGGAGAAAACCCACACAGGCACAGAGAGAACATGCAAACTCTACACAGGCAGGGCTAGAATATAAGCCCAACGGGTCCTCAGATCTGTGAGGCCAACACTTTACTGCTGCGCCACCTTGTCCCCCAAAACAATACAAAATTGAACTTTGCACAAAAAACGTCATTTTAGGGTCATGTGTGTTAATTTTGGAAGAAGACAATGACCTAATGACATTATAGAAATGTCGCAAAAACAGACTTTGGAAAAAGTGCAATAGTGAGAAATCTTCCCACGAGCACTGTACAATTGGAAAAAAAAACAGAAGACCCATTTTGGGGTTGATTGCTTTGCTCACTTGCTGATGTAGCCTTTGTTGAGGATGACCTGCTGGATCGGATTTGGTGGGAGTTTGTTTGGGGGTGGGAGAAGATTCTGTTTTTCATAAAGGTATTGTTGTCCCATTTTTAATGAATATAAATTAATTGTATTGTGTTTGTTTCTTTCTTTCATTCTTTCCTTCTTTCTATATAAATATGAGGAAAAAAAGAACTGGAAACGTCCATTGACACTGCAATGACTTTAGGATTTAGTAATCTCCTTCAGGTGTGTTCCTGCTCGCAGGGACTGACACTGACAACAAACAGAAATCCATCTTTACTTAGTCATTGTTCTGCTATTTTTTTTTTTTTTTATTTTTTTTTTTTTTTCTCGGAAAGTGAGCTTGGTGGAATCGCCATAGTACAATGTCTGGGGCCTCCATGAGTCTGTAACTGCCACTGCTAATTTCCTGCCACTGCGAATAGACCGCAGTATTTAAACAGCATGTGATACTGCTGTGAATCCACCAGAGAGCAGTGCTGAAATACCCAAAACAGCCAAGGCATTTAGGACCAAATTATATATTACTTGGGAAAGCAGAAGGCATTTTTGAAGGAAATAAATGTATATTATTGACTCACCAAAAATCACACATTATTTAAATAAATTGGGGACTGAAATTCATTATCAGTAACTGAACCATGTCTGGGTTTTGGGTATTGACTATAAGCCTTTCTAAGAATCAGACAAATACACGCAACGCAAGCTTTTGTGTGAAGTAATGCAATATTGTGTAAGATAACCAAATTCAAGTGAATACTTGAAAGAAAATAAAAGAGAATAAATCTGTTTTTTTTAAGATAATGAAAAAGTATATTGAGACAAAATGTTACACACAAATACTTCTACAATTGCATTCTTCAAACATATTGCTCATTCTCTTGGCTCTTCAATAAACAGCTGCTTGTTGGAAATGTATTTTATTCTCTACATCAACTTTGGACTTTAAAATTTGATTTCCAAAGCAAAGTTTGACTGAATCCCAGATTGGTATACAGTATAACCTGTTTTCAGAAGGAATACAAAAACATACTAATACCCATCAAAAGAAATAACCTATATTGCTGTTTGACAAAATTCAAAATATGTCTTTACACTTCACTACACTAACTCCAAAAGTATTAAAGCAGTGAGGCCAATTGATTTAATTTTGCATTTGTGTTTGACAAAGAATATGTATTTTAGAGCATCAGTTCAACTTTTATATCCAGTCATTTTTCAAGCCCAACTATTTATGTCAGAAAATTATTGAAACTGATACTTACAAATGATTGTAGCGCTAAAGACCTTCAATATAGTTGTTGCCAGCAATAACTGCATTAGGCCCAATTGACATCACTAAATGTATGCATTGCAAGGTGACTCCTCTCAGTAGCCCCTTTGTATCGGGTTTAAGTCCGGAGATGCACTTGACCAAGCTAAAAACCTTAGAATGATTTTCCACTGGTGCATCCTTGTTTGTGTTTAAGGGGATTAATTTGATGTATTTTGAAGGACCACTAAAATGTTTTAAATTGGGAGACCCCTAACCCAACCAGATTTAAAAAAAAAAAAACATAAAAATGTAGTAGTCACTTATGGTTGGCTGACAGTTTTGGTGACAGAAATTAGCATGTATGTTTGGGATCATGAACAGATTCTCAGTTTTAAATTTTCAATCACTTTCCTCATGGGCAAAGTAACTGCCAGGGATTTGGGTCCTCGTGAAAACAATACCCACTTTGGGCCCTTCTATGTCCATCCCTGAAAAACATTTTTAAATGTGTTGTTAGTAAAGAAAATATCACTGTGTTGTATGTATATAATAAAAGAGAATTTAAACGGATAGTTCTATGGTGTAGTTTACTCTATATTCGTCACAACAACAGCACATCAGTCATCAGTAAAAGTGCATCACTTTTTCTTGAATTGTCACTTCCGAATCTCCTCTGGCTCTTGAGCGTCTAGCGGGGGGATAGCCACTAGCCGCCCTGCAAACCAAACCAAACCAAACCAAAACAAAACAAAACAAAACAAAACAAAACAAAACAAAAAACACACACTTCAAATGGAATCAAAACAGGTTGGAGTGCTGAAATATTTCTCAATATATTGCCTTGGGGCCACCAATCATGCGCTAAAAATTCTTGGTATGTGTTCTTAGTGACAAAACGTTCCTGTGATTGTTGTTTCGCATTCATACAGGCATCGAGGTCCCAAGTAGATTTGTATAAATCACACTAGATGTGCTGCACATAATACTACTGCTACTACTACTACTACTAATACTACTACTACTACTTATAATAATAATAATAATAATAAGAATAATAATGATCATAATGGCGCCACGGTGGATCAGCTGGTAAAGCAATCCCGGACACGCCTGTGGGGAATTTGCATGTTCTCCCCGTGCCTGTGTGCACTCCAGTTTCCTCCCACATCCCAAATACATGCAACATTAATTGGACACTCTAAATTGCCCCGAGGTGTGATTGTGAGTGCAGCTGTTTGTCTTGATGTGCCCTGCGATTGGCTGGCAACCAGTTCAAGATGTACCCCACCTCCTGCCCGTTGACAGTTGGGATAGGCTCCAGCACTCCCCGCGACCCTCGTGTAAATAATCGGTAAAGAAAATGGATGAATAATAATCATAATAATAATAATAATAAATGGCAGCACGGTGGTTCAGCTGGTAAAGTGTTGACCTCACAGTTCTGAGGCCCCACGCAGTCACGGAGAGAACATACAAACTTCAGAGAAGGGGAGTCAGAACTGTGAGGCAGATGCTCTAACCAGTTGCTCACTGTCCCGTTCTGTTTTGTTCTTACTAATTTTATTATCTCACTAAGGTGATTCCCCAAGTGCAAAAAATATAAACACAATCTTCTTCTTCTTCTTCTTTTCCTTTCGGCTTGTCCCGTTAGGGGTCGCCACAGCGTGTCATCTTTTGCCATCTTAGCCTATCTCCTGCATCTTCCTCTCTAACCCCAACTGCCCTCATGTCTTCCCTCACCACATCCATCAACCTTCTCTTTGGTCTTCTTCTCGCTCTTTTGCCTGGGAGCTCCATCCTCAGCATCCTTCTACCAATATACTCACTCTCTCGCCTCTGAACATGTCCAAACCATCAAAATCTGCTCTCTCGAATCTTGTCTCCAAAACATCCAACTTTGGCTGTCCCTCTAATGAGCTCATTTCTAATCCTATCCAACCTGGTCACTCCGAGCGAGAACCTCAACATCTTCATTTATGCCACCTCTATTTCTGCTTCCTGTTGTTTCTTCAGTGCCACCGTCTCTAATCCGTACATCATGGCCGGCCTCACCACTGTTTTGTAAACTTTGCCCTTCATCCTAGCAGAGACTCTTCTGTCACATAACACACCAGACACCTTTCGCCAGCTGTTCCAACCTGCTTGGACCCGTTTCTTCACTTCCTTACCACAATCACCATTGCTCTGGATTGTTGACCCTAAATATTTGAAGTAAAAAAAAAAAAAATATATATATATATATATGTAAACACAATACTATTCTTAAACAAAAACTTGCAAACAAAACATCAAAAAATTCGTTCTCCACAGGGTTCCTTATTTTTCTATGAAAGGCCACCTGCTTGCTCAGAATTCTGTCATGATCCTGCTGGTCCAGCCCAGGCTCCGCGGGTGCCCGCACGGTCACGCTGATTGGGAGGCGCACACCTGCCCCTCATGCTGGCTGATTGGCCCCGATGTATATAGGACCATGAGGACGACTGGTCCTGCGCCAGATCGTTGCAGTTCATGCCCCATTCCAACACTCCCGTATCTCTGATCGTATTACCGTCCGTTTTTCCTGAATTACCTCTGCGTCTCCCGTGTACTCCTGCATTTGGGTCCCACCACCGTCTCGATGAGTCGTGACAAATTCATTTACGGGCAGCATGGTGGCGTAACTGGAAAGCATTGGCCTCACTGTTCTGAGGTCCTGGACCCGCCTGTGTGGAGTATTCATGTTCTCCCCGTGCCTGCGTGGGTTTTCTCCGGGCACTCCGGTTTCCTCCCCCAAAATGCATGCATTAATCGGAGATTCTACATTGCCCCTAGGTGTGATTGTGAGTGTGACTGTTGTCTGCAACCAGTTCACGGTGTACCCTGCCTCCATTGACAGCTGGGATAGGCTCCAGCAATCCCCGCGACCCTCGTGAGGATAGGCGGTGAAGAAAACAGATGGATGGATAATAATAATAATAATAATAATCTATATATTCAATACATTATAAACTATGATTTACAGTCAGAAAACAATTGACCTATTATTACAGTGTGAATACAATATGAGTATTTTATCTCGGGGAAGGAATATGAAAAACATTTTGATGAATCTCTATCTCTCTTAAAGAAGAAATAAGTTGTTTATAAAGACACCTTTTGAATTGCATACAAGACAACACTTGGAAATGTAGTATATACCATGATTGTCATTTTGGCCGCGTGACATTTTTGACTATGCTGTTGCATGTCCAAGCCAATCGATGGAAGTCTGAGATAAATAATGCAGTTTTGAGTCACGAAAGTGATGAAAGGAAATAAGGCTGTTTGGAAGAAGGAATGATTAAATCTAAGTGAAGTCTACAAAACTTTACAAAATTGCGTTCCGTATATAATATACTGTGGGTCATTTTCATTCAAACAATGACCATGTACTTTTTTTCTAGTTCTGTATTTACACAGTGACTATTACGCATTGATTTTCAGTATAAATGACACCTTGACATGGTAAATGTGTAAAATTGCATGCTAAAAATATGAAGAAAATGTAAACAGACACAGACACTTCTCTGCATGTGTTAATTAATATTAAGAGCAGTTTCGATTAATGAGCATAACAATGCACATGGCTTCCCGGTGATGACAGTATTTCAGAAGTGGGATTGTACAAAACCCACTGCCCACTCATGATGGTGGGGCCAAGTTTGTGGCACACAGGAATGGTGGGCCGATCAATCCAAATATGGAGTGTATCGATCGCAAATTAATATTGAATCAGATTGCCCTTCTTCTTCTTTTCCTTTCAGCTTGTCTCGTTTTTGTCACCATAGCGTGTCATCTTTTTACATCCAAGACTATCTCGTGCATCTTCCTCTCTAACTCCCAGCCCTCATAACATCCATCAACCTTCTCTTTGGTCTTCCTCTCGCTCTTTTGGCTGGCAGCTCCATCCTCAACACCCTTCTACCAATATACTCACTCTCTCGCCTCTGGACATGTCCAAACCATCGAAGTCTGCTCTCGCTAACCTTGTCTTCAAAACATCCAACTTTGGGTGTCCCTCTAATGAGCTCATTTCTAATCCTATCCATCCTGCTGGCTCCTAAAGAGAACCTCAGCATCTTCATTTCTGCTACATCCAGTTCTACTTCCTATTGTTTCTTCAGTGCCACTGTCTCTAATCCGTACATCATGGCCAGCCTCACCACCATTTTATAAACATTGTTCTTCATCCTGGTGGATACTCTTCTGTCACATAGAACACCAGACACCTTCTGCCTGCTGTTCCAACCTGCTTGGACCCGATTCTTCACTTCCTTACCACACTCACCATTGCTCTGGATTGTTGACCCAAAGGATTTGAAGTCATTGAATCAGATTGATACTAGCGTGAAAATATCAATCAAAATATCAAAACGCCAGTCTTGGTTTCACCCTTGTTTGCACTCTTTGGATTCCTCGAACAGGAGCCGCCAGAATCATCGTGTTGGTCTCAGTTCTCTCCTCTTCTATTTTTTCTTCTGTGGTCCCCACTATCAATGTTTACTGTGCCCCCACCTCTGCCCTTTGTACAATCTTCCTGTGGGAGAGGTGGGTGACCTAATTTCACTCTTTTTGTAATCATGAAACATCCCAATATTTCTCTTTGTTCATCAAATTTATTTCTGCAAAGGGGCAGGTGGTGGGGTACACCCTGAACTGGTAGCCAGTCAGTCGCAGGGCAAATGCAGATAAACAACAGTCGCATTCACAATCACACCTAGGGACAATTTAAAGTCTCCAATTAATGCATGTTTCTGGGATGTGGGAGGAAACCGGAGTACCCCATGAAAAACCCATGCAGGCACAGAGATAACATGCAAACTCGACACAGGCGGGGCCGGGATTTGAACCTCGGTCCCCAGAACTGTGAGACCAACACCCGAACCAGCTGCAGCACCGTTTCACCTTAAAACAAATATACTTAATATAAAATGTCTTCTAATAATTGATTATTATTACCCTTTTTGTGTAAACTGTGAAAGGAATTACGGTTACACATCACATATATGTCCTTGATCCTGATCAATGCATTATTTTTTGTACCGCTTATCCTCACAAGGGTCCCGGGAGTGCTGGAGCCAATCCCAGCTATCTTCGGACAGTAGGCAGGATACACCTTGAGCTGGATGCCAGCCGATCACAGGGGACATAAAAACAAACAACCATTTGCACTCACAATCACACCTACGGACAATTTCTAGTTTCCAAATAATACATAATTTTTGGGATGTGGGAGGAAACCGGAGTGCCAGGAGAAAACCCACGCAGTCACGGAGAGAACATACAAACTTCAGAGAAGCAGAGTCAGAACTGTGAGGCAGATGCTCTAACCAGTTGCTCACTGTCCCGCCTCATTCTTACTAATTTTATTATCTCACTAAAGTGATTCCCCTAGTACAAAAATATATATATTAACACAATACTGTTCTTAAACAAAAACTTGCAAACAAAACATTTGTTCTCCACAGGGTTCCTTAATTTTCTACAAAAGGCCACCTGCTTTTTTTTTTTTTTTTTTTTTCAAAAACAACAAGAGTGCATAGAATCTGTTCCAGAAGTCATTTTGTAATGTGATTCTTTTCATGAGTAGACCCGCATTTTACATGTAAATAAGATTAATCTTGGCCAAGCTCCCTCCCCCGGCAAAAATAAGCAAAGTACATAATGTTAAGAATTCATTTATGGGCGTCATGGTGGCGTAACTGGAAAGCCTTGGCCTCACAGTTCTGAGGTCCCGGACCCGCCTGTGTGGAGTTTGCATGTTCTCCCCGTGCCTGCGTGGGTTTTCTCCGAGCACTCCAGTGTCCTGACACATCCCAAAAACATGCAACATTATTTGGACACTCTAAATTGCCCCTATGTGTGATTGTGAGTCTGGTTGTTTGTCTCTATGTGCCCTGAAGTTGGATGGCAACCAGTCCAGGGGGTACCCTGCCTCCTGCCCATTCACAGCTGTGATAGGCTCCAGCACTCCCACAACCCTCGTAAGGATAAGTGGCTAAGAAAATGGAGGGATGGATGTTCATTTACTTTTGGCGTTGGTCGACCATGCGAAGGGAAGGGTGAGTGTGAGAAGGGAAAGGCATCGTGGGGGATGGAGGAGGAGGCAAACATTTGACAGCTGAGAGAAAACATACGTACGAATATCTGCACACAGACTATTTAAATCAACTAATGTTTCTTGGTGATGGTGATGAAATATGAATGAACTTGCAAAAAACAAAAATGAAAAACTCAAAAAAAAGTTGTACTTTACCAATGTGCATTACCATGTGACAGCGTGTGAAACTGCTAGCGTGTGATTCAGTGACACTCGAGTGTCAAAAGCATCATGGGTAAAGTTTGAGGTCCCTCCTAGCCATTGGGATCCCAGGAAGATGCTACGGCAATAGCCACTGTGAGAGCAACTCTATCGTGCCACACAAACCAAGACACAGGATGTTTACGTTCAGTGGAATTTGGGGGCTGCGAATCCACCACCCATTTTTTTTCTTTCGTATCCGGAATGTTCGTTCATAACTCGAGAGAATATTTTTCTGAGGAGGCATTTTATAACCTAAAGTTATTGTTACGAGAGACCTTCGAATGTAGAGGGAAAACTCTCATTATGTTTTGTTTTGTTTTTTCCCAGAAGCAATAGAACAGTAACAAAAAAGCACTAAGTGATCACTGAAAGTACTGTTCTATTGCTTCTGGAAAAACATTTTGATAATTAAGTGTGTTCTATTAACAGATAACATTCGTCCCAGTTCCTTTCTGGGTTTTAAAGATTTAATAATAACAAAATCACAAAAATACTTAAATGTCATGAACAACTGATATTGAGAAATTTAATGATGCATCTATTTTAGTTTTTCAATTGTACTACTAGCCATACTGGTTTCGTTTGGATCGATACCAAACATGCAATATGACACACCAGTCATCAATTCCATTTAGTGATAAAATATTCTCAATTGCTGTGCAAAATATGTTAAATCTATAAGGGTGAGGAGACTTCCCCTCAGGACACCATCCGACAGGTGGAGTATCTATTTTAGATAGAGTGACAGCTGTTCGATCTTTCCGTCAGCCATAATGGCGTACCTTTTTGACTCTGCCGTCTCTCCCACAACAGTTGGCATGACTTATTTTGATTCACACTGTGTCATTACATTCTGACTGTCAGATGAAATAAAGATTGATTTTGCCTGAATTATATACTTTTTCAGGTGATCCATACGCATCAAGAAATTCCCCTGCTGGTAAACAACTTCCAAAAAAATGCATATCAAGAGTCTTCTTGACCAGCAAATTAGTCACGTTCTCACCTTTCATCTTGGTCCCTCCCCCTCTCTGTAGCCTCATCCCACATTGTTTGCAGTTTTGGACTTTTTTTTCACCTGCACCTGTCTTTTCCACCCATCCATCCATCCACCCATTTTCTGAGCGGCTTATCCTCGCGAGGGTCGGGGGAGTGCTGGAGCCAATCCCAACTGTTATCAGGCAGGAACCAGGGTACACCTGGATTGGTTGCCAGCCAAAGGGAGGGCACATAGAGACAGACAACAGTTGCACTCACAATCACGTCCATCCATCCATTTTCTGAGCCACTTATCCTCACAAGCGTCACGGGAGAGCTAGACCCTATCATAGGTGTCATCAGGCAGGAGATGTATAGGAGGAGGTATACCCTGAACTGGTTTCGAGACAGTTGTAGGGCACATAAAGACAACAGTTGCAATCACACCAAGGGGCAACTTGGAGTCTCCAATTAATGCATGCTTTTGCAATGTATAAAAGCAAAAATGGGCATCAAGTAGAGTTCAGATGTAAAATACATATGTACAGGAGGCGAGGGCACACGAATTATATAAAGGAAGACTGACAAGAGCAAGAAAAACAAGTGGGGGAACTAAAGAATTAAAAATATGAGTCTGACTTTAAATCAGGTCTCTCTATATATACTGTAAATATATATATTAAGTATATACCTGTAAAAATGTGTGGAGATAAAATAGTTGGGCCAAGCAGGAAATGCAGTAGGAAGACAGCAGGACACCCACATGAAAAACAGAGATGAAATTAGAAGGGTTACTAGCTGAGGGGTTATATGCTCGGCAGACTGAAGGTGATGACAAACAGAGCAATGACATGCTGTACTATGCCGTGTCCTTCCCGCAGTGTCTGTCTAGGCTCTGAGCATTCTGTCACATTTGGGTGTTTGGTGTGGTGATGTGGAGGCAAAAAAGTGTGTGCAATACAAAGCAGTATTCAGAATCTGAAAAAAGTATTTATTCACCAAAACAGCAAAAGTTAAAAAAAAAAAAAACTCTAACAAAAAGGAAAATGCTAGAGACAGGCTGACCACCACAATTCTCATTTTACCTGAAGACGTGAATGTGGCACAGTTTTCACAGAAAAGGTGGGAAACTGTGTGCCCTGTAGCAAGATGAGTTGACCTAAACCAAGCCAATTTGGCGCAGTGCGAAACTGTCGCAATTATTATTACCAAAACTTGATCATAGAGAGGCGGCACGATGGATCAGCTGGAAAGCGTTGACCTCACAGTCCTTAGGTCCCGGGTTCAATCCTGGACCTGCCTGTGTGGAGTTTGCATGTTCTCCACGTGTCTGTGTGGGTTTTCTCCGGAGACTCCGGTTTCCTCCCACATCCCAAAAAACATGCACTCTAAGTTGCCCCTAGGTGTGTTTGTGAGTGTGGCTATTTGTCTCGATGTGCCCTGTGATTGGCTGGCAACCAGTTCATGGTATACAATGCCTCCTGCCCGTTGACAGCTGGGATAGGCTCCAGAAATCCTTCGACCCTTGTGAGGATAAAGGGCTCAGAAAATGGATGGATGAATAATCATAGATGTTGTCTGCATTAGATACAGTACTGTATTACCAATTTCTTTCTTTCTGTCTTTTTTATTTATACGTATGATGTCAAGTCTTATCTTGAAGATGCCATCTTAAGAACAATGTTGAGTGTATCACAATGAGGAGTGTGTGATGATAAAAAAATGAATAACTATTTTCCGGCAATGTTGTCTGCAAGAATATTGTTTGAATTCAGGGGCGTGGTCAGGCCACTGCGCTGTGCGTAAGAGCTCCATACCTGCGGCTCATTGTCACTAATTACTGTATCCAATGTATTCAAGTAATTTGTGTTGTATTAGTAGTGTCCAGTTCGTCGAATGAGACTGCATTTGTCTACGTAAGTATAGAAGCTTCTTGTTGTGTATTTGCCCCGTTGTCACGGCCATGATTCCTGTGCCATCACAGACAAGTTCAAAAAACGTTTTGGGCCTCGCCTTTTGCCACGTGTTTTTGTGCTTTTGCCTTTGTTGGATTGCCTACCTGTGTATGATCTCTGGAATAAACCCACTCATAAATTCATGTCACTGCTTCGTCCTCCGTTTGCTCATGCCCCATGCTTGTGACACTCGTTAAGGACAACGTGGAGCCTACCCCTGTATTATAGAAATTATCATAATTAATTTGTCCTCATAATGTATGAAAATAAAATATGAGTAGTCACAACAGAGATACAAATCGCATCATTCAGCACTGTTGTGGATCAATAAAGAAACAAATTCATATTTTTTATTCCTTCCCTATTGATCAGCTACCTAGAAAGACAAAAAAATTAAACAAATTAAATTATTACTGTATATCCAATATAGAAGTCCTATGGGGGCGCAAGCCAGTGCAATCTGCAGGCTGGTCCCAAGCCCAGATAAATGCAGAGGATTGCGTCAGGAAGGGGGTCCGGCGTAAAACTGTGCCAAACAAATATGAGCGCAAAAGAATCCCATACTGGACCGGTCGTTAACAACGCTCGCCCCCGGCACTGCTAACCCGTAGGGCATCAGTGGAAATTCAGCTACTGTGGGTCGAAGAAAGAGAAGAGGAGGAAACCAGATTTGTGGGCAGAAGAAGAAGAGCATTGCAACTGAGTTGTAGGGACTTTGAATGTTGGGACTATGACAGGCAAAGCTCAGGAGTTGGTTGACATGATGATTAGGAGAAAGGTTGATATATTGTGCATCCAAGAAAGCATGTGGAAAGGGACTAAGGCTAGAAGTTTAGGAACACGGTTTAAATTATTTTACCATAGAGTAGATGGGAAAAAAATGGAGTAGGGGTTATTTTACAGGAAGAGCTGGCTAAGAATGTCTTGGAGGTGAAAAGAGTATCAGATCGAGTGATGATGACGAAACTTGAAATTGAGGGTGTTCTGTATAATGTGTTTATCGGCTATGCCCCACAGGTAGGATGTGACCAAGAGTTGAAAGACAAATACTGGAAGGAACTAGACAAAGTAGTCGTGAGCATCCCAGACAGAGAGTTGTGATTGATGCAGATTTCAATGGACATGTTGGCGAAGGAAACAGGGGTGATGAAGAAGTGATGGGTAAGTACGGCATTGGAATACTACTGCCAAGGTATTCAGAGAGGCAGGCAGGAGAGTACTTGGGGTGTCTTGGGTGATGGAACCCCAAAATACAGGAAGTCATTCAAGGAAAGAGATTAGTGAAGAAGAAGTGGGAGACGGAGAGGACTGAGGAGAGACGTAAGGAGTACATCGAGATGCGACGTAGGGCAAAGGTAGAGGTGGCAAAGGCTAAACAAGAGGCATATGAAGACATGTACACCAGGTTGGACACAAAAGAAGGAAAAAGGATTTCTAATGGTTGGCCAGACAGAGGGATAGAAATGGGAAGGATGTGCAGCAAGTAAAGGTGATTAAGGATAGTGATGGAAATATGTTGACTGGTGTAAGTAGTGTGCTAAGTAGATGGAAAGAGTACATTGAGAAGTTAATGAATGAAGAAAATGGGAGAGAAGGTAGAGTAGAAGAGGCAAGCGTGAATGACTGGGAAGTGGCAATAATTAGTAAGGGGGAAGTTCGAAAGGCAATGAACAGAATGAAAAATGGAAAGACAGTTGGTCCTGATGACATACCAATGGAGGTATGGAAGCAACTTGGAGAGGTAGCTGAGCAGTTTTTGACCAACTTATTCAACAGAATACAAGTGGGCGAGAAGATGCCTGAAGAATGGAGGAAAAGTGTGCTAGTTCCCATTTCTAAGAACAAAGATGTTTTTCAGAGCTGTGGGAACTGTAGAGGAATAAAGCGAGCGAATAAAAAAATTAACATGCCCAACTATGTTACTATGTTAATAGGGGACTAACACAGAACAATGAAACGCTGATTTTTTTAAAATGACGTTGCTGTGGTGGAGTGAGCTGTTTTGCTCCAGAAGTCATTTGCTTGTATACAATATGTCCGTAGGCTAGCTCATTAGCTCTCAAACAAGAAAAAATCCCTTAAGTGTATTTGTCGTCCAAATCTAGGCATTGCACATCGAGCTGGGCTGTGGAGTGGACAGAGCCAATACCGGGTCAATTTATCAATCATATCATATCAGGGCGTTTGACACCACCATACTACCAAGCACCTCTCCACCCCACCACCACTATTACCATGCACAAGACTCCCCAAGGGAGATGGTCAAACACCTTCTCAAAGTCCACAAAATACAGACTGGTTGGGCGAGGACCCTGCCGAGGATGTAGACCTGGTCCACTGTTCCATGCTCAGGACGAAACAAATTTTCTCCTTCTGAATTGGAGATTCCACTTCCAGACTGACCTTACTCTCCAAGACCGCTGAATAAACCTTACCCGGGAGGCTGAGGAGTGTGATCTTCTATACTTGGAACATTCCCTTCTGTCAAAGTTCTTAAAAAGGGAGACCATCACCCCAGTCTGCCAATCCAGAGCCACTGTGCCTGATGTCCATGTAATGTGTATATCAACCAGGACAATCCCACAATATCCGCCTTGAGGAACTCTGGGCTAATCTCATCCACCTCCAGGGTCTTGCCTCCAAGAAGCTTTTTTTTTAAACACTTCGGTGACCTCAACAGCAAAGATAGGAGAGCCTGCCTCAGAGAACCCAGACCCTATTTCATCATAGGAAGGCATGTCAGTGGAATTGAGGTCTGTGTAGTATTATCCCCACCGACTTACAACGTCCTGAGTCGAGGTCAGCAGCCCCCCATCCTTACTAAACACAGTGTTGACGGTGCAATGCTTCCTGCTCCTGAAATGCCAGACAGTGGACCAGAATTTTCTCTAAGGCATCTTGATGCCATGTTGCATGGCCTTGCCAATATTCTCCCACGCCCGGGATTTTGCCTCAGGATATAACTATAATAACTAAGTTAATCAGTAAATTAGTAAAGTAAGTAAGTCAGCAATGGTGGTGCTGAGTGTTTAATATAGATCAAAGGATGTATATCTAATTTGTTGAGAAAACATAGCCTTTTTAGAGGAATATAACATCAGCCCATCTCTTTTCTGCCAAACATGCTCATTATGCCTGCTGCCAATCAACACACGAACTGCTGGCTATGACGCAACAGTTAAAAATCAAGCTTGCAGCCTCAGAAAAACACCTTCATCTGATAAACTGCCGTTCATGATTCAGTCACACAAGACCCTGAAACAGCGCCACGGGTGCTACAGGTGGCACTGATTGATATTGATGTGATATTGTCTAAATAGTTCAAGTTCAACTCTTAAAACTGGTTGAGTTTTATGCTTCATGAAGCACAGAAACATTTCAAAAAATCCAGAAGATGAAACAGAGGATACTGTTGATGTCTGGCTCCACTTATGTGTGAACATTGTGAACAGACTTTTAGTGTGATGAACACCAACAAAAAATCGTACAGTTGAGTGATGAACAAAAGCACGGAAGTGTAATGCTGTCACAAAAAAAAAAAATCCTGTTTTTCGGGCTAATTTTTTGTTTTTTTGGGCTAATATTTTCTCCCTGTTTTTTGGGCTAATTTTTTCCATTCTTTGGACAAATTTTTTCTCCTCCGTTTTTCAAGCAAATTTTTTTCTGAGTTATCGGGACACATCAAACTCACGCGAGAACCTGTAAACAACATGTTACTCCTGGAGGATTACTTCCACCTTCAACCGATGCGTTTGCCTTAGCGGTCCAATTCAGGTATGCCACACAATTATTAACACTTTATGGTACTCCATATACTGTAGTTTGGTTGTAAACTGCATATAAATAAGTAGTAGACAAACTGTCCCATCGGTATGTATGTAACAGTTACTTTGTTTCACTGATGCTTTTCATGGCTCATCCATGACTTGACAATGTGCTTTTCATCATAACGTGTATACAACGGCACTACGCTTCCATAAGGAGAACGAGACATTTGTTTGTTTACAAGCACACAAACACTAAAGGGGTGTTAGTTGTTTAACATGGGTCAGGTAACCTTGTAAACAAAAAGTGACGTTGCCAGGAGACTAAATACCATCAACAACAACAAAATTGATAAAAGCCCACATTGAGGTTTTGTTTTCTGCACCATTAGAGTCAGTAATGTTATTGTGTACAAATAAGCAGTCAAGACTTTCATCACACAAGAACACAACAACAACAAAAGTTTCTGTGTGATTTACGTGAGCACATTAAATGTTTGATGACAAGTTCACTTTCAAATGATGGCACATATAGATGATGCATTTTCCTTACATTTTTTTATTGCCAGCATTGTACATCCTCAATCCGTTGCCTCTGCCAAGTGGGAATTTCTAAGAAACAGAGGTGTCTATGAAGAAAGTAGAAAATGAAGCAAGATCATGTATGATCAATAGGGAATTTCTTCCTGCTGGTGTACTGTATATTAATTTTAAAATTATTTCCTCATATTTTACATTCAAAAGAATATTTGAGGGTGGCATGGTGACGCAGCTGTAAAGCATTGGCCTCACAGTTCTGAGGTCCAAGGTTCAGTCCCGGCCCTGCCTGTGTGGAGTTTGCATGTTCTCCACCATGCCTGCGTGGCTTTTTTTCGGGTTTCCTCCCACATCCTAAAAACATGCAACATTAAGTGGAGACTCTAAATTGCCCCTAGCTGTGATTGTAAGTACCACTGTTGTCTGTCTCCGTGTGCCCTGCGACTGGCTGGCAACAGCTGGGATCCAGCACTCCTGCGACCTTTGTGAGGCTAAGTGGCTAAGAAAATGGATGGATGAATATATGATTTTACTTTTACCAGTACATTTTTGACCAGGGGTGTCAAAGGCTCAGCCCGTAGGTTAAAACGTAACCAGTGAGGGTCTACATTTGGGCTCGCATGTTGAATTTCAAAATGAAAAATACAGAAGACATTGTTGTGGTGGGGACTAAGTATAATTTTGAGAACTATTATGCTTATCTAAAAAAAGGAGTGGTTATTTCCAAACTCTTCATTGGCCGATTTATTTTTAAACTGAAATACTATTATGTATTTTTCACTGATGGTGATGGTGGTACACTTGCTGACTTTGGAGCAGGCAGTATAGGTTCATTTCCCATTCAGTGACAGTGTCAATATGTGCGCTGCGACTGACTAGGCTATAGTGCCCGAACCAGGATAAGGGTTTTGAAAATGAGTTTTCAACTGAATTTTTCACTTTTATTTTTGTACCTTAAAATAAAATCACTGTGACCAGTTATAATGCAAACATGTACATGACCAACTGAAGTAAAATTATGTATTTGAAATGTTCTATAGCATCAATTTAAGAGTTTACTCTTCACATTTTTGCAGGGTATAGAAATGCGTAACTATCCATCCATCCATTTTCTTAACCGCTTATCCTCACAAGGGTCGAGGGAGTACTTGAGCCAACCCCAGCTGTCAACGGGCAGGAGGCAGGGTACATCCTGACCTGTCTGCCAGCCAATCGCAGGGCACATCGAGACAAACAGCTACACTCTCAATCACACCTAGGGGCAATTTAGAGTTTCCAATAATGTTGCATGTTTTTGAGTTATGGGAGGAAACAGGAGTGCCGGGAGAAAACCCACGCAGGCACGGGAAGAACAAGTAAACGCCACACAACGCGTCCAGGACCCAAGCCAGGACCTTAGAACTGTGAGGCCAATGCTTTCCGCCGTGTCGCCTTTCAGTATATCATGTTGAACTAACTCAAGCCCTGAAATTAACACATTTTAACTTTGAAAAAGATTTCTCTATCCATGTACAACATTGTCTTGACTCAGGTGCTGATAGATGCTGTAGCAGGAAAAAAAAATGTGAACCTGCAAAAAACAAAGTGATCCTCTGCAAACTGTTGCAGACTTGACTATCTGGAGTGAACAACATATTTCTCATGATTGTCAGATGTTATATAAGCGCAGTGACATTATTGCCAGCTTCAAAATCTATTTTATTGTCTTACATTGTCCATTATAATCTGCATCTGGGATTTGTAATTTGTTGTCCAAGTATTAAACACAGTACAGTACATGTATATAATCTTGGAGATAATAGTTTGTTTCATCTTGTCTTGTGTTGTCTTTTTTTCATGTAGATCGACACCTCAATTATTGGAGAAATGCATGGCGCTGCTTTGGCCTTTTCCATTCCAGCCTATGGTGACAGGATTGCCGCAAGGCGTTTCTCAATGGAAAAAAATTTCTCCATTCAGTTAGAATGATGATTGTTGGGACTGTGAATGTGGGCCACGGCAGATTTTCTTGGTGTAGGTGCTGTATAAGCAGTCGAAGAAACAATAACTCACACAAGCATGGGTTGATTGTGAAAATTTGTATCTACCCTATTAACAGTTACTTCACTTTTGGATGGGAATGTTTTTGTGTTAGAAACACCATTGTGCGCTGACTGTTAAATTTTAATGGAATTTGAATCTCTACCTAATAAGACAGTGTTTGTGAGTCTGGTACAAGATAGTTTGGGATTTTTTTTGTTTGCAAACACATTGTGTGTCAACTGTTTAGTCGCGTAGTTAAAGGGTCGTGCTCTGTGAGACATGTTTCCAGCTGCATTACATGCATGCTTGCATTGAGAAAAGTTACAGGTATCTTATATGTGCAAACTCCAATAAAGAACTTGCCATATTAAAAGATTCATAAGTATGCTTCATTTGCTGAAAGTTTGATGACGACTGCATTCTAACAGGAATGTAAAGTGAAATGACATTCAAATACCTGCAGTACAAATACAATAGTTGACCTGATCTATTTGGTAGAAAGAGGACATAGTAAGCAAATACTAATATTCACAAAATGTTGTTACATCAAATTGTTTTGCTGAAGATTACACAGACAGTCAATTCACAGGAGAACCCCGCCTCCTGAAAATTAGGAAGCTATCATTCCTTACTGCTATAATAAACAAAAACATAGTCTCAACAGAAAACAGAAAAATGTTTCACTGCTCAGTATCAGGATATAGTATAAGAGCTACATTTGACATTAAGCATACACAGTATTACGATAATTACATTACGTACCACCAGATACAATGTATTAGAAAGTTTTAATTATAAATGATAGACAATGCACCCGAGATTTTACATGTTTTTTCATGCACACATTGGAAGTTTACTTTCCTCAAAGATACACGGGGGACAATGTGGAGATGTCCATTTGGAGTAAATTCACTAGTGACCTTGACCATTTTTGGAGGGTTTGATCCTTTAGAGCAGATATTGATCATGAAATCTCCATTCGTATGTAAGCACGCCAAAACATGTAAAGGTCGATGGCTTCTTCTGCAGAGGTAGGTAGATGAAGGCTGTTTTCTGCCATGGCAAGACAACAGATGTCAAGCACTGTATCATCACAGGGGTACAGTCCTCTCTGAAGGCATTCCCCTCTGCAGACCTCTATCTTTTCTTGAGATACCTTTCAAGTACTCTCTGCCTCCAAAAAGTTCAGGTAAGGTGTGCATCATCACTTGGCGCCCACCTGGAGACGCAGCATTTCAGCATGGGCAAATTCTGTGAGTGTTCCAGAGGTGAACAGCTTCCTAGAGTCCTCTCTAAATAAAAATAGTGATGAAATCAGCTCTCACATTTCAAAAACCAACTGGACGTATGTTGCATTTAACTAGCCAATATGTAGTAGAAGTCAACGCCAGTTTACACATCTGGCAATTCTTGGCTTAGCTATGAATTAAAACAAGGCAAACTTTATTTAATTTTCCAATTTTTATTTAAGTAATTATATTAAACTGACAATACTGTCATCTTAAGGTTTAGAATATAGTTTAGAGTGAGCTCTTGACCCTCAGGTCCAGCTGTGTGTACTAGACTGAAGCTAGCAGAGAGGTTGGTATTCTACTACTTTTTACCACTTTTTGTGAAGTGGAAGACAATTGGGAGGATGTGGTTGCAGTCCTTACCTCTGTTAATTCAAGACATGTGAAGTGAATGGTACTTTTGTCCAGGAACAACAACTGTGCGAATCGAATTCAGACAGAAGTCCCATTCCTTAATGGCACCTTATTAATAAAGTATCCAGAAATTATTTTTGGATCACTGTTTGTTGAGTAAGCATGTAGCCACATCACCATGCGTGAAAACCCATCTATTGCACCATTGAGGCAGATCCCATGTGGTTTGAGTTTGTCATAGGCGTGGACACGCCCCAAAATGTTGGCCTGGGATTCTGGTACATACGCCGGCAAAGTCGATTCCAGCGCCTCAGTTCCACACCATGCTGGTCCAATATTTTCATCAGTATCCTAATCGTCTCTTGAGTTACCATTCAGCCAGCCTGAATGCATTTTAAATGCAAAATCTTGTATCCATGGAGCATGCCATATCTGTCCAAATGATTCGGGGCAAACATTGCTGCATCGAGCAGATCTGAATTGGCTTTCCTCCTGAACAAACGCAAAATCCGTAGGTGCCTACGTAAAGTTGATAAGCTAATAACGATACCATCTATGTGACTCAAAGACAAGAGTATGTCCCTGTGTCTTGATCCCATATCAAAATAAAATTTCATCAACGTAAATAAGATGATCATACTCCTTATTACGGAGTCTGCCAAGAGTCACTTGTTGTTCACAGGTTCTCGCATGAGTTCGATGTGTCCCGATAACTGAGAAAAAAAATGCTCGAAAAACAGGGAAAAACAAAATTAGTCCGAAAAACAGAAAAAGTTAGCCGGAAAAACAGGAAGAAAAAAAATATGATTTTCACTTCAATGGGTTTCACTTGTAACTAAATTACAGTGTTTTCCTACATTAGATGTTGAAAGCATAAAGCCAAACCGCAATTGACAATGTTTTGTACCAAATAGCTTATCACAGCTGTTGATATTTAAATCAAATCATTTGTAGCCTTATTGTTGTTATATTCTAATCTATTTTGTACAAGACGTTTTATATATTAATTTAATTATCCGTGCCCATACTGTATATGATATCAATATCCAAGCTCACCATCCCCATCACATTGTTTCTCCCGCCCCTTTGCATGTCTCCTTGTAAAAATGACTTGACATTTCTAATCCTAGGTTTTTACCTCAATGTGTCAACTCTCTCTCTCGCTGTTTCTCTCTTTCCCTCTCTCTCTCTTTCTCTCTCTCTCTCTGTGTCAAGCGTTCACACGCACCCACAAGCACATGCTCTTACACACGAACACACACACCAAACCCTCTCCCCCATACGTTTTTTATAAAAAGTGATTTTATAAATGACTGGCGGGTACGCACCATATTACCAGATTTCCCATTAAAACATGCAAAAGTAGTTCTTTGCAATTGTAAGATGACAACAGTCCCCATTTAATTCTTCCTGAAAACAGCCTTCTAAGGTGATATGTTGATACTATAATACTGTATGCCGAATGTGGAAAAACATCACGATGGCTTCATTCTCCTACTAAGGCAAAACTTTTGAATGATCTGCCAACTCTTAAAGTCTTCCTCCAAGGTTAATGGGCTCCCTCCAGGCTTTGACATTCCCTTCATAGGCCCATAATGTTCACTGTTTAGACCTGGGATACAAATATATTCTATTCAAAATGCTCCAAAGGGTCCACTAAACCACAATGCAGTGTTTGTGCATGAGAGTGCGCATGTGTGTCCATTGGTGCCTGTGTGAGGGTGGCTTTATAGTGTCTTTATTGTCTTTAATACCCATTGGTATTTAGTATTCTCTCCATCATGTTGTCCTTGCATCCCTGATTCTTTCATCCTCTATGTTCCCTTCTATTCTCCTCTTTCACATGAGAATTCAAATGTTTCTTAACAGCTCGGGAAACAGAGCAAAGGGTTTTAATAAAGAATGCATTACTTATGTGTTGGCATTAACAGTTGCAGAATTATTTAGTTTGAAAAGCTGCTTTACTACTTCTTCTTTTTTTCCTTTTGGCTTGTCCCGTTAGGGGTCGCCACAGCGTGTTATCTTTTTCCATCTAAGCCTATCTCGTGCATCTTCTTCTTTAACACCCACTGTCCTCACGTCCTCCCTCACATCATCCATCAACCTTTTCTTTGGTCTTCCTCTTGCTCTTTTGCCTGGCAGCTCCATCCTCAGCACCCTTCTACCAATATACTCACTCTCTCGTCTCTAAACATGTCCAAACCATCGAAGTCTGCTCTCTCTAACCTCGTCTGCAAAACACCCAACTTCGATCTGTCCTCCTAAGGGGCTCATTTCTAATCCTATCCAGCCTGTTCACTCCGAGCAAGAACCTCAACATCTTCATTTCTGTTACCTAAAATTCTGCTTCCTCTTGTTTCTTCAGTGCCACCATCTCTAATCCGTACATCATGGCCTGCCTCACCACTGTTTTATAAACTTTGCCCTTCATCCTAGCGGAGACTCTGGTCCAACCTGGTGTACATGTCATCTTATGCCTCTTGTTTAGCCTTCGCCACCTCTACTTTTGCCCTATGTCACATCTCAATGTATTCCTTCCGCCTCTCCTCCGTCATGAACATGTCTCACTTCTGCTTTGTTAATCTCTTTCCTTGGATGACTTCTTGTATTTTGGGGTTTCACCGCCAAGTCTCCTTCTCCTCTTTCCAACCAGAAGGCACCCCAAGTACTCTCCTGCCTGCCTCTCTGAGTACCTTGGCAGTAGTATTCCAGTCTTCCAGGAGATCTTCCTGTCCATCTAGAGCCTGTCTCACCACTTTCTGAAAGGCCGCACGGCATTCTTCCTTCCTCAACTTCCACCACCTGATTCTCTGTTCCACCTTTGTCTTCTTCATCTTCCTACCCGCTACCAGAGTCATCCTACACACCACCATCCTATGCTGTCAAGCTACACTCTCTCCTACCACAACTTTACAATCAGTAACGTCCTTCAGATTGCATCGCCTCCACAAAATATAATCCACCTGCGTGCTCCTACCTCGGCTCTTGTATGTCACTCTATGTTCCTTTTGGAAATAAGTGTTCACCACTGCCAATTACATCCTTTTTGCGAAGTCCACCACCATCTGACCCTCAAAGTTCCTTTGCTGAATGCCGTACTTACCCATCACTTCCTCATCACCTCTGTTTCTTTCGCCAACATTTCCATTGACATCTGCACCAATCACAACTCTCTCTCTCTCTCTCTCTCTCTCTCTCTCTCTCTCTCTCTCTCTCTCTCTCTCTGGGATGCTCAGGACAACTTTGTCTAGTTCCTTCCAAAATTTCTCTTTCAACTCAAGGTCACATCCTACTTGTGGAGCATAGCCGCTAATCACATTATACAAAAAATCCTCAATTTCAAATTTCAGTCTCATCACACAATCTGAAACTCTTTTCACATGTAAGACATTCTTAACCAGCTCCTTCCTTTAAGATAACCCCTACTCCATTTCTCCTCCCATCCACCCCATGGTAAAAGAATTTAAACCCTGCTCCTAAGCTTCTAGCCTTACTCCCTTTCCACTTGCTCTCTTGGATGCACAAAACATCAACCTTTCTCCTAATCATCATGTCAACTAACTCCTGAGCTTTTCCTGTCATAGTCACAACATTCAAAGTCCCAACACACAGTTGTAGGGACTGTGCATGCCTCTTTTTCTTCTGCCAACTAAGTCCCTTTCCTCCTTTTTTTTTTGTCTTCAACCTACATTACCTGAATTTCTACTTACGCCTTGCAAATTAACAGTGCTGGGGGCGGGCGTAGTTAGCCCGGGCCACGACCTATCAGTTATGGAATTCATTTAATGAACGCTCATTTATGTTTGGCACAGTTTTACGCCGGATGCTCTTCCTGCCGCAACCCTCTTCCTGCCGCAACCCTCTGCATTTATCCGGGCTTGGGACCGGCCAACAGAATAATAACAATAATGTGCTGCCCAACGGGCTGTTGATCGACAAACAGACACACAATTCACACACTACTTAGTCTATGTTAAAGTTAAAGTCAGATAAAAACAATCAAATATACAAAGTCAACACATAAGATGCAAAATTTACATACTACTTAATCTACCTTACTGTTTAAGTCAGATAAAAGCTATCAAATAAATCCTCACGCCCCTTGAACCCGTTGTTTAGGTTGCACACGTTATGAAGTTAAACATGTTCGATGCTTCTTCAACAGCACTGTTTGATCGCAAATGCTAATCGTTGTTAGCCAGCTAAGGCGGTCTGGGCCTATAGGCACGTTTAAATTGGTATAAGTAAGCAAGTAAGCACTCACGGTCCTCATTGTAAATGAAACTATATATATATATATATATATATATATATATATATAATATATATATATATATAATATGAGTAAATAACAATAACAATACTTTACAATATGAGTAAACCAGCATATTATTAACATTACAGTGACATAGAAATACACTATACAGTATTGCCAAAAGTATTCACTCATACATCCAAATATTCAGGTGTCACAATAACCTTCCTGGCCACAGGTGTACAAAATGAAGCACCTGAGCATACAAAATTTTTTATAGACATTTGTGAATTATTGGGCAACTCTCAGGAATTCAGTAAGTTTCAGTGTGGAACTGTGGTGGGATGCCACCCGTGCAACAAGTCCAATCATGAAATTCTGTCAGCCCAGAATATGCCACAGCTGACTATCAGCTCTATTATACGAATGTTTGGGAAGAGCAGCAACTCAGCCGAGAAGTGGTAGGCCAAGTAAAATGACAGAGCGGTGATAGCGGACGATGAGGTGTATACTGCACACAGGTTGCCGACTATCTGCGCAGTCAATCAATACAGATGTCCAAATTTCATGTGGCCTTCAGATTAGCTCAATCAAAATTCGGAGAGCTTCATGGAACAACATGGCTTCATGGGTAATGTAGGGGAGTTTGGACTCTACGTGTGTTCATGAGTCGAGGAAGATATGACCAATGATTAGAAAAAGTTAACAGCAAATGGATTTATTACAAAGGAGTGTGCAGTACAGACATCCGAGTCTTATCTCAGTATCTGCCGCACAGGCAGGATAGCCAAAGAAGAAGACAAAAGGTGCCCAGTAACGCAAGGTTTTTATATGTATGGGTCCATGGTAGAAGTGCCTATTCCCCCCCCCCCCCCCCCCCCCGCAGTCAGATCCTGGTAACTTTCCGCTCCTTATCTGGTATCGTTCATCTACACGGCAACACCTGGGATAGGAGGATGGCGCCAGCTGGTTTTCTGCGTACAAAGATCAAGGACAAACACTGGCTCCACAACACATCCTTGTCTGATTAGCAAATGGACAACACTTTATCTTTTGATTAAATGAATATGGTCATGTTTAAGCAAATAATGAAAGTGCAATAAAAGTAAAATAGTCTTCATTCCCTCTCTTGATCTATGAAATAGATCACAAAAACAAACACGAAAATCACAAAAGTAACCCTTCAAGAACTATGGAAAGCATAAAACCCTCTCTAATCGTCCAAGAATACTTTTTAACAAGTGCATAGTCTCATGATTCAGTACTGGACAACTCAAAAACAACAAAACATTTCTAAAAAAGTAATATCACGCAAAAAGTATCAGTAGAACAGAAGGGCAATGCAATCAAGGGGAATGTCAACATCATGACAATCAGAAGCGGTGGAAGTTTGGTATCATTTTCAGGGGGAGCGATAGCAACAATAAAATCATCTTGAGGAGTGTGTCGGGGCGGGGGTCGAATGGGGACATCATTACCGCGGCCATCAGCTGGGGCACCAGTCGTCTTCTCAGTCAGAGGGGTTAAAAGAGAACGAATACAAGGAATGCAACAGCATTCACAGATGGTGAAAATAGAGGTGAAGACAGCCAGAGAGATGAAGATTGATGAAATGACACCCTTCCATTTACCAATCACATTCATCCAGTTATCCCACATCGACATGTCAACACCAGAGTGTTCCTTCATTTTCTTAGCAAGTCTTCTAAGTCCATCTACGGCCTTAGTGAGGCGTCTGACAGGTTGTGTGTTATTCGGCAAACACCTCCTTTCTTGGCCAACAGTGCATCTATTGCGATTCTAATTTGGAAAGTCATAATAAATGTAGCCTTAAGTTGCTCATTTACAGCTTCAAGTCCTTCAAGGGTGTAATTGCCCAAATGTTGCACAATATAATATATGTAATTGGTACGGTCGACATTTTCGTTAGGAGTAACAGGGAAATGAGGGGAAATTACATATATATATTCAAAACCGGCAACTCCCTGATCAGTCAGTTTATACTCATCTGGGACACCACGGGGCATGCCAAAAGCGTCACTGTAGGTAGGGTCGTCAGCACCAAGCCTGGTAGGTTTGGACCTACGTGAACGGTGTAATAAGCCAAGAGCTTCATTGAAGTGTTCAGGAGCAACCGCCAGATCATATTGGGTGAGAGGAATAACGGAAATCGGCAAAAGTAAAGTTACTCGTGCACATCTGCCCTTACTGTTACACAGGAGGCGGTCGAAGATACGGTCCTCTCCGCACCACCACCACATATCAGTATGGCTGACAGGTTGGAAGAAAGGTGTTTTCTGGGTCTCTGCACACTGATCATCAGAGATATTGTCAATTGGGGCACCATTACCTTTAAGGAAAATACAGGTGAAGTTTTGGCCTGCAATTATTGTTTACTGCGCGAATGCCTGTCAAAACCCTAAACCACTCATCAACAGATTGGGTTTTATTTATAATACAAGTCTTCTCTGTGGTAAATATTTTCTGGGTGGGTTGTGCTAACAGCTGGCACTGATGTGGCTGTGGGTATGGGGTATTTCTGAGCGATTTCCCAGATAAAAATACCAAGAAAAATAACACCAATAATAAGAATGCCATAGATTCCTGCTCTCCCTCTCTTGGTCTGAAAAGCAATCGGACCATCTGTAGGAATCATGGTTAGCAATAAAAAAAAACAACAAACAATAAAATAAAAGTGCAATTAAGAGTCTGTAGCAGGGCAAAGCATAGAATAATGAAACCACTTAGTTCCTTTTCCTTCCAAGCAGACGGCTTTAGAGGTACGAGCAGTCACCATGTGGGGGCCAGACCAACGGGTTCTGACCACTTACGAGAGAGTCGTTTAAGCTTGACAGATGACCACTCAGGAAGATCAAGTGTAGGAGGTGGTGATGGAAGAGTGTCTGGATCTATGAAGGGAAATTAAAAGCAAAAGAATGCAGTTGTGTCCCAAACAGTTTATGAGAAAACTTGGGAAACACAGCCTTCCTCCAGCGGTTGGAGTGAGGAAGAAGGGCCAGGCGTCAGACAACCTGTAAGAACTTCATAAGGAGAGAAACCAGGAGGACGAGACACAGTTTGTCTCACAGACATTAGAGCAAGGGGAAGAGCCTGAACCCAATTCATGTTGGAAAAGGTACATATTCTAGTCAGTTTTTCCTTCAACGTGCGATTCATATGTTCAAATGAGCCTTGACTGGCGGGGTGATAAACACAACCAAACTTGTGAGTTAACCCTAACCACTTCTCTACAGTAGCTTGGTGTGTGGATGTGAAATATGCACCGTTGTCCGAGTGGATGAGAGCAGGGAAACCTTACGTTGGAATCCAGTGGTTCACCAAAGCTTTCATTACCGACATGGCGCCTTCGTGAGCGCAGGGGTAGACTTCAGGCCATCGGGAAAAGGTGTCAACAAAAACAAGAAGGTAGCGCTTACCTTGAACAGGAGTGATCATGTCTGTGAAATCCCTGACCAGTTCCGCACAGGACCAGGTTGGTGGGTCAAATGAACCTGACAACGGTCTAAGTGTGGGGTGAACATTGTGTAGCTAGCAAATATTACAGTTACAACAGTGGGCATGACATAAGTCATACATTTTAGGATGCCACCACATGCGAAGTTTGGTTAGCATGGCTCTGGGGCCAATATGAGCCATAGAGTGAGTTTCAGTCACAATATCTTTTGTTCAGGAGAGGCGTTGTGCTGTATTTTAACCAATTCACGATGAGACGGAGGTTTGGGCAGGTCAGGAGAGGACTTGTCAGATAATTGGACAAGCATCTGTGGGACAAAGCCCGCAGCCTGCTTGGCAGGCAAGTCGGTAGCATTATTGCCGAGGGCTGTGGTGTGGCCAGGGACCTAGACGATATCCACCGCCGAAGGTTTGGGCAGGGCTTTATCTAATCGTTGGATCAGTGTCAAATGTGCAATAGGAGTACCTTTAGCTGATTTAAAAGAATTCCGTTTCCAGGCAGACAGGTTCAACACAGCAGCAGAGACAGCGTAAGCTGAATCATAATAGACAGTGACCGATTGTCCGACCGCCGGTTGCAGTGCGAGACAGAGTGCGAGCACTTCCACTGCCTGGGCTGAGGGAGCAGATGTTAGTATGGAAGAGGAAGCAGTTAAAAATTCACCTGAGGACTGCTGCTCCACTACGGCAGCTGCCGCAGCAAAAGTGCCATTCTGCTTACGGTAACAGCAACCATCAGTGAACAGAACCCTGCCGTTAGTCAGAGGTTGGACAGAGAGATCAGCACGTGGATGAAGAGAATCTGTAGAATAAAAGACGATGCTCTGAGGACATAGTGGATCCTTCAGAGGACACCACTCTGCCCAAGAAGGTCACAGATTTGCGACAACACTGAAGTTTCTTTCTGGAAGCTTTGAATCGTAGCTCATGCAAACGAAGCAAAACAAGTTTAGTTAGAGAAAAACACAACTCTGCTGTTGGGGCTGCCAACAGGAGATCAACATACATCAGGAGTCAATCATCAAGCATACCGTGTTCAATACTAGTGCATGATCTAGATCCTGCTTGTCTCCAGTTTCCCATGCAGAGTGTATACCCCTGTAAAGTTTCCACAAAACTAGACACCAATGCATCACCACCAGAAGAGAGATGAGGCAAGCGAGCAAGACAATCAACATCTTTAAGATCAAACGGCTTGTATATTGGACCTGCCAGAGCTTCTGTCATAGGCATCATTGTAAGCCAAAGCAAAGCAAATTTATTTGTATAGCCCATTTCATACACGAGGTAACTTTACATGATTAAAGGCATTTGAAAACAAAGAGATAAAACATTTAAAACGGGATAAAAACAATAAAAATGACAAACACAATTTTTAAAAAAGCATTTGAAACCACATACAGTGCAAGTAATATGATAAAAAAAGTGGATATATTCTAAAAAGCCTGAGAAAAAAAGAGTTTTCAACCTTGTAGCGTTTTGTTTGCTTGTTATATAATATAATATAATATAATATCCATCCATTTTCTTTACCGCTTATCCTCATGAGGGCCGCGGGGATTGCTGGAACCAATCCCAGCTGTCAACGGGCAGGAGGCGGGGTACACCCTGAACTGGTGGCCAGCCAATCGCAGGGCACTTAGAGACAGACACAATCACACTAATGGGCAACCTTGAGTGTCCAACTAATGTTGCGTGTTTTTGGGATGTGGGAGAATACCCATGCAGGTACAGGGAGAACATGCAAACTCCACACAGGCAGGTCTGGGATTGAACCTGGGACCTCAGAACTGTGAGGCCAAAGGTTTATCAGCTGTGCCACCGTGCTGCCATTATATAATAATAATAATAATAATCATCATCATCATCATCGTCGTGTTATTTCCGATGCGAGAGGACGCTTCACATCAAATCAACAAGACAGTTTTCACTAACGCCCCCCCCCCCTTTAGCGCCTCTCGCTTCCTTTGTGTCTGTGTGTGTGTGTATGTGTTGTGTACTTACGTGTGATTCAGGGCGCGTGCATGTGTGTGTATCCAACGTGCCTCCTTTCTCATTTTTGCAGTCCTTCACTCGCGTTCACATATCAAATACAACTTTTCTCAGCTCCATCTTCTTTTCCTCATGGGCTCCTTGATGCCCTTAACGTCACATGCCACCTTACCAGGACCGGGTATTTTCCTGGTCCCGTTCCAACCTCCGTCACCGTCACCGTCACCATCATTAAATGCGCAGTGCGCCTTTCTTTGTTCACCTCTTTAAGTTCCATGAGCCCTTATCTAATATGTCGCTTACATCTTTCATAGTCTTTCATATTTATATAATAGTTACATAGTCTCTGTCAATGTCCTATAACTTCATCGTCAGTTTGTCTGAATCGCGAATTTTACCCAAGTTGTGCTTTTGCCATTATTTTAATGCGCGCTTCCTTTCTTTATTTTGTTTCTTTTTAACATTAAGCATCATTTGCTGCTTAATTTCAATGTACATTTCATCTTTAGTTGGATTATATTCAGCACATTCATGATCAAATTCACCATCCACGATTATTTCTTTAATTTAGTGGTCACTCTTCTTCGACTAAACCCAAGCGAATTCCGATCGCGCAATAAATTAGCCTATACTATTCAGTTTTTTCGTACGCCCCTTGCGACGTCCCAGGCTCAAACCGACGGCAAACCCTCTGTTTTTAAGGGATCCCATCCCCCTTAGGTGTAACAGGTGAACCTCACAGTGCAATTGTACGTCTACAATATACGTCAGGTACGACGGGATATACAACTTCTCTTATTCTCTTTATCTCTTATTCTCTTTATCTTTTATTCTCTTATTATCTTTATCTCTTATTCTCTTTATCTTTTATTCTCTTATTATCTTTATCTCTTATTCTCAATAACTCATATGAGGCATGAACAATCTGATACCAATGACTTCTCAAATTTAGCCAGTTCAATATGCATAATTCGACAGTAAACAGGCTCCTGGTTACCTTTTGGTTTTGGCCGCGACCTGGAGAAGTCAGAAGTACAGACGACCACCCTCGACTTGTCTGTATAATACTCCTGTGTTTCTCATATGTCTCTCTCTATCTCATCTGTCGACGGCCAGTGCTCGTCTACCTCCCTCGACTTACGGTCGGGGTCACCAAATTGTAGGGATTCACGAGTTTGGACCCTACGCGTGTTCATGAGTCGAGGAAGATATGACCAATGTTTAGAAAAAGGTAAGAGCAAATGAATTTATTAAAAAGGAATGTGCAGTACAGACGTCCGGGTCTTATCTAGGTATCTGCCGCACACGAGACGGAGATAGCCAAAGAAGAAGACAAAAGCTGCCCAGTAACACAAGGTTTTTATATGTATGGGTCCATGGAAGAACCACAGATCTCTGAGGCAGATGTGCTATCTAGTTCTCCACTATTCCACCTCATTGGTTATTTACTATTACTATTTATTTACTGTAGTTATATATATATTGGACTATTTTACTGAAAGGTCAGTAGAAATGTGTGAAAGTGACTTTGGTTTGATTTGGTCAATATTGATATTTGTAAAAATGGTTCCTTTTCCACATAGATTGTGGGTGGCTAAATTGCCGTTCACATGGGTTTTCATTTCAAGCTAATTTCACCATTCTTTGTTTGTGTGTGTATGCATAAACGTATGTGTGACGCACGAGAAGTGCCAGAGACGACTCAAGTGGGAAATTGTGATGTCGTTTGTCCATTGCACTTCATTTAGCTACACATAACCCATCTCTCATTCCTGACAAGTTTCTTAACTGCTCTAAAACAGCCTAAGGATGGGGTGGCAATGAAACCCTGGCAGTCTACAATGAGCAGTGTGTGTTGGTGAGGGCTGAAAGTGACAGTAATAAAGCCAGCAGCTGCCATGGAAACCAGGGCAGAGGCTACCTCGTTCTATTATGTGTGTAGGGATCTATCAGGGTTTCAACCATGGTAGAAATGTGTATCCACAACCAAACCCTCAATTATAGTTGAAAAGCATAGCAAGTGACTCTTATGGTGGGAGGTCCTGAGTACAAACACACAACACACGTGTAAACAGCAGATTAAAGTAGATGAAATTATCTTTGGCAACAGAAATGTAGGTGTGCTGGCTGTGCAGTTGAACTGCTTTTCTGCTCCAGTTCATATGCTAGACAAAAGTCCTATAGAGTGTAAATAGTTTAGATTTATTGATTGACTAACTGATTCAAAGCCAACTGTATTAACGTAAATGTGTGCACAAACACACTTACACACACACGTACCAAAGTGTCATTTGCGTAGCTGTACATTAAAATGTGCTCTCTCTCTCTCTCTCTCTCTCTCTCTCTCTCTCTCTCTCTCTCTCTCTCTCTCTCTTCTCTCTCTCTCTCTCTCTCTCTCTCTCTCGCTCTTTCTCTGTGTCTCTCCTCAAACTTGCTAAGCCGCGGCTTTTTCCGCTGATGGCGCGCAGGAAGGCACTGTGAATCTCTTGAAAACATGACGTCTAGGCCTTATTTTGCCTTAATCTTCTTCTTTTCCTTTCGGCTTGTCCCGTTGGGGGTCGCCACAGCATGTCATCTTTTTCCATTTTAGCCTATCTTCTGCATCTTCCTCTCTAACCCCAACTGCCCTCATGTCTTCCCTCACCACATCCATAAACCTTCTCTTTGGTCTTCCTCTCGCTCTTTTGCCTGGGAGCTCCATCCTCAGCATCCTTCTACCAATATACTCACTCTCTCGCCTCTGAACATGTCCAAACCATCGAAGTCTGCTCTCTCGAATCTTCTCTCCAAAACATCCAGCTTTGGCTGTCCCTCTAATGAGCTCATTTCTAATCCTATCCAACCTGGTCACTCCGAGCGAGAACCTCAACATCTTCATTTCTGCCACCTCCAGTTCAGCTTCCTGTTGTTTCTTCAGTGCCACCGTCTCTAATCCGTACATCATGGCTGGCCTCACCACTGTTTTGTAAACTTTGCCCTTTGCCCTTGCAGAGACTCTTCTGTCACATAACACACCAGACACCTTCCGCCAGCTGTTCCAACCTGCTTGGACCCGTTTCTTCACTTCCTTACCACACTCACCATTGCTCTGGATTGTTGACCCTAAATATTTGAAGTCGTCCACCCTCGCTATCTCTTCTCCCTGTAGCCTCACTCTTCCCCCTCCACCTCTCTCATTCATGCACATATATTCTGTTTTACTTCACCTAATCTTCATTCCCCTCCGTTCCAGTGCATGTCTCCATCTTTCTAATTGTTCCTCTGCATGCTCCCTGCTTTCACTGCATATCACAATATCATCTGCGAACATCATGGTCCAAGGGGATTCCAGTCTAACCTCATCTGTCAGCCTATCCATTACCACTGCAAACAGGAAGGGGCACAAAGCTGATCCCTGATACAGTCCCACCTCCACCTTAAATTCTTCTGTCACACCTAAGGCACACCTCACCATTGTTCTGCTGCCATCATACATGTCCTGTACTATTTTAACGTACTTCTCTGCCACACCAGACTTACGCGTGCAGTACCTCTGGTCCTCTCTTGGTACTCTGTCATAGGCTTTCTCTAGATCCACAAAGACACAATATAGCTCCTTGTGACCTTCTCTGTACTTTTCCACTAGCATCCTCAAGGCAAATAATGCATCTGTGGTACTCTTTCTAGGCATGAAACCATACTGTTGCTCGCAGATACTTACTTCTGTCCTGAGTCTAGCCTCCACTACTCTTTCCCACAACTTCATTGTGTGGCTCATCAACTTTATTCCTCGGTAGTTCCCACAGCTCTGAACATCCCCTTTGTTCTTAAAAATGGGAACTAGAACACTTTTCCTCCATTCTTCAGGCATCTTTTCGCCCGCTAGTATTCTGTTGAATAAGTTGGTCAAAAACTCCACAGCCATCTCTCCAAATTGCTTCCATACCTCTACCGGTATGTCATCAGGACCAACTGCCTTTCCATTTTTCATCCTTTGTAGTGCCTTTCTGACTTCCCCCTTAGTAATCATTGCCACTTCCTGGTCCTTCACACTTGCCTCTTCAACTCTTCCTTCACTCTCATTTTCTTCATTCATCAACTTCTCAAAGTATTCTTTCCATCTATTTAGCACACTACTGGCATCAGTCAACACATTTCCATGTCTATCCTTAATCACCATTACCTGCTGCACATTCTTCCCATCTCTATCCCTCTGTCTGGCCAACCTGTAGAGACCCTTTTCTCCTTCTTTCGTGTCCAACCTGGTGTCTTCATATGCCTCTTGTTTAGCCTTTGCCACCTCTACCTTTGCCCTACGTCGCATCTCGATGTACTCCTTTCGCCTCTCCTCAGTCCTCTCAGTGTCCCACTTCTTCTTCGCTAATCTCTTTCCTTGTATGACTCCCTGTATTTTGGGGTTCCACCACCAAGTCTCCTTGTCCCCTTTCCTACCAGAAGACACACCAAGTACTCTCCTGCCTGTCTCTCTGATTACCTTGCCTGTCGTAGTTCAGTCTTCCGGGAGCTTCTGCTGTCCATCGAGAGCCTGTCTCATCTCTTTCCGAAAGGTCGCACAACATTCTTCCTTTCTCAGCTTCCACCACATGGTTCTCAGCTCTACCTTTGTCTTCTTAATCTTCCTACCTATTACCAGAGTCATCCTACACACCACCATCCTATACTGTCGAGCTACACTCTCCCCTACCACTACTTCACCTCTCTCCTCGCAAGCTGTCAAACTTGAACTGGTGTCTTTGCTTTCTTTTTTGTCCAGTTTAATGAATTTGTTATAGGTAATCCTGACATTTGCCTGGTCCTTCAAGTTGGATCTCAAGATACTTGAGGTTTCCAGGTTCTGAGTCAACATCCAGGCAAAGACCGTGGTTTTCCGGGACTGGGCCTCAGCTTTGCATCTGGAGATTGAGGGTTGACGAGAAGCCAAAGGAAGTAAAGACATCTCTGGTGAGTTGGAAACTAACACACTCATGAAGAATGAGTGAATTTGTGCGTCTGGGCAACTGCGGCAGAACCAAAGCTGGAGAATACTAGTCCCTATCGAGTAGACAAATTAGTCTATAAAGAAGAAAAGGGCAACATGTATCCTGTACGTACTTGAGCGCCGTGAAACGTGTGCAAGTGTAAAACTGTGAGTATAGGTTCGTTACCTCATTTGAACAGGACATTGAGTGACATTTGAGGAGGCAGAGGCAAGAATTCGCCGCCAATAGTGGTTGAAGCTTGAGAATGACCTCAAACAGAAAGTAATTGTGACCCTGTTCAGGGGGGAAGTCACTATAGTCACCCTAGGTGAACCACTGACTCCAACAGGGGAAAAACAAATCTGAAACAACATCTGAAACAGACAGACAACTAGAAGTTTGTCGAAAGGCAATGTCCTTCTAAAATAAAACATTACATTTGTGGATAACACAATATGGCTTTGCTGGATAGCTCAACATACACAGAAAAATATATAGGTAACCTGCAGGATAAAATATGAAACACATACAAATTTTGAAAAAAAAAAAAAACCTGAACTCAAGATGTTGTGAAAACAGCCATAAAAGGTATCACATCTCATAAAGTTCATGTAACAGAATTCGTCCAGGGAATGGAAAACTTGAGAAAGTCTTACCACTTAAATGGTGTGAAAGTTCAATAAATTTGGATGACAGCAATGAAGTGAGATTGGGATAGCATCAGGGGAGATTGGAATCCATCCATCCATCCATCCATTTTCTTTGCCGCTTATCCTCACGAGGGTCGCGGGGGGTGCTGGAGCGTATCCCAGCTGTCAACAGGCAGGAGGGAGAGTACACGCTGAACTGCTTGCCAGCCAGTCGCAGGGTACATAGAGACAAACAGCCACACTCACAATCACACCTAGGGGCAATTTAGAGTGTCCAATTAATATTGCATGTTTTGGTATGTGGGAGGAAACCAGACTGCCTGGAGAAAATACACGCAGGCACGGGGCTAACATCCAAGTTCCACACAGGCAGGGCCGGGATTGAACCTGGGTCCTCAGAACTGTGAGGCCAACACTTAACCAGTTGATCCACCGTGCAGCCGAGATTGGAATCCAAAAGACAAAAACGAAGTACTTTCTCACAGCAGCAGGGAATTTAATCATCAAGTTCAAGGTTTAATAGAGCGAACTTCTGCTAGATTTCGACAAAAAGTTAATTTTACTGCCATTGGAAGAGCAAAACAAAGCAACGATGAACCGTTTGAAGAATATAGAAACAGAATGACTGCAGGTTTTAAAGCAATCAGCAGCATTCCTGAAGATCACACAGGAGTGTGTGTCAAGAGCAATTACAAAATCCTCTCCATGCGAATTCAAATATTCCTACAAAACAATGGATTGAAAAGAATTGGGTTGACAAACCAACTGGCAGCCTGCAACAATACGTTAACTAATCATTACATGCAGAAAGAGTGCTAAAAAATAATAAAAAGAAAGTTGAAACCTGTCTGACAGAGGAAGGGTAAATTTATGGAGCTTTATTGGAAACATTTAACGATTGTGGCCGCAGACGAGGAAGAGACAGGGACAGAGTAATGGGGAGGGGATGCAAATTTGACCAAAAAGAAATTATTTGCTGGTGTTGTGGAGAAAAAGGTCACTGTTCTGCCCTGCAAGATGTCATTAAGTATTCTTCTGTTTTGCATATTTGTTATCATTTCCGCTGTTAATCAGTTACATTTGTACACAGCCTTGTTAATCTAATTCTTTGACGTTTGTGTGGCGGCACTCAATTGTTCGTGGCTTGTACATTTACAGAGAAGATCGAACTTCCTTTGTGTCAGCAAGCAACAATCAAATGCTAGTGAAGTACATCGTCTTGTTGTCCATCATTTCGTGTATGCTGACCTTCAGAAAGCATTGGCTGTAAGTTTCCTGTGATGCACTAGCCCTGTCTGTGATGTTTATGTCGCTGTGTTTTGTTTGGAAATGGAAATATGTTCACTTTGATTTCGTGCATAGCCTAGCTAACTAGCTACTCTTTGACTATTTTATGTCAGATGTCAGGCTGGTTGTTTACCTATTAGTGTAGATTTTTATGTTAACCTACCTAGTGTAATATCTGTTCATAAGTGGAAAGGATTTTCAATTGGTTAACTGTTGGTTTAGGTTGGTATTTTCATACATTTTATTGATATAAAGTACAGGCTGAATGGACAAGTCACCAGGTGCTATATATTTCTTGTCACTGTTTACAGTTTCACTCTGCTTCAATTGTCAATAAAGGAGCTATAGAATGCTCATCTCCTGGCTCTTGAAAAGAGTTTGGCTGGCTGTTAATTCTGCATTCTACACTGAGGACGTTAACACGTAGAAAGAACAGTACAGTCACATTTCACGGGACTGCCCTAAAAACAAAACACCCACCACCACATGACTAGAGCAGCCATCTTCCCATAAAAAAAATGTCACAACCAATGCTCCAAAACACAAATTTTTAATTTGCCCCAAAACGTTTGTTGGGAAGCGATGGCTTGCTAAAACTAGGACAGGGCTTAGTTCCTTCTCCGACTGGAAATATAGAAGTAAAAAGAAAAAAGGAATTACTGGGAGAACAGATGAATGTCTTACAAAATAGAAACCCAGCACTCTATTATTACACCTTAGATATTCCAATCAAACCTCCCACAAGAACAGGAGCTCTTTTGCTGCAAACAGCTCGAGACATGATTGAACAACCACAAACCGAACCTGACTCATTGCATGTAACTATGTAGTGTAAGATAAACTTATTAAAGCCCATACCAGCCCAAATCATCATTGATTATTTGTACTCAGATGGTATATCAGATGTGGTGGCAGGAACAAAACTAACTGACAAACTAAACGCATTACACAAGGAATGGACACCACCACACATGTCATTGTACAAACAAACTGAACAGGAGTGGAAGAGTTTGGGACAATTTGTATAGGTGGCACAAAATGTTTCTGATTGGACAGAAAAAGAACCAGATTCAGAGTGGGATGACTGAGCAATGCCCTGTGATTGGCTGGCAACCAGTTCAGGGTGTACCCTGCCTCTTGCCCATTGAAATGGATGGATGGACATTATATAACAGTGGCAGTTTTATTCAAGCAGCTTTAAAAATAGCAAAAAAATAATACTTGAGTTCACTTGTCAATTATAAGAAAGTTATTGATTTTGAAACCATTGTTAATACTAAAAATTAATTTGTTTTTATTAGCCATATGTAAGATAGTGGTTCTCCTTCCCATTGCCAAGGTCACTGTAGTCCTGTTACGCAGGGGGTAGTGGTATTTAGAACCCTTCTGTCTCAACTCGGTGAAGAAAACAACCCAACCAAAGTATTTAGGGGAGTGAGACTGCTGCCATAATGGTGACTAAACAGTTAAATTTTGCAGTTGGATGTTGGATGAAAACGCTTTCCATTATTTTATTTTTTCTGTTCGAGTAGTACCTGTGGGAACCACCCAAGGTCACAGAAAAACAAATTGGATAACTACATACAAAAAAAATGAATTTAAGTTCATTAAAATGACACAGTAGAGCCCTAATTGTAAAACCACATCCTTGTGACAATAGTCAGGTCATGAGAGTTGCAAGTGTAACAATATATGTACCGACAAATTGAACCCGGGCTTATGTGTCTTCCAAAAATCCCAAATTTCCTGTGAAGATTTGTGCAGGTCACCAACTACAATCAATAACTTGAATTTGAAACAGTTTTGAGGTTAAAGGGAGTAACTGCTTATTTTAACATTACATTAAATATAAAAAAAAATAGTTTCAAATTGCAAATTTTAATTGGCTCCTTATAGTAAAACAAGCATCAAAAACTTGTTCTAAAGATTGTATTGATTGCACAGGTCCACAGATAATATCAGTGCTATTACCTGATAATGAATGCAAAAAAAAAAGGGGGGGGGGTGGGATTCTGTGTATTGTCAGATTCTGCTTATCCACAGGACTAATCGGGAAAAATGTCCTAACCGACTCTCCATTTAAAGGGTTAAGCTACCCCTTTACCCCAGCCGACTCTAATGCCGTATATGCCAGGGGACGGGAGCTTACTCAGCGGTGTCAAGATGGGTTTGTTTAGGTGAACTAACTGCCTTTAGTTTTGCAAAGCCAATCCAGTCTGCCCTCACTTATTAGGCTTTATTGAGTAACCATACAGAGTAAAAGGATAATAAAGTGATCGCTTCGCTTTTTCAGCAGCTTCATCTCCAATGAATCGATTGCACTTGTCATTGACCTACTAAGTTTAACAATCCTTGTTAGGATCGTACAGATTTGTTTTTATATTAAGCGGGAGTTTATCAATGAGTTACTTTATATGGTGTAATTATGACTAAGTGTTATTAACGACGTCAATGATCATTCATAAAAGAGGTTAAATTGCAGAAATGAGACAACTCATAATAAAAATGACAACGATAGAGGAAAGTGAAATTAAGGTATTTAATAAAATTATATTTGTTCAGATAACATTCATAAATTGACAGTTACTCGCGCCAGACGCGTGGTACAATTGCAATGTTGAGGAAAATCAATGTTAATTAAACATACATCAATAAAAGGAGATAATGATTAATATGTTGATACTAAGGGTGAGTAAAATTGAGTATATGATAAAAGTAATAAAAAGTAATAAAAATGAAATAAGGTTAAACTTTTTGAGTGAGCCTTTTCGGGATGATCAAGTCCTACGAAGCTCGAAGCCTAATTTAGTAATATGGAATTTTAGGGTTAAGGAGTAATTGAACAGCTAAGTAGTCCTTCTTAAGTGTCCATGTAATATCGAAGGCATTGCCCTGCAATTACCTCATTATAGCGGTCTTATTACTCGTGCCCAATTAAAGAGGAAGAAATAAAAAATAAGCATCTCAAATTGCTTGAAGAGTTTCTCCCGTCAGCATGTTTGTTTGATATTACAAAAAGAAGGACTTAATGTCTCCCTGCATTTGTGAAACAGACAGAGAGCGTCGTACTTCCGCGTACAAGGCTTTTATAGGTTTTTGGGAGAACATTCTAGAATTTTTTTGGCTTCTCCATTCCCAGTGGGAAGTACTTTTAGTTCTTATGTAAAGTACTTTTCGCCATCCCTGAGATGTTTTGACATGCCCCTTCTCATCTCACTCAAAGTAGGTCAAAGGTGCTCATAAACCAACCATTACTTTCCATAACATTGCATTGATCTCTAAGCAATAAGCAACAAATATATCTGGTAAATGAGGCCACTACTTCTTTAACGTCACTTTAATTTCCAAGCAATGAGCAATAAATCTAAGCAATGAGCAATAAATGTATAAACATTCTTGTGGATACAATCCCCTCATGCATTCAACACACTTGTTCTTGTTGGTAGCACATCGTGTGTTGCTTTGTCTGAGAGAGACAATCATACACAGGTTATATCCTTTACACAAAGCAGTTTCAAAGCATCATCTACTTTAATATGGGAGAGATTAAAAGAATGCCAAACAGTATGTTAAAACTGTATTAAAGAAAAATGTGGGCTCAACGCTTGCAAACATCCTGTTTGGCAATTCAATTGTGTTGCAAGCATCCTGTTTGCTCAGCGTTCGCCAGTTATTCTTGCTGCTACAAACTGCAGGGTGTGATCAGCCTTGGTAAACACTCTTGCTAAAACTTATTATAAAAGCATCAAAGATATGAATACAAAGATATAAAATCAATCAGGTTTTAAGGTTACTGACTTGGGTATGTGTGTGTATTGTGGTTAGAATTGTGAAAGAATAAGGTTTATTGAGAGATTTTGCTGTCCTGGCAATCCGGTTAAAGTATAATTTGGTTTGGCGACATCTAGTATCTGAACTAAGAGTTGGTTCTTGGGCTCAGCTCAACACATGAACCCTAGCCACTCAAGCCAATTACTATCAATTGCTCCATTGCTTCACGTGGCATGGCAACCTATTTGACAGTATCCATTAACTTCTTTTGAAAAACAAAAAATTTCTAATGACGTGTCACCAGGAAATTTCTCATGCATAAAATTGATAGGAACTGGAAGCAAATTGGGAAATTTATCACCATTGATATGTAAAACCATTTTTGTGCCATTGATACGGTGGTGTGGCCGTAAGTCTTTTTGATTTTTTGCACTGGATGCCCTTCCTGACGCAACCCCTCTGCATTTATTCGGAGAGAGAGCTGGAGCCTATCCCAGCTAACGGGCAAAGGCAGACTACACCCCAAACTTGTTGCCACCTAGTTGTAGGGCAGATATCGACACCATCACTGAGCGGGAATCGATCCCATCCTGCTTGCACGTGTGTACCATTACACCATCAGGTTGAAAAAAAAATGTACCAAGTTACTGTGCTTTAATAACTTTATTATTGCCATTTGTCTATTCATCCTATGCCTGTTTATGAATTAACATTGACTGTACATCTTTTCCTTTCAGCTTGTCCCTGTAGGGGTCGCCACAGCGTGTCATTTTTTTCCATCTCGTGCATCTAACACCCACTGTCCTCATGTCCTCCCTCACAACATCCATCAACCTTTTCTTTGGTCTTCCTCTCGCTCTTTTGCCTGGCAGCTCCATCCTCAGCACCCTTCTACCAATATACTCACTCTCTTGTCTCTGAACATGTCCAAACCATCTAAGTCTGCTCTCTCTAACCTTTTCTCCAAAACATCCAACTTTGGTTGTCCCTTTAATGAGCTCATTTCTAATCCCATCCAACCTGTTCACTCCAAGCGAGAACCTCAGCATCTTTATTTCTGCTACCTCCATTTCTGCTTCCTGTTGTTTCTTCAGTGCCACCATCCCTAAACTGTACATCATGGCTGGACTCACCACTGTTTATAAACTTTGCCCTAACATCTACTGTACATGCAGTTTTTTTTTTTTTTAAAAAAAAAAAAGGTAATCTCAGTTGAGTCACCAAAGGGAAAGGTGAGCAAAGTCCATCATAAGGTGGGTGCAGATTTATAATATCTGAAAATACTCGAAGGCGGGTGAAGATTTAAAAGACACCTGGCTCATTTAGGGATGACTTGGTCGACATGACTTTAAAAATGGCTAAATAATATGATAGCATGTTGGGCTGTAACGTTTACAGCTGTAATGATATTTTTGTTCATATGGTACCTTTGAGCACCTGTAAAGCTGACAAAAACACAAAACAACGGAACCGATAATCATAGTCAACTATGCCTACCACACATAAGATAAAGAGGCACAACCTCATTTCAAAGAGCAATGATAAACAACTCTGCAGCAGTCACCGAGGCATGAGGGGAGGACTTCATGCGTGCCTCCCAATGAATCAATTAACCACTCTTTTAATTCTTTGGCCAAGTCTAGTAGATGGAGATTCCATTGATGGGCTTATGCTAAAGGAAACCCCCGTTTTCTTCTTAAAGCAGACTTTATTGCCATAACAGAACAACTAGCTGCAACCTCACTCATGGCATTCCAGAACCGCATAGCCGTCGACATGCTCCTGGCCAAGAAGGCTGGCGTCTGCTCAATGTTTGGTGAGTAGTGTTGTACGTTTATTCCAAATAACACAGCACCTGATGGGTCACTCACAAGGCCAATTCAAGGCTTCCACACCCTGAACCATAAGATGAAGGAGCACTCTGGTGTGAACACATCAGCGTGGTCTGAGTGGTGGGAAAAAGAAAGTTTGGTGAATCTAAAAACTTTATATTCTCTGTTCTCGTTTATATAACTGTGTTTGCAGTTATTCATGCATTGTGTGGATGTTGTTGTATTCCCTGCATAAGGGCATCACTTAACCGACTTATGACCACTGCTATTGCCCCGACAAATTCAAAATTGTCAGAAATATATCCACTATTAGCACAACAGGGTAATGACAGTGATATTACTGACCACAATGATGACATTATGACTTCTCTTCTAGACCTGTTCTTTGATCCAGAAGATTACAAGTGATTAGTGCTATATTTTCCTCCGAGTGTAACTTTGATCTGCTCCAATTAAGAAACTGTTTCTGCCTGCAATGAAGAATGCTTTGCTCTGCTCCAATTAAAAAACAGTTTCTACCTGCAATGAGAAATGCTTTGCTCTGCTCCAATTAAAAAAAAATTTCTGCCTGAGTTGGTGAACTCATCGTGGTTAGATCCATGAGCTTGAATTGACAGCTAACCAGAACATTTTGTTTTTCCATGTCAGTTTTGACTGCAAAGTACTAAACCAATTCCCAACAAAGTTCCCATGTTGTGTTAAACATTAATAAAAACACAATACAATGATTTACAAATCTTGTCCAACCTCTATTTGAGTGAATACACTCCAAACACAAGATATATAATGTTCAAACTGATAAACTATTGTTTTTAGCAAATAGTCATTATCTTGGAATTTGCAACACATTCTAAAAAAAATTGCACAGGGTCATATGTTACATTACCTTTTCTTTTAACAACATTCAAATAACGCTTGGGACCTGAGGACACTAACAGTTGAAACGAGTTGGAATTCTTTCTTGTTCTTCTTTTTGATGTACAGCAACAATACGGGGTCTTCATTCTCGTATTTTACACTTCATAATCTACCACACATTTTCAATGGGAGACAGGTTTGGACTACAAACAGGCTAGTCTAGTACACACACTCTTTTACTACGAAGGCATTGTGTTTTAACGTGCAGAATGTGGTTTGCCCTTGTCTTGTTGAAATAAGCAGAGGCATCCATGAAAGAGACACTGCTTGGATGGCAGCACATGTTTCTCCAAAACCTGCATGTTCCCTTCAGGATTAATGGTGTCTTCACAGATGTGTAAATTACCAATGCCATTGGAATTAACACAGCACCACACCATCACTGATGCTGGCTTTTGAACTTTCCTTCCATAACAGTCTGGGTGCTTTTTTTCTTCTTTGATTCGGGGGAAACAACATCCACAATCTCCTAAAACATTATGAAATGTTGACTTATCAGACGGCCAAAGGCTTTTACACCTTGCATCAGTCCCACTTGGAAGAATTAGTGCCCAGAGAAGCCAAATCATTGTATATTTATGTTAAACACAACATTCAAACTTCATTGCAACTAGGTTTGTATTTTGTTCATTTTTATTTTTAATTTAAATACCCTACCTTCTAAATTTTTGTGAAAAAAAAAATATATATATAATATAGCCAAACGGTTATATTATATTTTTTGGTTTTTTTTTTCGATTCATGCATTCCATTTTGTACTTGTTCAATTTAGTTAAACAATATTTATTGACATTGTTTTGTTTCCTTTGTTGTTTCAACAAAAAAGGCAATTCACAGACAATATTATCTCCAATAAAATTATCTCTAATATTTAAATAAATACTATCTAGAGCTGTCTCATTTAACCTTTTTTTGAATTTGTATTTAGAACACATTTTTCAGGTGAGTATAGTGGTTCTCACTGACCAGATGTTTTTCCATGTTCGTTTAAAATGCTTTCTAGTACAGTACATTAAAATGTGCAATATTTATAAATGTTCAACGCATGGCCACCGAGTCACAATACCCTTCCTTCCCACCTTCCGCATCATGTATCTGCACAAATGCATGTTTGTTTGCGTGTTTGTGGGGAGGGTGGATGTTTTTATTTTCCTTCCATTTCGGTTTGTTTTTCAGAGAGAGAGAGAGAGAGAAAGAGAGAGATGGAGAGAGAGAGAGAGAGACAGAGAGAGAGAGAGAAAGAGAAAGAGAAAGAGAAAGAGAAAGACAAAGACAAAGAGAAAGAAAGACAGAGGAAGCGAGAGAGAGAGAACGAGAAATGGAAAGACAGAGGGAGAGAGAGAGAAAGAGAGCAAGAGGTAGATAAGAGTGACAGCACCAATCTCCATGTGGCAGGTTTATTGCAATTCTAATCTATGTTTACCAAAACTCCAAATCACATGAAGAGACTATAGGTTGGGATGAGATGCACTCAGCAGGGCTTCAAAGTCAACTAAACTACATGATCGCACAAAAACGACGGTCTGAAAAAAGCGTAAAGATGCACTGCTGCCTGCCGTCAGTGGATTTTGCAAGTAAGATGGCAAATAGAAACAACTTGAAAAATTCAGCAGGATGACATTGATATCAACATAAGATATAGGCCATCAATTTTCTGAGGTGCTTTTTCTCATAAGGAATGCTGGAGTGCTGGAGCTTATCCCAGCCATTATCAGACAGGAGGTGGGGTCCACCCTGAACTGTTTCCCAGCCAACCGCTGGGCACATAGAAACAGGCAACAGTTGCACTCACAATCATACCTGAGGGCAATTTAGAGTCTCCAATGAATGCATGTTTTTGGGATGTGGGAAGAAACCCAAGTGCCCAGAGGAAACCCACATAGGAACGGGGAGAACATGCAGACTTCACACAGGAGGGGCTGGGATTTCAACCCCGGTCCTCAGAACTGTGAGGCCAGTGTCTAAAGCAATTACACCACCGCCCATAAAATGTATTTTATGTAAAATGTAACTGCTGAGTGTTTGTTTTTTGTGTACCGTGATATTTGGGCATGGTCACAGGCAGGGACAGATTGGGCAAAGTTATGCTGGCCATAAGCACAAGTTTCATTTAATTTGATTTAAAGAAATCCATAATTTGCATGCAACCAATTACCTGGTCCAGCAGGAGAGCTGCGAGGCCCTTGAGGTAGTCCAGCATGAGGCATTCAAGGGTTTTATTGGCCAAGTGTGTAACAACGCACACAGAATTTGATTCCATTAGTCAGTGCTGTCCTGGTACGGTTTTCAGAACAAAGAACAAACTAACAGGAACAAAAAACTAGAGACATTCAGTTACAGATGTGCAAGATGCAGCTTTCTTCATTTAGAACAATTAAGAGTGTGCCAACACCCACATTATGTTAAGCTTATTTACCCTTACACGTTCGCAGTTCCTGTTATAGATAAGTGCGATGACAATTGTGCAAAGGGAGCATTTTAAGTGACGAGTCGTGCGATGGTCTATACAATATATTACTAATACTAATACTGATTCACCAGCAGAATATGAGGGTGTGTCCCAACAACGGCACAAGGCAGAAAATAGATGCTCTCTGATCAATAATTTAATGACTTAATGACGCCAGATTTCATTGCAACAGGCTTGTAGTCATTCAGACCTGAGATTGCTGGTTTTTTGGGGAATGGAAGGATCGTGGAGCATTTGAAACACTATGGTACTTAGCACAGTTCTTGAGAACTATTGAAGATATCTGTGAAGACTGAAGTGAGATGGTCTGTGCAAACTTTGGGCAGGATGGGGACACAAGGTCTGAGCCTGTCGCGTTGTTAAACTTTTGTTGATTAAAGGTGTGTCTCACATCTTGCTTGTGGATGGTAAACGCAAAAGTCAGAGGTGTGATGGTGGTCGGTGGTGTAGCTGTGTGTCTGAGGGCTGTAAAAGTCTCCTTTTGAAATTTGCAGTCAAAGGTTGCAAGTCATCGGCTAGTATACTATTGTTCACATCTTGGGATGAAGGGTGGGGGATATCGCTTAGTGATTATAATACATGTCAGACTAATTTAGACAGCACTAAACTCTTTTTCTTACTTTGCTGCATAGTTTCTCTTTGCAATGTAAATTTCTTTAGTCATCTGGTTTCTACTGCGATTATACAGGGCAATGTCAGCACTTCGATATGTGTCCTCTTTAGCCTGACCAAATTGCTTAAGTTTGTCAGGGAACCACAGTTTGTTGTTGGTGAATGTGTGAAATAACTTTGCTTGTACACATAGTGTAGTTTTTCACACAAACTGATATATAACATGACAGTGTCCATTTATTCATCTACTCAGGTGCTGACAATTTCTTCTGATCATTCTTAAGATGGTTCCGGATCTTCATTGGAGTCTAGCTGTGTGTTTGAGTATTTGTTTTTACTTGATTAGGAAAGCCATACCCCTACTCTGTATCAGACAGCTCACTGTGCATGTCAGAGCAAATGAGAATCATGAAGTCAAAGGAACTGCCTGAAGAATTGTGGCAAGGCAAGCGCGAAAGAAGAAACCAAAAATCACTGGCTGAGATCAAGAGATGCAGTCGGGAGAAGGAAGAAAGCTCTAGAAAGACAACCATCACTGCAGCCCTCCACCAGTTAGGGCTTTATGACAGAGTGGCCTGATGGATGCCTCTCCTCAGTGTATGACACATGAAAGCCCCCCTGTAGTTTCCCTAAAACACATGGAGGACTCCAAGACGGTAAGAAATAAAATTCTCTGGTCTCATGAAACTAAGATATAACTTTTTGGCCTTAATTCTAAGCAATATGCGTGGAGGAGAAACTGGCAGTGCTCATCACCCATCCAATACAGTCCAAACAGCGCAGCATGGATGTGGGAGCATTATGCTGGAATGAATACATGACAGGAAGATGACATCCCGAACCCCAGTAAACTTTACATTTCCACGGGAAGGTAAGGCTGGACTTCACAGACGCTAATTGAATCAATGTCCATAGACATTTGTTTCGGCACTCCAACGCGAAGTGGATTACCAGCCAGAACGCCAAAGAAAGATTAGACCGCCGAGGGTGGGATAGGAATGTAAAATAAATTAGTGACCACCACCAGACACCTCCACAGACCCTCACCGACAATGGTGTTTATTGCCCACCCAAATGAATAACATTTGATCAGGCAAGTCGGGACTATGAATGGGTTGAGAGCGACATATACACCTGACGGAATGCCACTATAGGTGCAAGTCAGTAACCATAAGATCCGACGGAGTGACTTGAATATGATATTAAGAACACTAAATGAACACCACTTGTGACTGGATTGCTGTAAACTTGAATGTCTGATCTTGAATCGGATGTCAACAGCACCAGCTAAAAATGTCACAAATGCCATTACAAACTATGAAATACTCTTGTCATTCCTCAATCATAAAACATGATGACAAGTTAGAGATAATTACGGGAATTGTCAATGCCCAGGGGGAGAAATACTCTCGTTATTTGAAATCCAATAAGTGATACTTCATACTGTACATCCACTGGTTTGAACCACAAATTAATCCCAAAATGAAAAGTAACAGTCAGAGAGGCAGGGTCTGGCATCCCATTTGGTTTGAAAAGTACAGTACAGTACAGTAGGGTGTTAAACAAAAAAAGTTCCTTTCAACCATAAAATGGCCAGGGCCAAGCTTCTGGTCTGGTCTGGTTTACTCTGGTTGGGTCAGGTCTGGTTTTTCTTCATTCTACTGGACACCCAGCTGTGGTCACTTGCCCGGGCTACCCTATGCCACTCTGATAAACCGGTCCAGCCAAAAGGTCCCTCCTCACCCCAAGATGACACAGACCCATCAAAGAGCAGCCTCGACGGCGAAGCATCCTTGCATCAGCTCAAAGCTACCCTTCAGGGGCTTGAGCGCCACAGATCAGGATGGAAGCAGGCACCAAATCTTGGCTCCAAACTTCTGGCAAGCACCTGTTCTCTGGCCAATCTTAGGTGGCTTTACCCACCTGTCTCAGTTGTTGTGAACAGTTGTAAATCCAATTTACAAGTACAGATTGGTGCATATTTGGTTTAACGAGAACAGGAATCCCAGCTACCCACATAACAATGCCATGCTCATTAATCCCCTGAGATCAGAACTCAAATTTCCTTTGCCAATGTTTGTTTAGTTTTTTTGTTGCCTTTATTGCGCTTTTGTCATAGATTACCATGCTATATCCTATTACTTTTTCGATGAGATTTCACCACATGCATCTTTTTTGTATGTTTTAGTTCAGGAAAACAAAAAGCCTCGATAACTCATATTTAATCCATAATGTATAGCCACCTTCAAGGTTTTTTCAGATTGATCACCAAATAATAAAAAAGGTTTCTCATCATTTTCCTTAAATGTTATTCATATACTTTAAAAGTGATGTGGTGCCCCTCCACATCGAGACTACATCTGACTGGGCCGAAGGTTTACCTTCAAACAAGACATTGACCCAGAGGACAGAGCTAAAATACCAAAGGAGTGCCTTAGAACAACTCTGCGACTGTTCTTGAATGGCCCAGCCACGAGCCCTGACTTAAACCCAGTTAAGCATACCTGGACAGACCTGCAAATAGCTGCTCACCAACGTTCACCATCATATCTGATAGAACTGGAGAGGATCTGAAGGAATGGCAGAGGATCCCCCAAACCATGTGTGAAAAACGTGTTGTATCATTCTCAAAAAGATTCATGGCTGCATTAGCTCAAAATGGTGCTTCTACTAAATACTGAGCAAACGAATACTTATGACTTTCTTATATTTCAGTTTTATTTTCCATGTGCAAAAATTTCAACAATTATTTCTTTCACTATGGGGTGCTGTATGTACAATAATAAGGAAAATTAATTTAAATTAGGATAGCAAATGGCTGCAATATAACAAAGTGAAAAAAATAAAATTCTATATCTATAGTCTATATGTTGTTACTTGAGCCTTGGAGGTGGCACTGTATCCAGCCAATAATCATATTCTTTGCTAGAGCTAAACTCACTTGTCAATTGGTTTATATAATGACACATTGGCAGAATATTTAAGTTTTGCTTGTTTGCTTGCTGAATCCTTTCCACTGAGTTTGCCAGCCTGCCAAAAGTCCCTGCATGTTCCCTGTCTGTGAAATCACTCAATCTGTGTATCATTGAACTTCATCACCAGTTGCCAAAACCTCTTCAGCAATGAACTCTTAGCCCTCTACCACAAAAGAGCTGTAGCAGAAATCCTGGCTTTCATCTGTCTTTGTCATTTACTCCAATCCCAAGCTACAACTGCGTTTTCTTACTAAATAAAGAGCTGAAAGAAATCAAAATACACCCACAAATTCAGGGCAGGGACAAGCTCTCTTCCCCTCTCTCTCTCTCTCTCTCTCTCTCTCTCTCTCTCTTCTCTCTCTCTCTCTCTCTCTCTCTTCTCTCTCTCTCCCTCACTCTCTCTCTCTCTCTCACTCCCTCTCTCTCTCTCTCTCTCTCTCTCTCTCTCTCTATCATACACACACACACACACACGCACACACACACACAGAGGCATACACACTCTATCCCCCATCCCTCACTTCTTTTAAGATTCTGTGCAGGGCATCTTCCCATTAGCCATTTGTGGGGAGGCAAAATTCAGGAATGATAAGCAACTCAAAAGTTTGATCATGTGTGGGGGGTGTACAAGAGGAAGTGACATGCTTCTTGAATTACTCCCTTAATCCATCCACCTTAGTCAATCTCTTCAACTATTCATCCTCATGCATGTTGGTGGTACGTAATCAGTCAGCCCCCATCGTCTGACACACTCACACGTAGACATACACCTCCGTGATGTGTCACTGTCCTTCCACCTGCCTCTTCCCATCATCCCCCACCTGCTACCTACACACGCTCTGCCTCCCCATCTCTTTTTTGTTCATGTCATTCTTTCTCTCTACTCTTCCTTTACCTCCCCCTCCGCATTCCGTGCGCCACCGATAAAAGATGGAAAGAAAAATGTTTTGGCAGATAAGACTAATAAGAGAAAAGGACCTGCGCAAAAGGACTGAGAAAGGAGACGAACACTCGTCTGAGTTCAACTTAAACTCACATGAGTCTGTCTTCATTGATGGAATATCTCGGAAGATGAAGGTTAGCAAGAGGGAGAAGATGGAGAAGAATTTGAAAGAAAAAGACTCGTAAAATGCAGAGGGCAGGACTTGCCTGAGGAGGGTATGCCTGCACACACACATTTTAAACAACAACATGGATACAAAAACATGCGGATGTTCTTCTCATTCTTTTACATCGTGTATTAAACTGCTTCTTTTTCATTTATACTGCTTACTTGTGTCTGCAGGCTTGGTTGCGACTCATTTTAAAAATATTTTCTGGACTCAAGTAAAACAGGGTTTCTTTTCTCTATTTTTCATTTTCATTCTAATTAATTCCCCCCAGTGCAGCTCCTCAAAGAGCTTGTGCTTCCCTCATTTACTCTGTCTATCTGGGTCCCATACATGTTTCCCACTCTCCCCATCTGTCTTCCTTTGAGAAGCAAATAATTGGATGTGGAGATTGGCTTCTCTATGGTTCAGCAAAGAGGACTGATGCTGCTCGTCACACATGGACACACACACACCTGGAACTTGTGGTGTGTGTGTGTGTGTCTGCGTGTGTGTGCATGCGTGTGCGTGTCCCTGTGTGTGTGTGTGTGGTGTGTGTGTGTGTGTGGTGTGTGTGTGTGTGTGTGGTGTGTGTGTGTGTGTGTGTGTGAAGGATACTTTTTGAATGCACAAGTTACCAATTTGAAAACTTGCAATTGTTGATTAGATTAGAGCTAATTGCAAAAAAAAAAAAAAATTGACGAAGAACTGTGAGAGTTCAATTTTAGAGTTTTAGTGTTGATGTTGACTTCTTGCCAAAGCCTTCTGGCTTACACCTCCCACATTTCCAAAAACATGCATTTAATGTTAATTGAAGACTCAAAATATTTATTATAATATTATAATATTTATTTATAATATTATTATAATACTTGAAATATTTGCATGTTTCCTTGGTCTACAATGGAATTAAGTGTCTGCAGTTGCGACGACACAAATTGGTATGTAAATTAGAAGGCAGATTAAGTTATACTTGGAGTAAATGTTTTGCACGACTAACACTTCATATCCTCAACATACTTTTACACCTCTGAAACTCGTTCATTGTTGGACGTTGTTAACCTCAAAACGTTGAATGTCCGTCCTGGTGACTAGGCGAACTTTGAAAAGATTATTGTTGGAGGATTTTCCCCAGACAGACGGAGTGAGTAAGAAAGAGAGAGAGATTCCGGCGCACCGTAGGACATATTATTTGTGCAACAACAGGAAAATAATTGAAAAAGTGATTAAATAGAGAAGTCAAAAACAACACAAGTTGCAGTATAAACATTCTTTCTGGTTGCAGGTGTCAAGGTAGAAGGGTTTAAAAAAAATGCACAAATACTGTATCTGTAAAGGGATGCAGTCTTTTTCATTTTCCCACTTACTTTTTATGGTGCCACTCCTGTGTCTCATTATTCTTTCATTCTCCTCTTCACCTCCCCACACAACCACACTCCCCTCCTCATTCTCCTCCTCTCCTTTTCTCCTAGCTCAGCTGCTTACCTCCTTCCAGTCCAGTCTCATTGTCCTTACACACACCCGCAAATCGTGAGTGTTGCTGCATGTGTCTGTGTGAGGACAGGTTGCAGACAATTCTTTTCAAACACTTTCCTCTAGCAGAGCGCCATGCTTCCTTCTGAGGTGAGTGTGTAGCCTCTTTATTTAACTTTTCACCATTTTGCTTTTTTATCCACATTTTGAGTTCTATTTCAAGTGTGTATGTTGCATGTTATACATTGTAGACACTGAACACTTGTTTTTTTTCTTTCACACTTGAGTCTGTTGATTCCTTGCATTACCAGAAAGTGACTATTTGCTGGCTTTTGAGTTAGATGCGACAAAATTGTGCCTGCCTTGTCCCATGTCCATTTGTGTGTGTGTGTTTGTGTGTGTGCGTGTGTGCATGAGCGTGTGTGTTTGTGTGTGTGTGCGTGCGTGTGTGTGAATGTGCGTGCATGTGGATAGCCAGAGGGTGTGCTTGGCTTGGTCGGTACGTGCTCAGTTTATGAATTACAAAGTATAATTTACTCCAAGCCAGTTAATAAGGCTCTATATGAACTTTAGTCTTAAAGTTTAGTTCCTTCTTTTACGATCTTTTAATTTAGGTTGACAAGGTATTATTTTTGGTCTTATTTATGAAAATAGAAATAAGAAACGAAAACACTTTCTCAAAGGGAAGTAAGGGTACTCCAATTAATCAGACAACTGTTTATGACTTCATGTTTTTATCCACATTAACTCTTTTCTCTGTTTCTCGTTCTCGCTCTCTCACCTATATACATAAACACATTCCAAAGCGGATTTAAATACTTCCCCATGGGGTTAAAATTGAGCAGAAATAGATGTAATTCTAAATCAGGACCCCAAGTTCAACTCAACCTGGCTCACCACCTTCTCCTTACAACCTGAAACTTGAACATGTTGAATCCATATGAATTATAATGAAACTAGGTTTGTGATCTTTTACACAGTAACTGTGGGAATAAAAAAAAAAAATGCTGAGATAACACGAATGAAACATTGTCTACAGTACACATTTGCCTCAGCACCTCACATAGAGGGTCATTTTTATTCAACACATAATATACTACATGTTAGTGGCAAGGATTTTCCCGATTTGTATTGTTCAGCCAAGGATAAAATCAAAGTGAATAAATAGTATGAATACAAAAAAAGCTTTATTTTTGCAACAGAAGTCAAATCTGGTGATCAAAAAAAATGTTACAGCACACCACAAGCCTCCAACAGCCTGAAAGAGATGCAAAAGTGGTTAGCAGAGACAGAGGAGTTAGGGAATTTGTTTTCATACAATGTGTGTGTTTGTGTGTGTGTGTCCCATCAGGATGCTGTGAAAGAGAAGTATGGAAAAATTAAAAGTAATACCCGAGTAATTATCATAATTCATTCTTAAAAAAATGAAGTTTCTCGAGGAACTACTTTCAAAGTTTCTCTAAATGTGTGACTGCTATGAGGGAATCTTGCTTTTAAGGTTGGAACAGGCTAACCAGGCGTTATGTTGGAATATCTCATTCAAAATGCCTTTTCACGTTTCACACATTGTGATGGTGTGGTGTTTACATAATTCACCCGCGGGACCTCGAGCTGGGGTGCGGGGTTCCGCATGGACTGTTTTTGTTGTTGCGCTTCTGGAGAAAAGGTGAGGAAATGATGCTAAATCTGCTGGGCACGGAAGAGCCCAATTTCATTTTCATGGAACTGTTTCTCAGGCATATGCCACCGCATGTTCAGACGGTGCTCGCGAACAGTACCGTCACTGAGCCCCGGGCCCTGGCTGAGGAGGCCGACCATTACTTCCTGGCAACCCAGCGCTTCTCCCCTGAGATGCTGGCCGCGACGCGCAGTTACTCGCCTCCGGGCGCGGGGGCGGCATCAAGCAGGGGCCCCATCGCCACCGACGGCCGTGCTGGCACAGGCTTGTGCTACTTCCACGCCCGTTTCGGTGCGAAAGCGAAGAGGTGCCGCGCCCCTTGCAACTCCGACGCGTCGGGAAACGCCAAAGCCCACGCTTCGCAGCGGCCGTGAGCGTGGGCGCGAAGACCCGGCTGCTGTTCGTCAAGGACAACCTTTCCGGGCGCAAATTCCTTTGCGAAACCGGCACAGAGGAACGTCCTGACGGCCACTGCGGAGGACGCCGCTGGCGGGACTCATGTCTGTCCGCTAATGGCTCCCCTATCCGCTCTTATGGCATGAGGACTGTGGACTTGTGTTTCGGGAGTCAGCGCTTCACATGGGACTTTGTCACTGCGGATGTCTCATTCCCTCTCCTCGGCGCCGATTTTTTTTGTGCCCACGGGCTGCTGGTGGATGTTAAGAGGGGCCGTCTGGTGGATGCACTGACTTTTTCCACGGTCGCCTGCGTCCGCAATAAGGCGACTTATGGTGGTCTCTCCAGTTCGCTATCGGACGGCACCAAGTACCAACTCCTCCTTGCTGAGTTCCCTGGCTTGACATGGCCCACTTTCTCCTCTGCCACAACTAAACATGGGGTCGAGCACCACATTGAGACCAAGGGCCCCCCGATTCACGCGAGGGCCCGACGGCTTGACCCCGAGAAGCTAGCAGTCGCTAAGTCCGAGTTTGCCAACATGGAGCGTCTGGGCATCGTCCGCCGCTCGGATAGCCCGTGGGCCTCGCCACTACACATCGTCCCTAAACCGAGTGGCGGGTGGCGACCGTGTGGTGACTACCGCCGCCTTAACGACGCCACTACGCCCGACCGCTACCCTGTTCCACACATTCAGGACTTCTCAGCCCACCTGGCAGGCAAAATCTTGTTCTCCAAGGTCGACCTGGTGCCCGGGTATCACCAGGTTCCCGTGCACCCCTCAGACGTTCCCAAGACAGCTGTAATCACTCCCTTTGGACTGTTCGAGTTTCTGAGGATGCCGTTTGGTCTTAAAAACGTGGCCCAATCTTTCCAGCGTTTAATGGATTCTGTGCTCAGGGACTTGCCATTTGTGTTCGTCTAGTTGGATGACATCCTCGTCGCCAGCTCCTCGGAGGATGAACATCTGATGCACCTCCGCGAACTCTTCGCAAGACTTGAGCAGCATGGCCTGATCATCAACCCGGCGAAGTGTGTTTTCGGGGTGCTCTCTATCCAGTTCCTCGGGCACCTCATAGACAAGAACGGCGCCGCCCCCCTTCCGGCAAAGGTGGAGGCCGTCTCCGCTTTTCCCCGACCTCGCTCGGCTCGGGGCCTCCGGGAGTTCCTGGGGATGGTGACTTTCTACCACCTGTTCATCCGCCGGGCGGGCCACCTCATGCACCCACTCTATGAGGCTCTTAAAGACAAGGCCCCCAACCGGGACGTTGAATGGACGGCCGAGAGGATGGAAGCCTTCGAGGCTACGAAGGGCGCGCTGAGTCGTGCCGCTATGCTTACCCACCCAACCCACGGGGCCCCTGTCGCTCTCACTACCGATGCATCGGACTACGCTGTTGGAGCCGTATTCGAACAGTGGGTCGGCGGCGCCTGGCAACCGCTTGCCTTTTTCAGCCGTCAGCTGGTCCCCAGGGAGCACAAATACAGGACGTTCGATAGAGAGCTCCTCGGCCTCTGGCTGGCGATCCGCCACTTCCGCTCCCTATTGGAAGGCCGTGAGTTCACGGCATATATGGACCATAAACCCCTCATTTTCGCCATGTCCAAGGTGGCCAAGCCGTGGTCCGCCCCGGCTGCCCCGTCACCTGCGCTCTGCGGATTTTGTGTTTGTTCGTCATGACGCCCACCCAGGACCTCTCCGCCCCCCATACGACGGGGCGTTCAGGGTCCTGGAGCACGGGGATAAAAGCCTGCTCATGGACATTGGCGGCAGACCCGAGACTGTTTCCGTGGACAGGGTCAAACCCGCGCACCTGGACATTGCCCAGCCTTTGGGGTTGGCCCTCCCCCCACGCCGGGGTCGTCCCCCTTTGCCCTGTGCCCCTGCGCCTGCTGAGGTCCCCTTGACCCCACCTGAGCCCTTGTCCCGTGACTCAATGGACAGTGCGGCCCCGCCCCCCTACAGTGCACACCCGCCGGGGTCGGGTCATCATCCCTCCACGGCACAAGGATTTTGACTATGGGTGAATTCTGGGGGGGCTTGTGTGGTGTTTACATAATTCACCCGCGGGACCTCGAGCTGGGGTGCGGGGTTCCGCACGGACTGTTTTTGTTGTTGCGCTTCCGGAGAAAAGGTGAACAGAGTTCCCGCCGTTTTGCGAGGAGTGTTTTTGATGTCGAACAATAAAGCACGTTCTGTTCCTGTGTCCGACACTCCGCCTCCGACTCCTTTTCTCTGGCGCAACAATGGTATATTTTGGTGAGCTCAGTCCAAACAAGCCACATCGCATGCTGAACGATTCTCTTCTTCTTATGTTTTGCCAGTTTCACTTTTCAAGATCAGTATTTGGCCGTCACACTGATGACATGGATTCTATCTAATGGTTTGAAAAAGTATTTTATTCAGTTATTTTATCAACCACTCATTAAGTGTTAAAGTTTATATAATAGGTGCCGGTGTGAGTTGTTCTGTTGAGGTGGATTCAAGAGTCACACATTATTTGTTTGATCATGATAACTGTACTCAGACCAGGCAATCTCTCAATACCTGCTGGATTGTTTGACAAGCATGGTTTCTCTACCATGCTTAAGAATGGGTAATATTACCTGACCCAATCAGAAGTGGAAGAAGAGAGCATAGCGTGCTTGCTCATGGACATGCATGGCTGAGCAACATAGATATGTAGTACATCAACGCAACCATAAATTGTTTCCGGTTACTTCCAAAGTGCATGATATTAGTTGACTTAATTTACATATGATTAGTGCTTGTAAAGGAGACATAAGGGTGAGCCTTGTTAAAAAAAATACTGCAACATTCTTTTTATGAGCAAAATAGCGATCGTAAAATAGTTAAATACAAGCCAAAAGGAAAAGAAGAAGATAATGTAAACTTTTCAGCAGCTTCTACCGTACATTCTGATTTCATACTTCAATGCCCATTGATGTTGTGCCAATCTTTCCTGTGTGCACCTTTGCCTCCAGGGGGCAATATAATACTGGGTAAAGGGTATCTTCTAAGGTCAGTGAGGTGCAGTATTATTAGTTGGGCTGTAACAAAACACCAAGGTCACGATTCAAAACATTTTAAAATTTGTTACCAATGGTTTGAAATATAATTAAAAAGATCATAATATCAGAAATTAAACTATTTAAAACACTTTTGAAGTCTTTGAAGTAACAGAATATTCTAATAGTCATAGACTTTTCTTTTTAGATTATCTCTCTCACAGTGGACATGCACCTATGATGAAAATTTCTGACCCCTCCATGATTTATCAGTGGGAGAACTTGCAATACAGCAGGATGTTCAAATACTCATTTGCTTCACTGTAACTTGCTGTCTGTGCCATGAATTGCAACAAAGTAAACATTGTGAACAGTCTTCCCATCTGTCCTGCAAAGCAGAAATTAATTAATAAAATAATTAAAAAAAAAAACTCTCACTATTCTACTATGTTGTGACACTTGATACACACCCAGCAGTCTATGCGCACCCAAGTTAACGGTGTGTTTGAAGCGTCTCGTATGCGCGTTAAAACTCCAGCTACTTTCAGAGTATTAGCAATGTTGCCATTGTCCGTGGTCACTAACTAAGAATGAGAATGTCTGAGTTGCTTCTTATCCACTCTGCCACAGCTACTTCTAGTATTTCAGCTCACATACACAATTTTGGAGAACGGGATCCCGTGTTTACCAATGCACCGTGATAATGTGTACGGATACGGTCATGCAGGTTTGTGTGCTGTGGGACAATAGGAAGGATTCGACAGGGTTTAATTGTACTGTTTTCATGTCTTCTCCTCCTCTGCTCTACTCGCATAGTCTGTTGAAATATCAATGGAGCCATTACCTTATTAAAGTGGAGGGTTTTGTGTGTCCCGATGATCCTAGGAGCTAAGTTGTCTGGGGCTTCACACCCCTGGTAATGTCACCCATGGTAAAAAGGTCCTAGGTGAGGTACTGGTCAAAGTACAACTCCATAACCCCGATGACAAATAGGTTGGATCTCAGTTTCCTTTGTCTGGACGTGAGTCACCGCGGTCCCCCTCTGGCCTGAAGGAGGGCCTCAAAGGCAAGTGCCTGGTGGCCAGGCCTTCACCCATGGGGCTCGGCCGGGCACAGCCCGAAAGGGTAACATAGGTCTCCCTTCCCATGGGCTCACCACCTGTGAGGGGGGACATAAGGGTCAGGTGTGAAGTGAGCTGGGCGGTGGCCAAACGCGGGGACCCTGGCGATCCGATCCCCAGCTACAGAAACTAGCTTTAGGGACATGGAATGTCACCTCTTTGGCAGGGATGGACTCCAAGTTGGTGAGTGAGGTCAAGAAGTTCCAACTAGATATAGTCCGACTCACCTCTACACACCGCTTGGGCTCTGGTATAACTCCTTCTGAGGGGGGTTGGACTCTGTGCGTACAGTGAGAGGCACCGAGCAGGTGTGGGGATACTTATCACCCACCGGCTTGGGGCCTGTACGTTGAGGTTAATCCCAGTGGATGAGAGGGTAGCCTCCCTCCACTCTTGGGGTGGTAGAACAAGTCCTGACTGTTATTTGTGCCTTTCCACCAAACAATAGTTCAGAGGCCCCACCCTTTTGGGAGTCCTTAGAGGGAATGCTGGAGATTGCTCCCTTTGAGGACTTCATCATTCTGCTGGGGGACTTCAAAGCCTATGTGGGCGATGACAGTGAGACCTGGAGGGGCGGTATTGGGAAGAACGCCCCCCCCCCCCCCCCCCCCGATCAGAACCCGAGGGGTGTTCTGTTATTGGACTTCTGGGCTCATCATGGATTGTCCATAACAAGCACCATATTTCAGGCATAAGGGTTTCCGCATGTGCACTTGGTATCAGGACGATGATCGACTTTGTGGTTGTGTCATTGAATTTGCGACTGCGTGTCTTGGACAATCGGGTGAAGAGAGGGGCGGAGCTGTCAACTGATCACCACCTGGTGGTGAGTTGGTTCTGATGGTGGCGGAGGATGCCGGTCCAACGTGGCAGCCCCAAATGTATTGTCAGGGTCTCCTGGATACGGCTGGGAGATTACCGTGTCAGAAGGATTTTCAACTACTCCTCCAAAAGAACTTTGCTCATGTTCTTGGGGTGGCGTGTGACATTGAGTTTAAATGGATAATATTTCATGCCTCCATTGGTGAGGTGGCTGACCGGAGCTCTGGGTGTAAGGTGGTCGGTGCCTGTCTTTGTGCCAACCCCTAAATACGTTGGTGGACACCAAAAATGCCGTCAAGATAAAGAATGAGTCCTATCAGGCATTTCTGGCCTGTGGGACTGCTGAGGCAGCTGAAAGGCTGGCCAAGCAGAGTACAGCCTTGGTGGTCGCTCAGCCAAAAATCCAGGCGGGGAGGAGCCCAGTGAGGCCATGGAGAATGACTTCAAGACGCCTTTGAGGAAATTCTGGTCCACCATCCGGCGTCTCAGGAGGGCGAGGCAATGCACCATCAACACTGTGTATAGTGAGGATGGGGCACTGCTGACCTCAACTCAATATTGTGGTTCAGTGGAAAGAATACTAATAAGAAGAATAATAAGAAGATCTCCTCAATTCCAACGGCGCGCCTTCTCGTGAGGAAGCAGATTCTGGGTTCAGTGAGACAGCTCTTCTATCTCTGGGGTTGATGTCACCGAGTTGGTTGAAAAACTCCTCGGTGGAAAGTCCCCATGGGTGGATGAGATTCACCAGAGTTTCTAAAGGCTCTGGATGTTTTGGGGCTGTCCTGGTTGTCATGCCACTACAAAATCGCATGGACATCAGAGACCGTACCTCTGGATTGGCAGACTGGGGTCGTGGTCCCCCTTTTTAAGAAGGGGGACTGGAGGGTGTGTATATGGGGATCCTCCTCCTCAGGCTCCCTGGTAAGGGTTATTCAAGGGTGGGAAGTCGAATATCATATTCAGGAAGACCAATGTGTTTTTCGTCCTGGTCATGGAACAGTAGACAAGCTCTCCACCCTTGGCAGGATCCTAGAGGGGGCATGGAAGTTCGCCCAACCAGTCTTCATTTGTTTTGTGGACTTGGAGAAAGCATTTGACCATGTCCTTCGGGGAGTCCTGTGTCTTTTTCGGAAGACCGCTTGATACGGGCTGTACAACAGGTGACAGGTGTTTTTTTTTTTTATGAAACTTTTTCCTTGATAATATGTTTTGGATCATTATCCTGATGAAATGTCCAGCTTCATTTAATTTTCATCATCCTCGTTGATGGCAGCAGATTTATGTCAAGAATATTTTAAGTACATTTGCCCATTCATCCTTCCTTCAAAATGTGAAGTTTACCAGTATCATTTGCTGAACAACAGCCCAACATAATGTCCCCACATCTAAGCTTTACTGTTGGGATGGCGTGTTTAGGTTGATGTGCATTGCCATCTTGTCTCCATAAGTGCTGTGCATTATGGCATCCAAATTTTGTTCTCATCAGTCACAACTGTTTTTGAAGGTCTTAAAAGGTGGTCTTTGTCTCTAGGACAACCGTTCTGATAATTCTTTGCACTCCTCTGTAAGAAATTTTGTAAGGACCACCTGTTCAAGGCAAATCTATGATGGTATGATTGGCCTTTCACTTACGTATTATGGTCCCACCCATGCCAACTGAAATATTCAAAATCTTACATATGCATCTGTAATCAATGTCATCGTTATATTTGGTGTGTTCAACACAATCTGGCATTGAACAGACTAAAGACTGTTGAGATTATTGTGGACTTCAGGAACCATCCTTCATCACACCTGCCCCTGACACTGTTCAATTGTTAACCATCGAGACCTTCAAGTTCTTAGGAAATCTCACAGGACCTGAAGTGAGAGACGAGCATCAACTACTCAAAAAAATCCCAGCAAAGGATATAGTTCTTGTGGCTTCTGACGAAGCACGGTCTGTCACAAGAGCTGCTGAGGCAGTTCTACACAGCAGTCATCCAATAAATACTGTGTAGCTTCATCACAGTCTGCTTTGGGGGTGCCACAAAAAAGGACAAACTCCAACTGCAATGGACGATCAAAACCGCTGAATGGATTATCGGCGCCACTCTACCATTATTGAAGACTTGCACACAATTCAAATAAAATCCAGAGGAGGAAGGATCCTTTCGGACCCTCCACATAGTGGCTACCAGCTCTTCCAGGTCCTTCGGTCGGGTAGGCACTACCAATAAATGCAAGTCAAAACTCGCAGGCATTCAAACAGGTTTTTTTTCCCCCTCTGGCAGATAAATAATTAAATTCTTCATCAGCGAACCTACTATTTTCTGCCTTAGGCCGTTGTTGGGAAACACCCTCATATCTTGCTGGTCCAATCAGTATTACTATTTGGAATATAATCTGTAGACTCGCACAACTCGTCACTTTGAACTGCTCCCTTTTCTAAATTGACATTGCACTTGCACTGGTCTACAATGGGAACAGCGAACAAGTAAGGGCACTTTGTACAAGATAAATATAATGTGGGGCGTTGATGCAGTCTTAACCGTTCTAAATGAAGAAGACTGGATCTTGCACAACTGTGACTCTTATAAGGAATTGTTCCAATGAACTAAATGTGTCTTGTTTTTTCGTCTTGTTAGTTTGTTTCTTCTTGTTTCTGAATGTCGTACCTGGGCGGCATTGACTGCCGGAGACAAATTGCTTGTGTGTTGTTACACACTTGGCCAATAAAGCTGATTCTATCGTCAACATTTATGATATTTTTCAACAATTAGTTTGCGATGGGGCGCCACAGTGACCTAACTGGTTAGAACATGGAACTCTTGGTTCTGAGGACCAGGGTTCAAAAGCCAGCCCTGCCTGTATGGAGTTTGCATGTTCTCCCCGCGCCTGTGTGGGTTTTCTCTAGGCACTCTGGTTTCCTCCCACATTACAAAAACATGCAGTAATTTTACATTCTAAATTCCCCCTAGGTGTGGTTGTGAGTGCCTCCATGTGCTCTGCGATTGACTGACAACCAGTTCAGAGTGTACCTCGCCTTTTGCCCAATGACAGCTGGGATAGGCTCCAGAGCTCCCGTGACCCTCATGAGGATAAGTGGCTCATAAGATGGATGGATGGATGGATGGATGGATGGATGGATGGATGGATGGATGGATGGATGGATGGATGGATGGATGGATGGATGGATGGATGGATGGATGGATAGTTTGCAATGGTTTGAGACAGGTTTTTGGTCTGACCCATCATGAGATATGTCCTGACTCAGACCTCAGACCAAAACTATTCCTTATAAGATTCACAGATGTGCAAAATGTAAAACCTTCTTCATTTCAAATAGGTAAGAGATAAGTGTGTCAACATCCCACATATCCCAACTTGCAACACACCCCCACCTCCGTGTCTCCTTCTATAGTCGAAAACTGATGTCAAAAAGAACCTGGCTGGCCATCGATCACATGAAGAAGTGGAGGACATACTACTGGATGACTGGTAGAGACAGGCTTGAGCAGGACATCAAGGATCTTCTGGATTGGTGGAAGCCTAAATTTTGTTGAAACGGAGTTAATTACGGAGTCAGTTTTGAATAAACTGGACATATCACTTTCATCACTCCAGACAAGCTCATCTCTCATAAGGAGATCCAAACTTCCTGTCAAAGACAATATGCAAGAGCCATAATCCTGAGAGGGCTTCCCAGAGGTGGACTACTGTCCAGGTGGACCAACAGAATTTGACCCGTCTGTGTCCTGCGAGGCAAAAGCAGAAGGCTGATAGCTATGACCAACCTCAAATGAAGAAATACCTGATTCTAATCAGAACAAAAAATTACAGAAGTAATTTACACAGTGAAGGTGGGTTACCAGGAGGAAAAGGACTCCTGACAGACGTGACCAAGTGGAGCTTTTTTTTTTTAAATCCCTGGCTAGTCTGCTCTTTCTGGTCACTAGACTGGGAGTCGTAATCAAAGAAAAGGTTCAAAGTGGCCTCCAATGTGTTGCAAAATGCCCTCCAGACCTGGGACAACTGTGGTCTCTGTCTGAAACCAGGTTAGAGGGGATGCTGTGCATCCAAAAGATGTGCTTGATAAGCAGATCTGTTGGTCCCGGTAATGAGGGCAATTTAATTTAATTTATTAATCAAAATGATCTTTTTTGGAAAACCTGTCCACCACAGTGAGAATAAAAGAAATGCCATGGGACTGAGGAAGACTGCTGACAAAATCAAAAGAAATATCTGATCAAGGATCAGCGGGAATGTGGAGTGACTGAAGAAGACTGGTGGGAGGATGATGAGAAGACTTAGACAGAGCAGGCAACTATTTTTGGGGTATTCCTGTGAAGACCTCGCCATCAGAAATCATGGCAAGGATTGTCAACTAAGTTAGGCCTTAGGGCAATTTTTTTTCTTGATCATTTATTTGCAAGCCAAAATTATATTTTTAAGAGCCAAACCCTTGCTTTCCCTCCTATTAAAAAAAAAAAACAAAAAACAACAACAACACACAATTCACTTATACTATTATCCATCCATTTTCTGAACCCCTTATCACGAGGGTCACGACATGCTTGAGCCTATCCCAGCTATCTCAGGGCAACACCCTGACCTGGTCGTTTGTCAATCGCAAGGCACATAAATCAGAATCATGTCCTGACCATTCAGCAGGTGGAGAGATAGGTTATTGCAAATCCTGCAACCTGGTCTTCCAGATGGGGCACTTGCATCTTCATTCTTCTGCAGCGTTCTGCTATGGTGACTCTTCCTCCACCACCCTGCATTTGCTCCTCTGCTGCTGTCATTTGGTGACCTAAGAATGAAACGATGCAAAGAGGAATGAAAGGAGTGTCGATCCAGGCAGGAGCAGATATCGCTGACATTGGCTTCACAGGAGGTTGTCATCGGAACTTCATCGTCCTTTCACTTTCAAGTGATGGCTCATATCTCAAAAAACAACTTTTGGGACCATCACTTGAAAATGTTCAAAAACACTTGAAAAGAGGCATTTGTTAAAACCTAGGCAAATCTTTCTCAACACCAGTTTAAAGAAGCTCCAATCGCAGGGACAACGGGGACATTTAACCCTTTGAACAGAGAATGGGTCAGGACTGCTTTGGTAAATGGGAGCTTGGAGTAAACAAGATCCAGTTATATGTCTCTTTAAGTTATATAGTACACACAGTACACCATTGACACATGAACAAACAACCAGAATAATAACAATGACAAATTATCAGAAATGTTTTATGCAATCACACTACTTATAGTTATTCAGTATATTTTATTTTCCATTGAGTTAGTATACGCTGATGTTTTACTATTTTTCCCTTCTCCTTTTGTATTTCTACCTTTATTTCCCCTGCCAGTGTTTCCTCTCTGCTCCTTTATCATCGCCTCCCTCCAGTTACTCTCTGTTTGTCCTTCCTATGCTTCATGCTTTCACGAGCCTCTCCTCCTCTCCTGCCTCTCAATTACTTCAATCCCCCACAGGCAAACCTATATGGGTAAGCTTTAACAAACAAGGGCTATGCTGCTGTACAACAAATGAGTTTTTAAAGATGTGTGTGCATGCATATGTGTGCGTGTCATGTGTTTGTATCAGTGTGTGTGTACTGTGTGAGTGAGAATGTTTGTCAGTATAGGTGTGACATGTGTGTGTGTGTGTGTGTGTGTGTGTGGTGCGTGTGCAGGCGTGTGTGTGTGTGACAGAGAGAGAGAGAGAGAGAGAGAGAGAGAGAGAGAGGGAGAGGGAGAGAGAGAGAGAGAGAGAGAGGAGAGAGAGAGAGAGAGAGAGAGACTGAAGGTGCTTCATCAGGATAAATGATCTCCAGCCAATCAGGTCAGCTTGATGGGGGCTGTGGAATACAAAGGAGTAAAATCAGCTATTGGAGGTCAAGCCTCAAATCAGGGAAATGGGTGCATGGGTACATTTTATTAATTTATTTGATTAATGTGTCTTCCTACTGAGACTCTTGTGGAGGGTTCCCTGTTCAGATGTGGGCCCTTAGTTTTCTCCTGCAGCTCCTCCTCGATATTATCATTATCACTGTACGCGATATCCAATCCCTTCCTTCCCCCAACAATCTTAATCTTAGTGCTGACACTCCTCTGGGTAGCAGAAAATCTCTGAAGATTGCAGTGTGGTTGTTTGATGGAAGAATTAGTCAGACAATATTTTGTGTATCTCTTCATTTGTGACCTGTCACTGATTGTAACGCTCACCACATTTAAGAAGATAGTTCTGGATTTCTATGAGTATAAAATGTCATCATTCTTTCTATTTCATTCAGCTGATTGTAATATCTGTCAGTAGGAAATGTAATGAAACTAACTTAAGGCTTCTACTGGCATACAAAATACAATATCTGTCAGAACTTTTCAAGGATAGGCGTACTTGAAAACAGATTCCTAAGCAGGACAACAGATATTTTATTTAAGTACTTTAACTACCAATTTGTTTTTGTCAAGCATGCTTTAACAAAAGTGAAAAAGAATTGCAACTAGTATGCAAAAAAATGAATGACCTTCATCCTGATGAATTGTGTGATCGATCTGCATGTGACACACATCTCTAGAAAGGATGTTGCAATTAATCGTGTGCCACATATATACGAGATTAAAATACATTTGAAAAGAGCTCCTCAATCAAAATGACTTCATTTGGAATGACAAAAATATTTGGATGCAAACCTGGCTTTTTTGTGTGTATCCTTCTGTCAATCCATCTATTTTCTGAGCCGCGTATCCACATGAAGATGGCAAGAGTGCTAGAGCCAATTCCAGCTGTCATTGGACAAGAGACCCTGAACTGGTTGAAAGCCAATCGCAGGGCACATGGAGACAGACAACAGTCGCACTCACAATCACACCTCAGGGCAATTTAGGGTCTACAATGAATGCATGTTCTTGGGATGTGGTAGGAAACCGGAGTGCCCAGACAAAATCCACGCACGCAAGGGGAGAACATGCAAACCCTGTTCTTCAGAACTGTGAGGCCAACACTCTACAGCTGTGCCACTGTGCCGCCCTATATATATATTTATATATAGTGGCACAGTTGTCAATGGTGAGCAAATCCAACTCAAGGTTGTGTGGACCAGGGTTAGAAATCCGTGCCCACCTGTGTGTAGTTTGCGTATTCTTCCTGTGCCTGCGTAGGTGTTTTTTGGGTATGCCAACTTCCTCATCCCAAAATCATCCAGGGCAGGTTAATTTAAGACTTTAGATTGGCCTTGGCTGTGAATGGTTGTTTGTTCATAAGTGCCCAGTAATTGGCTGACAACCAGTTCAGGGTGTACCCAGCCTCTAGCCCGAAGATGGTGGTGGACTTTGCAAAAAGGATGGAGATGGCTGTTGTGAACACTTATTTCCAGAAGAGGGAAGAACATTTAGTGACCTACAAAAGCGGAGGTAGAAGCACGCAGGTGGATTATATTTTGTACAGACAATGTAATCTGAAGGAGATTACTGACTGTAAAGTAGTGGTAGGGAAGAGTGTAACTCGACAGCATAGGATGGTGGTGTGTAGGATGACTCTGGTGGTGGGTCGGAAGATTTAGAAGACAAAGGTAGAGCAGAGAACCATGTGGTGGAAGTTGAGAAAGGAAGAATGTTGTGCGGCCTTTTGGAAAGAGGTAAGACAGGCTCTCGATGGACAGCAGAAGCTCCCGGAAGACTGGACGACGACAGCCAAGGTAATCAGAGAGACAGGCAGGAGAGTACTTGGTGTGTCTTCTGCTAGGAAAGGGGAGAAGGAGACTTGGTGGTGGAACCCCAAAATACAGGGAGTCATACAAGGAAAGAGATTAGCGAAGAAGACGAGGGACACTGAGAGGACTGAGGAGAGGCGAAAGGAGTACATCGAGATGCGACGTAGTGCAAAGGTAGAGGTGGCAAAGGCTAAACAAGAGGCATATGAAGACATGTACACCAGGTTGGACACGAAAGAAGGAGAAAAGGATCTCTACAGGTTGGCCAGACAGAGGGATAGAGATGGGAAGGATGTGCAGCAGGTAAGGGTGATTAAGGATGGAGATGGAAATGTGTTGACTGGTGCCAGTAGTGTGCTAAATAGATGGAAAGAATACTTTGAGAAGTTGATAAATGAAGAAAATGAGAGAGAAGGAAGAGTTGAAGAGGCAAGGGTGAAGGACCAGGAAGTGGCAATGATTAGTAAAGGGGAAGTCAGAAAGGCACTAGAAGGGTTAAAAATGAAAAGGCAGTTGGTCCTGATGACAGAGATGGAGAAATGGCTGTGGAGTTTTTGAACAACTTATTCAACAGAATACTAGCGGGCGAAAAGATGCCTGAAGAATGGAGGAAAAGTGTTCTAGTTCCCATTTTTAAGAACAAAGGCGATGTTCAGACCTGTGGAAATTATAGAGGAATAAAGTTGATGAGCCACACAATCAAGTTATGGGAAAGAGTAGTGGAGGCTAGACTCAGGACAGAAGTAAGTATCTGTGAGCAACAGTATGGTTTCATGCCTAGAAAGAGTACCACAGATGCATTATTTGCTTTGAGGATGCTAGTGGAAAAGTACAGAGAAGGTCACAAGGAGCTATATTGTGTCTTTGTGGCTCTAGAGAAAGCCTATGACAGAGTACCAAGAGAGGACCTGTGGTACTGCATGCGTAAGTCTGGTGTGGCAGAGAAGTATGTTAAAATAGTACAGGACATGTATGATGGCAGCAGAACAATGGTGAGGTATGCCTTAGGTGTGACAGAAGAATTTAAGGTGGAGGTGGGACTGTATCAGGGATCAGCTTTGTGCCCCTTCCTGTTTGCAGTGGTAATGGATAGGCTGACAGATGAGGTTAGACTGGAATCCCCTTGGACCATGATGTTCGCAGATGATATTGTGACATGCAGTGAAAGCAGGGAGCATGCAGAGGAACAATTAGAAAGATGGAGACATGCACTGGAAAGGAGAGGAATGAAGATTAGCCGAAGTAAAACAGAATATATGTGCGTGAATGAGAAAAGTGGAGGGGGAAGAGTGAGGCTACAGGGAGAAGAGATAGCGAGGGTGGACGACTTCAAATATTTAGGGTCAACAATCCAGAGCAATGGTGAGTGTGGTAAGGAAGTGAAGAAACGGGTCCAAGCAGGTTGGAACAGCTGGCGGAAGGTGTCTGGTGTGTTATGTGACAGAAGAGTCTCTGCAAGGGCAAAGGGCAAAGTTTACAAAACAGTGGTGAGGCCGGCAATGATGTACAGATTAGAGACGGTGGCACTGAAGAAACAACAGGAAGCCGAACTGGAGGTGGCAGAAATGAAGATGTTGAGGTTCTCACTCGGAGTGACCAGGTTGGATAGGATTAGAAATGAGCTCATTCGAGGGACAGCCAAAGTTGGATGTTTTGGAGACAAGATTCAAGAGAGCAGACTTTGATGGTTTGGACATGTCCAGAGGCGAGAAAGTGAGTATATTGGTGGAAGGGTGGCGAGGATGGAGTTGCCAGGCAAAAGAGCAGGAGGAAGACCAAAGAGAACGTTTATGGATGTGGTGAGGGAAGACATGAGGGCAGTTGTGGTTAGAGAGGAGGATGCAGAAGATAGACTAAAATGGAAAAAGATGACATGCTGTGGCGACCCCCAACGGGACAAGCCGAAAGGAAAAGAAGAATCCAGAGTTTGCCCTTGTACTCAAGCACAACCCACGTGTGTCCTGTTTTGAAAATGTGCTGCAGTTCTCCTCCAAGTCAAGGGTGACGCTACTGGTGGTATTGGCTAGGAAACTACAGGGTGGCGTTTCCTATGCATTTTATGGCTATTTATGGTCGCCATTTATCCTTTCTGGAACAAGGAACTAATTAAGAGCAATGGCAACCATTAAAAGGTGTTTGCTAAAAAGATGGACCTCGGTGACCAGATGATGTGTTTACTTATCTTGGATTAAGAAGGTGGCGATGTAGGTGAAATGTGGTAGCAAGGGAAAAGCTGAGTAGGACATCACTGCATGTGACTGAAATGGACCAATCACAAAAAAATTTCTCCACGCCATTCTGTACGCATTGTGATACAATGCAGGACATATCACGCATAGGGAGTATGAAGCGGCTTTTACTCATTGATTTCCTTGTGACAACATCCATTCACCCATTTACTGTACTGTTTACCCTTATTACGGTCACGTGGTGGAGCGTTTCCCAGCTATCTTCAGGTGACAGGCTGGGTACACCCTGAACTGGTCGCCAGGGTCGCCATTACTATTTTGCACAGGGTCAGGTAACTTTTAATCTTTATATTTTTTCCTTAATAAGTGAAATCACCATTTAATTTTTTTTATTTTAAAATCACTCAAGTGCTATTCAGATAGATAGATAGATAGATAGATAGATAGATAGATAGATAGATAGATAGATAGATAGATAGATAGATAGATAGATAGATAGATAGATAGATAGATAGATAGATAGATAGATAGATAGATAGATAGATAGATAGATAGATAGATAGATAGATAGATAGATAGATAGATAGATAGATAGATAGATATGTGTGTGTGTTACAGGCCTCAAGTTTTGAGGCCGGTGTCACAAAGTTGAATGTTTTTTTTTTGTTGCTTTGAACTGACCTCTCCTACTTCCCCTCTTGGAACCCTGGAAAGCGGAAGTAATGAGAATGAGAGAGCCAATTAATACTTCTTCCCAGGAAAGCATATTCTTTATTACAAGTACTTTTGTACAATTTCAAACAAAACATCACATTGATGTCATTATCTTCTTACAATCAACTTCCCATCCCTAACAATTGTGCTTTACAGTCAATCACACCCTTATGCATACATATCCACTCTTGCTGATAGACATTCAAGGACTTCAGAGACTGACTCATGTCCCTGACCAAAGCAATGTTGTTGCAAAGTGAAAGTTCTCTCTTTCACCTCACCACCACCACCATCACCACCACCACACCTCAATTTTACATTGGTTTCCTCTGCTTTAAACTGGGGGTTTACTTGTATTATAACTATTTACAGTCATTAACTATTGCTGAGCACTCCACATTATACTATACTATAAACTTAAATAACACAGAACATAGAACAAAAAGTTATATTAATGTGTCAAGTCACCACACCCACACTTGCTCAATCCACCTGAGCTCCATTGCTGTGAAACGTCCGCTCCTCGGGTGTACTTCGGCCATTTATCAATACAATACTCAAAAGTATCATTCAAGGATAACAGTTTTGTTTCACACAACCACCTCAGTTGGAAAGCAGAAGAGTTGAGAAGGAGAGAGCCTGTTCTTACTTATTCCCTGGAAAGCATATTCTGGAGTAAGAAGGAAGGTTCCTGTCCCCTTTATGCATCGCCGCAGACCAATCCTGGTCAACTTTTGGCTCTGTTACATCGCAGTAGCCGTTAGCTCAATCTGATTGAGAAACCAAACCAGCAAGTTGTAACCCTGAAGCTTCACATTTGTGTATAACTGGCGAGATACTGTGGTGTGACCTAAAATAAGCAGTTCATGCTAGAAAATCCTCCAATATATAAATAACAATAACAATAGTATTTCTGCAAAGAACACTGGGACAAAATTCCTCCAGAGTGATGTGAAAGACTCATCACCAATTATCGCAAACGTTTTATTTCAGTTTTTCAGTTTTTGCTGCCAACGGTGGCACAACCTGTTCTTCGGTTTAAGGGGAAAATACTTTATCACAGAGGGTCAGAAAGGTGTGGGGGGTTTTTGTGCCTTCATAAATTGAATTTTTATTTGAAAAACACATTTTACCTTGTGAATTCTGGATTTTTCTTTTTAGATTATCTCTCTCACAGTGGACATATGCACCTACGATGAAAATTTCAGCCCCCTCCATGATTTCTAAGTGAGAGAACTTGCAATATAGCAGGGTGTTCAAATACCTATTTTCTTCACTGTATATACATACATACAGTGAAGAAAATAAGTATTTGATAGTGTTCAAATACTTTTTTTTTACTCACTGTACATCCATACATCCAGTGAAGAAAATAAGTATTTGAACATTTTGAAATTTCTGAACACTCCATGATTTCTAAGTGGGAGAACTCGCAATACAGCTGGGTGTTCATATACTTATTTTCTTCACTGCATGTATGAGTATAAATGGAGCACTAATGCTGTGTCTTCAAAAAAATAGTTTGCCCGTATTCTCCACCTCCATATGTCTCTGCCATTACTGCACTAACCTTTTGGAGCACATTTTTCAGGGTTTGTCTTGCACACTCCTTCAGTTTCACTTAATTTGTCCAACCAACTGGGGTGATAAATCTCTCAGCTATGATAACCCTCCATCTGTGTCTCTTTCATTGTTACCCTCTCACAGTTCACAGTTCATTGCCTTACAAAATCATTATCATTCAGCAAAAATATCTCCAGCAGAGTAGCTCAATTTTGGCCAGACAGGGGTGTAGCGCTATTTAGACTTCGTAATCCCTATGCTCCCTGCCTGGCCCTTGTAAAACCTTGTTCCCCCAGGGTCACTTTCTGGTTGTTATTAATGCACCTAAAGTCCATCACAAGTTTCCATCACCGACTTTCTTTGGTCTTGATCCTACTCCACAAGGGGCATAGGCGATATATTTTGAAGAAAACTGCAAAAAGTTAATTTAGAGGATGCCTCAGGGAAGTAAGGGCCCATTGTGGAATTGCTATATGAGTTTCCATTACTAAGATGAAAGCATTTTAAATTGTATGACGCAGTTATATTGAGAACATTACATGTATAAACTGTTTCTTCTAAGCTACAACAAAATTGTCCATCAGTGAATCATATTTGGTCACAGAGATCTGGTATTCCATTAGGTTTATGTCACTGTCGCTGTTTCGACCAAGCTGTATAGAATTTTTGAAGGGTCCTAAAATATCTGACTTGGACCATCACAATTTTTAGAGTCAGTCTTCAGTATGCTTGTAAAAATTTTATCCAGTCACACTGCTGTCTGTTGATTGGTTGACATAGAATTTTCCTCATTCATTTTACACTGAATGATAAATGATAATGTAAACCAAATAGAATAAAAAATGTATTATATGGTCTCATTACATGATGATGATTTAGCACATCTTCCTCCCAGTTCTTAGGTTGCGGATTCAAATCCAGCCTTCCTGGAGTGGAGTTTGCATGTTCTTCCCATGCCTGCGTGGGTTTTCTCCTATACATTCTAAATACAACAATCTAAATAAATGCATGGGAGGTTAATTGAAGACTAAATTGATCATAGTAGTGAATCTGAATACAACTATTCTGTGTGTGTGTGTGTGTGTGTGTGTGTGTGTGTGTGTGTGTGTGTTGTGTGTGTGTGTGTGTGTGTGGTGTGTGTGTGTGTGTGTGTGTGTGTGTGTGTGTACATATGGACTCTGTGATTGCCTGGCAACCGGTTTATGGTGTACCCTGCGTCTCGTCAGATGGGATAATTGCAAGCGCACCCGAGACCCTCCTGAGGATAAACAGCTCAGAGAACGGATGGAGGAATAGATGGATGGATTACATAATAGCTATATTAGAATCCCATTCTACTTAAGTAGCTGACTCTGTTACATTTTACAAACAAAGCAGCATAGTAAATGTGAAGGATATTCTGATGTCGAACATCTGTTATCTCCTAATGTTAATTAGGTACCCCCATTCCTTAATTGTTGCTCAGTTGTGACCCACTTTTACACAAGTTAGGAACAATAATGTATTTGTATTAATAGCCTTTGGAAAGCTTAGAATATTAAATGTTTGAATATAACTACTTGTGCTTACATATATAAAGTTGCTCTCAGAGCTTCTGTTTAAAAAACTCAAGATGAACATAACTGCCAGTAGAAAAATATGTACTGTATCTTGGCACTGAGTGCTTCTTTTTGAAAAATCCAACATCAATATTCTGTCATCTTTTTAGTAAATTAAATCAAATGTAACAGTTTTAGGAGCCTGAAATATTAATCCATCCATTTTCTTAGCCGCTGATCCTCACATGGGTCGTAGGAGTGCAGGAGCCTATCCGAGCTGTCATCGATCAGGAGGCAGGGTTCACCCTGTACTGGTTGCCAGTCAATCGCAGGGCACATGGAGACAATCACACTGAGGGGCAATTTAGAGTGCCAATTAATGATGCATGTTTTTGGTATGTGGGAGGAAACCGGAGTGCCTGGAGAAAACCGACCCAAGCACAGGGAGAACATGCAAACTCCACACAGACCAGGCGGGGATTTGAATCCCGATCCTCAGAACTGTGAGGCCAACGCTCTATCCAGCTGCTCAACCATACTGTCGCTGAAATATCCATCCATCCTTTTTCTGTATACTCATAAATGTGTTCTCTTCTAATTTATGTTCAAATTAAAAAAAAAGTGTCTGTGGTAACCTGGGGTATCCCTCCAGACCCTTCCCACAATGTTTTTTTTTTTCATGCCTTTGGTGATTACATGTCTTTGTTTAGTTTTTTTTAATCAACCCTGACCCGGTTGCCAGCCAATCGCAGGCCACATAGAGAGTGACAACAGTTGCACACACAATCACACTTAGGGGCAATGTAGAGTCACCAATTGATGCATGTTTTTGGGATGTGGGAGGAAACTGGAGTGCTGGAGAAAACCCACACATCCATGGGGAGAATGTGCAAACTCCCCACAAGTGGGGCTAGGATTCGAACCTCGGTCCTCAGAGCTGTGAGTCCAATGCACTAACCAGTTGCTCCACTGTGAACAAGCAAACAAAAAAAACTCTTAAAGACATGAAGTCTGCCGTTTTGTACAAAGATTATCTAAAATCACAAATCTAATTTACTCATAGAATGCTTAAAATAAAATCCTTTTAATGAAAAATATATAGTGTTTTTAACTAGTATTCCTGGCACATGAGGCATATTTGCTGGTTGTTTTGGAGCACTAAATTGTAAATTATATTTGTAAGGTGGATTATTTTGTTTGGCTACATAGTTCCTGAGGAAGGGCTCAGATTCTTTTGTGTTGATATTATATGCTAATAATTCTTGGATCATTATGGGATTTTGAACAATGAGTATTGAACACGTTTTTGCCCAACACCGGTGTATGTATTTTTTGTGCTTATGTGTGTAACAGAGATGGTGGGAGAGGGGGTTTGGGGGTTATCGTGAGTAGGTAGCACAAAGCCCAAGTCTGTGAGAAAGATAGAATGCGCCTGTTTGTTGAGTCAATAGGTTCTTTGTTCATTTTGCATGGAAGAAACACACACACAACACACACAACGAGACTCCATCAGACTTTACCTGAACCGACAGATCTTCTATGTCTCCAGTTTCAGCACACATCTTTTACCAGCATATCACTGTCTGTTAACATCTTCTTTCCAGTGCACATATTTCATTCTTTATGTCTGTATACATTTGTGTATACCTCTCTGTTTCCTTCCCTCTTATCTAGATTCTGATCATCCCGGGATGGGAGGGTATGTTTCATTTGAAATCTGGACAGAGGATGTTTTGTTTTAAACAAGGGAGTTGAAGACAGGCCAAAGGAGAGGAGAAAGACGAGGGGAGGGTTTATGATGGCCTGGGTATAAGAATACATTCAGGTTTTGCAAAGTTACCTGAATCAGGTTCAGAAGACTTTATTGATAAACTCTGGACTGCATCAATAAGGAAAAAGAAGGAGACACGGTCAAAGAGGAGATTTTAAGTTTTCTTTTAAAGTATCCAGCCTCATAATGAGACTGAGAACAGATTCATGCTGAAAAAACTAACATCGCCTGTAAGTAAAACACAATGTGCAGGTATCGCTTTATGTTTTTGAACTTGTCATTATTCATCAGGAAAATGCTCCTGTATTTAAAGTGTACTCCATTTATTTGACAAAGTGCAAATATTATTGATAGTGGCAGAGTAAATATTCCCACTGTTGGCTGAGTTAACAGACCAGTGAGACTCCTTCATTTTAATTAATAAGTTGAGCGCTAGAGATTTTGTAATGGCTGTTTCACATCAGCATGATTCCTACTCACGTACAATACTTCGATTTGGTGTGTGTATGTATGAGCACTTGCATCCCTGTGGCAGCATAGGGATAGAATAAAGTTTGAGACATTAAAGCTGTTGACACTGGATTCGCCATTATTGGATTGTGTCACTGAGACTCAAAAGACATCTTATTCTGTTCTGCATCACAAATATGAATAATCGATGGACTGTGAATGCAAAAGATTCAGACTATGTTGATATTGCCTCTCAGGTGATGAATATCAACTTGCAGTTATGCTTAAGTTTGGAGCTGTGGGCACTTTGTAATTACGTTATGCCATGTGTATTTCGACACATTAAAAAAAAACAAGTGATCATTGAAGCTGCATTGTTCAAGGCTCACTTCTTTTTATATGCTTACAAGGGGCACATTTGGATATGCATCATTGCCATGGTCCAAATATACTAGAGAGTACAAGATAACAATACCAATTGGAGTGCAATAAGATTGCTGTTACTTTAGAATATAATGACTCAACCACATGTACAAGTCTCAGAAGAACAAGTCATCTTCCAAATACGTGAGACTTGTACTACTTATAATACATGTGTAAGAGTAAGAACGTACTCAGTGGAAAGAAATCCTCAAATACTGAGTAACTGCTGACCAGCTTAAATCAGGGCATGAAAGCTAGTAAAATTAAAATATGAGCATAAGCTTGTTTTTTAAAAAAAGAATAAAATCTGTCTAAAATAAATCAAAGAAAATTAATTGCCAAACAAATGTTTTCATATTATTTTCTAATAGTATTTTGTTTGCACTTCTTAAAACCCTTTAATCGATGATGGATTAGGGATGATACATTAGAAATAATATATATATATATATATATATATATATATATATATATATATATATATATATATAAACACTAACCTGCTAGATAGTGAAAATTACAAGATTTCTGTGAAAAGGAGCAAAATGTATTATATTCACAGGACAATTTTTAACCCTGTCAGAGTCAAAATAAGCAAAACAGTCCAGACAGACAGTTTGAGGTTTACAGTAGGTATTAACAGCCAAAAGGCTCACCAGTCAGAGATTATTAAACCAGGAAGAAGGCAAAAGTGGACAGAAAAGTCTACACACCCCTGTTCAAATGCCCGGTTTTCACACATCCATCCATTTTCTTTGCCAGCTGTCAACGGGCAGGAGGCAGGGGACACCCCGAACTGGTTGCCAGCCAACCCCAGGGGATATGGAGACAGAAAACAGTCACACTCACAACCACACCTAGGGGCAATTTAGAGTGTCCAATTAATGTTGCATGATTTTGGAATGTGGGAGGAAACCGGAGTGCCCGGAGAAAACCCAAGCAGACATGGGGAGAACATGCAAACCCCACAAACTGTGAGGCCAACGGTTATCAGCTGCTCCACCATGCCATCCCCGGTTTTCATATAATGAAAAATAATTTAAACCTCTATAAATCATTCTAAAGCATTTTTGTTCAGTTAATATGACCTAATATACAATTTGTCCTCTGCAGTTGTTCTTTTTTTTAATCTTTTTGAAAGGGAAGGTGAAAATAACTATAATAATCTGTTTGCACAAAAATGCCCACCCCTTTTAACTGGCATGTTGCTGTGTTCAAGAACAAACAAACCCATTCAAACTTGATATTGGTCTTGAGTGTTACAGTCTGGCTTTGCACACTACATTTTGCAAGTAGCTCACCCAACACTGATTTGGAGAAGCAAGTTGGCTGCTTTGTCTGAGTCTTTCTCTTTAGTTCCCTCTCTTTGCGTTGACTTACCAATTTTGTGCTAATTAATAATACAGAAGGTCTGCAGGGTGTTGCTGTTGTTTGCCTCCTGTATCTCTCTGCATGCCTGTGATATAGGCCACCATTAAAAGCACACAACAACACAACAGAAGTGTGGCTTTGGATTGAGTATTCAGGGAGTTGTACATGTTTGGATAAGACTCAGGAGACAAGAGGGACTGCAGAGTTGTATGTCTCAGTACTGTTGTAAATACACTGCAAGGCCTTGTAAGCTATCAGACAAGCTGGGGCTGTTAAAAGCACAGCGCGCCACACTCATAGTGTGCAAACATAGTGATTAAAAAAAAAAAAAAAAAAAAAAGTATACTCGTGCTACCACTGCAAAATCGTCTCGCTGCTGTGCTTTATGGCTTTCTATTCCTATGTGATTTACTCTGGGATGTCACATAGGGTCTAAAGCCATTGGGTACAGAGTGGGAAGTCTTCACACAAATGACAAGATATGGTGTGCACGTTTGAAAAACAGAGAAAGAATAGGTTTAATCACATACTGTATGCAGTGCGTGCACTGTACTGCAATTGTACTGCATAGGGTTGTAAAACGAGCATGTTCTGGGGCATTTTTGGCATTGCTCGTGGACTGTCCAAAGTGACCTCAGCCCGCATAGCAACAGACTGAAGCTTCTTTCTGTCCCTAAAGTCACATTCATGAACATGATGCACACACCATGTATTTGTTCCCTGCCTATGTATTTGTCACCCTCTCTCTTCCACATGCACTGGGTACATTCCCCAGCCACTCTGGCTGATCCTGCTGACTCAGATTGATATTTAATGAAGCTCTCAGTTTCACCTCGTGTCTTATAATCTCTTTCCCCATTCGGGATTTGCTGGTTGCACACATAAAAACTGTTAATGCTGGGAGTTTAGTGAGCCTTAACACTCCTTGTGGCTGCTTGTGTGCATGTGTGAGAACACTAGAGAAACAAAGAGACATGCAATAAATGGAGAGCATCTATAAATGTTAACTAATGCATTCAGTAAAGAAAAAAAAATATTTTCCACCTTGTCAAATTGCAGCATTAAATCAACCACTATTCCACAAGTCTTCATTGTACTGTCTATATGTTAAAGTTCAATTGACACATTAAGCATAATTTTTAGTATGTTTTTAATTTTAAAAAAGTCAGCCGGAATGGACCAATCCCTTTGTTCACCACACGTCAAGATGTTGTCGTATATGGATTTTTGCTTCTCCCGCCATGAAAATCCTCTCGAGGCATTTGTGTTGAAGAAGAACCAGGAAGTGACGTTTTTTGCAGTAGCGGGGTCGATTGTTTATATTGGTTTATACCTATTGTACCAGCAAAAAAATTAGTTTTTTTCATTGTGTTAGCCAAAATGCCAGCTCGTTGTATTGATAGATTTTGGTCGCCGACACACTTTTCCACAACACCCGGTTCGTTGTGAAACCTGTATTTCACAGGTGCAAAGGACGAGAGCTTTGTGGGTTCTAAATGACAGGTAGGTGTGTTTAGAGCTATTACAAAAAGTAATAGTTCTGGGGGACTAATTTGTCTCAAAGTTTATAGCATATGTTATGTTGTGAATTTAGAATAAATCCCCTTGGTCAAACCAGCAACATATAACAGAGCACTTGTATTGCGTTCAAGACAATTTAATCACACACAATAAAACACAAACAATAACAAAATAGAATTACTAAGACAGTTTAGTCGTGTGTAACACAAGCTAACTAGCTAACTAGATGTATAGTCACCAAACTCGAACAACTTCTCCGAAAGCAGCAATAATAAAAGCTCCGTCCGCATCTGATGACGTAATCCTTCTTTCCAAACTAACAAAAGTTCCGTGCCATATCGCCAGTCGCCGCAGTTAGCTGCAGTTTCACCCGATGTGGAGGTGAGTCGGACCAGGAAGCTGGCTCGCCCGTGCTATCACACTGGGTGGAGAAAGGGGCGACCCCCCCCACCCCCACCCACCCACCGGCCACCGGTGTCTGGGCACCCCTGAAGCAGTTACTTCACCTGCCGTAGATCCTCCTTAGTACGCTACTTACCCAAGACTTGTAAAAGAGTTTGGAAAGCGAACAATTATAGGCCTGTCATTTTGAATATTACTTATTAATTAGAAGTGATCCGCATATCATCGAAATATGCCTCGAAACGATAGGTTAATATTGCCCTTCACTTCATTCGATTGTGAGATGCTCACTTCTTCAAAATGAGCTTCAGTCTCAGAAGGGGTGTCGCAAAAATCCAAACTCTCTTGTTCATCTCCCATAGCAGGTGGGATAACATCTTCTCAAAGACAACTGTCCCAGTGTGAAATCTGCAAATGACGTTGCAGGCAATATGGCCGCCACAGGGATGTCAAGTGAGACTTCCACATCTTTGCGCATTAATTACATGCTCTTCGCTCATTTATTTTCATATACACATTGAAGTGACTAATATTATATGTAGTTTACATAACAATATCTATTTTAAAATGTACATATGGCTGTCAGTTGACCTTTAAAGTATGCAAACTGTCCAATGTATTCAACGCAAATAACTTGCTCTGCATTGGGTTTTGTGTGGGGGGGGGGGGCTGCGGGGGGTGCATGTGCATATGTGTGTATGTGCGCGTGTGTGATTATCTTCGTGTTCATATTAGGATGTAAAGTTTAAAGCATATTTCACCATACATAAGCACATGGGTAATTTATATCATTTAGGTGGTAACTTCTCTAAACTCAAAGATAAATTACACATCGTTTGGGAAGGTCTGTTCTCTTAAAAGTAACTCCATCGCAGAGAGAAAAACTGCAGTATTTTAGCTAAAGTTGCTATCCATATGAATGAATGAATAAATGAATACAAAATGGATTTTAAAAAGACAAAAAAAATTCCAATGGGCTTTTGGCAGCTAGCCAGCTTGCATGTGTCAAAGTTATCTTTATGGCAAATGTTATATTTTCTAGGAGTTGGCATCCAGTTCATGGTATACCCCACCTCCTGCCCATTGATAGATGGGATAGGCTACAGAACTCCTGTGACCCTCATGAGGATATGTGGCTCAGAAAATGAATGAATGCATGAATGAATGAATGCTAACTGGAGTTTACGATTCCCCTGAAATAATTCTAAAAACCTCAATTTGCGAGAGGCTGCAGGTGTCGTTGGAATAGCCCAAGGACATCCCCCCTGTGCTATTGTTTTCTTCAATTTCCCTGAGGTGGACATGCAAAAAAAATTATCTCTTCTTTTATTTCATGTACCAATTTATTCCCAGCAGAAATTGGGAAGCTTTGACTACACACCATATATCTCAGCATATCGCCCTATGTAAAGAAATGTTTTTGATGTCATATTTTCTTCTTGTTCCCATCACCCATCCGTCTTCCGAACAGGTCTGCACGACAGCAGCAAATTAGTGTGGAGATGCCCTTCACCTGTGTCTGCTTTTGTGGCCTAAACAGCCTCTGCAACAGACAAAAGGTCAAGAAAAAGCAACAGTTAAAGGAAGAGGAAAGTGAGAAGGAAGTACAATGGAAGGATCAGGAGACCTGTGTGACAGGAATTACCTCGCCAGACTGCAATATAATGGCTGTATATGATTAATGCAGGAAAGTAAAGAGTCGGCAAGCTAATGTTTTTATAGACCATAGTTTGTGTTCTAGCTTATTCCAAATTTAAATGGTGACCAGGTGGCAGCTTTCATATTTGCTTTCTATCCTGCCTGGACCAGCAACTCCAAAGCTATTGTGAACCCCTTTGGTGATTATGCCATTATTTCCTGATGTCACACCTCTCAGTGATACCCTCATTGCTCTTTACTTGTCCTTAATCACCAGTTCATGCTGAATTGGAACCAAAGCCATACAGAACACAGCACCTCTACATCTACTGGATGTCAATTCAACTTACTGAAAATTGCAACTTAGTAAGAAACTCAACAGCCATTTTCAAAGTCACTCGTGGTACGCAGGGCCCCATCTTGCTTTTCACACTGAGCTGGGCATGATTGCAAGTTGAGCCGCTGTCCAATCAGCAGCATCACTCAAGTGTAAAGATAGGTGTCAGGGGTCAGAATGATCAACAGGCTTTGTGAGAATTCCCTCCACAGACACCAGCGCATTCTGCCCTCATTAATAGACAAACAAGTAATTACAAACACACACAAAAACACAGCAGACCCATAGATTAATGTCCTGGAGTGGAAGTGTCTGCCCATAAATACCACCAGTGCATATTCAGGTTTCACCTGTTTGAATGTGTTTTTCGAGTGTTTATGTGTGCATCTTGGCTATAACAATAGACTTTCAGGCCTGAAATAAATGGATAAGAAATCCATTCAGCCACTGTAGCTCTGCCTTTTCAAAATTCACACGACGACCCAAAGACAAAATTCACACACGCACACGCACGTTCGTAAGTCTCATTAGTGTTTGTGATTATGCATCACACGTCCACTCAGCCAGTGGAGATGTAATTAACCTTTTCCAGCTGGAAACAGATGCCTGGATGTCACGCACACACGCTTGCTGTCAGGGAAACAAAGCCAATGTCATGGTGTCACGGAAACAAAGTCCCAAAAAGGGGTGCTGGCACTCTGTGATAATCCCCTCTTGCATATTACATTTTGGATTTAGAGAACAGATCAGTGCTGCCATCTCCACCATATTTTATCCTTTCTGGCTATCTTAAAGAGTACTAAAATATGCACATCAAAAACGCAAATCTTAGTGCAGTTGCGGTATCTTATCTCTAGTGCAAACAGTTTTGAGGTTTTTTTTCTACATTTTCAGCCAGACAAAAAGACTACTTTTAAGATGCAAGATCTTATTTTAAGAATCACCCATCCAATTAGTTACATTTCAGGTCGCAGGGGCAGCTTCTTTAGCCAGGAGGCCCAAACCTCCCTCTCCGCAATTGGAACTAGTATAACTTGACTTCATCAGAGTCTTTAAATAAGTGATTATAATTTTTAAAAAAATCATAAAATGGCAAAAAAGTCTTAAAATAAGTACAGTAAGATGTTTCCACTATAAATAATGTAAATGCACATGGTAATGTTTGCATTTTTGCAGCATGGACACCCGGTATTATTGAAATCTATGATTCTGGTTTCTCATTGAAGCAGGTCATTTCATTCTCAGGGCGTTGACTTGATCCCAACTTGGCTATTCTGGTTGTCTCAGGCCTTTCGCCCCCCAGGTCTGTGATCTTTATTCTTCTGCAGAAGTGAGTCACAACTTGACGACACCAGGAAATGCAGTGTCCCAGTATGATGATACCAGAGAACCACTGTCTTAAGGCTTCTTTTCACTCGTGCTGATGTCACTGCAACTTTCCCGTGCACAGTTTGCCGTTCATTGTGAAGCGCAACCTACATGCCCTGTTTTGAAAATGTGCTGCAGTTCTCCTCCAAATCCGGGGTGTTGTTACTCTTGTTTTTGGCTACACTGTCAGAATGACGATGCTAAATTTGTATCTTTGAGGGTCCAATGGGTTGTCACTGGAGCAATGCCGCCAAGGGTACACCTATTGTCCCCATTAACCAGGGTACATATTGCTGCCCTTATAATTTGTCCCCTTAGGGTTCATATTTGTCTACACAGGGTACAAATTAAAAGGGTACATATTGGGACCATTACAATTTGTACCCTCAGGGTACATATTTACCTAAAAAGTGTATGAATTGTGAGGGTCCCAATATTTACCCAGGTTAAGGGTACTCTAGGTGAACCCTGGAGGGTACTGCCCCAGTGACGAGCCATTGGGGCCTCAAAGGTACAAATTATATTGACTAACCTGTGGTCATTAGGTCAAATATGAAATGGAAGGAAATACGGTACATTTCAAAAATACAATTTATTAAAGATTTGAAAAGATTTCATTTTACTTTTTTAAACATGAGACATTACCTTTGACAAAAACTATATCACCGATAAACACTTGAAACATAAGACAATAACTGTGACGTTAAATGTTTCCATTCAAAAAGAGAGAAATAAAGGCATAGGAATAAAAAGGAATAAAGTTAATTGTTTTTGTCCCAAGGTCCCATTTGACAATAGATACTGTAAATCCCTGAAAAATGACCTGTTACAAATGCACACCTGGTGCTTTAGTGTTATGTTAACCTCTCATAAAGACTGGAATCCTTCTTATAAAAGGCATCTTATAGTCACTGTCCACTAAATGTACAGTTGGATAAGGATTATCAGCATCAACTCTGAATAATTGGTGGGAAAATATTTTGTCACACCCAGAAACAAAGATGCAACTGAATAGCAGTTATTAACAGATTAATTGCCATGTTGTTTATTTCGAAACATCTTAAAGAGAGGGGATTGAGAGTGAGTATGGAAAGGGATGGAGTGACCATGAAAGTTCTCACAGAAGTCAACAAATGCAGCTTTGTGTACAATACCCCAGACCAGAACCCTTCCAAACCTCTCCCAATGTGATGAACTGCTCAGTCTTCGCTTTAAAGTGTTTGTAATGTCTAATTTCAAACGGAAATTATCTTATCGAGACAAGAGTATATGTTCAAATGTACCATAAAATGCATAACCTTTTTGATGTTTTTACCAAAAAATATGTTTAGGAATTAAAGTCAGCGACCAAGTTTCCCGTGTCTGGAAAAACAACTCATTTCAGGGGCGGAGCATCGTACGTCAAAAAAGGTGGACTTGCTATTGTGTGACTGGTACTGTCTGGTTATGGCATCAGTTTACTACGTGAAATGATATTTATGGTGAAGCAAGATATCACCGCTATTGCTCTCAAATTAATTAGACAACATTTTAAACGGATTTCGTTCATTAAAATCCTAATTTGTGAAAATATACCAACTTAGACTGCGTTATCATCTTCTGTTTGTTTTGGTGCGATAATAAACGAGCCTTGTACACACAAATTAGTGACTCACATCATACTGCAGATAGTTTCTCATACAAGCACAGGCAGATCCATCGCGCTGTATAATGAACGGCCGGGTGGTCGTGTACCTATTTACTAAATACACGCCGTTTGCATAATTTTGAAACAAGACCGGAAAATTTGTATTTGTACATTTAGGATATCGAAACCTTTACTATTTATCATTTTATGACGAACTAAACCAAACAAAAACTTTACAAATGCATACCAGTCTTTGATCCAACAGGAGGCATATCCTGCTCCATGCATCTGAGAGCTTGTTCTGCACTTTTTTCTTCATTTGAACATGTGTGCTGTCTAACTGGCTCCGATTGATAACTTTTAACGCCTTTATAAAGCTCTTATTCTTCACCGTCTTTGTGGGACCCTTCAGAATAGTGTTCATCGCTCGAAATATCGGAAAATTCCTCATCGTTCTTACAATCTATTCCAATGCTCGCCGTTGTCCACATCGGCTATGATGTCACGTTCCTACTCGGCTGTTTCCACTTCATTTTCATCTTTTTTCAGTGAATCTAGCAATCTGCGATCATTGTTTGGCGATAATCGAAAAATAAAAATGTTTCCTTCATAACGGAATCCATATTGTAGTTCTGCATAAAAACTGTATGATATTAGCAAAGAGGTGCACTGAAGATATTCCATACACTTTAAAGTGTCATGATCCTGCTGCTCCAGCCCGGGCTGTGCGGGTGCCCGCGAGGTTGCGCTGATTGGGAGGCGCACACCTGCGCCTCATGCGGGCTGATTAGCCTGTGTATTTATATGTCCCCGATGACTACTGGTCCGGGCCAGTTCGTTGAGCTTCATGTCCCGTTCGAGTGCTCTGGTATCCCTGATCGACAACCCGTGTGTACAGACCTTTGCCTGTTCTCCGACCAACCTTGTAAGCCTGACTCCTTTGATACTTCTGCCTGCTTTGATCGTTCTCCTGTGTACCGACTCCTGCCTGCCTGCTCACCTGCTGTCTTCGCCCGACGTCCCAACTACCGCTGCTGCATCTGACTGCCTGCCCGATCCCCTACCTCTGCATATAATAAACGTGTCTCCTTGAAATACCTTGCATATTCCGAGTCCTGCATTTGGGTCCTACTCTCGTTCCGATGGGACGTGACATAAAGATGTGTGGCAGCAAGACTAGAGTAGTATAGAAGTCAGCATTGATGGTAAAATGAAGAAACAAAAATCATCAATAATTTTTAAATCCCCATAAAGCTTTGGTTCAGTGGTTGATAGCTTTCACAACCAATTCAAATTTGGATAAACTGGATACATTGTGGCAGCACGATAGAAGACTAGTTAACATATCCACCTCACAGTTCTGAGGACCTGGGTTCAAATCAGGACTCACCTGTGTGGACTTTGCATGTTTTTCTCATGCCTCCGTGGGTTTTCTCCAGGTATGCTGTTTTCCTCCCAGATCACAAAAACATGCATGCTAGGTTAATTGAAGACTAAATTCTCCAAAGGTGTGAACGTGACATGGATAAATTGTCCTCGTGTTCTCACAATCGTTTGGGGTAAGTGATCACAATATCTTTTCACAGATCAAATGGCAACCTATTGTTGTTTTGTTCCATGTTGGTCAACTTGGTTTTTCCTTTAAGCAGATTGACAACCTTTGGCACAACACTGGTTAAACCCTCTTTCATGTGCCGTCAGAAGTTTCCTGATTATATATGGATCCAGTCAACTTAATTTCATATTTGGAAAACGATGGTGAAGTTACTTATCTGCATCACAACATTCATGCTGAAAGAGAGTAAAAGCTCAACAACAGATTTGTTCTTCTCTCAATAATTTTCAGTGGAAAAATATACTGTCTCGTACACCAACATCTAACTCAAAATTATTGCAACTACTACAGAGAGACAGACACATAAGACATCCAGAACAGTCCAGTTGTGATCGAGTAGGGTGCTGAGAACGTTTCGACAGACATTTACAGATTCTCTGCTTACTAATAATCTCACTCCAAATCTCAAAATTCAACAAAGATGTGGCAATTCGCAGTGTAGAACACTTATTATGATTCAGAATGTTCAATCGTTGCTCTAATGAGAGAACGACTTAGGTTATTGGTGGGAAAACGATAGGAGAGAAAAACAGAAATGATGAGAGTGAGGAATAAATACGGAAGAGGGGGTCAAACTCGAGACGGAGCAGTCATGCTAATTGGCTCCAGTGGATAACTTTCAAAGGCGGGGATTGTGTGTGATGGATGTGATGATAGGGTTAGGGAGTGTGATAGCAATGGAAAGACCAGCCTGATCTGTCAGCATTACATTCATTTAATGCTCTCTCCATTTCACCTCATTAATGAAAGAAATGTTCGCTTCAGTAATGGCGAAATTGGTAATGATGCATTGCTCACGCACACGCGCACACACAAACACGTGTGGGCACGACACGGGGTATATTTTCTCCTACACTTTTATGGATCAGTGCAATGCTCAGGGATTATAATTCAAGGACAAAAAGATAAAAATAGAAGGGTGGTACACGACTTCTGCAACAGTGGAATGGGAGGAGGGAAGGTTGGAGGTGTGTATGTGTGTGAGGAATGTTACAGTGAAAATGAGTCCTGTCGGATTAGATGTGGGTCAAGAAAGGGGGGGGAAACCAGAGGACGAGGCGTATATTACAGATGGTGGGGAGATTTATCACTTTCTTCACCCTTCGTCTCTCCCTCTTCTCCTTTGAAACTTCATCACTTTCTTTTCTTTTTCACACACAACACGCAACACCTACCATAGCAAGACGATGAGGTATTAGTGGGGAAAAAAAGAGGCTAGAACAGCAAAGAAGCAGCAGCGGTGGTGGTGGTGGGGGGAGCACATGAGAGAATTTTTAATGGGAGAGAGAGACCAAACCTCAGTTAAGTTACATCTTATTATGATATTTATATATGCAATTTCATCCCTCCATTGTTGCTGCATGAGCGAATTTATAAGTGCTAATTCCAGTCAGACTACAGCTCGAATGATCGCGCATGTGTTTCACTTGCCGTGTGCGATGATTCGGGGCTTTTTGTCAGGGAGATGAATCTTCAAGGTATTCATATTAATACTGCATGATACAGCTTAGCCCTCCATCCTGAGTGCCCTCATGGGCATCAGCCTTTGATTGCTACATTGCACTAATTCATATCAGTCCTGTTTTTCTAATGAAGATGATGGTCTCACTCAGGCCAATTAATAGGACTTAGAAGCAGAGCGTTAACAGACTGGTGAGACACAAGGGAAGAGCAAATGCTACACTTGGTTTTTCCACCAGTCCCCAAGTGGCAGCAGTGAAGAAAGCAAAAGGGTAGATTAAAAGCAACTGAAGAATAAAGGAACTACATTTCAAAGGCAATGTGGGTGGTTTTGCCCAGGACTTCTGTGAGGGGAAAACACTTAGTGAGAATTTATGTTTTAGGTAATCTCCTTCTTCTTATTATTTTCCTTTCGGCTTGTCCCATTAGGGGTCGCCACAGCGTGTCATCTTTTTCCATTTTAACCTATCTTCTGCATCCTCCTCTCTAACCCCAACTGCCCTCATGTCTTCCCTCACCACAACCATCAACCTTCTCTTTGGTCTTCCTCTCGCTCTTTTGCCTGGGAGCTCCATCCTCACCACCCTTCCACCAATATACTCACTTTCTCGCCTTTGAACATGTCCAAACCATCAAAGTCTGCTCTCTCAAATCTTGTCTCCAAAACATCCAACTTTGGCTGTCCCTCTAATGAGCTCATTTCTAATCCTATCCAACCTGCTCACTCTGAGCGAGAACCTCAACATCTAAATTTCTGCTACCTCCAGTTCCGCTTCCTGTTGTTTCTTCAGTGCCACCGTCTGTAATCCGTACATCAGAGACTCTTCCGTTACATAACATACCACACACCTTTCGCCAGCTGTTCCAACCTGATTGGAACCGTTTCTTCACTTCCTTAACACACTCACCATTGCTCTGGACTGTTGAATCGAAATATTTGAAGTCCTCCACTCTCGCTATCTCTTCTCACTGTAACCTCACTCTTCCCCCTCCACCTTTCTCATTCACGCACATATATTCTGTTTTACTTCGGCTAATCTTCATTCCTCTCCTTTCCAGTGCATGTCTCCATCTTTCTAATTGTTCCTCTGCATGCTCCCTGCTTTCACTGCATATCACAATATCATCTGCGAACATCATGGTCCAAGGGGATTCCAGTCTAACCTCATCTGTCAGCCTATCCATTACCACTGCAAACAGGAAGGGGCTCAGAGCTCATCCCTGATGCAGTCCCACCTCCACCTTAAATTCCTCTGTCACACCTAAGGCACATCTCACCATTGTTTGGCTGCCATCATACAACATACTTCTCTGCCACACCAGACTTACCCATGCAGTACCACAGTTCCTCTCGTGGTACTCTGTCATAGGCTTTCTCTAGATCCACAAAGACACAATGTAGCTCCTTGTGACCTTCTCTGTACTTTTCCACTAGTATCCTCAGGACAAATAATGCATCTGTGGTACTCTTTCTAGGCATGAAACCATACTGTTGCTCACAGATTCTTACTTCTGTCCTGAGTCTAGCCTCCACGACTCTTTCCCATAACTTCATTGTGTGGCTCATCAACTTTATTCCTCTATAATTCCCACCGCTCTGAACATCGACTTTGTTCTTAAAAATGGGAACTAGAACACTTTTCCTCCATTCTTCAGGCATCTTTTTGCCCGCTAGTATTCTGTTGAATGAATTGGTCAAAAACTCCACAGCAATCTCTCCAAATTGCTTCCATACCTCCAACGGTATGTCATCAGGACCAACTGCCTTTCCATTTTTCATCCTTTGTAGTGCTTTTCTGACTTCCCCCTTACTAATCATTGCCACTTCCTGGTCGTTCACACTTGCCTCTTCAAATCTTCCTTCACTCTCATTTTCTTCATTCATCAACTTCTCAAAGTATTCTTTCCATCTATTTAGCACACTACTGGCATCAGTCAACACATTTCCATGTCTATCCTTAATCACCATTACCTGCTGCACATTCTTCCCCATCTCTATCCCTCTGTCTGGCCAACCTGTAGAGACCCTTTTCTCCTTCTTTCGTGTCCAACCTGGTGTCTTCATATGCCTCTTGTTTAGCCTTTGCCACCTCTACCTTTGCCCTACGTCGCATCTCGATGTACTCCTTTCGCCTCTCCTCAGTCCTCTCAGTGTCCCACTTCTTCTTCGCTAATCTCTTTCCTTGTATGACTCCCTGTATTTTGGGGTTCCACCACCAAGTCTCCTTGTCCCCTTTCCTACCAGAAGACACACCAAGTACTCTCCTGCCTGTCTCTATGATTACCTTGGCTGTCGTAGTTCAGTCTTCCGGGAGCTTCTGCTGTCCATCGAGAGCCTGTCTCATCTCTTTCCGAAATGTCGCACAACATTCTTCCTTTCTCAGCTTCCACCACATGGTTCTCTGCTTTACCTATGTCTTCTTTATCTTCCTACCCACCACCAGAGTCATCCTACACACCACCAGCCTATACTGTCGAGCTACACTCTCCCCTACCACTACTTTACAGTTAGTAACCTCCTTCAGATTACATCGTCTGCACAAAATATAATCCACCTGCGTGCTTCTACCTCCACTCTTGTAAGTCACAATATGTTCCTCCCTCTTCTGGAAATAAGTGTTCACTACAGCCATCTCCATCCTTTTTGCAAAGTCCACCACCGTCTGTCCCTCAAAGTTCCTTTCCTGGATACCGTACTTACCCATCACTTCTTCATCACCCCTGTTTCCTTCACCAATATGTCCATTACAATCTGCACCAATCACAACTCTCTTGCTGTCTGGGATGCTCAGAACTACTTCATCTAGTTCCTTCCAGAATTTCTCTTCAACTCGAGCTCACATCCTACCTGTGGGGCATCGCTGCTAAACCACATTATACATAACACCCTCAATTTCAAATTTTAGTCTCATCACTTGATCTCATACTCTTTTCACTTCCAAGACATTCTTAGCCAGCTCTTCCTTTAAAATAACCCCTACTCCATTTCTCTTCCCATCTACTCTGTGGTAGAATAATTTAAACCCTACTCTAAACTTCTAGCCTTACTCCCTTTCCACCTGCTCTCTTGGATGCACAGAATATCAACCTTTCTCCTAATCATCACGTCAACCAACTCCTGAGCTTTTTCTGTCATAGTCCCAACATTCAAACTCCCTACACTCAGTTGTTGCTCTGTGCATTCCAGTTTTTCTTCTGACAACGGATCCGGTTTCCTCCTCTTCTTTGTCTTCGACCCACAGTAGCTGAATTCCCACCGACGCCCTGGAGGTTAGCAGTGCCAGGGGCGGGCGTTGTTAACCCGGGCCACGACCGATCCAGTATGGGATTCTTTAGATGAACACTCATATTTGTTTGGCACAATGCCCTTCCTGACGCAACCCTCTGCTTTTATCCGGGCTTGGGACCAGCCTACAGATTGCACTGGTTTGTGCCCCTCAAGGGCTTCATTGGTAGGTTATAATGGCTCCAATTAAGCTTTGCATTTGTAGTGCACTATATTTAAAACATGCATTGTGTTCCAACAAAATGGCCAGCCCCAATTCCTATCCTACAAACAGTATTTACCTTTGTAATGTATTTTTGATTACGCTATTCTAGACTTTATTTATGCAGCCCCACTGCACACAGTCAAAAATGGCAGCCTGTGTGACATCTGCCGCAAGTATTAATGGAGACAACATCTTCAATTTGAGTGGAGAATCGCCCGTTGTCATCGCAGCCATATCGGCTGGGCAAAGTAAAGTGATCGTGAAGATGCCTTGCTCATTTCTTACACATATATATTATATACATATAATATTGCCTCCATTACATATCTCCCTCTGCCCTATCTCAATATAAGGTAACTCCAACAAACTCCAACCCCACAGACCCCCCCCCCCCAAACACACATACGCACACACAGAAAGATATCCAGTGAATGCAGTTGATACTAGACCAGTGGCTGTGGTCCAAATGAGACATTGATTTCTCAGTGGGTGTTAGACCCCTGTAAACCAAAGTTTCGACTCATTCCTTAGAGACCACTTCACCAATCATTCATTGATGTAGTGTATGCGCACATGCTTTAAACACCATTTGATTTGTTGTGCACAAAAAGAATACTTTGGAATGTAGGTTGATAGTAACCCTTTAAAAAAAAGAAAAAAGAATTTGTGACAACTGGTTGAATATTGTATTGTATTCTATTGGAGAGTAGTTACACTTTGAAATGCAGTCGCTTAGAGCAGACTCTCAAAACAAAAACACTCTTCATTACAAACAATGCATGTCTCAACCCCAAACAATTCAGTTTATTATACCGAGAGGACAATCAGGTACATGTCTTATTCTGTTCCTGTGAAACTTGATTTTGTTGTTATGAAGAAAGTGTGATCTTTGTACTCAATAAACAGGGACTTGGGACGTACAGATGAGGTGTTTGACACACTCACAGAAAAAAACACAATGAAGCAGTGAGATACATAAATGGGAGGTCAGAGAGTGGCATAGTGAGATACAGGGTAGAAAGAAATACAAATACACAGCATAGAAAGGGTTGGCTGGTATTGATAAGCTTTTACTCTGTCACAAAATCCACCAATCAGTTGACTGTCATTGACAAGGTCTTTTAGTGTGTTGAAAAATAAGCCCACACAAATCATGTATCAGTATGTCACAGTGTGAGTATGTGAGTATAAAGTGCAGGGTTGTGTTTAAAATGCAATCGATGTCAAGCGTTAGAAGGAGTACATTTTGCTGCAGAGCGTCATTAAAGAGACCCTTGCCTTAAAGCAAGAATTTACTATTGCCAGTCCACAGACAGACACTAATAAAAAACAGATACATACTCATGCAAAGACACACATGGACAAAACGTGGATTATCCTCCGGACGAGTAAAAAAATGATGTCCCTAAAGAGACAGCTTCACACAAATCCATTTGAGATTTTAAAGAATAACAAAACAGGACCAAGTACCTCTGCTGAAATCATTCCTTGGTCTCTTTGCATTCTTTAACCTTGTTTTCCATAACAATAAACTATATCCCCAATCCCCTAACCACACTAACATGCCTCTAACATATTTTGTTGTTGTTGTCAATTCTGTTGTTATTGTCTATGCAGTATCTTTAGTGCCTCTTAAAACGCATCTATGAATAAATAATGTGCATAACCACTGATTGAGAAAGCCATATTGCCAGAAAGCCATGATGAAATGATAATGTAATGTTTGTCTCAGTTCTGAATGAAAGCATGCCAACTTTATTCTTTCATGCGAAATGAGTTAAATGAAACCACAGCCTCCGCTGCCGCACCTTCTATTGCCTGATTACATTCCATGTATTTTTTCTCCACTGCTGTGCATATTTTAATAAAAGAAAAATAATGTCTCTTTCTATGCATCTGTGTGGAGTGACTTTGTTTGAAGACAGCGATGATGAGATGAATGCCATTTTCCCCAAGTGACTATCCTATTAATAGCCAGGGAATGCACATCTCATCTCACAGGCTGATGTTTGGAGTTGTCAGATTCCGCTTATCCGCAGGACTAATCGGGAAAATGTCCTGACCGACTCTCCAATTAAAGGGTTTAAATCTCCCCTTTTTCCCTAGCAGGCTCGAACGCAGTGCACCCAAGGGGACGGGACCTTTCTAAGCCGGTGTCGAGATGAATTCGGCGAGGTGTGCTAACTGCCTATAGTTTTACGGAGCCAATCCAGTCTGGCCTCACTTATTAACCCTTATTGAGTAACCATACAGAGTAAAAGTATAATAATGTGATCAGTTTGTTTTTACAGCAGCTTCATCCCTTATGAATCGATTGCACTTGTCAGTGACCTAGTAAGTTTAACAATCCTTGTTAGAATCATACGGATTTGTTTTTATATTAAACTGGAGTTTATCAATGAGTTACTTTATAAAATGGAATTACGACTAAATGATATTGATGTTGTCGACGTTCATTCATTAAAGAGCTTGGGTGGTTGGTATGAGACAACTCATATTATATGAATGACACCGATAGATGGGAATGAAATTAAGATATTTATTAAAATGACAGTAAAAAAATAGAATGATGATATGACAGCTTGGTTAAATAATATGAAGTAAATAACAGTAAGAATATAATTGATGAAGTGAAAAGTCAAAGTATTTAAAGCATTGGATCTTAATATTGAAATTAATTATAGAAAGAATATTAAAACAATTAAAAGTAATAAATAATATAATAAATATATCTTTTTGAGTGAGCTTTAAGGGGTGATCAAGTCTTACGGTGCCCCAAGCCTAATTTAGTAATAAGCTATTTTAGAGATGAGGGAATTTCTTGAACAGTTAACTATTACTATTGACTATTTGAACAGCCAACTAGCCCTTCTTCCCGTCCACGTAATATCGATGGCAATACCCTATTATAGTAGTCTTTTACCCTTGCCCAATTAAAGAGGAAAAATAAAAAATAAGCATTCGAAGTTACTTGTAGATTTCCTCCCGTCAGCATGTTCCCAATATATTACAAAAAGAAGAGTGTGTGTCTCCCTGCCTTTGTAAGACAGAAGAGCCCCGTACTCTGGTGTGTACAAGGCTTTTTAAAGCCTTTGTTTGGAAAACATTCTAGAATGTTCATTTGCTTCTCCGCACCCAGTGGGAAGTACTTTTTGTTATTGTGTAAAGTACCTTTCGCCATCAACTTGTTCTGACATGTCCCCTGCTTTCTGCCAGCATGTCACGTCATGACCCTTTTCTGGTCACTCAAAGTAGATCTTAGACAATAAAATAAGTGCTCGTAACTGACGCACACTATTATATGATCTAATCAAACAATTCTTTCCACAACATTATGTTAATCTCTAAGCAATATGCAATAAATGTATAAACATCCATGTGAATACAACTCCCTCATGCATTCAACAAGCTTGTTCTTGTTGGTATCACATCATGTGTGGCGTTGTCTGAGAGAGACATTCATACACAGGTTACAGTGAAGAAAATGAGTATTTGAACACCCTCCCACATTGCAAGTTCTCCCACTTAGAAATAATGGAGGGGTCTGAAATTGTCATTGTAGTTGCACGTCCACTGGGACAGATAATCTAAAGAGAAAAATCCAGAAATTATTTTTTTATTTTATATATATTTTTTATTTGTGTGATACAGCTGCAAATAAGTATTTTAACACCTGAGAAAACCAGTGTTAATATTTGGTACAGTGCCTTTCTTTGGAATTACAGAGGTCAAACGTTTCCTGTAGTTCTTCACCTGGTTTGCACACACCGCAAGAGGGATTTTGGCACACTCCACAACACAGATCTTCTCTAGATCAGACAGGTTTCTGGGCTGTTGATGAGAAATACGGAGTTTCAGCTCCCTCCAATGATTTTCTATTGGGTTTAGGTCTGAAGACTGGCTAGGCCATGCCAGAACCTTGAGATGCTTCTTATGGAGTCACTCCTAGGTTTTCCTGGCTGTGTGGTTGGGGTCATTCTCATGTTGAAAGACCCGGCCACGACCCATGTTCAATACTCTAACTGAGGGAAAGACATGGCATGACAAATACATGGCCGCGGTCGTCCTCTCCTCAATACAGTGCCTTCGTCCGATCCCATTTGCAGAAAAACACCCCCAAAACATGATGCTTCCCCCCCCCCCCCCGGCTTCACAGTGGGGATGGTTTTCTTGGGATGGAACTCATTATTCCTCTTCGTCTTCCTCCCAACACAGTTAGTGGAATTATGATCTTAATATCTCATTTGACCATAAAACCTTCTCCAACGACTCCTCTGTATCATCCAAATGGTCATTGGCAGACTTAATATAGGCCTTGACATGTGCTGGTTTAAGCAGGGGAACCTTCCGGGCCATCCATGATTTCAAACCATGACGTCTTAGTGTATTACCAACAGTCACCTTGGAAACGGTGGTCCTTGCTCTTTTCAGGTCATTGACCAAGTCCTGTCGTCAAGTCCTACGCTGATTCCTCACCTTTTTAAGGATCCTTGAGACCCCACAAAGTCATAACAGTTGACATTTTTTCACCAAGCTGCTTGCCATTTTCTCTGTAGCCCTTTCCAGTTGGAAAAGTCAAAGGTCAAAGGAGTTGTACAATTTGTCTCTGGTGTCTTTGGACAGCTCTTTGGACTTGGCCATGTTACAAGTTTGAGTCTTACTGATTGTAGCGAGTGGACAAGTGTCTTTATACAGCTAACGACCTCACACAGGTGCATTTGATTCAGGATAATACACTGAGTGGAGGTTGACTTTTAAAAGTGGACTAACATGTTTTTGACGGTTTGAATTTTATCTGATAGACAGGTGTTCAAAACTTATTTGCAGCTGTATCACACAAACAAATCATTAAAAAAAATCATACATTGTGATTTCTGGGATTTTCTTTTTAGATTATCTCTCTCACAGTGGACATGCACCTACGATGAAAATTTCAGAACCCTCCATGATTTCTAAGTGGGAGAACTTGCAATATAGCATACTTATTTTCTTCATTGTACATCTTTTACACAAATCAGTTTCAAAGTATCATCTACTTTAATATAAGAGAAATAAAAATAATATAAAACAGCATGTTGTGAATAACAAAACTGTTACAAAGCATAAGATATAATCAGTACTTGCAAGCAATCCTGCTGCAATTCAATGATAAATTACCAAGGATAAATTAATCAGGTTGTAAGGTTACTGACTTTGGTATGTGTATGTATTGTAATACGAGTTTTGAGAGGATAAGGATATTGAGATGGCTTCTGCGGTGCTGGTAATTCGTGATCAAATCCATTTGGGGTACAATTTGGTTTGGCGACATCTGGTGTCTGAACAAAGAATTGAGTCTAGGGCTCAGCTCACGCACATGAACTCAGCCACTTAAGTCAATTACTATAAATTGTTCCATTGCTTCATGTGGCATGGCAACCTATTTGACACCCTCTCCTTGAGCTGAGACCAACTCCAACCTATAAACTGAGGCCAATCCTTGGGGATGAACTGACCGAATTAATAATAACTGCCCAGTCATGAATCCCTTCCCTCACATCAGCAAGCAATGAAGGGATACACAGGGAGGGGTCTGCCACCATGGCATTCATCAGGAGGCTCAACACGTCGGGTCCCTCAGGATCAGCCGGACGCGTAAGTGGTGATTCAGGTGAGTCGAAGATGGGAGGTCCGTTTGGAATAGGTGGCGGGTCAGAAATAGGGGACCAGTGGTCTTCCGCTATCAAGGATTCCAGGGTGACCGCCTCCTCCTCATCCAACTCAATCACTACCCGACAGTACCATTTGCCAGCGTCCGTTGGGTGGCACTGGGCTCGGAGGCCTGAGGGTCAAGAACCTGGTCCGGACAATGGTCAGCAGTATTAGTCTGGGTAGAATTTCGCTCCTCCTGTGGAAGTGTTATGGGGCTTACCACAATACAGGCCGTCAGATTTTTTAATCCTGATGGGTACTGATAGCGATTTTTGAAATTAATGTGTCGAAACACTCGTACTCGCCACTTCAGCAAAGTCCTCCCATAACCAGTCGTCAGTACAGAAGTTTCCAGCGCATACCCCGGCATCCATGTAGAGCCCCTCAGGTACAAGCCAGATTTCCTTCTTCTGGCTAACAGGTGAAGGGAAGCAGCAGTGTTCTAAGAAGGACCCTCCCACAACCCATGCAGATCGAAAGGAAGTAGACCCACAAAGGACACACTGTGGTGTGATTGCATTCTTTAAACATACACAAAGTCAGTACAAAATCATTTATATTTGTGTTGGACCCTTGGTATCACCCTGGCCTGGCCAAGGGTTACTCGACCCTCCGATCGGAAGACAGCAGTATTTATTCTACCAAGAGAGCATATACGCATACTACACGGGAGTAAGGGAGTCGTCACTCCTTGAGTAGCCGAGTTCCGAGGTGGGAGGGTAAAGAAAGCTGAATATGTAAAGAACCAGGCAATCAAAACTGATCAACTATGTGCATCAAAGAAGTATGGAAATATACCCCAAATTGTTCCACATACTACCAATTTAGCCATGCGCCATATCCATACCCTATCACCGCTAGACCCTAATGGGCCTTTTGAATGCGTATGACATGATATATAAAGCCAGGCCAATAGCAATTATGCCTTCTAACATTATAGCCCCGTAAATTACTTCAAAGGCCTTCAGCAAGACAATCAATCCTATCAATAAAATTGTCTTTGCGATACCTTCAGTGGTTTTATATTCAATTGTTGCTCGGCCATGCATAAACACAACAAACATGCAAAGCCCTAAGGTTGAAGTGCAAAACATCAATCTCAAAACCAAAATCTTAGCTATTGATATAATTACAATAACGAATCGGTTAATCTGATGAAAGTGCCATCGTCCAGTGCAGCAATAAATCACTAAATATAAACATATCGCTAAAATTATCCAATATTAAATTTCATTACTAAGTTCTTGCAAAGCACCTGGTCTGTCATAAGTATCATTGGTAGATGAAGAGCATGCCATGGTTCGATAAAGTTTTTTCCCCTTCCACCACGGTGTGTGAAGTGTAAGTGTGAGGGAAGGTGCTGTGCGTCAATCTTTAAGCTTGCACATGCTACTTAGTCTCTCATACACGGGTTCCGGTGGTTCCATAGTTTATTTTAAGCAACGATATTCCTGAAGTTGTTGTCCTAACTTCCGTGGTTCGGGCAAGGGGCACCTGAGGTGCTTGGTCGAGGAGTTTTAAAATGTGGTCCTGGAACATCGTAATGCAGGGCGTCAGGGGTCTGTAAGTCCCACCAGTCTGTTGCTTTCTTTAATTCCAATTCAACTGAGCATGTAGTTTCTTCTTGTTTCAAGTATTTAAATTCCCATTCAGCTATGTATCCAGCCATGCTTGCACTTGGTGATGACTCCTGCTCTTTTTCCCGTAGTCCTCTTTTATATCGTTCCAATCTTATTATCACATCACACACGCTCCACCCCTTCATCTGGGGTCAGTCCTAATAACTCAAATATTTTGTCAAGTCGAGAGTAATCTTTTAGTAGTTTTTATCCTCCACGGGGAGCAGGAAGATCTGAGGTTCTACTTCTATTTCATCAATCTTGGCTGACAAAATTTTCTCTGTGGTCGACAGATCAATCAATGCTTTAGCAGTCCTGTGAACAAATTCTCCCATTTCAGTGACAAAAAAATTCTGTTCTTGAAACGCAGCACGATTTTGTAAAACAAGATCGTTTAGCGTCTCTTGATCCTCTCTTATTACCCGTATCGCCGTCATTACGAGGCTTAATCCTTGGGCTACATTCCTCGCTTGTTCCTCCAATTCAATTATGTGGGTCCCCAGGTTGTCAGGCAGATCTATTTCTTCTTTGTCTCAATCTTAACTTTGTTCTGAGGAGCAAGACGGTCCAGTTCTAACTTGTCGCATATCAGTCTGAGTATATATATTTACTCATGCTCCGCTTTCTTCGGGGGCAGGAGGGGGTGTCTCTAATAACTTAATTATTTTTAAAAAAATCAAAAGTCAATGCCGTGAGGTTCACTCAAAGGTTGTCCTTTTTCCTTGAGATTCTATTTCTTTCATCTTTCTCCCGGGTTGAGAGGGTACTGTCTCACTGGCAGGTGCACTCCCCCACTTATGGTGTGCATTTACTTCTGTCCCAGGTCGCCACAATCATTCCTTAAATGGGCCACTGAGACTTCCTCCATTATTTCACTCAACTTCTTTTTCCCTTCTGGCGACAAGTCGCTATCCTGGATCTGTTGGGCCTTTTCTGCTGGTAAATCCACTGGTTTGTACCACTCGTATTCTGGGGTTATTTTGGTTGGTTAGAACTCTCACGTCCGTTTCTGTTTTCAACTTTTCCATCATTTTATGGCTGTTTGCCGTTTGTTTCTGGGGTTATTCAGTTCTTCTGAGTCTCGTAACATTAATAGGTTATATAGTCCCATAATCGCCACTATTCCTTTCCAAATTCCAAATGGCATTTCTGTAGTTGATCCATCAGCTACCTTCATTTTCAGCTGTCCAATTTTTCCCAAGGCTTTATGGGTCATTTACACCTCGGCCCCGGTGTTCACCAAATAGCGTATTCCCTCCAACTTTGCGAAGAGCTCGTCCCTAACCTATAGACTTCTTTCGGGGTGACTCGTCCCTTTGTTTTCATTACTTTACAGGCCCTCTTGAAGTCACAGCTTTCCCAGCCTCAAGATGGGCCTTTCTTTCTTCTGGTGTCATTTTAAGAAATTCTTCTTTTGGTATATATAAAAAGATGCATTGCTAGGAGGCTTTAAAAGTGATGCAGATCACGCTCACCCCCCCCCCCCCCCCACCTACTCCTCACCCAGCACAGGTTGATTAAACTGATAAAAGGCACCAAAATGTGGGGGAGAAGGAGATGTAAATAATGAAATCGGAGAGTGTTGAACTGGAAATCTGTGGGAGAGGTGAGAGGAAAGATCGAGGGGTGGTGGGGGTGGGGGCAAAGGCACAGCACAGAAAGATGAATACGATCACCATCTTCTTATATTGTGGGCAGTATGTTTAATATCATTTAATTCCATCCACAAATTCTTGATTATTGTGAGTTTTCAAGCTCTGTCCTCACACTGACCCATAGTATCAAACAAAACATACGCATATTTAAATGCTTCATTAGGAGCAGTACCATCATGTGGTTTTGATATGTTGTCATTACCATATCAACACTGAGCTGGCCATCCGATGGGATACAGTAACCCAGGCAACCGTCTCTGAATGGTCAATTATGGGTACTGGAGACACAAATCGAGTCTTCCAGACTTCATTTTAATCTGTCAACTCTCACAAGAGTCAGCAGAGTCAGACGTTTACACCCAAAGTTGAAATCAAACATATGTGGTGCGAGTGCATTGCTGAAGGTCAAAACAATTTTGCTCGTACAGTATGTGGGGTCAGTAGATATTTTTTCCCCAAAAAAATGTATGTTTCTGTGTTACTTTTAAATGAAATGTCAATATTTTGGAGCCTTGAGAAACCAAATAGTTTTACCATTGGGAAAAAAATGCAAATATGGTGGAAAAAAACGTATTAACTACACAGGTAATTTAAAAAAAACATCTTACAGTTAATCAAATTTTTAAATAAAACGGGGACAATGATAATATTAAATAATTTTAAAAAATACTTAAGTCCAAACTTTGATGATGATGTGTTACAAATGTGCAAAATAGCATGGTCCAAAGGGCACAGCACAGACCATCACAAGAATAAACATGTCCTTTAATACAGAAAGTAGGCTAACACAGAAGACAATATAGCAAGTCCAAAGTAACAAAAAAAAAAATTACAGGCTATAGCGAGTATCAATGGGTAAAAAATCTGTGACTGGATAAACCAAAGGAAAAAAAGAGAAAGGGCAGAAAAGAACTCAGAGTATATAAAGGAAGAGGAATTGGTGATAAGAAGCTTTTAGGGGGCATCAATGACAAGCATCAATGGTGAGTGTGTATAATGGCAGGTACCAACGACGAGTGTGTTTAAATCACTTCACCTCATCAACAAATTGGTTTCAGGAGCAGAAATTTCAACATGTGCCCCAGACATCCGCGGAGCTTTGCACAACACTGACCACAGGTGAGACACACTATGGAGGAGTGTAGATAATTTCCAGGGCATTAGGAGCGGCATAATGGAGCACTTTGTGGTGTTATGGGTCTGCCTGGAATACCAATTACACCCAGCAAAACAACAACAAAAAAATGTATGTGCAGTGGAACCTCGATAAAAGGGTTGTCTGATATACGTAGCTGATTCTCCCTAACAATGAATATTTTGTTTGTTTTTTGTGTTTTTCAGTCCATATTACCGTAAAGTACAAAATTATTGTTTTGCAGGCTTTTTGTTCTATCCTAAAATGGCTATTAAAACACAAAGTTATTGTAAATAAGCGGCAAGGTGGAGCAGCTGTTGAGCGTTGGCCTCACAGTTCTGAGGTCCAGGGTTCAATCCCGGCCCCGTGTGAAGTTTGCATGTTCTCCCTGTCCCTGCATGGGCTTTATCCGGCCACTTCAATTTCCTCCCACATCCCAAAAACATCCATTCATAGGCAACTCTAAATTGCCCCCGTATGTGATTGTGAGTGAAACTGTTGTCCATCTGCATGTGCCCTGCGATTGATTGTCAACCATTTCAGGGTGTAACCCGCCTCCTGCCCGGTGACAGCTGGGATAGGCTGCAGCACTCCCTGGTGAGGCTAAGTGGCTCAGAAAATGGATGGATGGATTATTGTAAATAAATGTTAAAAAAAAAGCTTGAAAATTAAAGTTTCACATTCTATCTAAACTTACCGCGCCAGTGTGCTTTGGCAATTGTAGATGTAAAGTATTCATCAGGTGAGGTGAGTGGCTTTACAGAGGTGTGAGAAATTGCTGTGCTTACTAGTTCCAAATCGTTTGCCAAAGGTGAATGCCTTGGCAAAAAATCCTGTAACTGTATCAAAGATAGCATGGTTGCCGGTGCTTTCCACATGATAGACAATACACCACATGGCTGCCATATCCATGCTGAGCATTCAACAGGTATGCCACGTAGAAAAAGGAAGCATGTCTTATGGAACTGGGTATGGTCATATAGTCTATCAGTAACCCAGAAATGTGTCATCTGGATTCTCTGGCTGCATTCCACCACAGCAGGAGCAAAATGTGCTCAGTTCTGGAACTAACAGACTTCATCAATGCTATTTTAAGTCACAAATAGAAACTATTGTACATGTTGCTTAGGCCCGATGGTTCATTTTATCCGTTATCTGTTATGTCAGGGTCCGTTTTATCAATGTCCCACTGTATTTACGATTTTCAGTAAGAAAACTCCAGGTCTCATTCTAGGTCTAACAATTATTAACTAGAAACTACAATGTTCCCTTACTAAATCGCAGTTTATCATTCCATGGGCATACTTACTGACCCCACTGTCCCCCTTCCCCTAGCTAATTGCATGGACATTGGAGTTCATTTTGGTGGACAAAAAAAGTACCATGTTGACTCTTGTTTATGCTGAGAGTGCCCACTTTTTTGGAGTCCTTGGAGGGGTTGCTCGAGAGTGTGCCTGATCTGACTCAGTCGTGCTTTGTTCTTGCTATCACAATGCCAATTCAAAACCGTGGTACATTGCTTTTGGACTTCTTTCTCACCACACATTGACCCTAGTGAACACTGTGTTCAAGCATAAGAATGGTTACATGTGCATTTGACACCAGAACACCTAAAATCGCATTTGAAGATCGACTTTGTGGTTGTGTAATCAGACATGTGGCTGCAGGACTTGAGCACTCACGTGAACAGAGAAATTGAATCATTATTCGATTGGCAGTGGTGTGCTGGATCCAACAGGGGGGGAGGCTGCTGGTCCAACCTGACATCCAAATGTATTGTGAGAGTTTGCTGAGAACATCTTTCAGAGTCCACTGTGAGTAGGAGTTTCACCTCCCACAAAAAACATCACTGAGGAGATGACAAACATCATGCCTGAGTGGCCATGTTCAGTGCCTCCATTTTTTAGGCAGTTTACAAGATATGCAGGCTGTAAGGTGGTCAGATCCTGTTGTGGTGGCACTACCTGAACCCATTGGTTCGGGATGCAGTGAAGTGAAAAGTCTTTTTAGGCCTTTTTGTTCGATAGTATCGAAGATTGCTGATGAAAAAAACTCAGGGCATGTGAGGAGTTCAGTGAGACCATCAAGAATAACTTGATGACGGATTCTAGAAAATTGTGGTCCGCCATCCTACATCTCAGCAGCAGGAAGCAGTGCGCCTTGAATAGATGTTACTCTTCTGTACTGCTTATCCTTACCAGGATCGCTGGCATGTTGGACTCAATCCCAGCTGACTCTGGGCAAGAGACAGGGTAACCCTGAACTGGTCGGCAACAAATCACGGAGTACATATAAACAAACAACCATTCGCACTCACATTCATACCTATTGCCAATTTAGAGTCATCAATTAAGATACCATGCATATTTTGGGGATGTGGGAGGAAACTGAAGTACCTACAGAAAATCTACTCAGGCACAAGTAGAACATGTAAACTCCACCCAGATGAGGCTGGATTTGAAACGGGGTCCTAAGAAATGTGAGATAGAAATGCTAACCAGTCACCACCGTGCCACCACCATAAATACTGTGTTGCATAGTCCATTATTTAATCCAGGGGTTACTCTTCCAATTTAATTATATAGCTAAATTTCTTCTTGACCAGTTATCATGGGACCTAATACAGTTACCATGTACATAAAAATGCAAACCTCCAGCAATAGTAATTTAAAACCCTTTTTCAACCATGTCATGCTCTATTAACTATTTTTATTCAAATTGAATTTTAAATTTTAAATTTTAAATTTATTTTTAACTACTGTAAGTTTTTCAGGTGACTGAATATGCCACACTGTGAAAACCAATTTATTGATCCATTCTCAGTATTTGGCTTTGTTCAGCTACTGGGAGGTGGTTGTGTTGAGCAACTATGATGATTTTCATGCTCCTCAAAAGCAGGAGAATGTCTGTTTGGATTAGGGTCACTAGTATAGAGCTCATGCACATGACGTCACCATTTTCACGGCGCCACATTGCTGGTCAAACAGATCTGCTCAACATTGTCGGATTCCTCTGTAGTTTCCACAGTTCTGAACATCGCCTTTGTTCGTAAAAATGGGGACGAGCACACTTTTCCTCCATTCTTCAGGCATCTTCTCGCCCACTTGTATTCTGTTGAATAAGTTGGTCAAAAACTGCTCAGCTACCTCTCCAAGTTGCTTCCATACCTCCATTGGTATGTCATCAGGACCAACTGTCTTTCCATTTTTCATTCTGTTCATTGCCTTTCGAACTTCCCCCTTACTAATTATTGCCACTTCCCGGTCATTCACGCTTGCCTCTTCTACTCTACCTTCTCTCCCATTTTCTTCATTCATTAACTTCTCAATGTACTCTTTCCATCTACTTAGCACACTACTTACACCAGTCAACATATTTCCATCACTATCCTTAATCACCTTTACTTGCTGCACATCCTTCCCATTTCTATCCCTCTGTCTGGCCAACCTGTAGAGATCCTTTTCTCCTTCTTTCATGTCCAACCTGGTGTACATGTCTTCATATGCCACTTGTTTAGCCTTCGCCACCTCTACCTTTGCCCTACGGCGCATCTCAATGTATTCCTTACGTCTCTCCTCAGTCCTCTCCGTCTCCCACTTCTTCTTCACTAATCTCTTTCCTTGAATGACTTCCTGTATTTTGGGGTTCCATCACCCAAGACACCCCAAGTACTCTCCTGCCTGCCTCTCTGAATACCTTGGCAGTAGTATTCCAATGCCGTACTTACCCATCACTTCTTCATCACCCCTGTTTCCTTCGCCAACATGTCCATTGAAATCTGCATCAATCACAACTCTCTGTCTGGATGCTCACGACTACTTTGTCTAGTTCCTTCCAGAATTTGTCTTTCAACTCTTGGTCACATCCTACCTGTGGGGCATAGCCGATAAACACATTATACAGAACACCCTCAATTTCAAGTTTCGTCATCATCACTCGATCTGATACTCGTTTCACCTCCAAGACATTCTTAGCCAGCTCTTCCTGTAAAATAACCCCTACTCCATTTTTTCCCCATCTACTCTATGGTAAAATAATTTAAACCGTGTTCCTAAACTTCTAGCCTTACTCCCTTTCCACATGCTTTCTTGGATGCACAATATATCAACCTTTCTCCTAATCATCATGTCAACTAATTCCTAAGGTTTTCCTGTCATATTCCCAACATTCAAAGTCCCCACACACAGCTGTATGGTCTGTGCATTTCTCTTCTTTTTCTGCCGACGAAGCCGCTTTCCTCCTCTTTTTTTGTCTTTGACCTACATGATATGAATTTCTACCTATGCCTTGCAGATTAATAATTCTGGGGGCGGGCGTAGGAAGCCCGGGCCACGGTCTAACCATTATGGAATTCATATGATGAACGCTCATATATGTTTGGCAAAGTTTTACACCGGAGGCCCTCCCTGACACAACCCTCTGCAATTATCCGGGCTTGGGACAGGCCAATAGGTACCACAATATCCAAAAAGAAGAAGCACTCAAAAAAAATCAAGCACATTAGATACACAATTCACATACTACCTAATCTAAGTTAAAGTTAAGGTAAAATGAAAGCAATCACATAAACATCGTCATCACATAAGGTACACAAGCACATGCTACCTGTGTGAAAATATAAAGGATATTGTGGTTTAAAAGGATATGTGGATGGAAGGGATTCAAACCACAATGGCCCTCACCCCAGTAGTTGAAGGTTGAGTCTACGTTTGATGTTTGGTCCTTGTTGGACAATTTGACACGCTGGTCAATGTGTACATTGGAAAAAAAACACTGTACATGGTATTTTGTATTTTGCTTGACCTTACAAACAGCTGTCAAATTGTCCTGAACCAGAAAAGGTTAATGTGCATTGACATCACAGCTTTATGTGCAAATTGCTCTAGAATTTTGATTCCATCACAGCTAACTGGGGTATATGCGTGTCCTGAGTGCTAGATGCACAAAAACAAGACACAAAAAGCTATGTGATTGTGCATGCTAACCCTTAGAAATCATGGAGGGGTGTGGTGTTTACATAATTCACCCGCGGGACCTCGAGTTGGGGTGCGGGGTTCCGCACGGACTGTTTTTGTTGTTGCGCTTCCGGAGGAAAGGTTAACAGAGTTCCCGCCGTTATGCGAGTGTTTGGTGATGTCGAACAATAAAGCAAGTTCTGTTTCTGTGTCCGACACTCCGCCTCCGACTCCTTTTCTCCGGCGCTACACTGGTGACCCCGACGTCAGTCCCGGCGTTTTCAAGACTGAAACGAACATGGCAACCGCCATCCTCAAATTGCCGGAGTTTTGGGAGACGTCCGCGGCAGCGTGGTTCGCACAGACTGAGGCTCAGTTCGCCCTCCGCGGGATCTCAGATGATTCCACGCGTTACTACCACGTTGTCTCAGCACTCGGGAGCTCAACGGCGGCCAGAGCAGTGAACTTCATCACCTCTCCCCCGGCCCGAGATAAGTATGCTGGGATCAAGGCTCACAAGGTTTTTGAACTTTCACGGCCGGAACGTGCCCGACGTCTGTTGGCTATTAATGGACTGGGGGACAGCAAACCTTCCGAACTCATGGAAATGATGCTAAACCTGCTGGGCACGGAAGAGCCCAATTTCATTTTCATGGAACTGTTTCTCAGGCAAATGCCACCGCATGTTCAGACGGCGCTCGCGAACAGTACTATCACTGAGCCCCGGGCCCTGGCCGAGGAGGCCGACCGTTTCTTCCTGGCAACCCAGCGCTTCTCCCCTGAGACGCTGGCCGCGACGCGCAGTTACTCACCTTCGGGCGCGGGGGTGGCATCCAGCAGGGGCCCCTTCGGCACTGACGGCCGTGCTGGCACAGGCTTGTGCTACTTCCATGCCTGTTTCGGTGCGAAAGCGAAGAGGTGCCGCGCCCCTTGCAACTACGACGCGTCGGGAAACGCCAAAGCCCACGCTTCGCAGCGGCCGTGAGCGTGGGCGCGAAGAGCCGGCTGCTGTTCGTCAAGGACAACCTTTCCGGGCGCAAATTCCTTTGTGACACTGGCGCCCAGAGGAGCGTCCTGACGGCCACTGCGGAGGACGCCGCTGGCGGGACTCATGGGCCACCCCTACTTTTCCGCTAATGGCTCCCCTATCCGCTCTTATGGCATGAGGACTGTGGACTTGTGTTTCGGGAGTCAGCGCTTCACATGGGACTTTGTCACTGCGGATGTCTCATTCCCTCTCCTCGGCGCTGATTTTTTTTGTGCCCACGGGCTGCTGGTGGATGTTAAGAGGGGCCGTCTGGTGGATGCACTGACTTTTTCCACGGTCGCCTGCGTCCGCAATGAGGCGACTTATGGTGGTCTCTCCAGTAAGCTATCGGACGGCACCAAGTACCAACTCCTCCTTGGTGAGTTCCCTGCCTTGACACGGCCCACTTTCTCCTCTGCCACAACTAAACATGGGGTCGAGCACCACATTGAGACCAAGGGCCCCCCGATCCACGCGAGGGCCCGACGGCTTGATCCCGAGAAGCTAGCAGTCGCTAAGTCCGAGTTTGCCAAAATGGAGCGTCTGGGCATCGTCCGCCGCTCGGATAGCCCGTGGGCCTCGCCACTACACATCGTCCCTAAACCGAGTGGTGGGTGGCGACCGTGTGGTGACTACCGCCGCCTTAACGACGCCACTACGCCCGACCGCTACCCTGTTCCACACATTCAGGACTTCTCAGCCCACCTGGCAGGCAAAATCTTGTTCTCCAAGGTCGACCTGGTGCGCGGGTATCACCAGGTTCCCGTGCACCCCTCAGACGTTCCCAAGACAGCTGTAATCACTCCGTTTGGACTGTTCGAGTTTCTGAGGATGCCGTTTGGTCTTAAAAACGCGGCACAATCTTTCCAGCGTTTAATGGATTCTGTGCTCAGGGACTTGCCATTTGTGTTCGTCTATTTGGATGACATCCTCGTCGCCAGCTCCTCGGAGGATGAACATCTGATGCACCTCCGCGACCTCTTCGCAAGACTTGAGCAGCATGGCCTGATCATCAACCCGGCAAAGTGTGTTTTCGGGGTGCCCTCTATCCAGTTCCTCGGGCACCTCATAGACAAGAACGGCGCCGCCCCCCTTCCGGCAAAGGTGGAGGCCGTCTCCGCTTTTCCCCGACCTCGCTCGGCTCGGGGCCTCCGGGAGTTCCTGGGGATGGTGACTTTCTACCACCGGTTCATCCGCCGGGCGGCCCACATCATGCGCCCGCTCTATGAGGCTCTTAAAGACAAGGCCCCCAACCGGGACGTTGAATGGACGGCCGAGAGGATGGAAGCCTTCGAGGCTACGAAGGCCGCACTGAGTCGTGCCGCTATGCTGGCTCACCCGACCCACGGGGCCCCTGTCGCTCTCACTACCGATGCATCGGACTACGCTGTTGGAGCCGTATTCGAACAGTGGGTCGGCGGCGCCTGGCAACCGCTTGCCTTTTTCAGCCGTCAGCTGGTCCCCAGGGAGCGCAAATACAGCACGTTCGATAGAGAGCTCCCCGGCCTCTGGCTGGCGATCCGCCACTTCCGCTCCCTATTGGAAGGCCGTGAGTTCACGGCATGTGGAACATAAACCCCTCACTTTCGCCATGTCCAAGGTGCCGAGCCGTGGTCCGCCCGCCAGCAACGCCAACTGTCGTTCATCTCTGAGTACACTACGGACATCCAACACATCGCCGGCAAATCCAATGTGGTCGCGGACTGCCTCTCCAGGGCGATCGTCGGCACTGTGCATCTGGGTCTCGACTACTCCCGCATGAGCGCAGACCAGGCCTCGGACCACGGGGTGCAGGCCCTCAAGACTTCTGACACGGGTTTGTGACTGGAGGAAGTCGCGGTTGGTGACTCGGGCGTCAGGTTGCTGTGCGACCTCTCGGCTGACCAGCCTCGGCCGCTGGTCCCTGCAAACTGGCGAAGAGCTGTTTTCGAGGCGGTCCACAACCTCTCCCACCCCGGAAGGAAACCGTCCGTGAGGCTGGTGGCCCAGAAGTTCGTGTGGCGCGGTCTCAAGAAAGATGTGCAGGCCTGGGTCGACTCGTGCGTGGCCTGTCAGCGGGCTAAGGTGCATCGCCACACAAAAGCCCCCTTGGAGCCCTTTGCTGTCCCCGAGAGGAGGTTTGACCACGTCAACGTTGACTTGGTAGGTCCACTTCCTCCCTCGCACGGATTCACCTACTTGCTCACCATGGTGGACAGGACGACCCGCTGGCCCGAAGCCGTTCCCCTCTCCTCGACAACGTCGTCAGACGTGGCCCGGGCGTTCATCGGCACGTGGGTTGCACGCTTCGGGACACCGTGCGACCTTTCTTCAGATCGTGGCCCTCAGTTTACCTCTGAACTCTGGAACGCAGTCGCTGAGAGTTTGGGGGTCAAGCTGCACCGCACTACCGCCTATCACCCCCAGGCGAACGGTCTTTGCGAGCGGTTCCACCGCTCCATGAAAGCAGCCCTGCGTGCCGGCTTGACGGATGGCAACTGGTTGGATAAGCTCCCGTGGGTCATGCTCGGCCTCAGGTGCGCCCCCAAGGAGGACCTGTTGTCCTCATCTGCCGAACTCGTCTACGGCCAGCCACTGCGGGTCCCCGGCGAATTCATCCCGGACGCCACAGCGCCCTGGTCCGCAGCCAGGCAACGGTCCTCCCTGCTGGAGGCCGCAAAAGGGTTTGCGCCGGTTCCCACGTCGCAACATGGCACCCCAGCTGCCCGGCTGCCCCGTCACCTGCGCTCTGCGGATTTTGTGTTTGTTCGTCATGACGCCCACCGTGGACCTCTCCGCCCCCCATACGACGGGCCGTTCAGGGTCCTGGAGCACGGGGATAAGAGCCTGCTCGTGGACATTGGCGGCAGACCCGAGACTGTTTCCGTGGACAGGGTCAAACCCGCGCACCTGGACATTGCCCAGCCTTTGGGGTTGGCCCTCCCCCCGCGCCAGGGTCGTCCCCCTTTGCCCTGTGCCCCTGCGCCCGCCGGGGTACCCTTGACCCCGCCTGAGCCCTTGTCCCGTGACTCAATGGACAGTGCGACCCCGCCCCCATCGGCCCCTACAGTGCACACTCGCCGGGGTCGGGTCATCATCCCTCCACGGCACAAGGATTTTGACTATGGGTGAATTCTGGGGGGGCTTGTGTGGTGTTTACATAATTCACCCGCGGGACCTCGAGTTGGGGTGCAGGGTTCCGCACGGACTGTTTTTGTTGTTGCGCTTCCGGAGGAAAGGTTAACAGAGTTCCCGCCGTTATGCGAGTGTTTGGTGATGTCGAACAATAAAGCAAGTTCTGTTTCTGTGTCCGACACTCCGCCTCCGACTCCTTTTCTCCGGCGCTACAGGGGTCTGAAATTTTCATCGTAGGTGCATGTCCACTGTGAGAGAGATAATCTAAAAAGAAAAATCCATAAATCACAATGTATGATTTTTTAATGATTTATTTGTGTGATACAGCTGCAAATAAGTTTTTGAACACCTGCCTATTTGCGAGAATTCTGACCCACAAAGACCTTTCAGTCTGCCTTTAAAAGTACACCTCCACTCTATGTATTATCCTGAATCAGATGCACCTGTGTGAGGTCGTTAGCTGCATAAAGACACCTGTACACCCACTACAATCAGTAAGATTCAAACTTGTAACATGGCCAAGACCAAAGAGCTGTCCAAAGACAACAGAGACAAAATTGTACAACTGCACAAGGCTGGAAAGTGCAACGGAGAAATTGCCAAGCAGCTTAGTGAAAAAAGATCCACTGTTGGAGTAATCATTGGAAAATGGAAGAAGCTAAACATGACTGTCAATCTCAGTCTGAGTGGACCATCATGCAAGATATCACTGAATAGGGTTTCAATGATCCTTAGAAAGGTGAGGAATCAGCTCAGGACTACACAACAGGACTTGGTCAATGACCTGAAAAGAGCTGGGACCACTGTTTCCAAGGTGACTGTTGGTAATACACTAAGACGTCATAGTTTGAAATAATGCATGGCACAGAAGGTTCCCCTGCTTAAACCAGCATATGTCAAGACCCATCTTGAGTTTGCCAATGACCATTTAGATCAGACATGTCCAAAGTCCGGCCCCCGGGCCAATTGCGGCCCGTGGACAAATTTTTACCGGCCCGCGGCCTCTATCATGAAATCAATAATATGCGGCCCGCCAGCACTGTTGACCACAGTATAAAATACATGTGTACAAAAAGCTATTTTTCATATTTTTCATTTCACCAGAAGATGGCAGTAGCCCTGTGGCCGCACTCTGGCCGCCGTGACCCTTGACCTTGCGTGATCGTTTCAGCCCAGCCCATTTCTAACATGGCGTCTGTAAACAAAAAAAGGAAAGTTGACCGCGAGGGCCGCCGCTTCCAGGACAAGTGGAAATTTGAGTATTTTTTCACTGAAATACGAAACAACTGTGTCTGCCAAATTTGCCAAGAGACTGTGGCTGTTTTCAAGGAATTCAACATCAAGAGGCACTACCAAACGAAACATGCTAGCTACGACAAGCTAACTGGGAACAAACGCGGTGAAAAAGTGAAGCAACTGGAAGCTGTTTTAACGGCACAGCAAAGCTTTTTCACAAGAGTCCGTGAGTCAAATGAAAATGCCACAAAGGCAAGCTACGAAGTGGCAACGCTGATTGCAAAGCACTGCAAACCTTTCACTGAGGGTGAGTTTATTAAAGACCGTGTAATGAAAATGGTTGAGAAAATTTGTCCCGCGAAGAAGCAAGAGTTTGCCAATATTTGCCTGGCTCGTAATACTGTGGTACGGAGAATTGAAGACGTTTCATTAGATATTAAGAGACAGTTAGAGGCAAAAGGAACTGAGTTTGACTTTTTCTCATTAGCGTGCGATGAAAGCACGGATGCGTCCGACACCGCTCAGTTACTGATCTTTTTAAGAGGAGTGGACAATGACATGAACGTGAGTGAAGAGCTTCTGGACCTCCAGAGTCTGAAGGGCCAAACAAGAGGAACGGATTTATTTGTTTCTGTTTGTTCCACCGTAGATGACATGAAACTACAGTGGAATAAAGTCACCGGGATTATTACGGACGGCGCACCTGACATGGCTGGCAAGCGGAGTGGATTATCAAGCCTTGTCTGTAACAAAGTCAGCGAAGAAGGAGGCAGCGCTATTAAACTCCACTGTATTATTAATCAAGAAGTTATCTGTGCCAAATATATGAAATATGATAATGTTATGAAACCGGTGATAAAGACTATTAATTATCTTCGCTCCAAAGCGCTGTGCCACCGCCAGTTTCAACAGTTTCTTCTCGACATCCAGGCTGAATACGGAGATGTTTTGTATCACACCGACGTAAGGTGGCTCAGTCGGGGGTCTGCGCACCAGCGCTTCTTCTCTCTCAGGGAGGAAATTGGACAATTCTTGAATAAAAAGGGACAACCCATGCCACAATTAAATGATCCTGTTTGGCTGGCTGATTTGGGATTTTTAGTTGACATAACGCGACATCTGAATGCGCTGAACACAAGCCTTCAAGGGCAAAATGCAGTGGTAAGCCAACTGTATTCACACATCAAAGCCTTTCGGACCAAGCTGCTACTTTTCCAAAGACACCTGTCACAGGCGCACCCCAATACCGCACATTTCCCGTCGCTGCAGGAAATTGTGACCAGTTTCCCACAGATCAATATCAGTGCGCAAATGACAAAGTATGCAGCAGACATCTCATCTCTGGTTGAGGAGTTTCAGCAGCGCTTTCGGGACTTTGCAGCTATTGAAAAGGAGATCACGCTTTTTTCCTCTCCTTTCTCCGTGGACCCTGATGACGCTCCAGACCACCTGCAACTGGAGCTCATTGAGCTGCAGTGTGACGCCGAGCATCGCAGTCGGCACCAACAGCTCCCTCTTGTCAACTTCTACCGCCAGCTGGATGAAGGCAGGTTCCAAGCAATTCGGACATTTGCTAAGAAAATGCTGAGCTTGTTTGGCTCCACATACATGTGCGAGAAGACATTCTCCGTTATGAACATTAACAAGAGCCGCATGAGGACGAGACTGAGTGACTCTCACCTGCGTGACGTCTTGCGCATCAAAACCACTGCTCTTGAGCCAGACATGGACTACATACTGCAGTCAAGATCCCAGTATCACCCTTCACATTAGTGCAGGCAAGACCTTTGTTAAGTCCTCTGAGTTGAATAAATTCTTAAATCTCAGTTAATTAACTTTTTTGTGATGGTCAAAATCACAGTTTGAATATGCAGTGATCATTGTTTTGTTTTCAGCACTTTTCCTACAGTGAGCATATAATAGTGAATAATATGTAATGTTTCACATGAAGTTAGATATCCTTTATAGTTTTCTTAATTTTTTGTGGTTTGTGATTTCGGTAAAAACCTAAATGTAAAAAAAAATGTAAAAGTAAAAGTATGCCATTTGTAATTAAATTAAAAAAAATCCCAAAAAGTTAATTTGTATTTAATGTTAATGGTTCAAAGAATGTCAGGCTAAATAGTCGGCCCCCACACATTTTCACCTTACCAAATCTGGCCCTCTTTGCAAAAAGTTTGGACACCCCTGATTTAGATGATACATAGGAGTCAGGAGAGAAAGTTTGGAGTAAAATGAGTGTTGAGTTGCACCCCAAGAATACCATCTCTACTGTAAAGCATGGGGATGGTAGCCTCATGCTTAGGGGGTGTTTTTTTGCACATGGGACAGGACAAGTGCACTGTATTAAGGAGAGAATGACCAAGGCCATGTATTGTGCCCACTCTCGTCAGATCTTTGGTTTGGCCCTGGTTAGTACGTGATGGGAGACCGTCTGACGGGACAAGCCGAAAGAAGAAGAAGTTGTAAAGGCACACTGTGCAAGCTTAACACAATGTAGGACGTTATCATACTTAGATCTTAACCTCTTCTAAATGAAGAAGATTTTACATCTTTTACGACATAAGGAATAGTTCCTATAAACAGAAATGTCTCTTGTTCTTTGTTCTTGTTGCCATGTTCCTTGTTCTTTGTTCTGAAAGTTGTAACAGGGCAGGACTGACTGCCAGAGTAAAATTCTACATGTGTTTTTACACACTTGGCCATTTAAGATGATTCTGATTCTGATAGGTCTGGCCAGACACACCCCGAAATGGTAATGTGACTACCCATTTGCATGGTCTGACAAGTTGTGGGAACGGCCATTAGGGTTTGGTGCAGTGCAAGCTGGGCGGTGGGTATAAGGAGGGACCTTGGCAATCCGATCCCCGGTGACAAAAGGTAGCTCTCGGGATGTGGAATGTTACATCTCTGACAGCGAAGGAGCCCGAGCTGGTGTGTGAGGTTGACAAATTCTGACTAGATATAGGCGGACTCGCCTCCACACACTGTTTAGGTTCTGGTACCTGTCTTCTTGAAAGGGGTTGGACTCTAATCCACTCTAAAGTTGCCGACAGTGAGAGGCGCCAAGCAGGTGTGGGCAAACCTATACTTCTGTATGTTGAGGTTCACCCCGGTGGATTTTAGGGTAGCCTTTCTCTGCCTTCGGGTGAGGGGATGGGTCCTGTTGTTTGTGTTTATGCATCAAACAGCAGTTCAGAGTACACACCCTATTTGAAGCGCTTGTTCTAGAGAGCATTGGGTACTCCATCGTTTTGCTGTGGGACTTCAATGCTCACATGGGCAATGACAGTGAGACTTGGAAGGGTGTGAATGGGAGGAATGCTCACCGTCCCCATCATCAGAATCCGAGTGATGGTCTGTTATTGGACTTCTGTGATCATCACGGATTGTCCAGTACAAACATCAAGAAAAGTACGGGTGTCCACACATGTACTTGGCACCAGAACATCTTGGGTCAAAGTTCGATGATCGAGCTTGTGGTCAGGTCATATGACTTGGGGCTGCGTGTCTTGGATACTCGGGTGAAGAGAGAGGCAGAACTGTCAATTCATCACCACCTGATAATGTCTTGGCTCCGATGGTGGAGGAAGATGTTGGTCCTACGTGGCAGGCCCAAGTGTAAGCTAAGACAAGCCTGAGGATTGTAGAGAGTGAACTCAAACCAACCAAGATTGTCTGTCTCGCGAGGGACAGATGGAGCAAAACACTGTGTGAGTGCGCCCCCTCAGACTGCCAAAGTGGTAGTCCCTGTCTGCTCTTTTTATTGCACTCTCAGGTCAAAGGGTTACATGGTTACACAGTGAAAATGCTGACACAGATGGCTACACCAACAGCACATAAACACTAAGGTACGTGTTTCTTCAAGGCAGCAAGAGTGTCCTGATAAACCCACAAGAGAAAAACAGGGCATTGTTTAAAGACATGTTTATGGCATTTGGGGGTATCCTCTTGCGGTAGAAGGGTGTTATCTCCTCCCAGTGTTGAGGAATGTCCGCTTAAGATCAGAAGGGAAACATGCTGAGGTTAGGATGGAAACATTGCTTCCCACTGTTCAGGAGTATCAGCTTGAGGTCGGCAGAGGGCCATCACCTCCCAGGTGTCACTGGGTCACACTTCAAGACACGCACGCAGCTCACAAAGAGAACAATTCAGACTAAGACTAACAGAAACAAACGCATGATAAAACAATCATACACAGCAACTATAGTAGTAATGATATACTTTTGTGATGATAACTAACACAGTAATAAATTCCTTATCACAGACCTTTACTCATGTTCCGGGGGAGGTGAGGGACATCAAGTCCGAGTGGACTGGGGCAGCCAACTGCAGCTGTAAGGTGGTCGGTTCAGTGTTGAAGGTGCACTGCTTCCCACTGCTGTGATGCCACAGAGTGGACCAGAATTTCCTTGAAGCTGTCTTGCTGTCTTTCTCCATGGCCTCACCAAACTCCTCCCTTGCCCGAGTTTTTGCTTTGGTGACCACCAAAGCTGCATTCTGCTGGGCCAACCGGTACCCATTGGCTGCCTCGGGAGTCCCACAGGTCAAAAAGGATTTCTTCTTCAGCTTAAGGTCATTCTGCACCGCTGGTTTTCACTGACAAGGTAAAAAAAGGGTGTGTTTAATAGTATAGAGCGATGGACATTTTCTCTTTGTGGACATACCTCCCAAAGACACAGCTCTTAAATGAAGATATTGATCAGTTTCTTGTACATTCATTTCACCACAATTGGAGAAAAGGGAGGGTGGAGAACGAAAGGTGAGAAAGTAGCAATGAAAAGTCTGGAAAGCTTCAGTGTCACAAAGCGGGACTTTTTTTTCCCCCTAAAAGACTTTGGTTTTGTGGCTCTAAAATTCAATTTACCTATTCAGTGATAGTGTTTTGTGTCCCACAGCACACAAAAGTTGCTCAGAAATGTTTTAACTTACTTTGATAGGGTCTATAAATAGGTAGAGAAATTCGGGCATTTTGTGTATGTCGGTTTTTCATATTAATTGGTACTTTATGTACAATTATGAGTTCACCCCGCTGTCTGTCCTTAAATTGTTTTGTGACAAAATCCCAGAATTGCCATTAAATTACATTGAAACCAAACCAAATACCACTAATGTACAATTTGAAATTCACCAACATTTTTAAGATGTGCCTCTATAGTGATATAGTTGAAAATTCTCTCTCTCACACTCTCGCTCTCTGTCTCTCTCTCTCTTTTTTTTATCTGCACCGTCTGGTGCCTGTTTGCCTGTTGAAAATACAATTTCTTCCCCATACTCCACTGTGCCTGATAGCCTGTCTTACAAGGTTTTTAATGAGAAGCCAACTTCCTCTCCTTGACATCCAAGACACAACTAAATTTTTAGCAGAGGATAAGAGTAGGAGAGAAAGGTGTCCCTGCTCAAAACTGACACTTCTGGACACTATTTTTTATAGCACATTCTTTGTAGCTGCAACTTTATTCAAGGTTGGCAAAAAATTAAGGAGGTTATTCTTGCCATCAGAGAAAACGTGGGGTCTGAAACAAAGTTACTTAAGCAGCTGGTCATCTATATGCCAGCGGGTCTACTGTCACTGCAAATGAACAAATTATCATTTAGAGTTATTCATTAAGATTCCCTATGGTGAAACCTGTATGATAGGATGGAAGTCACTGGTTTTCTACTACTACTGTTTAAACTTGATGGTGAATAGAGTTTAAATATTTTTGTGGAATTCAGATGATGGCATATTTTTATTTTATCGTTTGCTTCTGTAGATATGGAAGGCCATTTGCTATAAACAACTCTGCACTTTACACCATATACTGTACATGACCATTTTCTATTTCATTATTCAGTCAATTCAGGACAGGTTGGAAACTTTTATTTAATGGTTTTGAATGAGAAGGTGAGTCCAAAATCTCGGTTGGCATGGTACCAAATTTGTACTGTAGCTTTTGTTCCCAAAAAATGTATGAAGAAACTGTTGACCAATTTTTATGCTGATGTGCGTGTTGTGGTTGACAAATGCACAAGAATAACGTGTACTAAGCGAACTCGCAATGAAGCAGAAAGGCTCTGACACTGTGTATTGGTCCAGTTTTATTGACTTTCTCTTTCAGTGCCATGATAATTAGTCGAGAGAACATCACCAATGGGCATACGGATGACTGAGCTGAGGTGTTGCTTCTGTTAAATGAGAGGTGTCAAACTTATTTTGAACATAGGCCAGATTGTAGTTTAGGACTTTATTAGGTTTAAACCCAACCACTGGATGAATTATGCAAATGAAGGAACAAGAGAGCTCTTCAATTTGGCTCTCGAAGAGAAATGGGTTTGACTGACCAGCTGCAACGCCAACACCCGTACTGAGTCAGTCTTACCAGTGTCCCCCTTTTTATTAGTTTCTCAAAACAAAGGGTCACGAGATTACAAAACAAATGGAGGAACAGATGGCAGTACCAACACAAAGACAAATACTAAGATAAACATTTATAACAATGTTGTTTGAGGAGTATCTGCTTTTAAGTCAGCAAGGGGGTGCATCTGTTGATGGTGTTCAGGAGTATCTGCTTTGAAGTCAGCAAGGGGGTGCATCACCCCCCCACCCCCCATATGTGGCTGGGTCACACTTCGGGTCATACTTCAGGTCACACAGCCACTCGCAAAGAGAATGATTCGGGCAAGGATGATATAAACAAATGCATGATAAAAAAATAAACCTAACAGTCTTCCTCGGGAAGACTGCTATGACCTTGAACGACACAATTATGCATCAGTTTCTTTTGGAGACTTTCTTCTTCTTTTCCTTTCGGCTTGTCCCGTTAGGGGTCGCCACAGCGTGTCATCTTTTGCCATCTTAGCCTATCTCCTGCATCTTCCTCTCTAACCCCAACTGCCCTCATGTCTTCCCTCACCACATCCATATACCTTCTCTTTGGTCTTCCTCTCGCTCTTTTGCCTGGGAGCTCCATCCTCAGCATCCTTCTACCAATATACTCACTCTCTCGGCTCTGAACATGTCCAAACCATCGAAATCTGCTCTCTCGAATCTTGTCTCCAAAAGATCCAACTTTGGCTGTCCCTCTAATGAGCTCATTTCTAATCCTATCCAACCTGCTCACTCCGCGCGAGAACCTCAACATCTTCATTTCTGCCACATCCAATTCTGCTTCCTGTTGTTTCTTCAGTGCCACCGTCTCTAATCCGTACATCATGGCCAGCCTCACCACTGTTTTGTAAACTTTGCCCTTCATCCTAGCAGACACTCTTCTGTCACATAACACACCAGACACCTTTCGCCAGCTGTTCCAACCTGCTAGGACCCGTTTCTTCACTTCCTTACCATGCTCACCATTGCTCTGGATTGGTGACCCTAAATATTTGAAGTCGTCCACCCTCGCTCTCTCTTCTCCCTGTAGCCTCACTCTTCCCCCTCCACTTTTCTCATTAACACACATATATTCTGTTTTACTTCGGCTAATCTTCATTCCTCTCCTTTCCAGTGCATGTCTCCATCTTTCCAATTGTTCCTCTGCATGCTCCCTGCTTTCACTGCATATGACAATATCATCTGCGAACATCATGGTCCAAGGGGATTCCAGTCTAACCTCATCTGTCAGCCTATCCATTACCACTGCAAACAGGAAGGGGCACAAAGGTGATCCCTGATAGTCCCACCTCCACCTTAAATTCTTCTGTCACACCTAAGGCACACCTCACCATTGTTCTGCTGCCATCATACATGTCCTGTACTATTTTAACATACTTCTCTGCCACACCAGACTTACGCATGCAGTACCACAGTTCCTCTCTTGGTACTCTGTCATAGGCTTTCTCTAGATCCACAAAGACACAATTCCATCCATCCATCCATTTTCTTTGCCAATTATCCTCACAAAGGTTGCAGGAGTGGTGGAGCCTGTCCCTTCTGCTAACAGGCAGGTACACCCTGAACTGGTTGGCAGCCAATCACAGAGCACATGGAGACAGACAACAGTCATACTCACAATCACACCTAGGGGCAATTTAAAATGTCCAATTAATCTTGCCTGTTTATGAGATGTGGCAGAAAACCGGAGTGCCTGAAGAAAACCTGCACATGCACGGGGAGAACATGCAAACTCCACACAGGGAGGGCTGGGATTGAACCCAGGTCCTTAGAACTGTAAGGCCAATGCTTTGCAGCTGGCCACCTGTGCAATAATTTATTTTATTAATTGAAATGAAGGGTTTATTTTCATGGGAATTCATTTTTCAAAAAGGCTGCTGTTTTATTCTTTAAATTGCAGCCTGGTTTTAATACACTCAGGCTGTTGCCCAGTAAGGGGGCAAAGAGAAGACGGCTGCATTTTATTTCAATGGGAAGGTCTGCAATTACAGGAGACATGCTGTATTTTGTTTTGTTTTTTTAATCCTTATAATAAATGTGACATAAAAATCAGTTTTCTTGACTAAATTTTTTAATTTCATCAGTGCAATGAAACATAAAACATCAATAGTGGAAGTTAAAGTTTATGGAAGGTCTTTTTTGCAAATTTTATACAGTTTTTCATCCTGAATTCGAATCTGAAAATATGTAGGAAACATTTTTATTTTTAGATTATCGGCAAAAAATAATTCAACATTGCTGGAGTCGCTGGAAAAAGACGGAAATGGAGCGGAAAGACCCGAGTAAGGGCATGATGTCACATGTTGTTTCAACATCATGGCGCCCTTCGACTCCAATCCGAGAACGACGATGCATTTCCCGGTAAATGGAGCGATGAACATGATTCTGAAGGGTCCTAAAAAGACAGTGAAGAATACATGCTTTATAAATCCTTTAAAGGTTATCAATTTGAGCCAGTTAGAGAGCACACATGTCCGAAATAGCTGTCGATGAAGGTGCCAACCCAGCTAGGAGCACATGCTTGTTTTGGAAACATGGGACTGGTAAGCATTTGTGAAGTTGTTTATTTTGCCATAAACTGATAAATACTAATGGCTTTGATACCCTGAATGTATATATGATGTTTTCAGTCTTGTTTTAAAATTGAGCGATATATATATATATATATATATATATATATATATATATATATATATATATATATATATATATATATATATATATGTAACCCAACAACAGTGACAACAATATTTTGCGTGTACAAGGGTTGTTTATTATTGCGCCAAAACACACAGAAGCTGATAACGTAGTCCACAGTCTAAGTTGGTGAATTTTCTCAAATAAGGATTTTAATGAATAAAATCTATTTAAAATGTTGAGATGTTAATTTGAGAGCAATAGCTGGTGATATCTTGCTTCACCATAAATATAATTTCACGTGGTAAATTGAGGCCATAACCAGACAGTACCCAGACCTGTCCAAACTCCATTTTAGTCACTATTTTTCCAAGATGTCATGAGAAAAAACACAAAACTTTATACTGAAAGTTGTAAACCAGTATCTTGTGGTTTTGTCTGGGCACTAAATGCTTAAAATACAAATGTAAATGGGGGTGATGGTTCTCTTTACTGGACTGATATGGTTCCTTGAGCTGTTGACATTTGTGAATGTGAAGAGATTTTAATTTATTGTTTTTTTATTATATCCACAGGTGTGTATGTAAATGCTGCATACCTATGTGTAGGAATAATTGTGAATATAATTATCATACATCTGCTTCCAATAAAGAAAAACTTTGCTCTGCTCTAGATAACATGGCAGCCACCGAGCAGGAGATAGCACAAGAACAAAAACATCTAATCAACAGAACTGTTAGAACCAGGAGAACCTGTAGTCTGTTCAAGACATGATGACCACACATGTACTCAGCAATCTTCCACACCCATGCACACACACACACACACACACAAACAAACAAGTACAATTTGTTTGCAACTATGTTTTTCTCACCCGTCTCGTTTTTGTAACATCCATGTAAATGAGGGGTGATTTGAAACTAAATAAATAGAGGTGCTGAGGAGAGGATAATCACAGTGCAGTGGTGAATTGTAAAACAGAGTTCCTCTCCTCTCTCCTCTGTTATTGCTGCCATGAGAGTCAACGTATTCACCAGAAAATAGCAGATTATCCAGACCGTCTGCTGCGGTGCATGATGGATCACCCATCATCCATCCATCCATTTTCTACATTGCTTATCCTCACAAGGGTCCTGGGAGTGTTGGAGCTTATCCCAGCTGTCATCAAGCAGAGGAACTGGAGATCCCGCAGGCATGGGAAGAACATGCAAACTCCACACAGGTGGGTCCGGGATTGAACCCAGGTCCTCATAATTGTGAGGCCAACAATTTCCAGCCATGCATCCCCATTTACATTAAGATTTTATCAAAGTGAATATTTTTTCATATTGTTGTTCCTGCTAAAAGCAGCATTTGTCCAATCAACGCTTGTTCAAACAAAGTCCCACTCTGGGAAATTGTCATATTTTCTTATTTTTTGGTTTATCTGACATACTGCTTATAGACAGTTTCTGAGATGGTGTTGGGGAATTGTTGGCAGAAATAATTGCGTGCCACTTCCATTCTGCTGTGTGTCAAAGATTCGTGACACTTTTCCTAATCCAGAAGGCCAAGAGTACCCAAGATTTAAATGGTCTACATCCTGATTTTTTTCCTTGTCTAAATGTTGATCTATATGTCTGTATATGAAGTAATCATACACCACAGAACAAGAATCATAGCATTTTTATTGAACTGTATGCTGATATTTTGTATAAACGTGTTACATAAAATTTGCACAGATTTAGAATTTGGTCTTTCAATAAGAGTAATTTGAGAACACTCAAGGTTGAAATAATTATAACAGTATACTATCTGCTGTCACCAACTCTTGACATATATTTTGCTAAATCTTGGGCTTTGTTAGGATGAACGAATGAGTGCTCTTGGTTGTTCTTCTCTGAGTTCAGAGATGGAATTTCTAAGAACATGAGGGTTCTCAGAGTAGGCAGTAAAAAGTTTGCGCATGAGCCAAAACGCATAATATATTGTAGGCTCTGTTTTCACTGCTCGTACTGTGGGGTGCCCTGGTTTGTACTTTGGAAAGCAGCCTCTGGATTGTGGGAGAACATCTCTTCTTCCCGCATACTACTGGCATTTTCATTATGGTGAAGAGCTTCCAGATATGTTCTTGCTGCAACATCTGTAATTGATATAGAAAATAATGTTGAAAGTTTATAAAATGAGAAAAAAGCATATGGATAAAGCAAAAATTTATTTCATTCTATTTTATGGTGTACAAATTATTTTTGATGAGTTGCAAACAGGTCCCCTGTTCTGTGAGTGACTAGTATGTAATACTACTTGTTTTAATGCTACCCAGTCCAACCAACCATGCGTTTTCTTTGCCATGTACCCTCACAAGGGTCGCAGGTGTGCTGGAACCTATCCCAGCTGTCAATGGCAAGAGGCAGAGTACAACCTAAACTGGTTGCCAGGCAATCACAGGGTATATCGAGACAGCAGATTTGTCATGTGGTGCATCATTCTTTCCAGGATGTGCTGCAGGATCGGAACAAAACGGAACATTGAATCATGAATCCTCGTTCTGTCATGTGGATAGTTGGCCAATATAGACACTTACAGTCTGTGTTGCCTTCATCATAAAACTTAAATAAAGCTTTCAATTTTTTGCTGGTCCAACTAGATTTTTTTGTCCAATATGGCTCTTCCAATATTTTGGGTTGATGACCCCTGATTTAGAAAGAAACAGTCTGCCTTGTAAATATGTCTCTGCTCTCCCTAAAACATGTTGAAATTTTCAGTGAAATTCACAAATAGTGGCGTTCACACTTCTTTGAGTGACTTGTTTAATTGATTGATCTTAGAGACCCATTCATCTCCAAATCGTACAAGTGGGAGAGGACGACTTATGAAAACCTCAGGATCTAAACACTGCACTTAATTTCATTTCTGATCACTGAAATCTCGCTTCAGTACCCCTGATTGCTACTTGAGTACATCTAGGGCCCCTTTGTGTATAACGACAGATTTCACAGTTGGTTGTTGATCTCTAGGATGTTTTTGAGATATCAGACACCATCTCATTGGTAAAACACAATATTTTAATGTTCTTATGGTAAAAACATTCCAGATTCTTGACAGCTTCAACACCGACTATCAACCTTTGGGGTACCTTTTTTTTTCTTGTATGATTTCGTTTTATACCTTTCAGTGGTGGTGGAGGATGAGCATTCTGAGACAGGGTCTTGTAAAAGTGCCTCAAATTGATTTGCAAATCTGATGTCAATATTTTGTATTGACACGCGTTGTTTTTTCTTGTCCTTCAATGTCATGACCATCGATGGCCTTTCACTCAGAGTTGAAGTAGCCCGCAATGCAGGCAAGCCGGATTCCTTGGTAATCTCCTGGTGTCCTCCCTTTTAGATGTTGTCTCATATATTTGGGCATTGCTCCCAGTAAATTCCAGGCAGAAGTGCTGGATTATCCGTTAGTCCACATTTGTCCACTTTGTTGAGCTAAGTGGCTGTCTGTTAGCACAGTGAAATCCGGACTTTGACTTTTTTTTTTTTTTTTTTTTTTTGAGCCATTCAGTGCTGGACTTACTGGTGTTTTAGAACATTGTCCTGCTACATGATCCATGAGCGTTTGATTTTGAGGGCACGAACTGATGGCCGGATGTTCACATTCAGGATTTTCTGGTACACCGCAGAATTCATTGCGCCATCAATAACAGCAAATTGTCCTTGTCCTGAGGCATTAATGTACCCCCAGACCATCACACTGCTCCCATCATGCTTCACTGTTGCCATAATGTTATTTTCATCAGATGCTGTCCCATTTTACACCAGATGCAACGGGGTGCACATCGTCCAAAAGGTTCAACTATTTACTTGTCAGTTGACAGAATGTTTCTCCAAAAGTCTTGAGGATTATCAAGATGTTTTTGACAAATGTGAGATGAGCCTTTGTATTCTTTGCGGAAAGCAATGGTTTTTGCCTGGGAACTCTCCCATGGATGCCATTTTTGGCCGGTGTCTTTCTTATGGTAGTCATAAACACTGACATTAACTGAGGCCAGCGAGGACTGGAGGTCTTAAGATTTTGTTTGAGGTCCTGGAGGAGTCATCTTCACACTCATGGAACAATCTTAGTTGGTCATCCCCTCCTAGGAAGGGTTGCCACTGTTCCCAATTTTCTCGACCTGGGGATACTCGGAGTGGTTCACTGGAGCCCCAAAGCCTTGGAAATGGCTGATCGATTTCAATCACTTTTTTTTTTTCTTCTTGAATTTCTTTGGATTGTGGCATGATGCATTGGTTCAGGAGAACTTGTAGCCTACTTCAGATTGTCTTACAGATTCTACTTAAGTGATTTCTTGATTCAAAAAGTATGGTGGTAAACAAGTTTGTGTGTGGGTTGTAAAAATTGAACTCACCTTTCCCATATTTGTAATTAGTCATCTTGACAATTACTATTTCACAGGGTCAGAAAAGGTTTTTTTTGTGTGTGTGCTAATAAATTCAATTATTATTTGAAAATTAAATTTTCTTTTTCCTTCGGTTGTCTCTGTGTGATATTAAAATTGGCTTGATGATTTGAAACTTTTGTATTTGATAAATATGCAAAAACAAATAACAGAAATCCAGAGGGGGTCAAGTACCTTTTCACGGCACTGCATTGTCCACCAGAGAAGACAAACTGTACGTTACTTTCTATTTATTATAGCTTGCTTTCATGATGGCATGGTGGAACAACTGATTGGGGTGCCAGCCTCACAGTTCTGAAGACCGGGGTTCGAACCCCAGCCTCTCCTGTGTGTAGTTTGCATGTTCTCTCCATGTCAGCGTGAGCTTTCTCCAGGAACTCCGGTTTCCTCCCACATCCCAAAAACATGCATTAAAAAGGAGACTCTAAATTGCCCTTGGGTGTGATTGTGAGGGTGAATGGTTGTTGGTTTCTATGTCCCCAACGATTGCCTGGTAACCAGTTCAGGGTCAACTCGCTTCCTTCCCGAAGATAGCTGGGATAGGCTCCAGCACTCCTGCAACCCTTGTGAAGGGAAGTGGCTCAGAAATTGGCTTCCTTCATAAGACAATAAAAACAGCCCTGTAAAGCAGTGTAAAACAGTATAATTATTACATGCTATGTTCTGGGTTATAAAAGTGTCACGTTGTAAAATGTGGGGTTTCCAAGGGTAATGCACGATTTGAAGGGTTTTGTGAGGTGACATGGTATGAAACGGCAAGGTCATGTGAACATGTGGTGATATGCTCGGTCAAGGAAGAGTTATGCTGACAAAGGGTGAGTGGCAGGAGTTGATCAACTTTTAGCAAAAACTAATGGTAGCCGAGTAAGGGTATAACTATGTATAATACCCTGATATATAGGGGCACCGGAAATTACGTGAATGTGCACAAACAGGAGGCTTTCATGCTAGATTGCACGCTCCTGAGTGTCTGTAGGAGGGGAGGAGTCAGTGAGAGTTATTTTAAACTAGCAAAGGCGCATCCTTAAAACAATGCAACTGCTACTTGCTAGTCATAAACTAGCACAGGCTACAATACTCCCTGTCATAAAGCAATTTTTTTAAAAAGTACCAGGAATGAGTAATACTTATTATAAGACATAAGTGTGCATCTCTCAGGTCCGCAGGCCATGCTCCCACGTCTGTGTCAGAACAGGGAGGGGCGAAAGGGAGACATATATTAAAAAATAGAATTTGCTTCTGTAAAATGTGACTCTCTGTAAATTTCTTAGTTCAAGGTAACATTAAAACACACACAAAAGAAATTTACCGGCAACACTTCAAGGAACCAGCTTTAGGCTGAAGCTGTGGGGATGAAAAACGCATTGCCGATTTTGTAAGCATCCCACTCAATTATTGTATAGAAAGAGCGTTGATCGTTCAAGCAGTTTTAACAATTGATAGATTACTACCACATTTTATCACCGGGAGAGCATGGTTAATGTAACACTTTAAATTTAAAGTACTGGAATTTTTTTAATATAATGCGTCATGAAGTATAATGTGCACCCCCAAAGTTGACCTAAAAATTTTCAGGAAAACCCTTCTACCAATGTACAATGCGCACCACCAATTTGCTGCTATCCATATGCTCAAAATATTGGGAATTATCTGTATTTCTATTTTGCTAGGTTTGTACTTGTATTGTTTTTCAAAAAAACGTCTGTACAACAATCATTAATAATAATCTTTGTGCATGTAGTGATGCAACGGTAATATATATCTTGGGACAGGCCACAGGACATGCTTCTCCAGGTCCCTGCCATTGTCAGAACAGAATCCTTCAACCAACTGAAATAAATGCTAAACAATGGCATAACTTTGTATTATTACTGTTGATAACACACATTGCAGTCTTAAATGAACTATTTAACTTTTAACTTGAACATTTTTTGCATTAGATATCTGTGCATAAAACGCTTGTGCACAGTCCAGTTTTTCCACAACATTACACATCCTTGGCCAAGCCTTCAAAAGAAGCATCTGACTCATCTCCAATCTGAAAATTGATTAATTGGTTCAGTTCTGGTGCCTCCTGCATTCATGAATAGTGTTAGATCCTATCCTGCTCCCACAGCCTGTCATCCTCAGTGCCATCCATGGCAGTTGTGAGGAAACATTTTTTTAATTCTAAGAGTCTTGGTTCTGTTCATTTCTCATTATTGACAGCGCTTTAAGGGGAAGGTCCACCGTGCTAATAGCCCAGCCTCTTGCGACTACAATCTGTAGCAGCTCTTCATAGCGTCAGGTCGCGATGAAAACGAAAGCTCAAACTACGTAGAAATTAGCGAAATGGGGACTTTTTAAAGAAGCGACCATTTCAATTGTGTGAGCTATTCATTTTTTTGAGAATGATCGTACAATTGTACTATGTGGTTTCAGCTCACGTTGTTTTGCTTCCGGTTTGGAGTCATGACATCTATGCCATGCTACGCTTCTTCTTCTTCTTCTTTTCCTTTCGGCTTGTCCCGTTAGGGGTCGCCACAGCGTGTCATCTTTTGCCATCTTAGCCTATCTCCTACATCTTCCTCTCTAACCCCAACTGCCCTCATGTCCTCCCTCACCACATCCATAAACCTTCTCTTTGGTCTTCCTCTCGCTCTTTTGCCTGGGAGCTCCATCCTCAGCATCCTTCTACCAATATACTCACTCTCTCGCCTCTGAACATGTCCAAACCATCGAAGTCTGCTCTCTCGAATCTTGTCTCCAAAACATCCAACTTTGGCTGTCCCTCTAATGAGCTCATTTCTAATCCTATCCAACCTGGTCACTCCGAGTGAGACCTCACCTCACCATCTTCATTTCTGCCACCTCCAGTTCGGTTCCTGTTGTTTCTTCAGTGCCACCGTCTCTAATCCGTACATCATGGCCGGCCTCACCACTGTTTTGTAAACTTTGCCCTTCATCCTAGCAGACACTCTTCTGTCACATAACACACCAGACACCTTTCGCCAGCTGTTCCAACCTGCTTGGACCCGTTTCTTCACTTCCTGACCACACTCTCCATTGCTCTGTATTGTTGACCCCAAGTATTTGAAGTCGTCCACCCTCGCTATCTCTTCTCCCTGTAGCCTCACTCTTCCCCCTCCACTTTTCTCATTCACGCACATATATTCTGTTTTACTTCGGCTAATCTTCATTCCTCTCCTTTCCAGTGCATGTCTCCATCTTTCCAATTGTTCCTCTGCGTGCTCCCTGCTTTCACTGCATATGACAATATCATCTGCGAACATCATGGTCCAAGGGGATTCCAGTCTAACCTCATCTGTCAGCCTATCCATTACCACTGCAAACAGGAAGGGGCTCAGAGCTGATCCCTGATGCAGTCCACCTCCACCTTAAATTCCTCTGTCACACCTAAGGCACACCTCACCATTGTTCTGCTGCCATCATACATGTCCTGTACTATTTTAACATACTTCTCTGCCACACCAGACTTACGCATGCAGTACCACAGTTCCTCTCTTGGTACTCTGTCATAGGCTTTCTCTAGATCCACAAAGACACAATGTAGCTCCTTCTGACCTTCTCTGTACTTTTCCACGAGCATCCTCAAGGCAAATAATGCATCTGTGGTACTCTTTCTAGGCATGAAACCATACTGTTGCTCGCAGATACTTACTTCTGTCCTGAGTCTAGCCTCCACTACTCTTTCCCATAACTTCATTGTGTGGCTCATCAACTTTATTCCTCTATAGTTCCCACAGCTCTGAACATCCCCTTTGTTCTTAAAAATGGGAACTAGAACACTTTTCCTCCATTCTTCAGGCATCTTTTCGCCCCCGCTAGTTCTGTTGAATAAGTTGGTCAAAAACTCCACAGCCATCTCTCTAAATTGCTTCCATACCTCTACCGGTATGTCATCAGGACCAACTGCCTTCCATTTTTCATCCTTTGTAGTGCCTTTCTGACTTCCCCCTTAGTAATCATTTCCACTTCCTGGTCCATCACTCTTGCCTCTTCAACTCTTCCTTCTCTCTCATTTTCTTCATTCATCAACTTCTCAAAGTATTCTTTCCATCTATTTAGCACACTACCGGCACCAGTCAACACATTTCCATCTCTATCCTTAATCACCCTAACCTTCTGCACATCCTTCCCATCTCTATCCCTCTGTCTGGCCAACCTGTAGAGATCCTTTTCTCCTTCTTTCGTGTCCAACCTGGTGTACATGTCTTCATATGCCTCTTGTTTTGCCACCTCTACCTTTGCCCTACGTCGCATCTCGATGTACTCCTTTCGCCTCTCCTCAGTCCTCTCAGTATCCCACTTCTTCTTCGCTAATCTCTTTCCTTGTATGACTCCCTGTATTTTGGGGTTCCACCACCAAGTCTCCTTCTCCCCTTTCCTACCAGATGACACACCAAGTACTCTCCTGCCTGTCTCTCTGATCACCTTGGCTGTCGTCGTCCAGGATGCCGTACTTACCCATCACTTCTTCATCGCCCCTGTTTCCTTTACCAATATGTCCATTACAATCTGCACCAATCACAACTCTCCCCTGTCTGGGATGCTCAGAACTACTTCATCTAGTTCCTTCCAGAATTTCTCTTTCAACTCTAGGTCACATCCTACCTGTGGGGCATAGCCGCTAACCACATATACATAAAACCCTCAATTTCAAATTTTAGTCTCATCACTCGATCTGATACTCTTTTTCACCTCCAAGACATTCTTAGCCAGCATCTTCCTTTCAAATAACCCTACTCCATTTCTCTTCCCATCTACTCCGTGGTAGAATAATTTAAACCCTGCTCCCAAACTTCTAGCCTTACTACCTTTCCACCTGCTCTCTTGGATGCACAGAATATCAACCTTTCTCCTAATCATCATGTCAACCAACTCCTGTGCTTTTCCTGTCATAGTCCCAACATTCAAAGTCCCTACGCTCAGTTGTAGGCTGTGTGTGTTCCTCTTTTTCTTCTGACGCTGGATCCGGTTTCCTCCTCTTCTTTGTCTTCGACCCACAGTAGCTGAATTTCCACCGACGCCCTGCAGGTTAGCAGTGCCGGGGGCGGGCGTTGTTAACCCGGGCCACGACCGATCCGGTATGGGATTCTTTAGATGAACGCTCATATTTGTTTGGCACAGTTTTTACGCCAGATGCCCTTCCTGACGCAACCCTCTGCATTTATCCGGGCTTGGGACCGGCCTACAGATTGCACTGGTTTGTGCCCCCATAGGGCTGCATTCTATGCCATGCTACGCTACCGACCATTAAAAAGTAAAGCCTCCCCCCCCCCTACCCCCACCCCAGGAGGTCAGTGTTCAAAGTTCAGGTTGGGGCCGCACTTTACCGTAATATACAGTGCCTTGTAAACGTATTCGGCCCCCTTGAACTTTTCGACCATTCGCCACATTTCAGGCTTCAAACATCTTCTTTTCCTTTACTTATTTTGTTCACTGTACATGCTTCAGAGACAATGCATGTAATAATAATGTAGTTCAACATTGTTAAGAAATCTTAGGTAGCTTAAAATACTGTTGAGTTTGAGTTTGTATGATAATGCATACATTGGACAATGTGGATTTCTTTTTCTTTCTTCTTGTTCAGTTAGGGGTCGCCTCAACGTGTAATCTTTTTCCATCTAAGCCTATCACATGCATCTTACTCTCTAACACCCACTGTCCTCATGTTCTCCCTCACAACATCCATCCAACATTTCTTTGGTCTTCCTCTCGCTGATTTGCCTGGCAGCTCCATCCTCAGCACACTTCAACCAATATACTCACTCTCTCGTCTGTAAACATGTCCAAACCATCTAAGTCTGCTCTCTCTAACCTTGTCTCCAAATCATCCAACTTTGGCTGTCCATCTAATGAGCTCATTTCTAATCCTATCCAACCTGTGCACTCCAAGGAAGAACCTTACCGTCTTCATTTCTGCTACCTCCAGTTCTGCTTCCCTTTGTTTCTTCAGTGCCACCGTCTCTAATCTGTACATCATGGCCAGCCTCACAACTGTTTTATAAACTTTGCCCTTCATCCTAGCAGAGACTCTTCTGTCACATAGAACACCAGACACCTTCCTCTAATTGTTCCTCCCCGTTTGGACCTGTTTCTTCACTTCCTTACCACACTCTCCATTGCTCTGTATTGTTGAACCTAAATATTTGAAGTCGTCCACCCTCGCTCTCTCTTCTCCCTGGAGCTTCACTCTTCTTCCCCCGCCTCTCAGATTCATCCACATATATTTTGTTTTACTTCAGTTAATCTTCATTCCTCTCCTTTCCCGTGCGTAACTCCATCTTTCTAATTGTTCTTCCGCCTGCTCCCTGGAAGTTATTGGAAGTTCTCCCTCTTAGAAATCATGGAGGGGTCTGAAATTTTCATTGTAGGTGCATGTCCATTGTGAGAGAGATAATCTAGAAAGAAAAATCTTGAAATCACAATGTATGTTTATTTTAATGATTTATTTGTGTGATACAGCTGCAAATAAGTATTTCAAGGCCTGTCTATCCGCTAGAATTCTAACCTTAAACAGGTGTTAGTCCACCTTTAAAAGTCCACCTCCACTCCATATATTATCGTGAATCAGAAGTACGCGTGTAACCCTTTAGCTGCATGATGACATCTGTCCACCGCATCAGTAAGACTCAAACTTGTAACATGGCAAGACGAAAGAGCTGTCCAAAGACACCAGAGACAAAATTGTACAACTCCACACAGCCACCTCTGCAAATTGCTTCAATACTTCCACTGGTATGTCATCAGGACCAAATGTATTCCCATTTTTCATTCTGTTTAGTGACTTTCTAATTCCCCCTTACTAATCATTAACACTTCCTGGTCATTCACACTTGCCTCTTGTACTCTACCTTCTCTTCCATTTTTTTCATTCATTAACTTCTCAAAGTACTCTTTCCATCTACTTAGCACACGCCTGGCACCAGTCAACATATTTCCATCGCTATCCTTTATCACCTTTACTTGTTGCACATCCTTCCCATCTCAATCTCTCTGTCTCGCAAACCTGTAGAGATCATTTTCTCCTTCTTTCGAATCCAACCTGGTGTACATGTTTGTCATATGCCTCTTGTTTAGCCTTCGCCATCTCTACCTTTGCTTTACGTCGCATCTCAATGTCGTCGTCCAGTCTTCCGGGAGCTTCGGTTGTCCATCGAGAGCCTGTCTCACCTCTTTCCAGAAGGCCGCACAACATTCTTCCTTTTTCAGCTTCCACCACATGGTTCTCTGCTCTACCTTTGTCTTCTTAATCTTCCTACCCACCACCAGAATCATCCTACATACTACCATCCTATGCTGTCGAGCTACACTCTCCCCTACCACTACTTTACAGTCAGTAACCTCCTTCAGATTACATCGTCTGCACAAAATATAATCTACCTGCGTGGTTCTACCTCCGCTTTTGTAGGTCACTATATGTTCCTCCCTCTTCTGGAAATAAGTGTTCACTACAGCCATCTCCATCCTTTTTGCAAAGTCCACCACCATCTGCCCTTCAAAGTTCCTTTCCTGGATGCCGTACTTACCCATCACTTCTTCATCACCCCTGTTTCCTTTACCAATATGTCCATTACAATCTGCACCAATTACAACTCTCTCGCTGTCTGGGATGCTCAGAACTACTTCATCTAGTTCCTTCCAGAACACCCTCAATTTCAAATTTTAGTTTCATCAATTGATCTCATACTCTTTTCACTTCCAAGACATTCTTAGCCAGCTCTTCCTTTAAAATAACCCCTACTCCATTTCGCTTCCCATCTACTCTGTGGTAGAATAATTTAAACCCTACTCTAAACTTCTAGCCTTACTCCCTTTCCACCTGCTCTCTTGGATGCACAGAATATCAACCTTTCTCCTAATCATCATGTCAACCAACTCCTGAGCTTTTCCTGTCATAGTCTCAACATTCAAAGACCCTCTGTGCATTCCTCTCTTTCTTCTGACGACGGATCCGGTTTCCTCCTCTTCTTTGTCTTCGACCCACAGTAGCTGAATTTCCACCGACGCCCTGCAGGTTAGCAGTGCCGGGGGCAGGCGTTGTTAACCCGGGCCACGACCGATCCGGTATGGGATTCTTTAGATGAACGCTCATATTTGTTTGGCACAGTTTTTACGCCGGATACCCTTCCTGACGCAACCCGGGCTTGGGACCGGCTTACAGATTGCACTGGTTTGTGCCCCCATAGGGCTGCATTAAAATAAGTATTTGAACATCCTGCTATATTGCAAGTTCTCCCACTTAGAAATCACGGAGGGGGCTGAAATTTTCATCGGAGGTGCATGTCCACTGTGAGAGAGATAATCTAAAAAGAAAAATCCAGAAATCACAATGTATGATTTTTTAACGATTTATTTGTGTGATACAGTTGCAAATAAGTGTCTGAACGCCTGAGAAAAAAAATTAATAGTTGGTACATTAGCCTTTTGCAATTACAGAGGTCAAACGTTTCTTGTAGTTGTTTATCAGGTTTGCACACACTGCAGGAGGGATTTTAGCTCACTCCTCCACACAGATCTTCTCTAGATCAGAAAGGTTTCTGGGCTCTCACTGAGAAACACGGAGTTTCAGCTCCCTCCAAAGATTTTCTATTGGGTTTAGGGCTGGGGACTGGCTAGGCCAAGCCAGAACCTTGATATGCTTCAGAGGTTGTTCCCAAAAATTTCACAATAAATGGCCACAGTCATCCTCTCCTTCATACAGTGCAATCGTCCTGTCCCATGTGCAGGAAAACACCCCCAAAGCATGATGCTACCACCCCCATGCTTTATAAGTCGGAATAGTGTTCTTGGGATGGAACTCATCATTCGAAATCCTCCAAACACGGTTAGTGCAATTATGACCAAAAACTTCCATTTTGGTCTCATCTGACTACAAAACCTTCTCCCATGACTCCTCTGTATCATCCAAATGGTCATATGCAAACTTAAAACGGGCCTTGACATGTGCTGGTTTCAGCAGGGGAACCTTCCGTGCCATGCATGATTTCAAACCATGGCGTCTTAGTGTATTACCAACAGTCACCTTGGAAAGGGTGGTCCCAGCTCTTTTCGGGTCACTGACCAAGTCCCGTCGTATAGTCCTGGCTCCAGTCTGATTGAGATTGACCGTCATGTTTAGTTTCTTCCATTTTCTAATGATTGCTCCAGTGGACCTTTTTTCACCAACCTGCTTAGCAATTTCTCCGTAGCCCTTTCCAGCCATGTGGAGTTGTACAATTTTGTCTTTGGTGTCTTTGGAAGCTCTTTGGTCTTGGCCCTGTTACAAGTTTGAGTCTTACTGATTGTATGGGGTGTACAGTTGTCTTTTTGCAGCTAACAACCTCACACAGGTACATCTGATTCAGGATAATACATGGAGTGGAGGTGTACTTTTAAAGGCAGCCTAAAAGGTCTTTGAGGATCAGAATTCTAGCTTATAGACAGGTGTTCAAATACTTATTTGCAACAGTATCACACAAATAAATCCTTAAAAAGATCATACTTTGTGATTTCTGGATTTTTCTTTTTAGATTATCTCTCTCACAGTGTAAATGCACCTACGATGAAAATTTCAGCCTCCTCAATGATTTCTAAGTGGGAGAACTTGCAATATAGCAGGGTGTTCAAATACTTATTTTCTTCACTGAAAATGCTTCTGTTTGAGGGTTCTGTATCTTGCTCAAGGGCTCATCGACACATGCTACAGGATGGAATCAGCTTTGGAATTTGAGTCAGAATTTATTGAAACTTCGTAAATGAATTTAATTTTCATAAATTTAATTTCTGAATTTGATATTTGCCCCTGTATAAAATCCCCACGAGATATCTCATCTACTCTTTGCTGTTCTTTCTTTAATCCAACATTCAATGTTGATCACAGAAATTCATGATAGTTTGGTCACTTGAAAGTGTGTAGTGTATTATAATTACACAAAGCTGAATAAACAAGGTTATATTATCATCATTATATTATTGTACTTCATACCACCAATTCTTGATCATGACTTTTAATTTAGCCTTGTTATTTGCGTTGCAAAGACCTGTGGGGAGTTTTGTTGGTTGTTGGCTCTCAGCGACAAGAAATGGCTGTCCCATGCATTCTTCGTTAATGGTGTTGCAGCGTCACTCTACGGTGAATGACGGTACTGCATCAACCAAACCCTCAGTAATAAATTGAGCGAATGAAAGACAACTACAATATGCCTTCATGAGGTAGTAATTGTAATTTCATTAACTGCAGATATATTTTATCTTTGTTTTTGTCCATCAAAAATCACAGTTTAAACTGATTGTATTTTGGGTTTCATCCATGGGATGTCATGGAGACAGAGGAAGTACAGGGGACTGAAAAGGCTTCAAAATGCCTTCCTTTTATTAACATGATTTATTAGTTTCTGTGTATACTGAAAACAGCAATTTTGGTGGGCCTCATTCAACTAATGAATGCGTAGAACTGTTGTAATTGGCTGGCACGTGCCAGCAGTTTGCAATCTACATAAACCGTGTACCTCCTATATTTTCCCGTCTCTGATGAATCATAAAATCTTTTCGGGGTAGACGTTTAAACTTGCTGGAATTTTGAAACAGCTGAAAGTTGGGCTATCATATCAGTAGCGTTGATTGTAGAAGTAAGAAAATCTACACTTTTGTAGAAGTATTTCTACCAGGGTATCAAACACACAAAATGAGATAGTGAGTTTCTTTCGGCTTGTCTCATTAGGGGTCGCCACAGTGTAACATCTCAGATGAACATTATATTTGTTTGGCACAGTTTTTACACCGGATGCCCTTCCTGATGCAACCCCTCTTGGGGAGTAGAGGTCCCATTGAGATACAAACTTACAACCTCTGGTTTAACAAACAAATGCTCTAAACACTGAGCTATGGGGCCTTGAACACACACACAAAAACGGATACTTGGGCTATTTCACACATATTCACTGTTTCAGTTGCTCAGGTACCAAAAAGAATGGTTAGATTTGGGGTGTTTCTCGACGCCGGGGGGGCGCCAGGCAAAAAAAAAAAAAAAAAAAAAAAAGAGGCCTTCAACCACCCCCGCCTCCACAACTATTAAATATTTGACCTCTTAAAATATTGAATCTGAAAGCAAACAAAAATAAAAAGAATATATTTATCTAACTTGCTTGCTTAATAATATCCATCGACCCATTTTCTGAACTACTTATCTTCACCAGCGTTGATAGCTATCTCTGCTGATTTTGGGCGAGAGATGAGTACACCCTAAACTTCTCGCCAGCCAATCGCAGGGCAGGTATAAACAACAACCATTTGCAGTCTCCAGTCAATGTCCAATGCATGTTTTTGGATTGTGGGAGACATTAGGATCACTACTGTATTCCATTAGCTATCGAATATGAAGCAGTTTCTAATTGTATCCGCTCAAAGACTGCACGGTCTTAACATAACCAGAAACATTCCCTTTTTTTTTTTAAATGGACATAATGCTACACAACGCATTTCTTACCTACTGGGCAAAGTCGATGTTTGTGCTCCAACTGTCATTCTGTCAACACTGTGACAGGTACTGTAAATGTATTCAATCCTTCAACATTTCATTCTATCGACAAATGCGCTTCAATCCCGTGACAACAGAAGAAGGTTTATGCAATGAAAGTCACTTTCAAGCACTATTCCTCTCCCGTCAGTGTCATTTGGACACAATGCCTTTCAGTGAAATTGCTTGCTTTGTACAATTTGCCATTGTTTGGAGCTGTTCTGGGTGTGGCACAGAGGCAAGTGCCCCTGTAATGTCTCTGAGCCCCCCGTGAATGATGTTTATACAATAGTTGCAAAAAATATGATCAATGCGGAACTAATATGTACTGTATACCTGAACATTACAGTCAGATACTGTGTTACATTTTAAATACAGAATTCAACAGACAGTCAACAACAACAGTTACTACACCTCTTAACCATATCTATTGCAAGTGCTTATATGTGACCCAAGGCAACAAAGCTTGGCAACACTCAGGCAACTTTGACACTGTTAAAGTCTGTTCCACCCAAGGATCCTTTAGTATAGGGTGTCAAACTCAAAGTCCGGAGGCCAGATCCAGCCCACCACATGATTTTACGTGGCCCGCAAAGTGTCAAAATCTGTGTCAAAATCTGTGATTCTTGTGAAAATCTGTATAACATTTGAGCTTGTCATACACCATAAATGATAATGTTGAGATAGAAGTATTTTTATGTTAGAAAACATGCACAATGTTTGAAAATCTATTATCCTTGATTTCAGATTCCAAAACTAGTTCATAAATTTCTTGTGCAAATATGATCACACGATAAAAGATTTCTATGGTTTCACAGTTCTGATGGCCCTCTGGGTGAAACCATAACTACAAAGTGGCCCACGACTAAAATGAGTTTGACACCCCTGCTTGAGTACATTACACCCTTGAAAAAAACTGTCTAGAATAAATGCTGTTGATACTGGGTTATTGGCATCCCCTCAATAAAAGGTAATAAAAACTGGTCAGAAACAATTACAACATAATATTTTATTTTATATGCCAGGTCTTCTGATCTGAAATGATGATGAATAATTTTATGAATTATAATAGCACCCTGCCAGACCTGGCCTAAATATCAGCTTGTGTTGATTGTATGCTTTTTGCTATTGTTAGTTAACCTCACCATAACACAATAACAAGCACGCCCAAAAAAGTCCCCTATAATAAACAGTATTTGCATATTGTGTTGCTGAAATCTTGGGTTTTCCTTTCCACGACCTTTTGTCTATAGTTCAAAATGAGAAGTCACACACAAATACAGCATTGCCCTTAGGTTTCTTCATTATACGTATGGTTGATTTTTTTTTCCAACTTACTCTCAGTGATAAATACTCTGATAATGACACCCAACCTGCCCACAGTGAGTGACAGAGAGACAGACAGCAGAAAAGGAACTTGAGACGGAATACAGTTTTCATAAGAGACTCCTTGTGTTCCACTTCTATAATGGCCTATTTGTGAAAAGCAATTTGACACCAGCAGTTCGCCTAGATGCCTGGTTTATTTTAAATAATGCAGCGAATGCCCTTCCTGACATAATTACACGTGGATGTGCTTTTGTCCGTACTTTTTGTTTTAATGTGTACATGGTTTCCAAACACTGTGGGAGGCTGACTCCCCAGCTTCTCATCTATCAGTTTAGAAAGGTTGCTATGGGAACTAGAGAGCCAACCAAAGTAATAAAGATGCGCTGAGTCATTGCAATGCAACCTTCAAAAGGTAATAGAAACCTTATGTGATGGCAAGATGAAAATTATTGTCATCAACTCATTCCACAACCAGGTTACCAGAAAATATTATATTGCCATCACAATTTACTCTGGTGTCCATTGTGCATCAGTTATTAACGATCCAAGCTTCATTCCAAATTCTGCTGTCATCCCAACCAAACCCATTTTACATAACACATCAGTATTTCCTCTCAGATTGCAGTCGGGGGCTGGCGTACATCATGGAAGCCTGCCCTGAGGAAATTAGTGCAATTGGCCAATTAAGTGGCAAACACACACAATGGCAGCAGCTGCACTCCATAATCAAGAGGACACACTCAAAAGCCCATATCTCTTGGGATAAAAATGAATGTGTGCATAGTGAGCGTGTGTGAATGTGTAGGTGTGTGTGTGTACTTGTATTGCTATCCTTGTGTGGACCAACCCTTGGCAAAACACCTTTGCTGTGAGGACATTTCGCTTTGTGAGGACATTTCTGCTGGTCCTCACAAAGATAATGCTTAAGTGAGCTCCATTAGTCCTAATATTATATATAATATTCTGTAAAAGTTTCAGAGAGCTATAAACCTCAGAACCTATGAGTACACACATGTTCCCTGTGGCACTTTTGGGTACTACAGGTGAAATTCAATCCAATTTTCTGATTGATCAAGGCCAGGGAATTTTCTGATTGGCTGTTTCAGTCATGTGACCTGAAAGCCCCATAGAATTGACCCCTCCGTACAAGGCACTTAACCAGGCCTCCTGAAGTGACGTCACGCCTTGTGCGCCTACGTCAGACAAACAATTCGCAAAAATGGCGGTGCAGCAAGAAAAGAATAGAGCAAAACTGTCCAATTTACCGGCTGATTTCTCACTCGCATTCTTAGCTAACAGTGAAATATCATTGAAAAGCAGACAGCAGGGCTCCAAGTATTTCAGCGAGGGGTATTTCAATGGTATTTACATGCATATCGACGGAGAAACCATTGATATTAGCTCGAGATCTTTCCAGAGTCAGAGGAAGACGAGAAGCCACATTATATATTATAACCCAAAGACGAATTCGTCATTGACATTTTCCTATTTTCGTGTTACATATCACACTTGTGTGCAGAATCTGTATATGTATCTGTATAGCCGTTTGTGAACCGCCATATGAAGGAAAAGAAGGCGAGGCTTAATTTACAAGTTGTTTCTCTCGTTTTCTTTGTGTAACGTCACGCGCTCCCCTCAATAATTATTCTTGAATTAGTGCCGAACCTACGTAAGTCCCGACCGAGTACGACAATCACTACTTTAGTGTCCTCAAACATCCTTCCTTCAGTCTTGGTGTCTCGGTGCACGTCGAAGGCTTTTAGGACTCGCTAGTCCGGTTTATCTTAGCTCGCTCGCCGGCTACAGAGAGACACGTTTGTGCAGTCAGATCATCGCAAAATATTGCTCAACACAGATCAAGTGTGTCAATCATTCACACGTAGCAATATTATGCAAGTGAAGGACTGCTAATTTATTTATATAAGACATGTATTGAAAATCAAATATAGGACTTACCTTCATGCAAACATATCTATTCCGGTTGATGGATTCAGTTGATCATGCAGTCTTCCTCGAAGTTTTATCCATCGAAGACATTTTTCGTACTCGGTCTTCTGTTCCGGTTTATTTTAGATGGATTCAGTTGATGATGCGGTCTTCCACAAAGTTTGATCCATCAAAGACATTTTTCGTACTGGGTCTTCGGTTTTGGAAAGGGTACGAATTAAACTCCACCAAGTAGCCTTTCAGGATACCTGTCGTCACTATTATAAAGTCTGTGACTACACCTCTTAACCATATCTATTGTTAAAGAACCCAAATACGTGATAAAACGCCAACAGAAGCTGTACTGGACCATGCAGCATTGTCTGAGAAAACTGCGGGTCCAAAAAAGGGGGCGTGGTCTATGCAGATCTCTGTCCTCTGATTGGTCAGTGACGCGGATTGCGCAATTTCTACGTAGGGGTCAATTGAGGCTGCACAACGAGGAAATGAGGAAGACAGCACATTTCAACTCAATAAAAGCTGAAAATAAAGCATTTGTCAAGTAATATAACTTAATGTAAAAAATCAAAATTTAAATTAGTCACAATACCTATTACTTAATATAATATTACTATATATTATAATATATTATTATATTGCAAGTGTGAGTCATTAAATACTATTTAGATAGATAGATAGATAGATATAGATAGATAGATATAGATAGATAGATAGATAGATAGATAGATAGATAGATAGATAGATAGATAGATAGATAGATAGATAGATAGATAGATAGATTCTCTCAAATATTCACCCAACCTGTGTGTCTAAGTATGAAAACAGACGAAAATAAGAGGCCCAGGACTAGGTTTATGCAGACCACACCTGTATCACAAACTCGGAATTGTAAAATATCATGGATGCTGTAGCTCCTACTAAAAGACACCTTTGAGTTAGCCTGGAATAAAATTGAGGTGCACTATGATCATAAAGGCTTTTAAAGTGTAAGAAAAAAAAGGAGGGTGAATACTACTTCTGTATGAACTTGCTTGTAACAGGACATCTGATGAGAGAGGACAAAGGTGTTGACTCTTCACTTTTGTCATTTGCACTTCACTATCTGTACCCATTTTTAAGCGTAATTCTCAATATCTCATATACGCATTGAGCTAGAGGCCACAAAATTGAGATCGACACATCATGCGTGATGAGTGTTCCGAATTGCAAATGCGTGTGACCTTACCAAGTATGAAAGGTCACCACTTTGAAAGGTCACCACCACTAAGGCCTTTTTTTAAGCGTAATTCTCAATATCTCAAAAACATATTAAGATAGAGGCCTGAAAATTGAGATTGTGGATCGACACATCATGTGTTATGGGTGTTCTGAATTGCAAACGCATGTGACCTTCCCAAGTATGAAGGTCAACGTCATGAGGCCTGTTTTTTAAGCGTAATTCTCAATATCTCATGAATGCATTGAGCTAGAGGCCAGAAAATGGAGATTGTGCATCAACACATCAGGCACAATGAGTGTTCCGAATTGCAAATGCGTGACCTTGCCAAGTATGAAGGACAACATCACTAGGCCCGTTTTTTAAGCGTAATTTTCAATATCTCAAAAACGTATTGAGATCGAGAACTGAAAATTGAGATTGTGCATTGACACATCATGTGCAATGAGTTCTGAATTGCGAACGCATGTGACCTTCCTAAGTATGAAGGTCAACATCACTACGCCTTTTTTTAAGCATAATTCTCAATATCTGAAGAATGTTTTGAGCGAGAGGCCTGAAAATGGACAGTGTGCATCAACACATCATGTGCGATAAGTGTTCTGAATTACAAATGTGTGTGACCTTGTTAATTATGAAGGTCAATGTCACTGGGTCCGTTTTTTAAGTGTAATTCTCAATATCTCATGAACGGTTTGAGATAGAGGCCAGAAAATTGAGATTGTGCATCGGTACATCAGGCACGATGAGTGCTCTGAATTGGAAATGCATGTGACCTTGCGAAGTATGAAGGTCAACGTCACAAGGCCTGTTTTTAAGCGTAATTCTCAATATCTGAAGAATGTATTGAGAGAGAGGCCTGAAAATGGAGATTGTGCATTGACACATCATGCCCGATTAGTGTTCCTAATTGCGAACGTGTGCAACCTTCCTGAGTACTAAAGTCAACGTCATTAGGCCCGATTTTTAAGTGTAATTCTCAGTATCTCATGAACGCAATGAGCTTAAGGCCTGAAAATTGAGATTGTGCATCGACACATCAGGCAGAATGAGTGTTCCGAATTGGAAATGCATGTGACCTTGCCAAGTATGAAGGTCAACATCACAAGGCCTGTTTTTTAACTGTAATTCTCAATATCTGAAGAATGTATTGAGAGAGAGGCCTGAAAATGGAGATTGTGCATTGACACATCATGCGCAATTAGTGTTCATAATTGCGAACGTGTGTGACCTTCCTGAGTACGAAGGTCAATGTCATTAGGCCCGATTTTTAAGCGTAATTCTCAATATCTCATGAACGCAATGAGCTTGAGGCCTGAAAATGGAGATTGTGCATTGACACATCATGCGCGATTAGTGTTTAGAATTGCGAACGGGTGTGACCTGCCTAAGTATAAAGGTCAACATCACTAGCCATTGTAGTAACAGCTTTGCAGATGCATTTCTCTAGCCCTGGGTCTAGAAAGAGAGTCAGGGATGGTAGGATTCAGGTATTCAAAGTCGTGACAACAGTGTTTGGTTCAAGAGTCTAATTTCGGGTGGAGAGCCTATAACCTGCCCCATGACTTGCGTTTTCTTACGGCTGATTCTCAACCCAAAAGCCCTGTGTGTCTAGATGAGGCAGTCCATGAGCAATTGAAGCTCTTCAGCCGTGTGGGTCGTGATTGCTGCATCGTCCACGAAAAATTATCATGGAGACATTTCTGCTGGACCTTGAACTTGGCCTTGACCCGGGAGAGGTTATCGAGTTTGCTGTCTGATCTAGTTCAAATATAGATGCCCTCAGTGGCTTATCCAAAGGCGTGTTTCAACAGGACAGCAAAAAAATATTCTGGACAATGTTGGAATGAGGACACAGGCCTGTTTCACACCACTCTTGATCTTAAAACTCAGAGATTGAGCTATCGAAGATGACTATGTGAGTCATGTCATTGTGGAAGGATTTAATGCTGTATAGCAGCCCAGGTGGGCACCATATTTTTTGGCGGAATCTTGAAGATACCATCCCTGCTGACTGTAAGGCCTTCATCAGGTTTATGAAGGTACAAAGAGTGCCAGAGTTTGCTCTCTGGATTTCTCCTGCAGCTGTCTGAGGGAGAAGACCACATCGATGGTGAACCTGTTGGGACGCAAGCCTTACTGAGATTCGGGGTAGATTCTCTCTGCAAGTACCTCGAGACTCTTTAGAGCAACTGTGACAAACAACCTCCCAACAATGGTCAAGAGGGAGCTGCCACGGTAGTTGTTACAGTCACATGTCATCTTTGTTTTTGTATTAGGTGATGATGCTGGCATCCCGCATGTCTTGTGGTACTTCCCCCACCCTCCAAGCACAGGCAGAGGAGATGGTGCAGCTCTTCAGCCAGGACATTTTTGTAGCACATCAGGACCTTGGCTAGGATAGTGTCTTACCCTGGGGCTTTACCAGTGGTGAGGGAGTCCATGTTGTCTTGCAGTTCTTCGAGGATTGGTTCGCTGTCCAACTCCTCTAGCATAGGCAGAAGATCAACAGCATTGAGGGAATCTTCTGAAGCAATGTCCTCCCTAGTGTAGAGGTGGGAATAATGCTCAACTCAATGTTCCATTTGTTTTGGTCAGTACTTGAGGATGTTACTGGACGAGGATTTTCGAGATGCTGTTTTCATTTGTATTGGTAAAAATGGCTGCTTGACACTATCATACATTCCTTTGATGTTGCCAGTGTCAGCTGCAGCCTGGACATTGGAGAAGAGCTGGAGGCAATTGTCGTTGGGACACCTCCGGGCAATCGCCGACACTTTTCTGCGGGCTTCCCATCAGGTCAGCAGGTTCTGTTTGCTGTGGCTAAATTTTTAGGCAGTTTCGGACAGAAGGCAGACACAGGCTTCTTAGCTTCAATTGCAGGTCTTATATCCACATTGTAAGTTTCAAACCAGTGTATCGACTTTTTGGTTCGCTTTCCAAACGGCAACATTGCTGAGGTGTACACAATGTCAAGTATTCCCATTTTTCCTGGGCTTTGTTGCTCTGCCAGCCTGGTAGACACTTTTTGTTGGGTTTTGCGTGTTCCTGGTGTTGATGTGTCGTCAGCAAGCTCTCTTTGAGTGACAGGTTCTTCTGGTCTGTCGTTCCACCTTCCTGCACAGTAACAAGTGGTCCGTATCACAGTCAGCGCTTTGGTAGCAGCATGTTGTGTTGTCTTGTTATCTTGTATGACAAATAGACGAGACGTATTTCAAGGATTCAATCTTTACTCACAAGTTGTCAACCATGTACCATTAACCATGCGACTTCCGTATCTTCTCTATACTATACATCCAGCTACTGAGCATGCTGGGAAATGTAGTTGTTTTTCTCTCGAAACTATAACACTGGACTCATGGTAGTCCGGAACGTCTGAGAACACAATCAAGTTGGTGATAGTGCTAGGAGGTGGGGTGTCTCAAGGAGACTTGATATATCAGTTTATGGTGGTCATTCGTAATGGATCTATGTGCCTACACCATGCCTCTCCACCCCTGGAGTCTGGAGGCAAAGTCTTGAACCCCCAAGTATGAACGGACAACCATTTTTTTGGCTTCCGGAATGGCCCACACCGGCCGTGCTGTTCTGCATCCTGCTAATAGGTGTCAGCATTGAGGTCAACCCCGGGCCCGTCCTGGCTCTGCTGCGTCTGCTCAAAACCGATCCATCGAAACATGAGATCTGTTCGCTAGACCAAGTGCAATGGTTGGTGCCACCTCACTCGATGCTCGAAATTAAGCTCAAGTCGGGACTGGACTGACCGCTACGTAGCGGCACGTTGCGCCACTCGTCCACCACCAGACGCAAGCTGCCAAACCAAGCCTCGACAAGTTCAATTCGCCTTCTGCATCCTCCAGTTAAACTGCAACGGCCTAGCGTCCAAGGCCCCGGAAATAGCGGACTATATGTCGCGGAACGACATCCTCCTTGCCGCTGTCCAAGAAAGCAAGCAAACTCAGCGGTCAAATCTTCACAAGATCGGCGACTGTATCATTCTACGAAATGACCGCAACCGGGATGCTGAAGGCAGCCTGGTGTTTATCATCCATCGTGGCGTGAACTATCGTGTTATCCAGCCATCTCCCACAAACGACCCCATTATCGAACAACAGTGTTTGGCCGTCTGGGTTGTCCAAAGTAGCTATTTTCAACTTTTACATCCCGCTGGCATCTTCCTGAAAGGCTGGCTACTCCGCATCAATCAGCCACCTACTCGCCGGCAACCACACCCTGGTCCTTGGTGACCTGAACAGTCACTCCCCGGCGTGGGACCCCCACCTCCCCAGTGACCATTGTGGTGACGACCTTACTGACGAAATGGACTCATCAACATCCGGAATTCTCAACGACGGCTAGACCACTCAACTCAGGGCACACTCCGCTAGCTCCCTCGACATTAGTCTCACTAGCACCAACCTTTTAGCAAGCTATTCATGGTCAGTCAAGACTTTGCTTGCGTCCGATCATCTCCCTATAACGATCGCGCTCGAAAGATCAGAGGAATTCGCAACTACCTCAACTTTAAAAAGCGAAATGGGACGATTTTACGACTTTCATCGAAGCCAACCTGGAGGATGCCCCTACCAACGTTTTTTCCGGTGAAAAACATTTCCGTACCATGGTGAATCGAGTGGCAAAACGATACGTTCCTTCCAGTCGGATACCAAAGGTCCGCCTAAACTATCCTGCCTCGGTGGGCTTTCTCGCTGATGAACGTGACACCATCCGGCAAGCGGACCCATCCGATGCTTGACTTCCCAACATCCAACGCCAGATTAACCATCTGGTGTCTGAGCACCGGCAAAATCGATGGATTGAACATATCGAAAAATCCAGCCTCCAGGGGCCAAAAACGTTCTGGCCTACCATCAAAGCCTTGAGCAATCCAACCAAACAGCCAGACAACGTTGCCATCGAATTTAACAGGGTCCAATCGAAAAACAACCCAGACGCATGTCAAGGTTTCAGGAGCAGCCATCAAAGCGTCCAAAAGCTCCAAGGAGCTGGGGCCCAGTGGCCGGTGATGATGAAACACCTTGGACCGAAGGCTATCCAATACCTCACTGACATCTACAACCTTTCATTGGCCATCCTGGACATTCCAACCATATGAAAACGCTGTTGTGTCATCCCGCTTCCCAAACCAGGGAAATCAGTCAGTTGTCTCCGCTGGCCAAGACGCTCGAGTTTGTAATCCTCCCCGCCCTGAGCGAGTCGCTGACAACTGCCAGTCACCAGTATGGCTTCAAGAAGCTGTTCACCACCTGGAACGCCTAACAGTTGATGAAAGTCAACATGGAAATCGTAAGCAATCGGATTCCTACCATACGTAATCTAAAAATTCTTGGTGTCACCTTCGATACCTTGCTGACGTTCCATGAACACATGAAAATCATGCACTCCAAACTCAATAAGCCTAGCCGACACCACGTGGGGCCAGACTAAGGAGACCATCCTGATGACGCATAAGGCCATTGGAAGATAGATCCTGAACTACGCACCCGTGTGGACTCCCAGCCTGAACCCAACTCACGGGGACTCCCTCCAATCGGGTCAAAACACTGCCCTTCGAACCGCCACGAGTTGGCACAAAATGGCTTCCATCGATCTCCTACACGCCGAGTCGAAACTCAAAACCCAGCCGAAATCCTTCCGGTACATGAGCACAATGTAATGCTCAAGAAACAATACACGCTTCAGTGCTACCTCCCCAGACATCCTAATCACGAGATGACAAGGCAAGAAGCGTCCCCCAGGGTGTTGCGCAAAACCGATATCGAGCCATCAATCGAGCAGTACATTCATCGGCCAGCCGTCGATGCAGAGTACTACAGGCGCAGCCAGCGCTTTACACCTGCTCCACCATGCCAGCTGTAGCATAAATACTCATACTTCAAATCTAACTACTTAGTAACAAGCTCAATATCTTAATTTTACCTTTGTAGGTAGAATAGATCAGTTTGAGATCTGTGATATCCTAAGAGTGACTTTATATACATGAACAGTGTTTACTTTAATGTATTTTAAACTTAACATTGATCCAAAGCAAAAAGGTATTATTTTTTTTAAATGGTATTGAATACAAAGGTATACTGTGCGGTGGTGGGGGGGGGGGGGGCAATAATTTATGATATGGTGAAAGCAGCAGATTGACCAAACAATAGTTTCCTCTTTTCAGTTCAGACTGTAAGACTGTAGAATGTTGTAAATTAAAAAAAAAGGTACGAAACCCAACAATCAGTCAGAACACAGTGGATGTATGCCATACAGTTAACAATCCTGCTTTTAATTGAATGATGCAGGGTGATTTCAAATGTTGAACTAAAATTCTTAGGACTTCATATGACTACTTAAAGAGTTGTTTTTATTTTTGGAGGTCCCCTCAGCTTTCTAGGGATGACCACAACACCCACCTGGGCAGTGGAGGGAGGTATTCCAAATCAACACAACAGTGAATTCTTGATAAAACCAAGCTCATTTTTGATGTGAGTTCTTTGCTACACACATCGTCAGGGCTAGGTTACACATTTGCTGTCTATGTCCTAGTTCAGGGGTCGGTAACCCCCGGCTCCGGACCCGCATGCGGCTCTTTCATCCTTACATTGCGGCTCTATATGGTTTAGGAAAATAAATCGGTGTCTGCTTAAGTGTATGTTGTCTCAAAAATCCATATCGTGTCCTCTTATTAAGCCAAAGTTTTTAACTTCTTCCGTCAACCTTGTGCAATTTCGGTGATCACGATTCGCCTTCTTCAGAGTTGTTTGAAAACACCTGACTTATTGTGGTTTCTATGGCGGCATCATCTGCTGCGGGCTTTGGTATTTCTCAGTGCAGATGGCTCCAACAGGTGGTCTTTCCTGACCTATATCATCAGTGCCTTGTCATGTCTCTACACTATTAAATAATGTGATATGTGTATGTGTACGTGTGAGTATGTTATGTGTGGGAGAGGTTCTTGTGTATTTCTTGCTGTTTTAATTGTATACATTTATCTCCGTAAAGCATGTTGTGTTTGGAGGATTTAGCATCACATTGTCAAAATAGGGTATATATTACATGACCTATTGGATAGACTGTTCATGCAAAGCACTGGATATTTGCTTTGGATATTTCCTTTCTAAGTAGAGGCTGGGGTTACGTTATGCATCCATTAGATGGAGCTGCACTAAAGGCTCAATATTGATCTATATATAAGGGGCACCGGATTACAAGGCGCACTGTTGGCTTTTCAGAAGATTACAGGCTTTTAGGTGCGCCTTATATACAGTAATTTAAATTGATCTGAAGGTGCCCTTTGCGTTCTCCATTCTGAAAATGCCAAAACAAGTTAAAACCCACCAAGGACAAGATTATTTGTTACTGTCATCCCAATGCATTACTTACAAAGCAGTTCAGGACCGACATGCAAAAGTCCAGATCACTGTGTAATTCAAATCCAAACAGTGCTACTGTGCCCCACAAATCCTTGGTCTGAAAATGAACAATCACTTGCTGTCACCACTGCTCTCTGCCCACTGGGGACCTAGCCTGATTATAGCACCATTATTCTCCCTCCTATGCTGCTGAACATAAATACACACAAAAATGCACACAATGTTCACCTAATGTACCTCACTAATCATCGAATACATCCATCTATCCATCCATCCATCCAGTTTCTGAACTCCTCATAACGGTTGTGGGAGTGCTGCACCCTATCCCGGCTGTCAACGGGCAGGAGGCGGAGTTACCAGCCAATTGCAGGGCACACAGAGACAAAGAGCCGGACTCACAATCCCACATAGGGGATATTTAGAGTGTCCAACCATTTTCTTTGCCGCTTATCCTCACAAGGGTCGTGGGGAGTGCTGGAGCCTATCCCAGCTGTCAACGGGCAGGGTACACCCTGAACTGGTTGCCAGGCAATCGCAGGGCACATGGAGACAGACAACAGCCGCACTCACAATCACACCTAGGGGCAATTTACAGTGTCCAATTAATGTTCCATGTTTTTGGGATGTAGGAGGAAACCGGAGTACCCGGAGAAAACCCACGCAAGTTCGGGGAGAAGATGCAAACTTCACACAGGCAGGGCCGGGATTGAACCTGGGTCCTCAGAACTCTGAGGCCAACGCTTTACCAGCTGAGCCACCGTGCCGCCTAACTAAACATATTATTTATTTTTTTTACTTATTTATTTATTTTTTTTTGTTTTTTACCACTTGCACCTTCCATTTTGTACTTTTTGTAACTTTTAAAACTGTGGTGTTGTGTGTCAAATTGTATCAGGCTTGTCCATCATCTAAACCACAGATTATCATTAGGGGTATATGAAAGAATAGCACCCAAGTACAGTATAGGTGAAGTTGTATTCAACAAGTTCAATATTAGCATTTGGACATTTTGAGAAGTTTGATTTAAAATATTTAATTTGTACAATTTGTACTTCAAATTTATTGTGCAATACCTATTAAATGAAGCACTCGGGACATTTTAAAACTTATTTTACTGTATTTAAGTGACTTTTTTACTAAGCGGGAAGTCTCACTATTTTTACCAATAATCTTTTTTAAAGTCATAAATGGTGGAGCCTGTTTCTGATATAGATTTTTTTTAATGGTTACGTGGGCTCTGTGTAGATGTTTTTCCTACAGATCATTCAATGAAAATACGAATTCAATATGTGCAGATGCAGACAGCACCGTTTTTTAAAAATGTATTAACAGTAGCACAAAAATATTTCGGATAATTATTGAATCCTCTTTGAAAGTTTCATCACATTTCATAACAAATATTTCTCTCACTTGGAAACGATAGTGTAATAAAAACACAATAGAGACAACAACCACTTACCCTGTTGAGCAAATTGTTTATGATTTGTCATAAAAGATATCAGCCGTGATTAAAACAAGAGAGTACAGATAACAGATTGCATTTGGATACTGAGCAGTTGTACATGTCAGGAGTTACCTATAAATGAAATGATTACGTAATGACATTGAAACGACCATCACTCAATAAACAGAAAGAGATCGCTTGTTCTTGTCATAAAATGGATGAATTTCAGTTTGCGCCGTCAAAGCCCAAGATAAATACTTCATCTCTGACCCACCAAACAGCGAATATTTCAGGCGGACCTTCGACTTCATATAAAGCACTTGTCCGCTGAGTTCTCCCAACTGCGCCTTCAACTGCGAGCCTCGCCGCCTTCCATCTTCCTCCGCCACGAAGCCGCTTTGTCTCCATCCGCATCTGTGACCATCGAAACGCAGGCAAGACGAGAGGCAGGGAAGGCTGAGCAGAAAAAGCCAAGCGAGGGGCGACAGAAACGGCCAGGGTGAGTTCACGCGGGTATGGTTCTGTTATGGCCCACGGTTTGCTGTGGGCTTTTACAGTAAGTTAATATGTGAGCGGCATCGACAGCTACCTAGTGAATACCTGACGTTCAAATCGTTAATGCAATGGTGGAGTCTTATTTCTTCTTCTTTTTTTTTTTTGCGTCACCGAGAAAAAACAAATACGCTATCTTCAATGAGGAAGTACTCACCATAATAGGCAGGTAGATCCGAGGGTAGTTCCTTATACTGTAACTGTACGGAGCCTTGATGATTAGTTATTTCGGTTATTGTAACTGTTTTAAAGCGACACACGACCACAGTGTTGAACACAGCAGGAACGAAATGGAAGCAGGAGGCATGACGGTTGTAAAGTAGAGTGCAATCTTATTCTTTTACTCTGATTTACATCAAACTGATTTGGTGTACCTTTCAGCTTGATTCAGCATTTCTGAAGGATGTAATCATTGAGCAGTGGTTTTATTAGCTCACATTAAAAGAGTTAGAAAGTTGGGACTTTTCACTTCAAGTGTCAAATTGAATCTCATCGGTTCTAGTTTGAATGTTAATTGTATTCTTATACCACTCTCTCTTTCTACTGGGATGGACGATTGAATACTGCTGTCATGAAAGCCATGACTGTCAATTTAAAAAAAAAAAAAAAAAAAACCCACCCAGGTCTGATGAGAAATGTCACTCAGTCAAGAGTCACCATCCTAATCTGTAAGCAGTCCATCATAAAACAGATTCTGTACTCATTCAATGGGAGAAAGTCTTCTTATTCTTTTCTATTTTAACCACCCACCCATCAGTTTCTGAAGTGGCCATCCTAGCTGTCAACGGGGAATAGACAGGGTACACGCTGTACTGCAGTGCAAAGACATATATATTTTTTTAATTAAAAGAAAGTAAATGGGATGTCCTCTGGCTGGAGAGCACTAGTTTATTAACATTCTGGTGATCAGTGGAGACCTCTTAAATGCATGTCATAGTAAAACATTTTGTCATTGGCTGTTGGTTGTACATGGAAGAGAATACAGGTCTTTACGTAATACAATCAAAACTGTTTCTGCAATACACATACAATATTTATTAAGTTGGCATATTTAATTACCCGATGATAATTAAAGTATTTCTTTGTCATAGCATGGCTCATTTTTTCCCATTAACCTCATATCCTCCATTCATTATCTTAATCGAGTTTCCTCAAAACACAAAACATTTTTGTTTCCTGTTCTTCTATTGTCCTGCTTTTCCGCTCACTCCTGCAGCCTTAAGTGCCATTCTTCACTGATCCATTCTCCAGTTTAGCCTTCACAGCCCTGCCACAATGGATCAAGTCACTCCAATTTGAGTCCCACACAGTATTTGCTCAAAGATTGAACCCAGATGTTGTGAATAGTTTTAGAGCCAGTGAGAGCTAAGCCTGATGAAAATATTACATTTGATTGAACTGTACATCCCCATAAGTAACCAAGTATGTTTTTTTTAGATGAAATGTCGGAATGACAATAAGCCTCTGCATGCATCAAGCATTTTTGAAGATTTGATTGCCTTTCACTTTTTCTTGTATTAATCAATCAAGGACAACATCTCAATCAATTATGTCATTATGTACTTCAAATTTTTTGAATCCATTATCCATCCATTTTCTGAGCCCCCTATCCTCACAAGGATTTTAGGAGTGCTGGAGCCTATCCTAGCTATCATCGGGCAGGAGGTAGGATACACCCTGAACTGATTACGCAGGACACATGGAGACGGACAACAGTCGCACTCACAATCACACCTAGGGGCCATTTAGAGTGTCCAATTAATCAATGTTTTTGGGATTTGGGAGGAAACCGGAGTGCCTGGGAAAAAAACACGCTGGCATGGAGAGAACATGCAAATTCCACACAGGCAGAGCCAGGATTTAAACCCCGTTCCTCAGAACTGTGAGGCCAACACTAACTAGTTGTTTCACCGTGCCGCCGTTATCATATTCATCTAATAAAATAATTTTTTTTAACATCATCCAAATTGATATTTTTTTGAAAATCCTTTAACAATTTTCTTCACGATTGATAAAATATCATTTAAACAAGCTGATATACAATAACATTGTCTTACTTGTTATAATTTTCTATGAAGCTGAATTCAAAGTGGTTCATGAAGAACATCTTTTTCTTTCCGCTTGTCCTGTCAGGGGTGGCCACAGCGCGTCATCTTTTTCCATCCAAGCCTATCTCGTGCATCTTCCTCTCTAACATCCATTGTCCTCATGTCCTACCTCACAACATCCATCAGCCTTTTCTTTGGTCGTCCTCTCACTCTTTTGCCTGGCAGCTCCATCCTCAGCATCATGGCTGGCCACACCACTGTTTTGTAAACTTTGCCCTTTATCTTAGCGCGGACGCTTCTGTCACATATAACACTAGACACCTTCCGCCTTCCGTCAACTGTTCCACCCCACTTGGACTCGTCTCTTCACTTCCTTACCTCACTCACCATTGCTTTGTATTGTTGACCCTAAGTATATAAAGTCACCCACCCTCGCTATCTCTTCTCTCTGGAGCTTCACTCTTCCTCCTCTGCCCCTCTCATCGATGCACATTTGCACATATATTCTGTTTTACGTTGCCTAATCTTCATTCCTCTCCTTTCCAGTCCGTACCTCCATCTTTCTAATTGTTCCTCCACCTGCTCCCTGCTTTCAGTGCAGATCACAATATCATCTGCGAACATCATGTTCCAAGGGCATTTCAGTCTAACCTCATCTGTCAGTCTATCCATTACTTCCGCAAACAAGAAGGGGCTCAGCACGGATCCCTGATGCCGTCCCACCTCCACCTTAAATTCTTCTGACACACCTATGGCACATCTCACCGCTGTTCTGTTGCCCTCATACATGTCCTGTACTATTCTGACATATTTTTCTGCCACAGCAGACCTGCGCATGCAGTACCACAGTTCCTCTCTTGGTACTCTATCATAGGCTTTCTCGAAGTCTACAAAGACACAATGTAGCTCTTTCTGACCTTCTCTGTACTTTTCCATGATCATCCTCAAGGCAAATAATACATCAGTGGTACTCTTTGTAGGCATGAAACCATATAGTTGCTCGCAGATACTTACTTCTGTCCTGTGTCTAGCCTCCACAACTCTTTCCCATAACTTCGTTGTGTGGCTCATCATCTTTATTCCTCTACAGCTTCCACAAGTCTGAACATCTCCTCTGTTCTTAAAAATGGGGACTAGCACACTTTTCCTCCATTCTTCTGGCATCTTCTTTCCCGGTAGTATTCTATTGAATAAGTTGGTCAAAAACTCCACAGCCACCTCTCCAAATCGCTTCCATACCTCCACTGGTACGTCATCAGGACCAACTATATTTCCATTTTTCATTCGGTTCATTGCCTTTCTAACTTCCCCCTTACAAATCATAGCCACTTTCCGGTCATTCATGCTTGCCTCTTCTACTCTACCTTCTCTCCCATTTTCATTAACTTCTCAAAGTACTCTTTCCATCTACTTAGCACACTACTGGCACCAGTCAACATATTTCCATCGTTATCCTTAATCACCTTTATTTGCTGCACATCCTTCCCATCTCTGTCCCTCTGTCTGGCCAACATGTAGAGATCCTTTTCTCCTTCTTTCGTATCCAACCTGGTGTATATGTTGTCATATGCCTCTTGTTTAGCCTTCGCCACCTTTACCTTTGCCCTACGATGCATCTCAATGTATTCCTTTTGCCTCTCCTCAGTCCTCTCCATGTCTCACTTTTTCTTTGCTTATCTCTTTCCTTGGATGACTTCCTGTATTTTGGGGTTCCAGCACCAAGTCTCCTTCTCCCCTTTCCAACAGATGACATCCCAAGCACTCTCCTGCCTGCCTCTCTGAATACCCTGTAGTAGTATTCCAGTCTTCCGGGAGGTCTTCCTCCCCATCTCGACCCTGTCTCATCTCTTTCAGAAAGGCCACACAACATTCTTCCTTTCTCAACTTCCACCACCTGATTCTCTGCTCTACCTTTGTCTTCTTAATCTTCGTGCCCACTACCAGAGTCATCCTACAAACCACCATCCTATGCTGTCGAGCTACACTCTCCCCTACCACTACCTTACAGTCAGTAGCCTCCATCAGATTACATTGTCTTCACAAAATATAACCCACCTGCGTGCTTCTACCCCCGCTCTTGTAGGTCACTCTATGTTCCTGTTCACCACCATCTGACCCTCAGAGTTCCTTTGCTGAATGCCGTAATTACCCATCACTTCTTGATTGCCCCTGTTTCCTTTGCATTTGCACCAATCACAACTCTCACTCTGGTTGGGATGCTCATAACTACTTCGTCTAGTTCCTTACAGAATTTCTCTTTCAACTCAAGGTCACATCCTACCTGTGGGGCATACCTGCTAATCACATGATACATAATAACCTTAATTTCAAATTTCATCCTCATCACTCGATCTGATACTCTTTTCACCTCCAAGATATTCTTAGCCAGCTCTTCCTTTAAAACAACCCCTACTCCATCTCTCTTCCCATCTACTCCATGATGAAATAATTTGAACCCTGCCCCTAAACCTAGCCTTACTCCCTTTCTAATTGCTCTCTTGGATGCACAATATATCAACCTTTCTGCTACTCATCATGTCAACTAACTCCTGAGCTTTTCCTGACATAGTCCCAACATTCAAAGTCCCCACACAGCTGTAGGGTCTGTGCATTCCTCTTCTTCTTCTTCTGTCGACTGAGCCGGTTTCCTCCTCTTTTTGTATTCGACCTACATTATCTGAATTTCTGCCTACGCCTTGCAGATAAACAGTGCAGGCGGCGGGTGTAGGTAGGCCGGGCCACGACCTGCCTGCTATGGAATTCGTTTAATGAACGCTCACATATGCTTGGCACCAGATGCCCTTCCTGATCAACCCTGTGCATTTATCCGTGCTTGGGACCAGCCGACAGGTTGCACAAGATTGTGCTCCCCAACGGGCTGTCAAAAAGTTAAAAAAAAAGAGTAAGAATAAAAAGATGAACATGTAGAATATCTGTAGTTGATCATATTTTTAAAATACCAATAACTGAAGAATTGAAAACCACTTTTGTGCCAGCAATCAGCCAACTAATTTAGTCCCAGTTCACTCATTATTTAACCAAGAACATATTGTAGACTGGTAGATTCAGTTTGCTAATTTCTCTCATAAATTCCAGCACAGACATAAAAAAGTGTGCTGGATAGTCTTTTACAATTTCGTTCTCCTGTAAATACAGTGGAACCTCGGAGGTCGAACGTCTCGGTGGTTGTACAAATCGTTTTTTGACAATGAAATCTATATTAAAAATGCCTCGGTTTTCGATCAATTCTCAGTGTCCGAACACCCAGGCAAAGCTAAACCCATGATGACTGTATAGCTGACATGAGCTGAGCAACGCCAAACACACACATGGGGGTGCCAAGATGAGCTGCTGCCCACTTCGAGTCAAGCAGTCACTCAAACACAAGCCAATACGTATTCATAGCACAGAAGTGCATGCTCATGGTGTGAGCATGGACATTTGTAAATGCTTCTCAAGAATGTTTTTTGTGATTTTTCCAGTATGTTCTTTGCCGTGGGCTCAAAGATAGACAGCGGTGCTACCAGCAGCAAAGGAAAAGGAAAGTTGAGAGAACCACAGTGGGTCTAAGTACGCTAAATATGAATATGGGGTGCGTGTTTGTTACAGCTCTTGCTAGCATCGCATGGCTAAGTCGACTATTTCAACTATCCTAAAAATTAAAAATGTAATAAAAGGCTGCTAGTGTTGCCAAATGAGTCACGAAAATTACAAAGCAAAGGCCACAGATAATGGAAGAAATGGCAAAACTACGTGAAAATGACAGTCAAATCCTGGTGGGTAACTTCCCTCTCAAGTCCCTCTCGACCCATTGCACTGCAATCAAATGGGGAAATCATTCACATCTAAGCTCCTTAAAGTTTATGCATTTTTTATCGTTTAAATGCAGGGTGTACATGTTTTTACATATATAGGAATTAAAATGGGACTTTCCTATTTGGAGACTGAGAATGGATTAAACTCATTTACATTATTACCTATGGAAAAAATATGCCAGAGGTTGAACAACTCAGACTTTGAACACTTCACAAGAATGAATTATGTTCAAACTCCAGCATCCCCAGACCATCACACTGCCAACACCATGCTTCACTGTTGGCATAATGTTATTTTTATCAATTGCTGTACCTTTTTTACGCCAGATAAAATGGGCCACACACCTTCTAAATGTTAAATTTTTGACTTGTCGGTCCACAGAATGTTTCTCCGAAAAGTCTTGAGGATCCTCAAGATGTTTTTTGGGCAAATTTGAGATGGGCCTATGTATTCCTCGCTGACAACTGTCACGTCCCATCGGAAACGAGAGTAGGACCCAAATGTAGGAACTCGGAAGACGCAAGGTAGTTCAAGAAGAGACACGTTTATTATATGCAGAGGTAGGGGATCGAGCAGGCAGTCCAGTGCAGCAGCGGTAGTTGGGACGTCGGGCGAAGAGAGCAGATGAGCGGACAGGCAGGAGTCGGTACACAGGGGAACAATCAACGCAGGTCAGAAGTATCAAAGGAGTCGGGCTTACAAGGTTGGTCGGAGAACATGCGAAGGTCGGTACACACAGGTTCGATCAGGGATACCGGAGCACACAAACGGGACATGAAGATCATGCGAACTGGTGCCGGCCAGTTGTCATCGTGGTCATATAAATCCACAGCATAATCAGGCTGCATGAGGCGCAGGTGTGCACCTTCCAATCAGCGCACCTGCGCTGACACCCGCACAGCTCCTGCTGAAGCGGCAGGATCATGACAGCACCCCCCCCCTCAAAGGCACGGCCCCCAGACGTGCCTAAACGAAAAAACAGACAATAATTAACACAGGCAGGGGTGGGGGGAAGGGGTGTCCGGAGGAGGGCACGCCCCTCCCCCCGAACCCCAGTCTGGTAGCCATCCAGGCCACCAAACACAAGGCGTCCGGGGGGACAGGTCAGGAGGACGACCCGGACGCCAAGCACCAGGGTCCCCACGGGGCGATTCGGGCGGACGACCTCTGTGAGGAACCAAACGAAGAAGCAGGCACCAGAACGAGGCCAGCCACTGCTCCGGACGAGAACCTCCCACGCCATAGTTGCCAGACAACCAGGGATTGGTTGCCACCGAGGCTTGGTCAGTAGGCAGCTGTGGATTGGTCACCAATGAGGCCAAGTCATGAAACAGCTGGGAGCCATCTGGAGTGAATAGGATGATGGGGAGAAGGACCAGAGCCATGACCGCCACCATCCCGAAGTCTCCCCAGCTCCAGGGTGGCTCCACAGAACTCCCCAGCTCATTCTGGACAGCAACGTGAGAAGGCGGCGACACTATCGCCCCCTCCTGGACAGCAACGTGAGAAGGCTGCAACACCATCGCCCCCTCCTGGACAGCAACGTCTAAATGTCGGTCCCTACTTTTATTAATCAGTTATTGTTGCTTTATCACTTATTCCATGCGCAAGACTACGACTTCATCTTCTACAGGCGCTGTTGGCCTCATCCAATTTTAGCCCTAGTGACATTTAAGTCTTGTTCACCAATTAAAATTGCTGTTCCATTTGGATACGCCCGTAACTTTCCTGCTGATGGAACTGGTGGCAAGCCAAGGTCTGGTGGTCGAACGCATGCGGGACCAGAACAGGATTCCAATAGTGGCTCGCTGATGCTCTTCTGATCGATCATGGCTAGGAAAAGCATCAGAGCTGCATGGCTGGCTTCTTTGATTGGCTTGCGTCAGGTGTCTGCGCATGTTGTGGCGCCCAAGGACAAAAATAAATAAAAAAGAGGGATTCTGGAGCCTGGCTGGATACCAGGAGGTAATCAAGAGCTGAATACCAAAAAGAGCAAAAGCCTCAATAGCGGAAGAGTAACAAGTGAGACAGAGTTTAAATACCCACAGGGTGTGTCCAAAGTAGGATGGAGAAACTGGGGTGAGACCACACGCATCAGATGTGATCCAAAGTATAATTTGAACTCAGCAATGGCTTATACAGTAAATCATAAACTAAGACATTCCCACCTTTGTGTTCTCACTCATACAATCATCGTTTAAACTTTGGTTGCGGTAGATTGGTAGCTTATTGATCAAATCACATTTCAGGCTGCTGTAAGTCCAATCAAGCAAAACAATTCTTAAAATGTCACGGTTGCACAGGAAAGGTTGAAAAACTTAAAGTTGACACACTAACACAGACATCAAGGCATATATTTGGAATATTTCTGCATAGTTCATGAACTATTAAAACATATTTTATCTTCAATTAACAAACATCATCAGTGGGTCACCTCATTTTGCGGGTAGCATGTCCGCTACATACTATTTACTCAGGACTTGAGTAATAATTTCACTGCATACTTTAAACTCTTGCTCATGTAATTTTTTTTCGGGTTTACTACATGTATTTACATTTACTTGAGTCACATTATTGTCAAGTAATGTACTTTTTCTTGAGGACATTGTTTGACTACTCAACCCACCTCTGGAGTGGACATCCTCTTTTGCTACTCTTATATCACATAAGCCTTTGTGGTACAGTGAAGAAAATAAGTATTTGAACACCCTGTTATATTAAGTTCTCCCACTTAGAAATCATGGAGGGGTCTGAAATTTTCATCGTAGGTGCATGTCCTCTGTGCGAGAGATAATCTAAAAACAAAAATCCAGAAATCATAATGTATGATTTTTTCATGATTTATTTGTGTGATACAGTTGCAAATAAGTATTTGAACACCTGAGAAAACCAATGTTAATATTTGGTACATCAGCCTTTATTTGCAATTACAGAGGTCAAACATTTCCTGTAGTTGTTCACCAGGTTGCACACACTGCAGGATGGATTTTGGCCCAATCCTCCATACAGATTTGTATTGGGTTTCGGTCTGGAGACTGGCTAGGCCACGCCAGAACCTCGATATGCTTTTTACGGAGCCACTCATTGGTTTTCCTGGCTGTGTGCTTTGGGTCATTGTCATGTTGAAAGACCCAGCTACGACCCATCTTCAATGCTGTGACTCTGGGAAAGAGGTTGTTCCCCAAAATCTCACAATACATGGCCGCAGTCATCCTCTGCTTAATACAGTGTAGTTGTCCTGTCCAATGTGCAGATAAACACCCCCAAAGCATGATGCTCTGTATCATCCAAATGGTCATTGGCAAATTTAAGACGGGCCTTGACATGTGCTGGTTTAAGCAGAGGAACCTTCCGTGCCATGCATGATTTCAAACCATGACATCTTAGTGTTTTACCAACAGTCACTTTGGAAACGGTGGTCCCAGCTCTTTTCAGGTCATTGACCAAGTCCAGTTATGTAGTCCTGGGCTGATTCCTTTCTAAGGATCATTGAGACCCCACGAGATGATATCTTGCATGGGGCTCCACTCCGATGGAGATTAACCGTCATGTTTAGCTTCTTCCATTTTCTATTGATTGCTCCAACAGTGGACCTTTTTTTGCCAAAATGCTTGGCAATTTCTCCGTAGCCCCTTCCAGCTGTGTGGAGTTGTACAATTTTGTCTCTGGTGTCTTTGGTCTTGGCCATGTTACAAGTTTGAGTCTTACTGATTCTATAGGGTGTCTTTATGCATCTAACGACCTCACACAGGTGGATCTGATTCAGGATAATACATGGAGTGGAGGTGGACATTTAAAGGCGGACTAACAAGTCTTTGAAGGTCAGAATTCTATCTGATAGACAGGTTTATTTGCAGCTGTATCACACAAATAAATCGTTAAAAAAATCATAAACTGTGATTCCCGGATTTTTCTTTTTAGATTATCTCTCTCACAGTGGACATGCACCTCCAATAAAAATTTCAGAACCTTCCATGATTTCTAAGTGGGATAACTTGCAATATAGCAGGGTATTCAAATACTTATTTTCTTCACTGCATTTATTGGGCTCGTCATTTGTATTTTCATGTTGAGCCGCTCCAGGTTGAGACCCTGTAAAATAGTCACAATACTTTTACTACGTTATAATGATCTAAAAGTTGCATGGTTACACAATTGGTTTGAGCATTGGCCTCACAGTTCTGAGGTCCGGGGTTCAAATCCCCACACACCTCCTGTGTGGAGTTGTTTCAGTGTAGCTTTTGGATTGATTGTCCTTGACTCTGCAGAAACATCTGAACTTGGAGGGTTTTTTTTCCAATCAGTGGCAGTAGGAGCAGGCTTCCAACTGTCAAGAACATTTTTTCTTTTTTTTTTTTTTGAGAAATTTGCCATGGGGAAAGCATTTTACCATGGATTGAACCAGCGTGATATAAATAAAGCTTCTCAAACTAGTGCTGAACTTAACTTAGGGACAATATTTAAACAACTTCTCCAATGAAAACTGGCCGGGAATGATAAATGTACAAAGACTCCAAAATCCAAATTGTCAAATTCTGATGCCTTCCCGTCTGTACAAAAAAAGCTCGGAGAAAGAAGGTGTTTTTGAGCAGGAGATAAATTCATTTTGATTACAGCTATCCTGCAGCAATCATGCAGGATTTGCATAATTACACAGAAGTGAGTAAAGCAGAGAAAGATCTACTTAATCTCTTTAAGATCTACACCATATCAAGCCAAACTCTTTATTTTATTCGGATGGGACTTGGCTATTGAAGGTTCTGCAGGAGCCATGTTGAGACATGAAGGACCAAGGACTGTACATCAGCATGATCCACATTGGAGTAGAACCTGGCTGAGCAGCTGTCCCGCACAGCCTGGGAAACGGTAGGAGGTGTGAGTCACTTGGGCTCAGAAAAGGAGAGAGAGAAACATTAGGGAAAGACAGCACTAAGCCCCATACGGAGAGCACGTCCCCCACTGCCAGAGGTTCTATCTTGTTCAGTGGAAGGTCACTTAGTGAAGAAACCATCCTTGGATTTTATGAGAATTGGGTCAGCATCAACAATGAACCAACAAGCACTGATAGAAACTACAGAACCAAATACAAGCGACAACAAGGAACACTTGGACACGACGAGTGATTAAGAGAGCTGATAGGTTGACGCAAGGTATAGGTATATTCAGAACTGTTTTGTTTCTTTGAGTTTGCAGCACAGATGCAAGACCACAGTAAAGAGAAGGACTTTTGTTGTTGGTGGTGCTGTTTTTTGCTTTAGTGTTCCGTGTCCTTCAACAGTAGAAATGTCTTTGTAAGTTTTGATAATGGTTTGAAAGTGGCGAAACCAATAGCAAGTGGAACATCAAGGTCCCTGATGCACGGTGTCAGAAGTATTATTAGTGACCAGAGTTGGGAAGTTGTGGTGTTAAAATAATGATGTCGCTAGTTTAACTACTATATATTCTTGGTGGCATGGTAAAACTGTAATGTTGCTGTTGTCAACAAAATGATTTTCAGGAGTGAAGCCACATTCATTATCACAAAATGAAATAGTGTCCGGAGGAGCACAATTTTCCCTAAATATGAAATACATCTCTTCCTTTTAATGTCACATGTCCTTTTGCTGATTAGGTGAAAAAAAAAAAAAAACAACTTGTGGTTTCGATTTCCACCCCTAATATTTTTACACCATGTAATAAATCTGTCAGGGGCATGGGTTTCTTGAACTTGAAGGTCTCGACGGTTGACACAAGACAGTTAGACAGCGTCAGGAGCAGCTGTGGTGAATGATGTCTCCTGAAGTCCACTATCATCTCCACAGTCTTTAGAGTGTGCAACGCCAGGTTTTGTTGACCACACCAAAGCTCCAGTCTCGCCACTTCCTGTCAGTACGCAGACTCGTCACTGTCTTTGTTGAGGCCGACAAGAAAATAGATTGCACTGGTGCAAAGGATGAGAGCTTTGTGGGTTCTAAAGGAGAGGTAGGTGTGTATAGTGCAGGGGTACCCAGACTTTTTTACCCCAAGATCTACTTCTCAAGCATTCAGCCTCTCACGATCGACGAAGGGGGTGATTTTTTTTTTTTTTTTTAGAATGACCAATGATGAAATAGAATGAACAAGTCACAAAGATCTACCCACTGCAAAAATGCAAAACCTATTTATTTTAAAGTATATCGAGGATGTTTGTGTGCCTTGCTTAACCGCATGAGCCAATATTACACAACATAATTAACTTTAAACATTTTTTGTAACTATCTGAGCTCACGTTGATGATCACTAAACACCATATAAATGCAAATACACACCTGGGCTGTGTCACTCACGTCAGTGGATTCGTTCAACTGCAGTGAGAATTACTCATATCTCCGATGTCCTTCCACAGATCAGCCATGGCTTGACAGCGCCATGTAACTGCACTCCTTTACAGCTGCAGGAATTTTATTGAAGATAATATTTCCGCCTTATTTTTAAAAGATCGGAACGAGTCAGATATGCCTCTTTTGTCATCTCTCTGTCTTAGAAGGACTTCTTGTTATTAACGATGATGTTACAAACCCGGAAAGCTGCTTCCGTGGCAGCTTTCGCTGTTGAAGTATACTGTGTGAAAAGTGACTGCTGTGCGGCCAATTAGGATTTTCGTCTGTTCACTTTTCTCATTCTCAGCTTGCTTTTCGGCGGAATGTTGGTATCGTATTTTCCATAAACATTTCACTACACTGGCAAATGAGGCAAACGTGCTTTGAAAATTACATCATTAAAAAGCTGGCCGCCTCCCATTCCATATGAAAATGATACAGTTTTGTCTTCTTTACTGCAGCATTCATACTTGTGTTTGATAAGATTTCTTAAGCGGGGCTTAAAATAGGGCGGAACTCACTGACAATGTGTTTTCCTGTACTGTCATTGTTTGCACATGTGCGGTGAGCTCAAGTTAAAAAAAATATATGGCTGATGTCTTTTTTTTTTCTCTCAGCACGCTGTCACGATCGACCGAAACTGCCTCACGATCGACTGATCGATCGACGCATTGAGCACTCCTGGTGTAGAGCTATTAAAAAATAATAGTTGGGGGGACGACGTAAATCCTTTCAAAACACAGCAAAAGAGCCGTGTCATAATAACTTAATAAAGTATTTAAGTTAGGGGTGCTAAACGTGTCGATGTGTGCGGGGCCGGCGTTAGCCTCGACGCCGGCGTTAGCCCTGATGCGGAGGTGGATCGGGCAGGGAAGTGGTTTGGTCGCATGCAGGAGGAGAAAGGAGCTCTCTCCCCCACCGGCCACCAGTGTCTGGGCACCCATGAAGTCGCTACTTCACCCGGCATGGGTCCTCCTGAGTACGCAACATACTGTCATACATACTGTCGGGGAGTCGGTTGGTAGTCAAAGTGATCCGCATATCATCTAAATATGGGTCGAAACGATAGGGTAGTATTGCCCCGGTCACTTAACTTGATTGTGAGATGTTCTATTCTTTGAAAAAAGCTTCTGTCAAAAAAAAAAAAAAAATAAAAAATCTCTCTTGTTCTTCTCCCATACCAGGTGCCACTCCATGTTTTCTATGGTGACTGTTCCGGCGTGACATTTGCAAATGACGTTGCAGGCAATATGGCCGGCACTAGGATGTCAAGTAAGACTTCCGCAACTTAGTGCATTAATGACACGCTCCCCGCTTTTTTTTTTTTGTAAAGACATTGAAGTGAATAATGTTATATATACTCTTCATAACAATATCTATTTTAAAATGTATATTGTGCTGTCAGTGCCCCTTTAATTTGGACTTGTACTTGGTCTTCAGCGCACCAACAGCAGAGAAGCCAGTCCCACAAAGGTAAGATGTTGCAAAAGGACAGCCTTCAGCCCCAAGACTGGATACTGCCTCGCTAAGCTCAGCCAGAATTCATTCTGTCTGTGATCCGAACCTGAGTCTTAATGTAGAGTCAGATGTCATGTCGATGAACTAGTCCTCTTCTGCAGAACTGAAGCCAGTTGGAGCTGGTGCATGAAAAGGATCTCTCAACCAGTCATACTAAGAGCACTTTTCAGGGAATTACTTTTCAGTGATGAAATATGCTTCTTAATGCATGGAATCACTGAAGTGGCATCATATTCAGCAGTCTCAATAAATTCCTGCAGGTTCTCAAATTTATCAGTATTTCTTTCATCAAGTTCCCTACCTCACATTGAAAGCTTTCCAGTGAAAGAGCTGATCTTGTCTCTCAATTGAGGGGGGTGTGTATCTTTCGTTTGAAACTGTAGATTTAGGGCATTTTGCTTGCTAAATATGTCACTCTGGAAGGCCAGTTTCATCAGGAAAGGCTTGTGATTTTTTCTCCAATTCCATTCTTGTGTTCCTGCTCCTAAAACATTTTCATCTGCTCTCTGAGCTCAAAAACTCAGGACAAGACATTTTCTCATGACAGCCACTTTGCTTCACTGTGAAACAGCACAGCTTGATGTTCAGCTCACATCTCTTCACAGATTGCAGAGGAGACTCTTGTTTTCAGTGATCTGGTCTTTATGAAATTTAGAACACCTATGTCAGAAATGACCTCAATTAATTCAGAGGAACGATGCATTGATGCTTGTGCGTATCTGTGTATAACACCACACATCATTAGGTGAGGCTTTTTGCTAAGCACTCGAAGTCCTTTTATCATCCATGTCATGATATGTGCACCATCACTGCAAACACCCATGCAGTTCTCCCACTTCAGACCATTCCTAGTCAGGAAGCAATCCAGCAGTTTGTAAAGCTCTTCAGCTGTGGCTCCGTCTCTAACATATTTACAAAAAAAAGTAGAAGCTCACACAGGGAGTTTGTCATGTCAAAACTTACACAAGTAATAAACATACATTCTTTGTTGCTGTCAGTTGCTTTGTCTTTGGGTTTATATATCAGCTGTTCTTTAAGATCATCGGCAATGTCATTTGTGCATCTGGTGACAGTGTCATTGGATGGAGGGATCGTTATTTTTTTTGTGGCACCGTCGTCATCCAGCATGACAGTGAACATGTCTAATCCTGCAGGTGGTATCAATTCCTCAGCTTTGGTGTAGGGTTTTTTTTCCACTAAGCAATTTGGTACGTCTTCTTATATGATGCAAAGAGAGCTCGCTCGTTTGCTGAAGGAGCATTCTCAAAGTGGGATGGTTGTGGGCAATATTCGGCACGTTTTCAACAAAAAACTCCAGTGGCTTTTCAGTGTAATCAGGGTGTATTGTCTTTAAATGACTCCTTAATTTATTTGGCTTCATGCTGTCCACTGGGAATGTTTTAAAACACAGTAAACACATCAGTCTTTTCTCATTTCTCATCATAGTGCGACATATCATCACTCTTCCTCCACTTACCTGTCAAAAGACTTTTCTTTCTCTGACTGTTTCAGTCTCTCTTTGCCTCTCTTTTTGTCCCTGTGATTTTTTTTTCCATAGTGGGTTTATTAACTTCACTTCATATTTTACCAGTGAACTAATTCTCTCTGGACACACTCTTGACAGTGAGGGAGCCACTACCAACTACATTAGTGGTTGTACAATTACATTTTATTCTAGTAAGGAAGAACAAAAAAAAAAAAAAAACAATCCTTGAGTTCACACATGCCACCACCTGGCATCACACTGAACGAGACTTTACGCTGATCTAATCGGTTTAATCGGTATTGTTTAGTAATTAGCATTTTATGATGATTCGCTCTTCGGCTTTCATCTCATAATTCGACGATCTGATCAATGACGTCATTGACCAGCTCTACTCAAGTCAATGGACGTTTGCGATGGCAATCTTAAGCCCATCCCCTTAGCCATCTCCTACAAGCTTCCAAAATGGAGACTGAACAGAACATTTTTAAAGTCGATTCTCTATACCGTATTCCAGAAAATATTGGGGTATGTTTTTTGCCAAATGCGTCAGACTTGTCCAAGCGAGTTCTACAGAGGGGTCTCAACTATTTCACACAAGGATATGTACACGGAATTAAGATTTTGGATGGACCAGGACCCAATGTCAGAGTTTGTGTTGGCGATCAATGGAAAAAAGTTTGACGCCTCACAAGCTTCATATTGACATCCAACAGGATAAAATAGTGGAATTGTACTGCGCATGTAAAGCAGGGTGATGACTTTTTACTAGTAAAGATCACGAGTAATATCATTGCAGTCTTTATAAGTGAGTGGGCGTATTCATTTGACCTGGCTCGTAATGGAACCCCAGTGCTCTGTTTTAAAAGTCTGATGTGATACAAATAGGCAAACGGACATTTCTCTTGCATGACATCACGCATTTACGTATCACTAACCCGACTCTTCAGTATAAAACATTACACACTTCATTCAGCAGGTCAGTGATACACTAACAAGGTGAAAGTTTTTCTCCTGTAATGTATAAAGCACTGATAATAATTCAATCAAACTCAGAGAAGATAGTTCTCCCTCACTTACCTTTGAACATCCAGCCTTGTGGTTTGTTGATATTGTCCACATTTAGTTGTACGTGCGGTCTTCCGCAAGCCTTAACCCAAAGTAGACACTTGGTCAACTGTGTTTTAGGGTTTGGAAAATTAATTGTAACCGAGCAGCATATCTTTCGTCAGAATTGCATATTCCCCAAGCGCATCTGAGGACCATTTGCTTCGTAACATTAAATTTTCCAAGCGCACTCTACTGAGAACCAGCATTGCTTTTGGGACATTATGGGGAGAGAGGCGTGTCAAGCCAGGGATTAAGACAATGCGGCTATCTGATTGGCTATTATTGTACGAGTGATTGACAGGTTGGAAAGGTCAATTTACTCTGCGTCTTTGTCATGTATGAATCAAAACGCTAGTTTATTTGTAGCCTGATCACGTTTCTTTTGGTGCAATACTGTAACTATCTGGTGGCAAATGAAGTTTTTAAAATCTCGTCGGCAAAAAAGTTAGAATAAGAGTAATAATAAGATATAATAATAATAATATATTATAATAAGAGGCGGCATGGTGGATCATCTGGTAAAGCATTGCCCTCACAGTTCTAAGGTCCCTGGTTGAATCCCGGACCCGCCTGTGTGGAGTTTGCATTTTCTGCCTGCATTCCAAAAACATGCAACATTAATTGGACACTCTAAATTGCCCCTAGGTGTGATTGTGATTGTGGCTGTTTGTCTCGATGTGCCATGCCATTGGCTGGTAACCAGTTCAGGGTGTACCCTGCCTTCTGCTGTTGACAGCTGGGATAGGCTCCAGCACTTCCCGTGATCCTTGTGAGGATAAGCGCAAAGAAAATGGATGGATGGATATAATAATGAGAATTAACAGTATTTGTGATAGCAATGTTATAACAGTTAGTTAGTACCCATTATTTTTCTCATGTAATGTTGATTTGACCCAAACGTACAGTTGTCACGGACGAGACTCGGGGGTGGACCCAAATGCACGACTCAGGTGAGAGGTAAGCAGTGCGGAATAAGCCTTTATTCGTTCCAATGTCGGTTACCAGGGAGTCAGTCCAAACAAGCAGCAAGATCAGTAACGGCAGGCTTACGGGGTAGGTCGGGAGACAGGAGGTAGACGTCAGGAGTACGGTAGTGCGGGAACGAGGCATGAGAGGCAACGATCTAGCAGAGTAATAGTCGTCCCCCGGGTCCTATATGTACTGGGTCTTAATCAAAGGTCATGAGGTGCAGGTGTGCACCTTCCGATTAGCTGGCCACGCCCAGCCCTGGCTGGAATCCAGGAGCATGACAGAACCCCCCCCTCAACGGCCGGCTCTGGACGGCCCAGGAGCATCAGGGTGAGCCGCGTGAAAGTCCCTGATGAGGGAGCGGTCCATGACGAAGCGGGAGGGGATCCAAGAGCGCTCCTCCGGGCCATATCCCTCCCAGTCCACCAGGTACTGGACCCCCCTTCCTCTGCAACGGGAAGACAGCAACCGGCGCACAGTGTACACCAACCCACCGTCGACCATGCGGGGGGGCGGGGGGGATTTAAACGGAGGAGCCAGCGACGATGTGCGATTCGGGCGAAGTCTGCTGACGTGGAACATAGGGTGCACCCTCATCGACCTGGGCAGTTTCAACGAGACGGCGACCGGGTTAATAACTTTGGAAACCGGGAACGGGCCAACGAACCTGGGAGCAAGTTTGCGGGATTCCGTCCGCAGCGGGAGATCTTTGGTGGAGAGCCACACTCGCTGTCCCACTCTGAGCTCTGGTGCGGCCCTCCTCTTGCGGTCTGCTGCGGCCTTGTAGGCGCTGCTCATGCGCAGCAGTGTCCTCCGAGCTGCTTCCCAGGTCCGTTTGCAGCGTCGCACCACGGCCAGGGCCGACGGAACTGTGGATTCTGTGACCAGTGGAGGAAACAGGGACGGAGGATACCCATGCACGACATGGAGTGGAGCCATACCTGTTGAAGCGGAGGGTAGAGAATTGTGGGCATACTCCACCCACCTGATGTGCTGGCTCCACGTGCTCTGGTCCCTGGATGCCAGACATCGAAGACCGGTCTCTAATTCCTGGTTAATCCTCTCAGTCTGGTCGTTAGACTCTGGGTGATGACCCGATGTCCGACTTGCTGAAGCGCCGATGAGGTTGCAGAACTCCTTCCAGAAACGGGTGCTGAATTGCGGACCCCTGTCCGAAACGATGTCCTGGGGTAGGCCGTGGTAACGGACGACCTCGTCTAATACCAACTGGGCTGTCTGCTTGGCCGACGGGATCTTCGGAAGCGGCACGAAGTGGACCATTTTGGAAAAACAGTCCACTATGGACAGCACCACTGTGTTCCCTTGAGAAGGCGGCAGGCCGGTGACGAAGTCCAGCGCGATGTGTGACCACGGACGAAAGGGGATGGACAGGGGTTGCAACTCACCAACAGGCCGTAGGCGGGAAGTCTTATTGGCAGCACACACCGGGCAGGCGTTGACGAACTCCCTTACGTCCTTGCTGAGGTTAGGCCACCAGAACCTTTGTTCGACCACTGAACGTGTCTTCGCCATACCCGGGTGGCAGACCGTCTTGTTGGTATGGGCCCAGTTGATGACGTCTCCCCGCAGAGATGGGATGACAAACAGGCGGCCCGACGGACAATCCGGTGTCTCTCCCCCAGCCTCCTTCACCCGCGACTCAATCGCCCAGGTGAAACCGGCCACGAAGCACCCCGCTGGCAGGATAGTAGCGGCGTCTGAATCCGTGCGCCCTCCCTCGTGGATCCGCGAGAGTGCATCCGGCTTGCCGTTTTTGGAGCCTGGGCGGAAACACACCTTAAAGTGGAAGCGGGTGAAAAATAGGGCCCACCTGGCCTGACGGGCGTTCAACCTCTTCGCCGACTTCAGGTATTCAAGGTTCTTATGGTCCGTGAAGACAACGAACGGTACTTGCGAGCCCTCCAGCCAGTGCCGCCACTCCTCCAACGCGCTCTTGACCGCCAGCAGTTCCCTATCTCCCACGTCGTAGTTCCTCTCTGCCGGGGTCAACTTTCTAGACAGGAACGCGCACGGGTGGATCCTTCTATCCCTGGGACTCCTCTGCGACAAGACTGCTCCGATTCCTGAATTCGATGCATCCACCTCCACCACAAACTGGTTATCTGGATCCGGAATAATGAGAACTGGGCGCAGTAGTGAAACTTGCCTTGAGCCTGCTGAAGGCCTCCTGGCAGGTCCCGGACCAGTCGAAGAGGGTATGTGGCGAGGTGAGCGAATGCAGAGGAGCGGCCACGGAACTGAATTTCCTTATGAATTTCCTATAGAAATTGGCAAATCCCAGAAACCTCTGTACGTCCCTCCTGTTGGTGGGGGTAGGCCACCGCAGCACCGCGTCGACCTTCCCGGGATCCATCCGTATCGCTCCCTCAGCCAGGACGAAGCCCAGGAAGGACACGGATGCCCGATGGAACTCACACTTCTCCATATTCATGTATAATTGGTGCTGCTGCAGACGCCGGAGCACCTCTCTGACTTGTTGAATGTGAGAGGTTAGGTCTGCTGAAAAGATGAGAATATCATCCAGATAAACAAAGACAGATCTGTTCAGGAACTACCGAAGCACGTCGTTAATGAAGTTCTGAAAGACGGCCGGAGCGTTAGTCAGTCCGAAGGGCATCACCAGACACTCATAGTGCCCTGTGGGGGTGTTGAACGCCGTCTTCCACTCATCCCCTTCCCGAATCCGCACCAGGTGGTAAGCGCTGCGCAAGTCGAGCTTGGTGAAGATCCGGGCTCCCTGGAGGAGTTCGAATGCTGTAGAGATAAGCGGCAAAGGGTACCTGTTCTTGACTGTGATGTCGTTCAGGCCTCGGTAGTCGATGCAGGGTCGCAGCGTGGAGTCCTTCTTCTTGACAAAAAAAACCCCCGCACCGGCTGGTGAGGATGAGGGGCGAATGAGTCCGGCTGCCAGCGAGTCCTCGATGTAGTCCCTCATGGCTTGATGCTCTGGTCCGGTTAAAGAGAACAGTTTCCCTCTGGGAGGAGAGGTGCCTGGCAGGAGTTCAATCGCGCAGTCGTATGACCGATGTGGCGGCAGAGACTTTGCTTTAGATTCAGAGAAGACCTCCCGTAGGTCATGGTAGCAGGAGGGCACTGCGGTCAGGTCCAGGGTGGTACTAGGTTCTGTTAGCCGAACCGGCGCAACTTGAATACCCCTGTCTCTCCGGACAGCGACACAGCGACTGAGACAGTCCTCTCCCCAAGTCTTGATCTGACCCGTGGCCCAATCTATGTGCGGATTATGTTCTTTGAGCCACGGGCTGCCCAAGATGATGTCGCTACTACGTGCGTCGAAGACGTGAAAGCTAATACGCTCCGAGTGAGCGTCCGGAAAGCTCATACGTAGCGTCTGAGTGCGATGTGTAACCCGTCAAAGGAACTTGCCGTTGGCGGCATAGGCGTGACGAAAACGTTGCGTGGGAAAGGTTGCTGCCCCAAGCTCCTCGACCACGCGGGGATTTATCAGATTTGCTTCCGACCCAGAATCAATGAAAGCCGTCACAGAGCATGAACGGGAGTCCGTTCCCAAGGTGAGGTGAAGAAGGGACCTCCCTGACCCCGTCGCAGTGTACCGCACACTCACCGGAGTAGCGATCCTGATGTCAGAATACCCTGGTCGAGTCGGGCAACGGCCGATCAAGTGTCCCAAACGCCCGCAGTAAAAACAGCGTCCCTCTCGTCGCCGACGTAAGCGCTCCTCCGCTGAGCTGCCAAGCCCCTCCACTTGCATGGCTTCCGGTGAAGCTGACAACACGGGTGGCCGGGAAGCGGAAACAACCGGACTGCGACTCTCCCTCTCCTCCTCCCTCAGGCCCTCCATCTGTCTCTGCACGGTGAGGCGCTGGTCCACCTTGAGGGCCAATGCGATGAGGGAGTTAAGCGAAGGCGGAAGATCCATGGCCACGAGGTGACCACGGATCTGTGGGGACAGTCCCTCGTAAAACGCGTCATGGAGGGCTTCCTCATTCCAGCGGCTCTCGGCAGCCCGAATCCGGAACTCGATGGCGTAGTCGGACACGCGGCGACGCCCCTGGCGAATTGTCATGAGTGACGACGCCGCCTGGCGTTCCGGAGCCGCATACTGGAACACCTGGGTGAGCGCGCAGACGAAGCTCGCCCATGAGCGGCAGGTCTCCGAGTTACGGCTCCACTTGGCGGTGGCCCATGCCTCCGCCCTCCCTGTCATGTGGGAAATGACGAAGGCGATCCGGGAGCGGTCCGTGGGAAAAGCGGAAGCTTGCAGCTCAAAGTGGAGATCGCACTGCGCCAGGAAGGGCTTGACGTTACCGGAGTCGCCTGAGAACCGCTCTGGTCGAGAGAGCGGAGTGATGGTGGCACGGGGAGGCACAGGAGCGGCCGCGCTAGCTTGGGAGGCTAGCCACGGTTGCAGCTGGGTGCAGAGCTCCTGGATCTGGTGAGTCATACCCTGGAGAGCAGCCTCTTGCTCACCCAGGCGTTTGCCCTGCACTTGCAGCGCATGGCGAATGGCTTCAGAGTCGGCTGGGTCCATGTTCTTGGCTAGATCGTTCTGTCACGGACGAGACTCGGGGGTGGACCCAAATGCACGACTCAGGTGAGAGGTAAGCAGTGCGGAATAAGCCTTTATTCGTTCCAATGTCGGTTACCAGGGAGTCAGTCCAAACAAGCAGCAAGATCAGTAACGGCAGGCTTACGGGGTAGGTCGGGAGACAGGCGTTGGTCGGTACACGGGAGGTAGACGTCAGGAGTACGGTAGTGCGGGAACGAGGCATGAGAGGCAATGATCTAGCAGAGTCTCAGTCGTCCCCCGGGTCCTATATGTACTGGGTCTTAATCAAAGGTCATGAGCGCAGGTGTGCACCTTCCGATTAGCTGGCCACGCCCAGCCCTGGCTGGAATCCAGGAGCATGACAACAGTATGTCAGTGGCCAATCCTTGAATCTTCCCTAGAGGTCATTGATATATTAACTTCTGTCTAAAATGCAAGAGAATTATTTGGAAGATATTGTACACTGTATATAGTACACAAGTATATACAATAAATGTACAAGTCATGTAAATAGATACATTGCTCCATCTTGTGATCAGGTCAGTGATGGGTTATCGTTTTTTTTAAAGTTGGTAAAAATACTGATCATGCAAAGCATACTTGTACTATACTTATGGTTGCAGTAATAATAGTGAACCACGGTTACAATAATCATGCCTCATGTTAAAGGAAGAGGTGGTGAAATAACCTGATTCTGTTTTTTTCTTTCATTTATCCAGGTAAGTAACAGTTTCTCATTTACAATATTTCTGCACTGCTTTTTATGACAGTAACTATAATGAACATTGCAATTTTTATTGATTGCCTGATGTGTTAACATAAATAATATTAGTTACTTTGTGTGCTTGATTATAGCTCTGACTGGACAATCTTGGGCTCGGTACACACCTAAACACAATTGGGCTCTGTTTGTCCCGAATCTGCCCATTCCTGACCAAGCATGTCAAATGCCAGACTCTGTTATGTCTAACAAGATTATCCTCCTTATCATCTGTCAAGAGTGGATTTTTCCCTACAATAGGGTCCAAAACAGGCCGAGGCTAACAATTTTAAATGTTGATCGCATTCAGTATTTACGAGCAAAATGTCTTAATGTGTGGAGAGAAATCTACCCAGTCATGACACAGAGAATTGTGACATGGAACGGAATGTAGCCTAGTGGCCTAACTGAGGAACAATGGAACAGCAGTAAATAAAAACAAACATGAGTTGAACATGAGAAACAGTAGTTTCCCAAGTATGTATTTTTATTTATCTTCATCACTTCTGCCTCCATTTCATTCTGCAACACTTGGCAATGATCAGCACATGCTCGAAAGTGTCTGGCCGTCTTCATTTTTGTGATCACACGAGCTTTTGAAACTGGTGGCGGAACAGAATCCTTATGTACTGTATGTGGTGTTCTGCGTTCAGTAAATTGGCACACAGCACACACAATAGGACTAAAACCATGAACATTTTTTAAATTCTTTATGTGTGGATGTGCCAGATGAAAAAAAAAGTCGTTTAAAAGGAAAAAAAAATCCTTATGTGTGTACCAGGCCTTAGTGGATATTACTGCACTCGGAAGAGTGTGATCAAAATCAGCTCATTTTAGTTTTTACATTTTACTTTTTAACAGTTTATCTGTAAATTGTTTTTCTTTTCTGTATTTATTTTGCAGGGCCCAAATATAAAGCAGTGAATTCACCCTGGGGTGGAAGTCAGAATTTTTCCTGTCCTAATCCAACACTACCACCATTTACCATCACAACTACTATAGACCTCTTCCACTGGAGACTTCTCCTCAGTGTCATAGCTCTGTTCCGTCACCTCATTCGCTCATCAATCTCCTCTCCAAATCTCCATAACGCAGCAAATTCTTGCTTCCTGCTAACCTCTTTGTAAGCTGCTGAGGCCATGGCAGTGCCTTCAGCTCATGAATTTCATTGGCAGAGCCTAGCACGACTGCCCAGTGGCCGTGTCTACCACACTCTATCAGAGGTGGGAGGGCAGATGTACATGCTGGGGGGCTGCGATGCTGCAGGGAGGCCATGCCCCTCCGTGGAACTGTACTCGCCAGAGGTACAAAACAAAACAGGCCTGCTTTGCCAATGTTAGTGGAACACTTTAACTGATATACTGTAAATTTGTCAATAATTGATTAAAAGCAAGCAAGTGGTGTTTTTTCCCCAAAATCAAATTTGTTCATTAAAAGACTATGTATTAATTGTGTAACTGTTTGAAAAAACACCTTTTGCTGTTTGTAGGAGGACCGATGGATATGCCTTCCCTCTATGCCCACCCCACGAGCTGGAGCTGCTGTGGCAGTCCTTGGAAAGCAGATCATAGTGGTGGGAGGAGTGGGAGAAGACCAAAGACCATTAAAGGTGGTAGAAATGTATAACACCGAGGAAGGTAGGTGGAGGAGGAGGAGTGCTCTGCGGGAGGCCCTGATGGGTGTGTCCATCACTGTAAAAGGTATGGGTTAAAGATATTGTCTTAAGTTTAATGCTTATTTTCAATCAATTATTTTCCTTTGGGAAGATTTCTTTATTTCCCTTTTAATTCATTCTCCATTTGGAAAGAATTTGTAGATTTATGGCATGGGAAGCGCAAACGAGTATGCGTGTGTGGAATGTGCAAAATTTTCTCCTCCTCTTTGATTTTTGGTAGATTGGATGATCAAAAAATAATATCATTACAAGATACTACTGTTGTAGAGCAGCACAGTGAAGCAACTGGTTAGAGAATTGGCCTCACAGTTCTGAGGATCGTGGTTCAAATCCCCCCATGTGGAGTTTGCATGTCTTCCCCATGCTTGCATGGGTTTTCTCCAGGCACTCCGGTTTCCTCCCACAGCCCAAAAACCTACAGAAATTGGAGACTCTAAATTGGCCAAAGGTGCGTTTGTGAGTGGGACTGTTGTCTGTCTCTGTCTTCCCTGCAATTGGCTGGCAACTGTTCCAGGGTGTACCCTCCCTTCTGCCCAAAGATAGTTGGGATTGGCCCCAGCACTCCCGTGGTCCTTGTGGGGATCAGCAGATCAGAAAATGGATGGATGGACATTCTTGTAGATGCATTTTAAAGGGGTCCTGTCATGAAATGGATGATTTTTAGTATGTTATTAATGAAAAAACGTCAGCCAATATGAGCCCATGTGTTTTTTCACCACAAAACATGATTTTGACGTATACAACTTTTTCTCTCAGAGATTTGTTTTCGAGAAGAATCAGGAAGTGATGTAGAGAACAGAGGCGCCCCCTAGTGGACTCGTTTGTTTCCATTAGTTTTAACTCCGGCAAGGTAGCTCGTTGTTCCTTCGTGTTAGCCAAAACGCCGGCTCATTGCATTGCTGGACATTGCTTGAACACTGGGGAGAATGGATTTAGCCTTCATAAGTTTGCAAGAGACCGGCTTCGTTGTGAAAAATGGATTGCAAGGGTGCAGAGGACGAGAGCTTCATGGGTTCAAAATAACAGGTAGGCCGTAATGCGCCCTGGCTCGACAAGTACTACGGCGGCTTTGAACATACCCCTAAAAGCAGCACGGCTTGTCTCCATTCTATGCCACCACGGCGCAGAAAATTAGCCACACCGGCTGAGGCGGTGCGTTTGGTGGTCACTGCTTCTGCATAGGCGGCGTGTCAGGCTTTGAGGACGGGGGCGGCTCTGAAGAACCCAGCCGGGAATGCGTCACTCAGCCGCGTGTGCGCATAAAGCGCCCCGGCTCGGCTGTGTTGCTCAGTACTGCGGCGTCTGTGAAACCCCCCTAAAGCAGGACAGCTCAGCTCTGTCATAAGCCACACCGGCCGGCTCATCCGCAATAGCTCATCTCCGCTGCGGAAGTGGATTGGATGAGGATGCGATTTGGCCGTGGTCGCATATCATCTGAATATGGCTCGAAACAATTGTGTAATATTGCCCCGAGGGCTCGAAACAATGGTGTAATATTCCCCCGGTAACTTCACTCGGTTGTGTGGTGTTCTCATTTTCGAAAAGATCTTCCATGACAGAAGGGGTGCGTTTGTCTCCCATAGTTAGGGTGCACCGCATGTTTTCAGTGGCGAATGTCCGGGTGACGTCACGGACGGAGGACGCAGCCAATATGGCGACCACTTCGATATCGTAGATTGACAGTTCTGCAACTTTGCGCATGGATGACCCGCTCTCTGCTCACATTTATTTTTTCGTATAAACATTCTAGTGAATAATTTTATATGTATTTTTCATTACAATATCTACTTTAGAATGTTTATAGGTATGACACTTGGGCTTTAAGAAGTTGTTCTAATATGTATTATGGAATGTTACAATCAGGACATCAACATTTTAAAACTACTGTATATTGTAATCTGCAATCTTTCATATCAAGATATATGCATAAACATACTGTAAAATTTATCAACAGTCACAAAACATTTCTGAAGAAAATGTCCTTATTTTTTTGCTTGTTTACAGTCATAAAAGGCCGCTGGTCAGCCAGCGACTGTCAAACTTGACTGAACTGTTAAACAGTGTGCATGGGTTTGGCAACTATTTTCATGAGTTTCTGTTCATGATTTTCAAAATATGAATTGCAGCTGCACCGTTTAGCCACTAGCCAACTAGCTTCCACACAAAACAAAAAAAATTAAGTTTTAAAAGTGATAGAAGGGCCATTGGGCAAGCCATATAAGTGCAGTATATAGTCTAAAATATTGTGTTTTACAGCAACACTCAAAAGGGATGTAAAGGTTCATTCATCATGAATAAATTGATACACCGATCAGGGATGTGTAAAAATAATGACTTCTCAATGCATTTCAATACTCACCCCCGCAATTCAATATCCATCCATGTTTTACCGGTTATAGGAGCTTGTTCAGTAGCTTTAGCAGGGACGTCCAGTATTTTCCTTTCCCCAGCCACTACATCCAACTCTTTTGTTGGGATCCTGAGGCATTCCCGGGCCATCCGAAAGACCTAGTCTCTCCAGTAGTCCTGGGTCTCTTTCCGGGGGAACATGACCAGAACACCTAACCAGGGAGGCATTCGGGAGGCATCTGAATCAGATCAATTTGAGATTCAACTTCCCGATGCACCCTCCTCTCCAGCATCCCTGAATAGACTTTACCAGGGAGGCTGAGGAGTGTGATACCTTCTATTTGGAACACACACTCCCGTCCCCTTTCTTATAAAGGGGGACCACCACCCCAGTCTACCCATCCAGAGGCACTGTCCCTGATGTCCACACGATGTTGCAAAGGCATATCAACAAGGACAGCCCCACACCATCCAGAGCCTTTTGGAACTCTGGCCGAATCTCATCCACTCCCGAGGCCATGACACCGAGGAGCTTTTTAACCATCTCAGTGACTTCAACTCCTGAGAAAAGGGAACTCGCCTCAGAGAACCCAGACTATACTTGTTGATGGCAAGAAAGTATGCCGGTCCAATTGATAAGGTCTTTGAAGTATTCTGTCTTTGTTGAGGTCAGCAGCTCCACATCCTCACTATACACAGTGTTGACAGTGCACTGTTCAGGAGGAGGATGCAGGAGATAGGCTTCTATGTAAAAAGATGACACATGGCAATCCCTAATGAGACAAGGTGAAAGGAAAAGAAGAAGTTACATTATATTTTTATGATCCTTCTATTTAAAAAGAATATTGTGGTCATTGTGCAGGTATGGATATGAATGGGAGGCCCTGTTTTCTTGGCTCCAGAGCAGTGTTCGAGTTTAAGTTTAATAGTCTAACAGCTTCCTGAAAAAAAGATGTTCCTCAGCCTGATGGTCCTGCTTCGTATGCTCTATGGCTTCTTGCCTGAGGGCATTTCATTTTCATTTTCATTTCACAGATGCATATTTCTTACATATGAGGCATAATTTAAAACGGGAATTACTGGACAAGAAGCAATTATACAACAGATACTGTAATTACAAAAAAAACAAAAAAGCATTTGCACAATTCTAGCTATAGTTATATAGATATAGCTTAATATCAAGAATCTAGGAATCTAGATTTAGACTCTAAGCCCTAGCTGATTATAGTAGGATTAAAATAATTTAAAAAGTAATTCACACAAATGGTGAAAATTATACTTTTGTTAACATCAAACGAGTTAGCTTTTGTGGGTACAATAAGATTAGATATTTTTACTTACTGTAAGAAGTGAAGTAATGCAGCCCTATGAGCCAATGCCATCTGTCGGCTGGTCCCCAGCCGGGATAAATGCAGAGGGTTGCGTCAGGAAGGGCATCCGGTGCCAAACAAATATGAGCATTCAGATACTTACTTGTACTAGTACATGGTAGTGGGACAGAGAAGGTCAGAAGACGCTACCTTGGGTTTTTGTGGATCTAGGGAAAGCCCATGATAGAGTACAAAGAGAGGAACTGTGGTACTGCATCCATAAGTCTGGTGTAAATATATTAGAATAACACAGGACATGTATGAGGGCAACAAAATAGTGGTGAGGTGTGCTGTAGGTGTGACAGAAAAATTTAAGGTAGAGGTGGGACTGCATGAGGAATCACCTCTGATCCCCTTCCTGTTTGCGGTGGTCATGGATAGGCTGAGAGATGAGGTTAGACTGGAATCCCCTTGAACCATGATATTTGCAGATGATATTGTGATCTGCAATGAAAGCATGGAGCAGGTGAAGGAACAATTAGAAAGATGGAGGCATGCACTGGAAATGAGAGGAAGGAAGATTAGCCAAAGTAAAACAGAATATATGTGTGTGAATGAGAGGGGTGGAGGGGCAAGAGTGAGGCTCCAAGGGGAAGAGATAGAGAGGTAGTTGGGATCAACAATCCAGAGCAATGGTGAGTGTGGTACGGAAGTGAAGAAACAGGTTCAAGCAGGTTGGAACAGCTGGCGGAAGGTTTCTGGTGTGTTATGTGACAGAAGAGTCTCTGCTAGGATTGAGAGCAGTTGGGGTTCGAGAGGAAGATGCAGGAGATAGATGCACATGGAAAATGATGACAGCGCTTTGGTGACCCCTAATGGTACAAGCTGAAAGGAGAAGAAGAAGAAGTAAGAAATGATGTCAAATTGTTTTCATTGTTTACTGTTAGAATTGTACAACTTAAATGTGACAATATGCAATTTTGAAATTAACAGCAATATCTTAATACAGCCTTATTTCATTGCCTTCCCCTGCCCCTTGCATTTCTGCCCAAAGATCAGAATCAGAATGGAAATAAGAATCAGATTTAATGGCCAAGTATGTAACAAACCACATGGAATTTTTCTCCACCAGTCGGTGCCGACCTGGTATGACATTCATGTTGAGTACTGAGAAGAACAAACAAACTAACAACAATGAAGAACATTCAGTTAATACGGAACTATTTTTTTTATAAGAATCACAGCTGTGCAAAGATGCAGTCTTCTAGCATTGAGAGCAGTCAGAGTGCGTCAACGTCCCTCATTGTGTTAAGATTATACAGATTGTCCTTACCCATTCGCAGTTCACAGTTATAGTCCAGTGCAATGACAATTGTGCAAAGGGCGCAGTTTAAAGTAATGAATCCTGCGATAGTCTACACTATGTTACTAATGGTAATACTGATTGGATGAGCAGGATGTGAGGGTATGTCCCAACAACGGTGCAAGGAAAAAAATAGTAGGTTCGCAGATCAAGAATTTAATTACTTGATTGCAAGAGGGAAAAAAAAAAACATTTGAATGCCTGCCAATTTTGATTTGCATTGATTGGTAGCACCTACACCCCTAGCTCAATAAAAGTGGAGAACAAATCAGAAGCGGAATGGGACCAGTTCGCCCGTGCTTGCTTGGCCCCTTCAGAGCGCAGCTCTGTCACCCCGCTAGTGCATTGAGAGCCCACTGGCTGCCTCGAGGAACTGACTGCTGCTCCGTGCCTGGCTGGCTACCACAGAGTGCACATCAGCATCACCCACAAGCATGCAATATTCTACAAAATGTTACCAATTTGATGTTTTAATATTTTGGAATGAAAAATTAATCAAAAAGAAAGGAGATCAACTTATTTGATGACTTGGTAAGAACGATGATGAGACGTACATGCTAGTTTTCCAAACTCAGCCATGCAGCCGTCTATGTGCAGGACAGGACCTACCATTATAGTTCTTGTGTAATTGGGCATCTGACCTCTGGGTGGGAGAACTCATTTGTTTGTGCCCAGTACATTTACAAAGAAGATCGAACTTCCTTTGTGCCAGCAAGCAACAACTGAACGTACGTGAAGTTCATCGTCACGTTGTCGATCATTTCGTGTATGCTAGCCTTCAGAAAGCAGTGGCTGTAAGTTTGTTGTGATGCACTAGCCTAAGCTTTGATGTTTATATTGTTGTGTATTGTATTGGAATGTAAATATGTTCTTTTTAATTTCGTGCATAGCCTAGCTAGCTAGTTACTTTTTGACCATTGTATGTCAGATGTCAGGCTGGCTGTTTAGCTATTAGTGTGGATTTTTATGTTAATCTTCCTATTTTAACATCTGTTCATAAGTGGATAAGATTTTCAATTGGTTAACACTGTTTAGGTTGCTATTTTCATACATTTTATTGATGTACAGTATAGGATGAATGGACAACTCACAGTCTTGTCACTGTTTACAGTTTCACTCTGCTTCAATTGTCAATAAAGGAGCTATAGAATTCTCATCTCCTGGCTCTTGAAAAGAGTTTGGCTGGCTGTTAATTCTGCATTCTACCCTGAACATACATACATAGAACAGCACAGCTCCTTTTGAGTGACTTACTGCAAATACTATTTTCTTGTTTTTTTTTTCAGTTGATCTTTGAATCTATAATAAATTAAACGAGTTTTTCTTTTAAGTTGCAGAAATCAGTATAGTTTCACTGTTGATGATCAATCCAGCTGTCTATGTAAGCTCAACTTTCAGTTATTTGGAGTCTAGAGAGTTACATCTTCAGTCCTAGCTAGTTCTAAGTTATGATGCACTTAGATCTGTAAATGGACAAATACTCATTTAGTATGAGTGGACAATAATTCTTCATCAATCCATTGCTATGACATCGTTTGAACACAAAGCGTCTCTGAATTAAAAGATTAATGGTCTGACAAAATTATCAGTCAAGGTAAAGAGAATTTTTAGGTCACTAAATGGAGTCTATGATAACTCTTAGTGAATCATTATTTTTCAGAGATCAGCGAATCCATCCTTGGCTCATGAGGTTTACCTCTCAAAATGTATATACGTTTTGAAAAGGTTTGGTTCATATTAGTCCACGTGGGCTGCATAGTGACTGATATTTGGTTGTCTCACCTCAAGACAAAATGGTTACAAATGTTTAGACAATCTTCAATTACTATAGCTTCCTCTTCTCATCCAAAATGCTTGTACAGATTGTAAGATAACTGTTAGGTAACTTTCTGCTAGACATGAAGGAAACTTGGGAAGAACAAGTACAGGGTGTCCTCTGGTTACGAACGAGTTCCGTTCCTATGCTGGTAATGTAACTTGAATTTCATTGTAAGTCGGATTTCACCATTATAGTCAGAATTTTCGTCAAAATACTTTGTATAAAAAAACTAATACATTGAAATTAAAAAATAAAATGCTGTACTTACCATTACTGTTGAGAGGTGGATGGAGAAGAAGGGGAGGCTCTGCTTAAAGGAAGACTGTCGAAACTAATAGGAATGGGAGCACACATTAAAAGTTAGTAAATGAGGGTTCAGTGTTTCTTTTAATGCCAGAGTCATCCGCGGATTTCACAGAGAAACATCTCTAAATTGGAAAAGTATTATCGAAATTCCTCTCTCGCTCAGACATTCCAATGAGCCCGGCTGTAAAAGTGACAGGCAATCAGCATTTGCCACGCTTGCAATGCTTTATGTTCTGATGCCCCATCGCTCATGGGTACATTTCACCGAACAGAAAACGTCCACTATCTGGCATTTTGTGGCCGATTTTTGTGAAAAATAATTACAAACAAAACAAAAGTAGCATGACGTACAATGTTCAAACCTGGACGCTTGAGCCAGAATACACACCGCCACCAGTTGACTTGTTGGGGACGGGGCGTGGCACTAACGACAAACAATAGTCCCATTATATGGATCGTGGAGATTTTTTTGAAGTCTTTGTGAGGATTTGGTTTAGATGTAGAAAATATACAGCCGGCGTGGCCTGACTTTAAAAAAAAATGTTTTACCCCAAGCAGCAAGCCTCTCTCAAGCAACCGGGGGGTGGGGAAGGGGGGCGCACAGGCGGATCGCTTTAATAGTAACTGGGAAGTCTCGTGTTCTGAGCTTATATAGTAACCGGGAAGTCTTGTGTTCTGAGAGCTACCAAAGCCAGTTGATGCTCCGTGTTATTACTATACCGACCATTGAGCAAACAAAATAAAAATAATCTACAATGTACAATGTTCAAGCGTTTGAGCCAGAACACGCGAGCGGAATTCGCCGTGTTGGGAGGGACGTGGCGCTGATGACGAACAATAACTCCCATGAAATGGACCGCCAAGATTTGAGGCGTTTCTGACTTGGTTTAGATGTACAGAATATATAGCAGGTGGCCAGACTTTTTTTTTTTTTTTAAACACCAAATTGTACTTTTCAAGCAGCAAAACTTCTCGTGATCCAGCGACGGTGATGGGACACACGCGGATTGCCATATATAGTAACCAGGAAGTGTTGTGTTCTGAGAGCCAGCAAAGCAAATTGATACTTGGTGTTATTATTATACCGACCATTGAGCAAACAAAACAAAAATAACAATGTACAATGTTCAAGCATTTGAGGCCGAACTCACATGAGTTGAATTCGACGTGTTGGGAGGGACGTGTCGCTGATGACGAACAACAAGAGTCCCATGAAATGGACCGTGGAGATTTGATACTTTTCTGAGGAGTTGGTTTTGATGTAGAGAATGTATAGCAGGTGGCCAGACTTTTATTTTTTTAACACCACGTTGTACTTTTCAAGCCTTAATGCTTCTCGCGATCCACCGGCGGCGGGGTGGTGGGTGGGCTGTTGCACGCACGGATCGCCGTAAATAGTAACCGGGAAGTGTTACACGTATATATCCATCCATCCATTTTCCCATCAAACCGCCAGTACTCTCAGAGAAGTCACATCCGTGGTCCCATCCCTGTATCCCCGAGATCAAGATTGAGTGAACCCCTCACAGAAAATGGAACCGCAAATAGGGATAAGAGAAGAAAATCCTCACTCCGTGCATGTCATTCCACCATGCAAAGTGATCTAAAATGTATGCGTGTACGCGTAATGATTGTTTATATTTATTAGGATGGTTGATTAAGCTTATGTCGACAAGTATACATACACTAGGGGAACGTACAATCCAAAAGTTCAAAACACGAACTGTGTAACCCAAGTCCAGAAGCAGTGACTTGGTGTGAATGTGTACAGTTGCCATTTGTTTCTTGAATAGCTGTAATTAATGACTTTTCTTTATTGTACTGACGTTGATTCGCTGGGAAATTTCTAGATTTATTATTATGCTCAAAGTTAGTGTACCTTCATGGTTGTTGTTGAAAATTCACTCTTTGAGATGAGATGGAATCAGCCTTTTGAAGTTGTTTTTGAAGTATATCAGAATCAGGTTTAATGACCAAATGTGTAAAAACACACAAGTAATTTTTCTCCCCTAGTCGATACTACCCTGGTACGACATGCAGAACAAAGAACAAGGAACATCATAGCAACAAGAACAAGAGACATCTGATATATATAAGATATCTGTTGGATTACTTGGATAGTCTTCTGTGACGTGTTCTTCTGTGGATGACAATTTGCTTATTGGAAATGGCAGCATATATTGTGATATCGCCACCACTCCAGTTGTCCAGATTACACAGCCTGAACTCTCTGTCCACGAACTTGCACTGCCAGCTCATGGTTGTTGACATAATCATGTAATGTTACTCTGATTTAATTTCAAAGTTGTTGGTTTTTTTTTTTTTTTTTTTAGCATAAACTTCTCTACCAATTCAACTTCTGTCTCTCACGTTTCCGCCCACTCTCATTCTCATCCTGCCTTTTCTTCTTACTCTTACTACATTTTCCATCCATCCTTTCATCCATTTTCTTAATTGCTTATCCTCACGAGAGTTGCAGGAAGTGCTGGAGCCTATCCCAGCTGTCAACGGGCAGGAGGTGGGGTAGACCCTGAACTGGTTACCAGCCAATCGCAGGGCACCTCGAGACAAACAACCGGACTCACAATCACACCTAGGGGCAATTTGGAGTGTCCAATTAATGTTGCATGTTCTTGGGATGTGGGAGGAAACCGGAGTGCCCAGAGAAAACCCACGTAGGCATGGGGAGAACATGCAAACTCCACACAGGCAGGTCCGGCATTGAACCCAGGACCTCAGAACTGTGAGGCTAATGCTTTCCAGCTGCTCCACTGTGCCCGCACAACATGTTCCACTGTTGTTAAAAAAAAAAAAAAAAAAAACCTAAAAAAAAAAAACCGCTGCTTTTTCATAGTGCTTAGGCGACTTTCTGATGGAAGTGGTAAAAATTGACCATAGAAGTTCGGCCATGTGGTGCATACTGAAGCTCATATATTGTAATTTTTTATGCCAATATTTGGAAATGGCTCACTTGTGAACTGTTTTAGTTAGAGAACAATACATTTAAAACAATGGTACAGCATTTTGAATCAGAAAATGTGTTAAAGCAGAAAATGTGTTTTGACTTTAGGAGACGTAAAAGGAAGTTATGTTCTCCACATCACAGTTTAAATAATTGTGCAATGCATGTCATGTATGACAAGGGCAGTGTTCTTTGTAATGTAAGTATGGTGGCTGCCGTTTTAATTTTTTGGGAGGAAACAGGACCTATTTTGCAGAGAAAAATCTTTGATCTCGAGACAGTTGAGAAAAATATCAAATGTACCTCACACTGTACATTCGAGCAAATTCATTCCACAATTTTACAAATAATCTCACTTTTGTGTGCAGATGTAGACGGCCGTGCTCTTGCTGTAGGTGGGATGGGTGCTGACTTGCTCCCTCGTAACATCCTTCAACAGTATGACCTTCGTAAGGATGTGTGGGCTCTACTTCCTCCCATGCCAACCCCACGCTACGATGCCAACACACATTTATTTGACAGCAAACTCTATGTAGCAGGTACTTTCTAATAATAATACCAACTCTGCAGGCACAAAGTGTTGCAAAAAATCATTCTGCATGTCTTTTCAATTATTATATGCATCTTCACTCCCCAGATTTATAATAGTTAATTTTTTACAGTTTATTTTCCATGATTAATATATTGTCTTTTTCAAAATGTTTAGGTGGTCGCCAGTGTAAGCGGCCTGTGAAGGCCTTTGAGATGTATGACATAGAAACACGCGCATGGACAACGCTTCCAATGCTGTCATGCAAGCGCTCATATGGAGGTGCGATATGGGACAGTGCTGGGAAGCTGTGTTTGCTGGGAGGTCTGCGCCAGGGAGGAGGGCATCAGAGCTCAAAATTTACCAAGAACGTCAACATTTTTGACTGTAACCAAGGTATGGAGGGTCTTGAATTCTACTGTTGTGCATTAAGGAATTTTATTTTCATCATGTTAGTAATAATGATGGTATTAATCATTTGTTACTCGATGAAGCGCTCTGTCTTTTATTAATTACGCTCATAGGGTCGGAAATACATGACAGGTAGGTGACTACGTCACAACTAATTTCGTAAGTAGAGGTATCACTCAGCATTCCCTCACTACAACGCGATTCACTTCACATGGTCTCGCTATCACACAGATTTGTGTGTGTAATTTTTTTACAGTGTAGCAGACTTTTTTTTTTTTTTTTACAATGTATGAATGCGCATTGTGTTCTGCATCTTGATTCGCTCATGGAAACCCTGCAATGTCTGCTGCATCTCGATTGGCTAAGGGACTATAAACCATTGTTGACCGCCCTAAGTACCAGATTGCCATTCAGGGGGCCTGCCGGTGTTTCAGCTACTTCTCTTTGTGCAGTGCTGGCAGTCCCGGTACTGAGGGTGGGCGGGCAAGAAGCTAAGCTTCCTAACGGTGACCCAGTAGCTGTACATTCATAGAAAATTGAGTGGCATTGATGGAGTTAGTTCCAAAGCCCAATGCCAATACAAACATGTAGATACATTTTGTATTTAATTCTGATGAACCCAGTGATCCTGGTCACGCCATTAAGATGATAAGTCAACTTTGAATGAAGTTGCAACTAAGACTTGTCTTAATACTTAAAACCTCAATGTGACGAAATCCATTTTAAAGGAAAATTCCAGTGGTTTGGATAACAATGTGTCCAATATCTATGTTGATAATGTGATGTTGAATCCTCTCTCATTTAATAGTGTTTTGACAAGATTTTTATCGACAATTACGAATTTTCAGGTGCGCCGTCATTTTCGCGAGTCACATGACCTATGTGTGCCGATGTGACATGTTACATGACGTTCCAAATCCTCAATTACATGGGACACCATTATGCCCAGCGCTAATGTCTCGGATTTATCCTCATCTGATGAAGAAATAGTAATATCAGTTGATCGGAAAGACAAAGGAATACTTCCATACAGATTTGAACCTGTGGCTGTAAATAATGTTGAATATATAATATCCTGGGGGAGCGAGCTCACGGCTTGGGGCAGAAAGCGATGTGGGAGATCTAAAGTGCTGGCAGATTCCATTTGTTATTTGCTCATCAGATTGTTTGGATGATGCAAATGAATCTGTGCGCACCTTGTCTCGCCCAATCTCGTGTTCGTCTGATTGTTTGGGAACAACTGGATCCTTTTGACCTTGGTTTTTGTAAACATTTTTTTTACAGGGTCGTGAATGACTTACTATTGGAATAGATGTACCCATTGAACATCTTGACAAAGACTGCAGACTTTTGAAAAGCAATACAAATATTGAATCAAAATAGGTTACTTTGTCTGGATTCTATCCCAGCTGTCAACGAGCAAGAGGCGTGGTACACCCTGAAAAGGTTGCCGGCCAATCACAGGGCACATGGAGAAAGACAACAGTCGCACTCACAATCACACCTAGGGGCAATTTAGTGTGTCCAATTAATGTGTTAAAGAACTCAGGACAGAGCACATTTTCTTTGAAGCCATTCACTTTTCAAGTGGGGAGAAATTTTGGATCAGACATCATTAATTTAAAGTAATTCACATTTAATTTTTGGCAGCCTATTCCTTCCTTGCAATATAACTGCAATTGAGCACACGACCCAAAGTATGTGCGGAGATCCATGCTCGTGATTGCTTATAGCAGAGTGAAGGTTGGTTAAATCATCATAACCTGTTGTAGTCCAGACTGTGTGTTCTGTGAAAAAAAGGAGACATGGCCAACAGAACGTTTTGCTAATCTGTAGACAGCCGGCTAGCCATTTATGTTTGTCGTACGTGCTGGCTTGAACGTGATGAATGAAATTCTTCCCCATGTTCGTGATGACTACTGCAGGAGTAAGCCAAGCACTTGAAATTGTATTGCTCTTTTCCTCGAAAATTCTTGGGGATAACGGCACTTAACGTAAAGACTGGATTAAATTATTTTTTTTCATTGTGGGCGGCACAGTGGGTGCAGTTGTAGAGCATTGCCCTCACAGTTTTGAGGTCTTGGGTTCAAATCCCTGCCTACCCCTGTGTGGAGTTTGCATGTCCTCCCCGTGCCTGCGTGGGTTTTATCTGGGCACTCCGGTTTCCTCCCACATCTCCAAAAACATGCATTAACTGGAGACTCTAAATTGCTCCGAGGTGTGATTGTGAGTGCGACTGTTGTCTGTCTCCATGTGCCCTGCGATTGGCTGGCAATCACTTCAGAGTGTACCCCGCCACCTGCCCGATTACAGCTGGGATAGGCTCCAGCACTCACATACCCCTTGTGAGGATAAGTGGCTCCGAAAATGGATGGATAGATTCACTCAATGTGACTCGGCGATGAAATGAACTACTGACTGCTTCCCGCTGAACAATTCTAATAACCCAGTTATCCGCATGCAGCAGGCAAGCTGCTTCACTGACAGCTTTTTTTGCGTTTCAAAATGCGCACATAAAGTAAACAGCCTCTCGGAACTCATGATACTACTTGGTATGTCATTGCCCATGCACAAATCAAGCTGTCACTTTTCCAGCATTTTGGAAAACAGGACTAATTAGACGGGAATATATGACCAAAATAGCTGAACTAAGGTATTATATAATAGAGGACAGTGATGGATAAATATTTTCAATTATTCGATTGAAGGGCTTGGTCATGTACTGGATTTATTGCTTATCGTGACCGCTCGCCACTGACATAGTATATGTACTTTCCGTAAGTGTTGCAAGTTGGAACTTCCCACTGACATACAATTCTTAAGAGCTGTTTGTTCCAAGCATCCTCATTATTTATCTGTCATTTCTGAGCTTTCTGCCTTTTTCATCCAACTTCTTTTTTGGCTACGGTGTGGGTGTGTATGGGACTACTAGTTTTAGACAATGTCGCCACGATTGAATGAGCTAGCCAGAGTAAGCATTTTAGCTCCTTAGCTTGGTAATTAGTTGGTCTTGGGCTAGTGAACACAATAAATATTTGACGTTCACCTAATTGTCCAGGTTGTGGGCATATACACTTACCAAACCGTTCCTTCAGCGACTCGTTGCATCGTCAGCGGCCCATGAGGTGTAATTATAACAATGAAATTTTACCGACAACAAAAAAAAAATTTCTCCATCCATCCATTTTCATAACCGCTTATCCTCACAAGGGTCGCAGGGTGTGCTGGAGCCTATCCCAGCCGTCAATGGGCAGGAGGCAGGGTACCCTGAACTGGTTCCCAGCCAATCGCAGGGCAGATCGAGACAAACAGCTGCACTCACAATCACATTTAGGGGCAATTTATTGTGTCCAATTAATGTTGCATGTTTTTGGGATGTGGGAGGAAACCGGAGTGCCCAGAGGAAACCCATGGAGGCACGGGGAGAACATGCAAACTCCACACAAGCGGGTCCGGGATTGAGTTGCCATAGAAAACACGTAGTGGCACTTGCTATGCGAGACAAACGAGAGATTTTCAGATTTTTCCGATGCCCCTTCTGAGACTGCAGCTCATTTCGAAGAGAACATCTCACAATCGAGTTAAGTCCCGAGGCAATATTACCCTATCATTTCGAGCCATATTTACATGATATGCGGATCACTTCTAACAACAGACTCCCCAACATTATGTATGACAGTATGTAGCGTACTCAGGACGACCCATGCCGGGCGACATAACTACTTCAAGGGTGCCCAGACACCAGTGGCCTTTTTTCTCCTCCCGTACGCAGCCAAACCACCTCCCCGCCCGATCCACCTCTACGTCGGGCTAACAGCAGCCCCGGCGACACCGGCAAAATGTCGACCCTGGCGGTGATGAACAACGCCGTCCTGTGCACATAAACACATTTAGCACCCATGACTCACGTACTTTAGTCATTTATTATTACTCGGATTCATTTATTATTACTCGGATCTTTTGTTACGTTCTGAGAGGATTACGTCGTCTCCCCCAACTATTATTTTTTTAATAGCTCTATACATACCTACCTGTCATTTAGAACCCACAAAGCTCTCGTCCTTTGCACCTGTGCAATCCATTTTTCACGATGAACGGGGTGTTTTGGAAAAGTGTGAAGAGTGATTCCATCCTCCTGAGTGTTCGAGCAAAATCCAGCAACACGACGAGCCAGTATTTTGGCTAACATTACGAAAAAAATATATATTGTCGGAGGTACAATAGGTATAAACTAAAATAAACCCTCGATCCTGGAAAAAACACCACTTTTTGCTTCTTCTCCAACACAAATGCCTCGAGAGGATTTTCATGGCGGGAGTTGGAAAAATCCATATACAACAACATCATGACCTGTGGTGAAAAAAACGGATGGGTCTATTTCAGCTGCCTTTTTTAAATTAAAAACATACTAAAAATCACGCTTTACCTGCCAGTAGCCCTGTAAAATAAAATCCTCTGCCACTCACAAACAAGTATGAATGTTTCCACAAACACACAGAAAATTCACGAAACCATGCTTCTCCAATTTCAGAATTGATGAGATGGGAAATGAGCTGCAGATGGTAAACTGGTGACGAAAAGCTGATAAGATCAGAAAACAGATGGCTTTATTATCTATCTCCAGCAATATCTTTTTCAGAAATAACCACATTTGGTCATACAATCTGCTTCCATTCAGTCATTTTTCACATCTTGCTCCCATATCACCAATAATCAAACCCCTCCATCTGGGTTTTTTTCTTCTGTGAGAGTATTTTTTACTGTCATACATGCAGTGCTTAGACAAGATAGCACACGAATCAAGAATTAAGGAATAAATATGGACTAGACCAAAAGAAATTTTTGATCATGTCTACCTTCTGCATGTACAAAAATAAACAATATAAACTACAAAAGCAAAGTCAAAGCAATCTCGCTCTTAAACAACAAAATGGAACATTATTTTGTTGTCTCAGTGCAAGCGCCAATTAATGCCCATCTAAAACTACAACATAAGGGTATCTCTTATACAAAACTTTCAAATTCTCAACGTATTATTAGTGCATTAAAGGGTTTAAAACGTTCATGGATATACATCTGTTCACAGTGGTCCTAGTGTCTGTATTACGTGTTAGCAAAAATATGCAGATCAGTTTTTTAGAATGATCCGACCTTTTGACCTGTTTGCTCTCATCCTGAATTATAGGATGTGTTACCTTAATGATGACACATCTTGGGACAATTTCTTCCACATCATTCCCACCTTGTTTGTCCTGTATTTTCACGGTTCAGGTATTTGGCTGAAATCAGACGACACAGTTTCCTTGAAGAAAAAAAGAGCGGACTTTGTCGCCACTTTCCTGCGGGGCCGCATGGTTGTAGCAGGTGGACTTGGTAAGATTGAAAATTGATTTATACAAAATGAAAATCAAATCACATTTATTGGGAAATAAAAACAAAGACAACATCGTGAAGTCAGTTTGATATGTTACTACAATACAATCCTTTCCTATGTTTGAAAGGAAGCACCTTTTTATGACTTCCTGACCATATGATACCTTCCACAAAGGTTAAGGATAGGTATTATAAGCAAAGGAAAGCAAATTAAATTGTTATATAGCCCATTTCATACAAAAGGTAACTGAATGTGCTTTACCTAGTTAAAGCATTTGAATGCAAAGAAATAAAACATTTAAAATGGGGGGGAATAAAGATAACAACAAAAAAATGAAAATAAAAGTACAATTAAAAACAGCATACAGTGCAAGAAATTTTAAAAAGTATAAATAATCACCATTCACCATGTTTGCTTTGGACTCCGCACTCCACTATTTGATCTGAGTCTATCGATCTCAGAGTCCTACTGGGTTTGTATTCCGTAAGCATTTCTTTCATGGATTCAGGACCTAAACCATTAAGTGATTTATAGACCAGGAGGAGAACTTTAAAATCTATTCTAAAGCTGACTTGAAGCCAGTCAAAGGATTTTAGAATTGGAGTTATATGCTCTGACCTCCCCTCCTCGAGCCGTCACCTTATCGTGGTGGAGGAGTTTATATGTACCGATGATCGTAGGAGGTAAGTATTTCCCCCCGGCTCGGGGTCTGTACCTTGGGGTTTACCCTGGTGTTTGAGAGGGTAGCCTCCCTCTGCCTTCAGGGAGGGGGATGGGTCCTGACAGTTGTTTGTGGCTATGCATCAAATGGCATTTCAAACTACCCAGGCTTTTTGGGGTCCTTACAGGGAGTGCTGGAGAGTGCCCCCTCTGGGGACTCCATCATTTGAGGCAACTGAATGCAGATTCCGTGGTCACTGAGCCCAAAACCCAGACATATGAGGAGTTCGGTGTGGCCATGGAGAACGACTTCAAGACGGCTTCGAGGAAAGTCTGGTCCACCGTCTGGCGTATCAGGAGGGTGATACAGTGGACTGTCAACACTGTGTATCGTGGGGATGGGGCACTGCTGACCTCAACTCGCGATGTTGTGAGTCAGTGGGGAGAATACTTTGTAGACCTCCTCAATTCCAACAACACTCCTTTCCATGAGGAAGCTGAGTCTTGGTGCTCTGAGACGGGCTCTTCTCATGCTGGGGTTGAGGTCCTCAAGGTGGTTAAAATGCTCCTCGGTGGCAGGGCCACGTGGTTGGATCAGATTCGCCTGGAGTTCCTAACGGCTTTGGATATTGTGGGGCTTTCCTGGTTGGTATGCCTCTGCAACGTTGCATGGACATCGGGGACAGTGCCTGTGGATTGGCAGATTGGGTGGTCTTCCTTTTTTAGGGTGTGTTCCAGCTATAGGGAGATCACACTCCGCAGCCCCACTGGTTAGGCCGATTCAGGGGTGCTTGGGAGAGTGTCCATCAGGAAGTCAAATCTCAGATTCAGGGGGAGCAATGTGGTTTTCGTCCTGGCCGTGGAACAGTGGATCTACACGCCCAGCAGGATCCTCGAGGGTGCATGGGAGTTTTCCCAACCAGTCTACATGTGTTTTGTGGACTCAGAGAAGGCGTATGACCGTGTCCCTCGGGGAATTTTGTGGGGTGTTCTTTGGGAGTATGGGGTACCGAACCCCCTGATACGGGCTGTTCTTTACTGGCCATAACAATTATCTCTGTTTTGTTGTAATTTAGTTGAAGAAAATGTTGGCCCATCCAGTTATTTATCTGCTTTTAACAGTGACACCTCAATTGAACTGTCGTCATCTGGAGACATTGCTAAATATAACCATAAACTATAAATATAACTGTGTGTCATCTGCACAGCTATGGTAATCAAAATTTCTCAAAATGTTGACCCAAATGTAGCCTTTACATGAATAAAGAATTGCTGAATCCTTGAAACACAAAATAGTTTTGAGTTTGTAAAGTCAATGGCAGACTGCTATTTTTTTTACACACCCTGACGACAAAATGCCCCATTGCACAGCCTTGATACTGTGTATATCATGAATGCTGGGTCTTGTTTGTTTTTTGAGACTCTACTGCGCCTACTGGTAGCTTGTTTGACATGTAGCAATAAAAAATATACTGATGGTGTGCCTTGAGATTTATTTGAATGAAAAAAGTGTGCATTGGCTCAAAAAAAAAGGTTAAAAAACACTGCTGTAGGGTGCTTCGTCTCCCTTTGAGATAAGAACAACCAGTGTTGTATTGTCAGTGTATTAACGATGATATTTTTGTGGACTGGGCTGCAGTCAAAGTTGTACAGACAGTACAGAGGGAGGCTTACCACACAGCCCTGTTGTGAGCCGGTCCTCAGTATATGGGTGGAGGAAAGGTGGGAGTCAATTGAAGAGTTTGTTTTCAAAACGAGACATAGGCATTTTTTTCAGATTTACGAAACTCGCACCAAAATTATCCATTCGGAGCTGGATAATTTTGGCGCGAGTTTCGTAAATCTGAAAAAAAATGCCTATGTCTCGTTTTGAAAACGAACTCTTCAATTCTCACAGTCCGGGGTCTGATGATGAAGACGTACTTGATTGAGGTGCATGTGAGAGGATGGAGGCCAGAGATATCCAGTTTAGTCATCAGAATATCTGGAATGATTGTGTTAAAATCTGAGCTATAATCCACAAAGAGCATCCAAGCATAAGTCTGTGTTTGTTATAGGTGACTCATCATGCATGAGGAGCTATGGCGATGGCATCCTCTGTTGATCTATTCACCCAGTATGCGAACTGGTGGGAGTCAAAATTGAGGGGGTACTTTGAGGTACTTGAGAATCAGTCTCTCCAAGCAGTTCATCATGAAAGGTGTGAGGGCAACAGGTCCTATAGTAATTGAAGCTAGTTAAGGATTTCTTTTTGGAGATGTGAATGATTGTTGTAGATTTCAAACAAGTAGGGATAACTGCTTGGGGCAGTGAGACGTTGTAGTAGTGTACTGTAGTCCAGTACAGCCCCTATGTATCTCTCCAGGTCCTGGTGTACAAAAAGGTTTCATTCTGTTTGCTGAAAGCAGTCCTGCAATTTACTTTTTGCAGACTCTTGCCAGGTTGTTACAGTCTTTGTGGTGGGCCTGGATCTGCGTCGGAGGGGGTGTATGAAAGGATGAGTAGTGGGGAGATGTGATCTAACTCATCAATGTGGGGAGTGGTGTAGTTCTGTTCTGTTGCGCTGCTGTTTACGTTTGGCATTGGAGAAAATGCAGCTTTAACGTTAGGATCCGGAGAGATATAAACAGTCAGGTGAACAGTGTCTCCCAATAGCCACGCTGTTGTTGCACCAGTCGTCACAGACATACACAGAAAGGCCCCACATCTACTTTTGCCGGAGTTTTCGGTCCAATCCCAGTGGTGCAGGGCGTGGCCTGCTGGCTGCGCACTGTTTTGCATTTACTCAAATCCTTTTTTCTTGCTCTTCCCTGGAGCTAACGTCCATGGCCCCTCACTCGGGGTTGAGGCAGCCCGCAACGCAGGTCAGCTGGATTTCTTGGTAATCTGCTGGTGTTGTGCCCTCCCTTTTAGATGTCCCATATCGTTGGGCTTTGCTCCCAGCTAATTCCAGGGAGAACTGCTGGATGATCTGTTATTGTTTTCACCGTCCACATCTGTCCTTGTTGTTGAGCTATGTAGCTGTCTATTACCACACTTCTGCTCACCATTTTGAGACATCGGGAGAGACAGTGGATTTTCGTTTCCAGGGTTGACATCCTTTGCAGTAGTTCCTGATAGTCCTCAGTGAAAAAGGGAGGCATCTTGACAGATGGTCTTGATTGCCAACACCTTGGTTGTGCTAATTAGCTGGCCACACTCAAGAAATTGATGAGCGCATATCTGAAAATATTGGAATATGGCAACAACTGACTATCTACAAAAAAATAAAAGTACAGTCGCACAGGTTTAAAAGTATCCTGGAGTCACTGCTTAGATTAAAAAAAAAAGAAAAACAAAGTTTGTCAGCAAGAAAAAATGCAAACAGAGGCAAAGCAAGCAGCGCAAGGGGGAAAAAAAGTATCTGCACTGTATGAAAGCAAGAGACAAGACAATGTTAAAATACTGTGGCTGGTGAGAAGATTTCGCTTTCTGGAGAGCCCCTACGTCACGTACACTAAAACCGAGGCGTTGATTGGCCAAGGAGAAGATTGGGCAAAGAGAAGATCTGTGTATTCTCTATAAATTGGTATTCCTATGGTAACCGGATTTCTATTCCAGCTCGTTTAAAATTCCCTTGTGGAATTGAATCAGAAAGAATCCTACTAAATGTTTATTGGACTTATATAATATATATAATTAATAATGTAATTATATAATAAATATATAAAAATGGCGGCCTGGTGAAGCAACTGGTTAGAGCGTTGAGCTCACAGTTCTGAGGACCGTGGTTCAAATCTCAGCCCCTGTGCAGTTTGCCTGCGTGGATTATATCTGGACACACCAGTTTCTTCCCATCCCAGAAAGATGCAGTATTTGAAGAGTCTAAATTCCCTCTAGGTGTGATTGTGCCTTCCACCTGACCATTGACAGCTGGGATAGGCTCGACCACTCCCACAACACTTGTGAGGCTAAGCAGCGAAGTAAATGGATGGATGGATGTTTCAAATGAAACAATACAAATTCAAATTGTTATACATATTTTGTTTTTCAACACAGTTATGCAAGTTTAGCTATTTAAAGGGCCACTGTCATGAAATGGATGACTTTTAGTATGTTATTAATGAAAAAACGGCAGCCAATATGGGCCCATGCGTTTTTTCACCACAAAACATGATTTTGACGTATACAGCTTTTTGTAACTCCCGCCATGAAAATCCTCTCTTTTCGAGAAGGAAGTGACATAAGGACAGAAGCGCCCCCAAGTGGACTCGTTGGTTTCCATTAGTTTTACCTCTGGGAAGGTAGCTCGTTGTTCCTTCGTGTTAGCCAAAATTCCGGCTTGTTGCATTGCTGGACATTTCTTGAACACTCGGGAGAATGGATTTACCCTTCAAAAGTTTGCAAGAGACCCGGTTCGACGTGAAAAATGGATTGCACGGGTGCAGAGGATGAGAGCTTCGTGGGTTCCAAATGTCATGTAGGTGTGTATACAGCTACAAAAAAAAAAATAAATAGTTTGGGGCGGACCACTTTATCGGTCTCTCATAACGTAACAAAAGCTCCGCGTATGAAATGTGTCGATGAGCGCGTCGGACAGCGTCGGGCTGCTGTGTCGCCAGCGAACTCTGCGCTTCGGGCTCACGGACGGCGGGGGCTCTGAAGAACGCTGCACCAATGCCTCACTCAACTGCGTCCAACGACAACGCAGTAAAGCGCCCCAGCTCGACGGTGTTGTTCATCGTGTACTGTGGCGGCTATGAACATCCCCCTAAAGCACCATGGCTCGGCTCCATTGTAAGCCACCATGGTGCCGACAATGACCCGCACCGGCTGAGGCGCCGCGTTCGCCCGTCACGGCTTCGGCGAAGGCTGCGTGTCGGGCTTGTGGATGGCGGAGGCTCTGAAGAATGCAGCCGACAATGCCTCACTCAGCCGCGTGCAACGACAACACAGTAAAGTGGCCCTGTTGTTCATCCCGTATTGCGGCGGCTGTGAACAACCCCCTAATGCAGCACGACTCGACTCCGTGATAAGCCACCTCGACTCTGAAAATGAGCCACACTGGCCAGCTGCGATGTCTCATCTCCGCCACGGAAGTGGATCGGACGGGGAGGCGGTTTGGCCGTGATCGCATATCATCTGAATATGGCTCGAAACAATAGTGCTGGCCTGGCCAACACGCAGCTCGTGAGCCTCATGCGGCTATTTAACTAGTTTCATGCGGCTCTTCAGGTTGACTGTAAAGTAGTGGTAGGGGAGAGTGTAGCTCGACAGCATAGGATGGTAGTATGTAGGATGATTCTGGTGATGGGTAGGAAGATTAAGAAGACAAAGGTAGAGCAGAGAACCATGTGGTGGAAGCTGAGAAAGGAAGAATGTTGTGCGGCCTTCCGGAAAGAGGTGAGACAGGCTCTCGATGGACAACCGAAGCTCCCGGAAGACTGGACGACGACAGCCAAGGTGATCAGAGAGACAGGCAGGAGAGTACTTGGTGTGTCATCTGGTAGGAAAGGGGAGAAGGAGACTTGGTGGTGGAACCCCAAAATACAGGGAGTCATACAAGGAAAGAGATTAGCGAAGAAGAAGTGGTATACTGAGAGGACTGAGGAGAGGCGAAAGGAGTACATCGAGATGCGACGTAGGGCAAAGGTAGAGGTGGCAAAGGCTAAACAAGAGGCATATGAAGACATGTACACCAGGTTGGACACGAAAGAAGGAGAAAAGGATCTCTACAGGTTGGCCAGACAGAAGGATAGCGATGGGAAGGATGTGCAGAAGGTTAGGGTGATTAGGGTTAGGGTTAGGATAGAGATGAAAATGTGTTGACTGGTGCCGGTAGTGTGCTAAATAGATGGAAAGAATACTTTGAGAAGTTGATGAATGAAGAAAATGAGAGAGAAGGAAGAGTTGAAGAGGCAAGAGTGAAGGACCAGGAAGTGGAAATGATTACTAAGGGGGAAGTCAGAAAGGCACTACAAAGGATGAAAACTGGAAAGGCAGTTGGTCCTGATGACATACCGGTAGAGGTATGGAAGCAATTTAGAGAGATGGCTGTGGAGTTTTTGACCAACTTATTCAACAGAATACTAGCGGGCGAAAAGATGCCTGAAGAATGGAGGAAAAGTGTTCTAGTTTCCATTTTTAAGAACAAAGGGGATGTTCAGAGCTGTGGGAACTATAGAGGAATAAAGTTGATGAGCCACACAATGAAGTTATGGGAAAGAGTAGTGGAGGCTAGACTCAGGACAGAAGTAAGTATCTGCGAGCAACAGTATGGTTTCATGCCTAGAAAGAGTACCACAGATGCATTATTTGCCTTGAGGATGCTCGTGGAAAAGTACAGAGAAGGTCAGAAGGAGCTACATTGTGTCTTTGTGGATCTAGAGAAAGCCTATGACAGAGTACCAAGAGAGGAACTGTGGTACTGCATGCGTAAGTCTGGTGTGGCAGAGAAGTATGTTAAAATAGTACAGGACATGTATGATGGCAGCAGAACAATGGTGAGGTGTGCCTTAGGTGTGACAGAGGAATTTAAGGTGGAGGTGGGACTGCATCAGGGATCAGCTCTGAGCCCCTTCCTGTTTGCAGTGGTAATGGATAGGCTGACAGATGAGGTTAGACTGGAATCCCCTTGGACCATGATGTTCGCAGATGATATTGTCATATGCAGTGAAAGCAGGGAGCACGCAGAGGAACAATTGGAAAGATGGAGACATGCACTGGAAAGGAGAGGAATGAAGATTAGCCGAAGTAAAACAGAATATATGTGCGTGAATGAGAAAAGTAGAGGGGGAAGAGTGAGGCTACAGGGAGAAGAGATAGCGAGGGTGGACGACTTCAAATACTTGGGGTCAACAATACAGAGCAACGGAGAGTGTGGTCAGGAAGTGAAGAAACGGGTCCAAGCAGGTTGGAACAGCTGGCGAAAGGTGTCTGGTGTGTTATGTGACAGAAGAGTGTCTGCTAGGATGAAGGGCAAAGTTTACAAAACAGTGGTGAGGCCGGCCATGATGTACGGATTAGAGACGGCGGCACTGAAGAGACAACAGGAAGCTGAACTGGAGGTGGCAGAAATGAAGATGTTGAGGTTCTCGCTCGGAGTGACCAAGTTGGATAGGATTAGAAATGAGCTCATTAGAGGGACAGCCAAAGCTGGATGTTTTGGAGACAAGATTTGGGAGAGCAGACTTCGATGGTTTGGACATGTTCAGAGGCGAGAGAGTGAGTATATTGGTAGAAGGATGCTGAGGATGGAGCTCCCAGGCAAAAGAGCGAGAGGAAGACCAAAGAGAAGGTTTATGGATGTGGTGAGGGAAGACATGAGGGCAGTTGGGGTTAGAGAGGAAGATGCAGGAGATAGGCTAAGATGGCAAAAGATGACACGCTGTGGCGACCCCTAACGGGACAAGCCGAAAGGAAAAGAAGAAGATGCGGCTCTTCAGGAGCTTTCACATGACATGCGTCAAAAATGATTGGGTGGCACTGTCATTCACTCCCCCTACAGCGAGATGGCACACTGACCATGTAAGCCTGTTTGAGTGAGAATCTTACATTTGTGCTGTAAACAATTTACCTCTTGAAATGGCAGGGGAAAAAAACCACAGCCAAACGAAAATATGAAGAAGAACAGGAAGTTTTTGCCAGAGTGGGAGAGTTTATATTTTCTTGTTGAACGTAATGGCAAGCCGATCTGCCTTATTTGTCACGCAGCATTAGCTCATTTCAAAGCTTCAAATCTTCAGCGTCACTTCAGCTCACTCCACCCTAACATTGAACAGGAATTTCCAAAAAGGACTGAACTTGGCAAGAACAAGTTGGACGTTTTGAAAAGCCAGGCAGAAAAGCGGGTGCAGTTTGTAACGCTTGCATCATATCAGCTGCCTTAGAACATAGCACGGGCTAAAAAGCCATACAACGAAGGGGACTTCATTAAAAAATGCCTCATTGACGCCTTTGAAATCTTGGCGACTGGAGACGAAAAACTAAAACGGAGCATATCAGATGTTCACCTGTCCCGCCACAGTGTTGAACGCAGAATATCGGATATTAATACAGCTGTTGAACCAGTGGCATTGGATGAAAGTTGTGACATACAAGACAAGCCTCAGTTGGCAATATTTGCACGGACTGTGTCAAATGAATGTATGATCAAAAAAGAACTCCTTGATATTGTGCCATTAAAAGACAGAACCCGTGGCATAGATGTGAAAGAAGCAATGATGGCTGCGTTTGCAAAAGCAAATCTCCCCATACTGAAACTAACTGCAATAGCCACGGATGGAGCGCCAGCCATGATCGGATCCGTGAACAGGGTTGTGGGGCTGAGCAAAGCTGATCAAACATTTCCCGACTTTTGGAATTTCCACTGCATCATCCACAGGGAGCAACTCGTGTCTAAATCATTGAATTTAGACAATGACATGAAGCCTGTGATGGAAATCGTCAACTACATCCGCACACATGCGCTTAACCACAGGCAATTCAGGAATCTTATCGCTTAGCTGGACCAAGGGCTTCCAGGTGACCTGCCGCTGCACTGCACTGTGTAGTGTTTGTCAAAAAGCAAGGTACTCTCTCGCTTCTTTGAGCTTTTGGATGGTGTGAAACTGTTCATGGAAGAGAAGGACGAGGACAATCCCGAGCTCTCAGAACTCGAGTGGATTATGGATCTGGCATTTTCAGTCAACATGCTGTGTCACTTGGACAGACTGAACCAGACCCTGCAGGGTCAGTTAAAAATGGTGCCTGACCTGGTGCAAAGTGTGTTTGTGTTTGTCAACAAACTAAAGCTGTTTGAGGCGAATATTCAAAAGGGAGGTGTAACACATTTTCATACTCTGCTAAAAGCCAGTGAGCAAGTCACCAGCGCCGCCCTGAAAAAGAAAAGAGACAGACATGCAACACTGGTTGCAAACCTGCACGAAAGCTTTGTGACCCGGTTCTATGATCTGCAACTGAAAAGACCACAGATTACATTCCTCGTCGACCCATTTAATGCAGAGGTAGACTGTTTGAAAGCCCCGCTCATCACAGATGAGGCTGCGGCTGAGTTGGAGATGATCGACCTTGTGAGGAGGATCAACTGAAAGCTGTTTTAAGGGAAGGGACCGTTGAGTTCTGGAAAAGTGTGCCAATTGAAAAATTTCCCAACATCAAACGAGCTGCGCTTAAGATACTGTCCATGTTTGGGTCAACGTACGTCTGCGAGTCTGTGTTTTCTACCCTGAAACATGTGAAATCAAAGCATCGATCTGTTCTGACTGACACTTATTTGAAAGAATTGCTTAGAGTGGCAACAACAGAATACAAGCCAGATTTGAAGAGGATTGTTCAAGATAAGGAATGCCAGAAGTCTCACTAAGCAGCATAGTAAGAGAAGGATGTCATTGAAAATTATTCTATTATTGTTTGTGGACTTGCTTGAACTGAGAGTTTGTGTGTGTGTGACAGACAGTGCACACAATGTTAACTGTTGAAAATTACTGATATTATCATGTTGGTGTGGTTATTTTCATTAGATTCAGCTGCGCAGAGGTCTGTGTATGTGTGCATACATGATTAAAGATGATGTTTATGTGTACCCATGTGTATGATGTGGATCTTTGCAGTAACACAGCAAAAAGTGGCTCTTAGTCTCTGACTAGTTGGCCACCCATAATATTGCCCGAAAAGAGCTTCCGTGTCAGAAGGGGCGTGTTCGTCTCCCATAGTAGGGTGCAACGCGTTTTCATTGGCGAATGTCCAGGTGACGTCACAGACAGAGGATGCAGCCAATATGGCAACCACTTGGATGTCGTAGAATGACATTTCTGCAACTTTGTGCATAGATGACGCGCTCTCCGCCGAAATTTATTTTTTCGTATAGACATTGAAGTGAATAATGTTATATTTATTTTCATTACAATATCTACTTTAGAATGTTTATAGGGATGACACTTCACCTCTAAATTCAAATATAAATTATTGGAATCCAGTTCCTGCTGGCACAATTTTTCGCCTGCACTTTGCACATTCATGAATTTATATCCTTGCCCTGGCGCCAATCCGCAAAACACTCAGTTGGATAAGGTGAGGGGTGTGAGTCTCAATGTGTCTGAGTTTGCAAATTCTAAGATGTTATGTTCTTTACATAAGTACTTTACATTATGATAGTCCAATGTCATGCATTTCTCGTTTTCTTACTTTTGCGATGACTACGTTGTGCTCTGCTTAGGTCATGAGCCTTCTGCACTGGACACAGTGGAGGCTTTTCATCCTTTGAAGAAAAAATGGGAACAGTTGTCATCCATGACATTCCCCCGATGCTCGGCCTCCTTCATCGTCATCAGAGATCGGCTTTTAGTGGTTGGTGGAGTCAACCAGGTACACTGAAAACACAGGGCTGTATATACAATACACCACAACTCGAGCTGCAGTGGATGTTGTCTGCTGATGCATTAATTTAGATTTAGATTTAAATTTGTGGTTCTAAACTTCAATGTCAAAAAACTTGTGAGCCAATTTTTTAAAGGAATTCAAATGTATATGTACATCAACAGTACGTTGTACATCATCCTGGGGAATACATTAGCTTAGCTCAGTGCTGGAAATTATAATTAACTGAGATAATACTCATTCAGTGAGTCACTGATGCTCTAGTGGTACACTCTCCCAAACACGCTATGTGGGTTCCGTTCCCACTCAGTTATGCTGTTGTCATGTGCCCTGTGAATGACTGGCAAACAGTTCAGGGTGTAATCTGCCTTTCGCCTAGAGTCAGCTGGGATAGGCTCCAGCACTTTCGTGAGGATAAGCAGCTTGGAAAATGGATGGATGGAGACTCGTTCATTCAGAAAATTTACAATGCTAAAACTAAGAATACTGCAGGGGGCACAGAGTTGGAATTATATTGTCGACAGAGATTATTTGACAACATAGTAATGGTTCATATTTTTTTGTAGTTGAAGTAATCAACAGTTTTTTTTAACTCGTCATCCTAGTCACAGGTCTAATGGATTTAGTCACCTAAGGCAAAGTTTGGTTATCTTTCAAAGGTGGCCGGCGATATATGCACATGTCTGGCTTCTTGTTGGATTTATTTTTGTATGCGTTTTTGGGGAACCATATTTCATGCTACATGGATAGAGAAATGTCTGACACATTAGGTGCAACTGCGTAGTTGAATTGCAAAATATGCTTTAATAATACAGTAATCAGTTTTGATTGACACTGACTAAATGTGTTAATTGAACAATATTCTGATTACACTTTGCATTTCATGATATTGTGTACCCGGTGTACAGATTGTGAGTGTTTTGGCAGCTCTGCAGTGTGTTGTTTCTCAGGATCTGTCTTTATTTGTCTTTCCTAGGTGCCCAGCTCGGCCCATGAAATACTCTATGTAAAAGAAGAGGAATATCTGTAGTCCAATCCAATCAATGAAGCACATCACTAGGAGTACACTTTTTGTCACAATGTACTGTAATGGGAACTGACTTCTGACTGCCCCCGGTTGGGCTTTAATAATCCTGCAATTGTTCATTGAGCCACCAATGACAGTAATGCAAATTTTACTTTTATATACAAAATTAGCTTTCTGAGGAAGTCTTAGTATCTAATGGTTTTACATTGTACGTTGTAGTGCACACATTTTGTTGCTTATTCCAATGAATGTGGAGACTTGTACAGTCTTGACAAATATATTAGACAGCCACCAGGGGAGATTTCATGGCAGCTGCCATAAATTTACTGTGCATTTTGGGCCATTGTAATGGTTAATACATCAGTAGGTAGAAGCTCTTTAATGAAACCAGTAATAATAATATTTATACTATTATTGATTATTATTATTATTATTCACTCTTCCATCTTCCGTAGCAGTTATCCTCACTATGGTCGCTAGTGCGCTGGAGCCTATCCCAGATGACTCTGGTGGAGAGGCATGGTACACTCTGAACTGGTCACCAGCCAAATTGCAAGGCACATATAAACAAACTACCATTCGCACTCACATTCCCACCTATGGGCTATTTAGACTCTTCAATTAACCTACCTGGGGATGTGGAAGGAAACTGAAGTACCTGGAAAAAACCCACGCAACCCTGGGGAGAAAATACTAACTCTACACACACGATGCTGAATTTGAACCTGGGTCATCAGAAATTACAATTATCATCATTAGCAGCAGCAGCAGTCATCCATTTTCTATGGCACTTATCCTCATTAGGGTTTCCTGTAAGAGGGGGGTGTCTAATCCTGCTGAATTTTGGTCTGAGAGGCAGAGTATAATCTGAACAGATGAAAGGCAAATCCAGGGCATGTGGACAGTCGTGGCCAAAAGTTTAGAGAATGACACCAGGATTGCTTTTCACAAACTTTGCTGCTTCAGTCTTTTTATTATACTGAAGTATAATTGCAAGAATTTGCAGTGTTGATCTTTCTTTTTCAAGACCTCTGCAATTCGCCCTGGCATGCTGTCAATTAACTTCTGTTCCTGGAGTTTGTCAGAATTTGTCAGTTTTTGTTTTTCCACCCACCTCTTGAGGACTAACCATAAATTCACAATGGGATTAAGGTCTGGGGAGATTCCTGGCCATGGACCCAAAATGTCAGTGTTTTTCTCTCTAAAGTTCATTTTCATGGCAAATAGGGACTTTGCAATTAGTATCAATTCATCTGATCACTTTTCATAATATTGTGGAGTACATTCAAATTACCATCATAAAAATTGAGGCAGTAGATTTTGTGAAAATTTATATTGGTGTTATTCTCAAAACTTTGGGCCACGGCTGTATATGCAAGCAACCATTCACATTCACACTATTTTTAGAGTGTTCAATGAATCTAACATGCAGGATTTTGGAATGTTTAACCAGAATACGTGAAGAAACACACACTAGGAAATTAGGAATATGCAAATTTCACACAGGGAAACTGGAGCTCTCTTATTATCAATCCATCCATTGTCTTTGCCGCTTATCCTCACGGTGGTTGCGGGGAGAGCTGGAGCCTATTCCAGCTGTCAACGGGCAGGAGGCGGGGTACACTCAGAACTGGTTGCCAGCCAATCGCAGGGCACATTGAAACAAACAGCCGCATTTACAATCACACCTAGGGCAATTTAGAGTGTTGCATGTTTTTGGAATGTGGGAGGAAATCGGAGTGCCTGAAGGGAACCCACGCAGGCACGGGGAGAACATGCAAACTCCAGACAGGCGGGTCCGGGATTGAACCTGGGACCTCAGAACTGTTATTATTATTAATATGCTATCAGTAAATAGAAATGTACTGTTTAAAAAAACACCCAAAAGGTAGTAGCACACAGTATGGTTTCCTGATACAATCATCGCTATTGACTTGTATTTGTGAAGAGAAGAAAATTGTCTTTTGAGTTGAATGTTATACCTGATTAATGTATGACTGCTCAAAGAAAGATCACTAAAAATAAATGTAGGTATAACTGTGAAATTGGTCAAATGTTGAGAGCTCACACAAAATAATCGATAGAGTCTACATAAAGTTCTTCCTGTATGATGGTCTCAGAGGGAAATGGTGGTGGTGTAATCAATTTAAGTACCATATTTGAAGTTGACATATTTTATATTTATATTTTAGTTTGTACAAAATCCACCTTTTAAAGTAGGATAGTATGACTGGCATATTAAAGTTCATAAAATGCTCTCTAAATTTGCATTTGCACGAGAGTAAAATTTTTCATCAGTATTTATTCTATATATATGGAGGTACAAAAAATGCAGTGATAAACTGCTGTGATTCCCACGCTCTCTGTTGCAGCAGTGCACAAATGTTCGAATGTAGGTATGGTTTAATAAACTGTTTATCAGGGGCAGAACACAGGAGACCATCCAGATGCAAGACTCATGACAAGTTGTAGTGTGAGCAGAGGGTTTTAATGGCAGGCAAAAGATCGGTACTCAGGCGGTCAGTCCAAAATGCAGGAGTATCCAAAACGTGAGGCAAAAGGCACAGTTAAAAACACAATGCAACGTCGGATTGCTGTGAGTCATAAATGTGGAGCGAGGAATGCGGGAACGTGACATCAAGGCACAACAAACTTGCAACGAATCACATGACACACGAGGCTGGTATGCAAGGCACAATTACCAAACAAGGAAACGGTAGGGAGGCTGCTCTCAGGAGCCGTTGTGCACGAGGCACAGGGAATAACCACGGCCATGACACTGTGTTATGAATATAATTTTGTATTACGACATCAGGCAATAGATAATGGCATATACAATAGTAAATTGATTGTACATTTAATTATCAAAGGAATAGAATACAACTTTCCTTTTCTTGTTTTGTTTGTTGAGGTTTCTCATCTCTAATGGGCTCTCCAGTATCATACGTAATTCCAGAATTGACTCTTAAATGAAGGAAAACACGATGTATCTCCCATATATGCCAACTAGAAGGTACCCACGTGTATACATGTATACTTAAATAGATTTATATATATGGTTACATTATATAAATATATATTATACTTTGTATATAATATATTTAAACCTATGTACAATGAGCTTCATAAATTTGCTACTATCCATGCATTTTTCCCAAAAATAGTCTGGTCTGTGTGCATGTACTGACACATTTCAGATATTTTTAAAACTATATATTAATCTTAAGAATGGGTTGTGTTTTACACAGGTACAGTGAAGAAAATGAGCATTTGAACACCCTGCTAAATTACAAGTTCTCCCACTTAGAAATCATATAAGGGTCTGAAATTTTCATCAGGTGCATGTCCACTGTGAGAGAGATAACTTAAAAAGAAAAATCCAGAAATCACAATGTATGAAGTTTTAACAATTTATGTATGATACACCTTCAAATAAGTATTTGAACACCTGTCTATCAGCTAGAATTCTGACCCTCAAAGACCTATTAGTTGGCCTTTAAAAGTCCACCTCCACTCCACGTATTATCCTGAATCAGATACCTGTGTGAGGTCGTTAGCTGCATAAAGACACTTGCCCACCCCATAAAATCAGTAAGACTCAAACTTGTAACATGGCCAAGACCAAAGAGCTGTCCAAAGACACCAGAGAGAAAATTGTACAACTCCACACGGCTGGACAACGCTACGGAGAAATTGCCAAGCAGCTTGGTGAAAAAAGGTCCACTGTTGGAGCAATCATTAGAAAATGGAAGAAGCTAAACATGACGGTCAATCTCAATCGGAGTGGAGCCCCATTCAAAATATCACCTCATAGATGATCCTTAGAAATGTGAGGAATTAGCCCAGGACTACACGACAGAACTTGGTCAATGACCTGAAAAGAGCTGGGACCACCGTTTCCAAGGTGACTGTTGGTAATACACTAAGACGTCACGGTTTGAAATCATGCATGGAACGGAAGGTTCCCCTGCTTAAACCAGCACATGTCAAGGCCCGTCTTAAGTTTGCCAATGACCATCTGGATGATTCAGAGCAGCCATGGGAGAACGTTTTGTGGTCAGATGAGACCAAAATATAATTTTTTGATCATTATGCCACTCACCGCGTTTGGAGGAAGACATTTCCATCCCAAGAACACCATCCCGACTGTGAAGCACTGGATTGTTGCATCATGCTTTGGGGTGTTTTTCTGCACATGGGACAGGACAACTGCACTCTATTAAGGAGAGGATGACCATGGCCATATATTGTGACATTTTGGGGAACAACCTCTTTCTCTCAGTCAGAGTATTGAAGATGGATCTTTCAACATGACAATGACCCAAAGCACACAGTCAGAAAAAACAAGGAGTGGCTCCGTAAGAAGCATCTCAAGGTTATGGCATGGTCTAGCCAGTCTCCAGACCTAAACCCAATAAAAATTCTTTGGAGGGAGAAGAAACTCCATGTTTCTCAGCGACAGCCCACAAACCTGTCTGATCTAGAGAAGATTTGGATGGAGTAGTGGGCCAAAATCCCTCCTGCAGTGTGTGTAAACCTAGTGAAGAACTACAGAAAACGTTTGACCTCTATAATTCCAAACAAAGGCTATTGTAGCAATTATTAACGTTGGTTTTCTCAGGTGTTCAAATACTTATTTGCAGCTGTAGCACACAAATAAAAAAGAAAAAAAATCGTACATTGTGATTTCTGGATTTTCTTTTTAGATTATCTCTCTGACAGTGGGCATGCACCTACGGTGAAAATTTCAGACCCCTCTATGATTTCTAAGTGGGAGAACTTGCAATCTTGCAGGTTGTTCAAATACTTATTTTCTTCACTGTACATTACACACAGAATTAGGCCGACTCAACTTTTGCAGCATTTATTATAGCTGTGCAGTTTCCCCCCGCAATTATCTGATATTCTCCCAGACTTTACTGGGCAGCCTAAGAACATCTAGTGCAAACAAACAGCACTACACCACCATAGCCTAGTCTAAAACACATACAATGGGACTGACGTACTGTATTTCTGGGTCACAGATACACAAAATGACTAATTAGAATTCCAGAAGACGCAGCTCCCATCCCACCAGCCTTGTTGAATTTGGGGCATTAATGTGGCATCCATGTGACAGTTCTATCATTTGTCTATAGTGTGTAGAGCCCTCCACAGACAGCAAGTGCACCATGACAGTGGTGTCAACTCTGGGGAATACAAAAGACAAGTCTGGTGTCTGGAGCGTGCCATTTTTGTGACAGTACAATTTTTTCATCAAGTCATTTGTCTTTGGAAATGGATTTGGAACTAGGAAGCACACTAATTTCTTGTGGCTCATGAAAGCTACTCACCTATGATGAGTACTGTATCTCAACCACATCACCATAACGAGACAGGAAATTTGAAGAAAAGAAATTCTACTGCACTGTCGTGGTGGGATGATTAAATTCCACTTCCGGAAGTAAGGCCTGATGAAATTGTTCCACATAGTCTTTTGTGTGCTGGCTACTTCCAGTTGGCTTTCTTTTAGATGAATTAGTTAACTTGCTGTTTTTTCATGTATTTTAAAATTTACATTTATGAATGCATTGATTTTACTTGGGAGCTGTGCTCTGTAAAATGGCAGTATAGTAACAGAAATACATCTTCCATCCAGTAAAGTAAGACGCTAAATTCAGAATCAGATTCAGCTTCAATAGCCAAGTATGTAACAACACACAAGGAATTTGTATCCGGCAGTCGGTGCCACCCTGATATGACATTCGTGTTGAGTACTGAGAAGAACAAACAAACGAAAAACAATGAAGAACATTCAATTAATAGGTAACTATTACTTATAAGACTCACAGCTGTTCAAAGATGCAGAGTCAACATCCCACATTATGTCAAGATTATACAGAGTGCCCTGACCTGTTCGGGGTTCACCATTATAATCCAGTGCAATGACAATTGTGCAGAGAGAGCAGTGTAAAGTGCCGAATCATGGGATATTCTCCAATATATATGACAAATACGAATATCGATTTGACCAGCAGGATGTGAGGGTGTGTTCCAACAACGGCACAGGGCAGAAAATTGTAGGTTTGCTGATCATGGATTTAATGACTTAATGGCAAGAGGGAAAAAAAAATGAATGCCAGTCTTTGACTTTCATTGACTGGTAGCACCAACCAAAATGCAGCCCTATGGGGGAACAAACAAGTGTAATCTGTAGGCTGGTCCTAAACCCGGTCAAATGCAGAAGGTTGCGTCAGGAAGGGCATCCGGAGTAAAACTGTGCCAAACAAATATGAGCGTTCATCTAAGGAATACCATATCAGATCGGTCGTGGCCCGGGTTATCAACACCCGCCTCCAGCACCGTTAACCTACAGGGCATCGGTGGAAATTCAGCGACTGTGGGTCAAAGACAAAGAAGAGGAGGAAAGCGGATTTGTCGGCAGAAGAAGAAGAGGAATGCACAGAGCCTACAAATGAGTCTAAGGAATTTGAATGTTGGGACTACGACAGGAGCTGGCTGACATGATGATTCAGAGAAAGGTTGTGCATCCAAGAGAGCAGGTGGAAAGGTAGTAAGGCTAGAAGTTTAGGAGCAGGGTTTAAATTATTTTACCATGGAGTAGATGGGAAGAGAAAGAGGCATATGGCGACATGTACTCCAGGTTGGATACGAAAGAAGGAGAATAGGAGCTCTCCAGGTTAGCTTGACAGAGGGATAGAGATGGGAAGGATGTGCAGCAAGTAAAGGTGATTAAGGATAGCCATAGAAATATGTTGACTGGTGACAGTAGTGCACTAATTTGATGGAAAGAGTAGTTTTGAGAAGATAATGAATGAAGAAAATGGGAGAGAAGGTAGAGTAAGGTTAGGCAAGCGTGAATGACCGGGAAGTGGCTTTCATTAGTAAAGAAGAAGTTAGAAAGGCACTAAACAGAAGGAAAAATGGAAATACAGTTGGTCCCAATGACATACCAGTGGAGGTATGGAAGCAATTTGGTGAGGTGGCTGTGTAGTTTGTGTGTCAACTTATTCAATAGAACACTAGCGGGAGAGAAAATGCCAGAAGAATGGAGAAAAAGTGTGCCAGTCCCCATTTTTAAGAACAAAGGCAATGTTCAGAACTGTGGAAACTACAGAGGAATAAAGATGATGAGCTAAGTATCTGCGAGCAACAGTATGGTTTCATGCCTAGAAAGAGTACCACAGATGCACTATTTGCCTTGAGGATGCTCGTGGAAAAGTACAGAGAAGGTCAGAAGGAGCTATATTGTATCTTTGTAGACCGAGAGAAAGCCTATGAGAGAGTACCAAGAGAGGAACTGTGGAACTGCATACACAAGTCTGGTGTGGCGGAGAAATATGTTAGAATAGTACAGGACATATATGAGGGCAGCAGTACAGCGGTGAGATGTGTCAGAAGAATTTAAGGTGGAGGTGGGACTGCATCAGGGTTCCATCCTGAGCCCCTTCCTTTTTGCGGTAGTCATGTGTCGGCTGACAGATGAGGTTAGACTGGATTCCCCTTGGACCATGATATTCGGAAATGAAATTGTGATCTGCAGTGAAAGCGGGGAACAGGCGGAGGAACAGTCAGAAAGATAGAGGTTTGCACTGAAAAGGAGAGGAATGAAGATTAGTCGTAGTAAAGTAGAATATATGTGGGTGAATGAGAGGAGCGGAGGAGGAAGAGTGAAGCTCCAGGGAGAAGAGATAGCGAAGGTGGACGACTTCAAATACTTGGGGTTAATAATAGAGAGCAATGGTGAGTGTGGTAAGGTGTGTAAGTGAAGAAACGGGTCCAAGCGGGGTGGAACAGTTGGCGGAAGGTGTCTAGTGTTCTATGCGACAGAAGATTATCCGCAAGGATGAAGGGCAAAGTTTATAAAACTGTGGTGAGGTCGGCCATGATGTATGAATTAGAGAAGAAACAACAGGAAGCAGAACTTGAGGTAGCAGAAATGAAGATGCTGAGGTTCTCGCTTGGTGTGAACCAAGAGAAATGAGCTCATTAGAGGGACAGCAAAAGTTGGATGTTTTGGAGACAAGGTGCGAGAGAGCAGACTTCGATGGTTTGGACATGTTCAGAGGCGAGAGAGTGAGTATGTTGGGAGAAAGGTGCTGAGGATGGAGCTCCCAGGCAAAAGAGCGAGAGGAAGACCAAAGAAAGGTTGATGGATGTTGTGAGGGAGGACATGAGGACAGTGGGTGTTAGAGAGGAGATGGAAAAAGATGACATGCTGTGGCGACCCCTAACAGGCAAGACGAAAGAAAAAGAAGAAGATGGGAAGAGAAATGCAGTAGGGGTTATTTTAAAGGAAGAGCTGGCTACGAATGTCTTGGAGGTGAAAAGAGTATGATATCAAGCGAAGAGGCTGAAATTTGAAATTGAGGGTGTTATGTATCATGTCATTAGCGGTGATGCCTCAAAGGTAGGATGTGACGTAGAGTTGAAAGAGAAATTCTGGAAAGAAATAGACGAAGTAGTCCTGAGCATCCCAGTCAGAGAGAGAGTTGTGACTGGTGCAGATTGTAATGGACATGTTGGTGTTGGAACCAGGGGCGATGAAGAAGTGATGGGTAAGTACGGCATCCAGGAAAGGAATTTTGTGGGACAGATGGTGGTGGATTGTCAGGTTCACCAATCATGCATTCATTAAACCGGACAAAAAAGGAAGCAAAGACACCAGTTCAAGTCTCACAAGGAGAGAAGAGAGGAACTGTCTCGTACAATTCACCACTGCACTCTCTGATTATCCTCTCCTCACCACCTCTATTTATTTAGTTTTAAGACGCCCCTTATTTACATGGATGTTACAAAAAGGAGACGGCAAGCAAAACAGTTGGAAACAAGGTGTATATGTTTGTTCATGTGCGTGTGCATGTGTGGAAGATTGCTGAATAAATGTGTGGTCATCATTTCTTTAACAGGCAGCAGTTCTAACAGTTCTGATGATTAGAGGTTTTTGTTCTTGCTATCTCCTACTAGGAGGCTGCCACGTTATCTAGAGCAGAGCAAAGCATTTTTTTATTGGAAGCAGATGTGTGATAATTATGATCACAATTATTCTTACATTCTCCCCCTGTTTATCCTACATTTGCGACCACGTTTTCTAGAGCAGAGCAAAGGATTCTTCATTGCAGGCAGACCAAAACATTCTCCATTGCAGGCAGAGCAGTAACTGAATTGGAGCAGAGCAAAGCATTTCTCCATTGCAGGCAGGAACAGTAACTGAATTGGAGGAGAGCAAAGCATTTCTCCATTGCAGGCAGGAACAGTAACTGAATTGGAGCAGAGCAAAGCATTTCTCCATTGCAGGCAGGAACAGTAACTGAATTGGAGCAGAGCAAAGCATTTCTTCATTGCAGGCAAGAACATTAAGTGAATTGGAGCAGAGCAAAGCATTTCTTGATTGGAGGCAGAAACAGTCACTTAATTATATTTACAATTATTTCTACATTATCCTCCTGTTTATCCTACATTTGCTCAAATCCTCACATCATCTAATAGATCATCCTTTCGGCTTTATTCTGCAGAGTCATATTTATCAAAACAAACATAGTTACCCTCGGAGGAAAATATAGTACTAATTACTTGTAATCTTCTGGATCAGAAAACAGGTTTGTAAGAGAAGTCATAACATATCATCGTGGTCAACAACATCACTGTCATTACCCTGTTGTGCCAGTAGTGGATATATTTCTGCCAATTTTGAATTTGTCGGGGCAATAGCAGTGGTTATAAGTCAGGTAAGTATGCCCTTATGCAGGGAATACAACAACATCCACACAATGTAAGAATAGCTGCAAACAGCTATAAAAACTAGGACAGAGAACACCAAGTTTTTATATTTGCCAAACATTTTTTCCCACCACTCAGACCAGGGTGATGTGCTCACGCCACAGTGCTCCTTCATCTTGTGGTTCAGGGTGCGGAGGCCTTGAATGGCCCTTGTGAGTGACCCATCAGGTGCTGTGTTATTTGGAATAAACATACAACACTGGTCACCGAATATTCCGCAGACGCCACCCTTCTCGGCCAGGAGCATGTCAACCGCTATGCGGTTCTGGAACGCCATGAGTGAGGTTGCAGCTTGTTGCTCTCTTATGGCAATAAAGCCTGACTCCGTATAGTTACCTAGTTTCTCTATATTGTAATGTATGTAGTTGATTCTGTCAACATTTTTATTCGGGGTTATCCATAACAAGATGGATTCCCATCCTGCAGCAATCTGGTTAACCAACTTATACTCATCTGCTACGCCTCGTGGGATGCTGATTGCATCAATGTATGTCGGATCTCCATCTTTCCAAGAGGACCTTTGCCTTCGGGAAAAAACGAGTGGAGGTCCAAAGATGGATGCAGCCAATTGTATATCCTCTGCTGTGGATGGAAACACAGTCACAGGTAGGAGCAGTGATACCAGTGCACACATTCCTGATGCATTTATCAGTGTGTCATACAACTTTTGGCCACCGCACCACCAACACACATCACTGCGTGGGAGCAAGGGGGCATTTTGCCGATGGATAACATGACACCATGTTTTGTTCAGACTTCTCACTTTAACACATGTCCCTGTAAAGTTAACACAGGAGAAATTAGCGAATCCAACATTAGTAGAAAATATCGGTTTGTCATTTACTGCTTTAGTTGTCGGATAAACACTATTCCATTTCTGACAAGTGGTATTAAGAGTTGTTTTTGTCAATATTCCAGGGTGCACTGTGGTGGGATTGCTGCTGGAATGACACGTAGGAGTGGACTGGGGCCCATGCTGGTGTTGCAACTATAATTTACCATGCTAGCTGCATTCTCCATTTACAACAACCAATTATTTCCTACTTGTGAAATACCGGTCACTGCCAAAAAATGTCCATCCTTTTTTTTGGTTCCAATAGTTCAACTCTCTCCATAGTATATGGACTCTTTTGTCTGGGATTTGAGTTCAGGGTGACGTTAAATTGGCAAATGGTGAGAAGGAAACGGGGGTTTTCTTTGACATAACCCCATAGATAGAATGTCCAGCAAGGTGTGGTAGAAAGCTTAAAAGCTGGTGGAATAATTGAACCTTTAGTTAAATTTACTTGTATTGTAAGGCCTTTTTCTGTCTTAAGCAAGGTCATTAGGCGTTTGTGATGTCAAGAATATGATGATGTTCCCCAGGAGGGGGTCCATTTGTTACCTTTGTCCGCCACCAGGGTGTTCCACTTGGAGTCGCGTACATTATTTGTCAGATACCATTTATTTGATCTATACATTCTTCCTTTAAGGGTCCCTTTATTTGAGTGTTCAGTTAGACTTGGCCAGGGAATTAAAACAGTGCTTAGCTGATTCATTGGGAGGCACATATGGAGGCCTGCCCTCATGCCTAGGTGACTGCCGCATAGTAGTTTATCAATGTTATTTGAAATGAGGTTGCGCCTCTTTATCTTATGTGTAGTAGGCATAGTTGACTGAGTATAATTATATGTATGTATAAATTCTGTTATGTGTTTTTGTCAGCTGTACAGGTGCCCAAAGGTACCATATGAACAAAAATATCATAATCGATGTCGCAGTTGCAGCCCAACATGCTATGATTTTATTTAGCCATTTGGAAGTCATGTCGACCAAGTCACCTCTAAATGAGTCAGGTGTCTTTTAAATCTTCACCAGCCTTCGGGTATTTTCAGATACTAAAAATCTGCACCCACCTTATTCTAGACTTTGCTCACCTTTCCCTTCGGATGATGTAAGGATTAGAGATGGTGGCACTGAAGAAACAACAGGAAGCAGAACTTGAGGTAGCAGAAATAAAGATGTTGAGGTTCTCGCTCAGAGTGAGCAGGTTGGATAGGATTAGAAATTAGATCATTAGAGGGACAGCGAAAGTTGGATGTTTTGGAGACAAGGTTAGCGAGAGCAGACTTCTAAGGTTTGGACATGTCCTGTTTGGACGTGTGCAGAGGCGAGAGAGTGAGTATATTAGTAGAAGGCTGCTGAGGATGGAGCTGCCAGGCAAAAGAGTGAGAGGAAGACCAAAGAAAAGATTGATGGATATTGTAAGGGAGGAAATGAAGACTGTAGGTGTTAGAGAGGAAGATGCACAAGATGGTCTTGGATGGAATAAGATGACATGCTTTGGCGACCCCTAATCGAGACAAGCCAAAAGGAAAAGAAGAAGCAGAACAACAAGAAGAACAAGAAGGATGCTAGTGCAAAAGTACAGAGAAGGTCAGAAGGAGTTATATTATGTCCTTGTCTTTGTGGATCTAGAGAAAGCCTATGACACAGTACCAAGAGAGGAACTGTGGGACTGCATGTATAAGTCTGGTGTGGTGGAGAAATATGTTAGAATTGTACATCACATGTATGAAGGTAGCAGAGCAGTGGTGAGGTGTGCCATAGGTGTGACAGAAGAATTTAAGGTGGATGTGGTACTGCTTCGGGGATCAGCTCTGAGCCCCTTCCTGTTTGCTGTGGGAGATGAGGTTATACTGGAATCCCCTTGGACCATGATGTTCGCAGATGACATTGTGATCTGCAGTTAAAGTAGTAGTAGTAGGTGGAGGAACAATTACTGTATAAAGATGGAGGGATTCACTGGAAAGGAGAGGAATGAAGATTAGCCAAAGTAAAACGGATATATGTGTGTGAATGAGAGGGGTGGAGGGGGAAGAGTGAGGCTCCAGGGAGAAGCAATAGCAAGGCTGGATGACTTCAAACACTTGGGGTCACCAATCCAGAGCAATGGTGTGGTAAGGAAGTGAAGAAACGGGTCCAAGCAGGTTGGAACAGCTGGCGTAAGGTGGCTGGTTATGTTATGTGACAGAAGAATCTCTGCTAGGATCAAGGCCAAATTTTATAAAACAGTAGTGAGGCCGGCCATGATGTACGGATTAGAAACAATGGCCCTTAAGAGACAACAGAAAGCAGAGCTGCAGGTAGCAGAAATGAAGATGTTGAGGTTCTCGGTAGGAGTGAGCAGATTCGATAGGATTAGAAATGAACTTGTTACAGGGACAACCAAAGTTAGATGTTTTGGAGACAACATTCGAGAGAGTAGACTTCGATTATTTGGACATGTTCAAAGGCGAAAGAATGAGTATAGCGGTAGAAAGGTGCTGAGGATGGAGCTGCCAGGGAAGAGAGTGAGAGGAAGACCAAAGAGAAGGTTGATGGATGTTGTGAGTGAAGGCATGAGGGCACTTGGTGTTTAAGAGGAAGATGCAGAAGATGGGCTTGGATGGAAAAAAAAAATACACACTGCGGTTACTCCTAACGGGACAAGCCGAAAGGAAAAGAAGAAGAAGAAGCAGGCTTATTTATATATATTATTTTAAATGTATAGTATCTATAGTTTTGACGATAGGTCATAGAAAACAAAACACCCAAATTCCCATACTCTACAAATTAAAATAAAATGCCAAAAGAAATAATTCATTAAAGAAATAAAGTGGTTTTTAATGTCAAAGTTGGGCAGAATTTGCCCTCTGAAAAGTACTTTCCCAAGTGTTTCATGATCTTATATTTTGTATAAATACTGTAATAAATTGACATCCTGACCAAATGCTAATACGAGGGTCATTCGATAAATGAGGTGAATTTCAGTTCAGTCTGACAGAAGCGTGACAGTGGATGACATTGCAAGGACTTTGAGCTTATCTGTTGGGACAGCACACAAAATTGTCCATGATGACCTTGGCTACTTGAAGGTCAAGTGCCGGTGGGTAGCAAAAATACTTACTGCAGAGCACAAACAACGCAGGGTCGAGTTGTCCCAGCAGTGTCTCTCCCACTATGAGAAAGATGGTGATGAGTTTCTGAAGAAGGTCCAATGTGACAAGACATTGGTTTGGCACTATGAGCCTGAGTCCAAACAGCAGTCAATGGAGTGGAAGCCCACAGGCTCTCCAGTGAAGAAGTTCAAGTCCCAGCGGTCCAAGATGAAGGTGATGCTCACGGTTTCAGTGCCAACTACTGTGAACTACTGACACAGGTCAAGAAAGAGATGAAGAAAAAACACAGAGGTCATTAGCCAAAGGGTGTCATATTGCATCATGAAAACACAATGCTTCACACAGCACCCCAAACGGTGCAGACCATCAACGAGCTGGGCAGGGAACTGCTCCCTCATCCACTTTACAGCCCAGACCTCGCCCCTTCAGATATTAACCTGTTTGGTTCCTTGAGAGCGTTCACGAGAAGCACCAAGTTTGTAGGTGACGAAGTTAAAAGTGTTGTGAGCAACAGGGTGAGACATCAGTCCAAAGATTGGTATGCTGACGGAATATGAAAACTTGTGCACAGATCAGAAAAGTGTGTGAAAAAAGTAAGCTTATATCTCTATAAGAAGTATTTATACCAAAATATTCACCTTATTTATTGAATTCAAACAATTATGAAATAATTCAATCTGAGATTGTGCAGTCTGTAGAACTGTGGCAGGTGTCTATAGTACTGCTGATGTGGACCCAAAAGCGAACAAATGTATGGTTAGAGTGGATGGTTCATTTAGTACTGTATATCAGAGGAGATTACATGTACAGCAATTGGGCAAGGTTACTGGGGTGAGGCGAGAACACTGACCACAAGGGCTAAGGGTGTTCTTGTTTTGGTTGAGGAGATGATAGACTTTAGACATGGTGGAGCCAGGCTTAGCAAGAGACATGGCAACGAGACGTTTTTCAAAGTACACTGGTGGAAGCGGAAAATATCTGGCACTTGTTTGTCGATCTGGCAGGCTCTTTAAACCCCATTGATTATGAATTGATTTCAGGTGTGCAAGAAAGAGTGTGCCTCCAGAAGCTGCCCCGACAAGCTTGAAACAATAATGCAAACTAGCAGCAGCGTGGTGCAGGATATGAGCCCCCCAAAATTAAACATAGCTGTACTGAACCAGCACCGGCATGGTGCTGCAGCTATAAAGTGTTGGCCTCACAGTTCTGAGGTCCGTGGATCAAATCCCAGCCCCGCCTGTGTGGACTTTGCATGTTCTCCCCATGCCTGCGTGGGTTTTCTCCAGGCACTCTGGTTTCCTCCCATATACCAAAAACATGCAACATGAATTGGACACGCTAAATTGCCCCCTAGATCACAGTTCTGAGGACCCAGGTTCAATCCCAGCCCTCCCTGTGTGGAGTTTGTATGTTCTCCCCGTGCCTGCATGGGTTTCCTCCGTGAACTCCGGTTTCCTTCCACATCACAAAAACATGCAACATTGATTGGACACTGTAAAACTAGGTGTGATTGTGAGTGCGGCTGTTTGTCTCCATGTGCCCTGCCATTGGCTGGCAAGCAGTTCAGGGTTTACCCCATCTCCTGCCCAATGATAGCTGGGATTGGCTCCAGCACTCCTGTGACCCTCGTGAGGATAAGTGCTTCAGAAAATGGATGGATGGATGTACCGAACCTTTACAAAAACATCTTTATTACACTAGTTGGATGTGTGTAGTGTTTTGGGGGATGCCAAATATTACACATGGCATTGAGCAACACCTGTTCAGAACAAATGTAAGCCTAATTCAAGGAGCAGCAATACATAGCAATACACAGGATAATATACACTGTATTTATAATGTGCTGGTGTATCAAATGACATGGCCATTGAGTTTATAATCAAAGAATTCACGGAAGGTTATTGTCATACCAACATAACTGAGTTCCTAGATTCGCCCAGTTAACTTCCAGGACTTGCTAAAATATGCTAGTATTGTCTTTTTATTGTATGTTTTATGATATCCTCTTGAGGACAAAGAATGAAATTTAGCATATGTTGTTAACTCTGGAAAACTTAGATAATTTTTTTTGTGTGTGTTGATTCATGTGCATTGTCCAAATAATAGAAAAACATAAATGCAGGTAGATTTCAATAAATTAGACTTGTGTCAGAAGCTTAATTTAGTTAGGTAGTTCAATTCAGAAAGTGAAACTCGTATTATAGAGATATACTCCAGACACCAGCGTGACGTGTAATGGAGTATTTTTGTTTTTTTACATATAGGTACAGCTCATAATATTTAAATATAATAATTAGAAATCACTTTTATTCTTGAACAAATTACTTCTTTTCATATGTCATTTTAATTCTTACAGATCTGTAATTTGGCTTTTTGTTTGCTGTGAGCTACAGTATAATCAAATCAAAATTGTACACATATTTTAAGTATAAAATATTTCTCTATGACTGTCTTTACTGAGTTTCACTGTTTGAATTGGACTGCCTCATTAAATTACGATTGACTCTAGTCGGAAGTGAGCATAATCAACATGAGCATAACTGACATGAGTGCTTGACCCCCAGTGACATAAGCATGTGACCGTTACTGACATGCATGCATGATGGCCAGTGACATGCTTGTGTAAATATGACTGACATGCATTTGTTACTGCCAGTGACATGCATACATGAGCGTGATTGACATGCATGTGTGAGTATTTGTGACATGCGCATGAGCTTGTTTGTGTCGTGTTTATGAGAGGAAGACATTCAATCACAAGTATGAGTGTTAGACTTGGGTTTAAGAGCATTTGACAAGCTTTCATCAGCACGTTTGACTACTGTTTGTGAGGGCCTTCCAATAGTCCGTGTGTGTGTGCGTGTGCGTGTGTGTGCGTATGTCTTTGTGTGTAGGTGTAGGTGCGTGAATGTGTGTGTGTGAGAGAGAGAATGTGTAAGAAAGAGAGCATTTGAACACTAAATGTGCGAGTTAATTCTGAATAATGTTCGAAATGGCTCCTGATAGGTTATCGTTCCATAAACACATTCGACATGGGACTTCAAACTTCTCCAGCTCAGCATCTCACCTGCCATCTCGCAGTGGATCTAGAACTTCCTGATAGGCAGGACACAGCAGGTGAAGCTGGGGGACTCCGATTCATCCGCGCACACTATCAGCACCGGGGCACCCCAAGGCTGTGTCCTCTCTCCTCTGGTCTTCTCACTCTACACGAACGACTGCACCTCGCGGCACCCGACTGCCGAAATCCTGAAGTTCACAGATGACACCACAGTCATCTGCCTCATCAAAGAGGGTGACGAGTCTGCGTATCGACATGAAGTGGTGAGACTAGAGCTTTGGTGTGGTCAACACAACCTGACGTTGAACACTCTAAAGACTGGAGAGATGATTGTAGACTTCAGGAGGCATCCTTCACAACATCTGCCCCTGATGCTGTCCAACTGTCTTGTGTCAGCCGTCGAGACCTTCACGTTCCTGGGAATTACACTGTCACAGGACCTGAAGTGGGAGACGAACATAAACTCTATCCTCAAAAAAGTCCAGCAAAGGATATACTTCTTGTGGCTTCTGAGGAAGCACGACCTGTCACACGAGCTGCTGAGACAGTTCTACACAGCGGTCGTGTAATCAGTACTGTGTACCTCTATCACAGACTGGTTTGGGGCTGCCGCAAAAAAAGACAAACTCTGACTGCAATTGACAATCAAAACCGCCGAACAGATTGTCGGCACCACTCTACCCACTACTAAAGACTTGCACGCAACTCAAACTAGGTCCAGAGCCAGCAGGATCCTTTCGGACGCTCCACATCCTGGCCACCTACTCTTCCAGCTCCTTCCTTAGGGTAGGCCCTACATATCAATGCAAGTCAAAACTAGCAGGCATTCAAACACTTTTTCCCCTCTGGCAATTAAGTAGCTAAATTATTGATCAGCGAACTATTATTTTCTGCCTTGTTGTTGTTAAGAGACACCCCTCATATCCTGCTGGTGAATCAGTATTATTATTAGTAATATATTTTGTAGACTATCGCATGACTCATCACTTTAAACTGCTCCCTTCGCACAATTGTCATTGCACCGGTCTATAACATGAACTGCAATTGGGTGAGGGCACTCTGTATAAGTTTAACATAATGTGCAATGTTGACACACTCTTAACTGTTCTAAATGAAGAAGACTACATCTTGCACATCTGTAACTGAATGTCTCTTATTCTTTGTTCTTGTTCATTTGTTTGTTCTATGTTCTAAATGTTGTACCAGGGTGGCACCAACTCCCGGAGACAAATTCCTTGTGTGTTGTTACACACTTGGCCAATAAACTTGATTCTGATTCTGGTCTGTCTCTATGTGCCCTCTAATTGGCTCGCAACTAGTTCAGGGTGTACCCTGCCTCCTGCCGAATGACAGCTGGGATTGGCTCCAGAATTCTCACGACCTGTGTGAGGATAAGAGGCTCTTGTGTATTGTTCCCCACATCGGACACATACAACTTAACCAGAGTGTAACTGATAATAAAACAAAACCAGAGTGGCACAGATTGTCAATATTCAGCCGTAGTTGATTTCAGTGTACTTATTTTCAGTGACATTTGAGGGAGCGGTAACAGTCTCACATCACAGTCCAGGAGCTCAAGTGTGTGTTTACATTTTTATTTGGTAAGAGTGTACTGAGAGATAAAAACTTTTTTTTTTCCAAAGCCAAGAGGCAGCAGAAATTATACAGATAGCACAAATTATAAATTAGATGTAATTTTTGGCACATCGAACTAGAAGAGGTGCATACTTATTTAACTACATTTTCCCACTTATTTATGTTTACTTTCTCTCTACAAGTGAGTTATATACTCTAGGTTACGGTCACATTAATGGTAAAGAATGTTTTGCAAATGTTAAAACACTTTTATTTATATCGCAAAAATCTGGAATTTGAGTATGTGTATAAAATATGTCTACTCAGTCAAGTTAAACACAATTCTAGTAATAGCTGCATTCAATCAATTTGTGATCAGCATTATCCATTGGGATTTTGTGGTCACCTTTGACGTTAGAACCCCTTCAACCCTCAGTGTCTTTTGCACAGAATGAGCTATAAAAGAACGCATTGCGCCATTGCATTGCTGTGAATGATTTCCACTTTCCACTTTGTCTGCCAAAATCTCTTCTTCCATCTGGACACAAGGTTTCCAATTCACCTGTTGCATAACTTGTTGGAAACACGAGTATTTATTCAGTCAAATGTTACAAAGGTAGTTTGTTGGTCCTTGGATGTGCACCAATCTAGCATTGGAATTGTTGTTTGTGAACATTAATTCTTTTATGAGTTGGAAATTGAATTAGGGACTTTATTTTACTTCAGATTCCAATGCATGTATAATAATGGATCTTGGTCATTATATGGTACAATGACCCAGATGCATACTCATATGCTTAGGGGGAGCTCGTATGAAAAAAAAACACAAGCAATGATGATGTTTTTTGTATTTTCATGGCTAAGTTATGTGCAAGCTGCAAAATGTTACTTTTTAGTCACCCATAGAGGCAAACCAATTCCCTACCAGCATCACAAACTTGAAAGAGGGAAAGGCTAGTTAATTTGTAAAGGTGTTTACTTTCTATCATTGATTTTTCCATTCACAGTGAGATGTGTCTTGACCAACAGCGTGATGCAAGCCCCAACAGCATGTGGAAAATCAGTCATTGCAAGAGTTTTGAGGGGCAAAATACATTTATTTGAAATTATTTTATCATCATAATATGAACACAAAAAATATGAAAACTACATAAGGAAGTGTCATTTTTAATGAGATCATGGGTCGGCAACCCGTGGATCCCTGGAGTATTTTCAAAAATGTATGAAAATGCAAAAAGATGGGTGAGAAAAATGTATTTTTGGTTTTAATGAGGTTTATGTGGGAGGGGAAACATGACACAGTCTTACCATTTTCTAATGTTTGAAATAAATACTAAAACCCAACATTTCTATCAAGGAAAGTTTCTGTCATAGCCTGCGACGCAGGCTTCTTTGAGCTTGATGTGGCAGCTGACTGTCGCAAAATGAACAGGTGGGTGTGGGATGTGGCATGGATCGGAAAAGGAAAAAGAGAGAGATAGTTAATATAGTAGATAGATAGTAGAAGATGGGGTTCAGCAGTTTTTGGACCGAGTTATTTGCTTTCATTGCCAATGCTGAATGTTTGCCTACATGTCTGCTTTGCAATGTCAAATGACAAAAAGAGTATATGGGAAGATATTTCCAGGGAAGGCATGTTACATCTGTAGTTGAGTACCCAGTTGGGAGTGAAAATGTTAATCGTCAGAAAGCCTATCTTGCCTAAAGCCACAAATCGAGGGAAATTGAAAGCCCCACAACACCCAGGAAACTTGTTTCAAACATGGAATGCTCCTCCTAACAGTTACAGGAACATGAAGAAATGTTGATGTGGATGAAGAAGGGTGAAGACTATTGTCAATGATGGAGTCCACCCCTCAATACGCCATGCCTTAATCCCTCACCCAAAACCACCGTCCAATAAAAGGCTAAAGCCCCCTCCTCCACCCCTGAAGAATCTTATCTGTAACTCTGACTGTCTGCCGGGTCTTTTTCTAGAATAACTCAGACACCAGTGGAGATCAGGCATTTTTCATCCCTGCAATTACCAGCAACAGAAAGTTATTCAAGGAGATATTGCACAAGAAAAGTAGAACTACAAATTTAGTGAGGATAAAATATGAATCTATCAAACCATTGTCTCCAGTCAACTCTGCGAGACTAGCTCTTTTTAAATGCAGATCAATGGGTAATAAATTAATGTTGATTAATGACTTCATTTTAACCTATAATTGTCACGGCATTGCCGTGTGCGCAACTGTTCCTGGCAGCAGCCCCTCACCTGGGCCTCGTTGTTAATTATGTCATGTATTTATGGCATGAGTTGCCAGTTCATTGCGTGAGTCTATGAGCTTCTTGTGAGTGTATGTGCCTCGTTACGACATCCCAGTGTTCTTGTGCAACCAAAGTCCAGTTTTTTTGCTTTGTTTGGAGTGCTTACCTGTGTATGACCTCTGGCTGGAATTAAACCACCCTCGAAAACTATGTCCATGCCTCAGAGTCCTGCATTGTGTCCTACCCCATATCCTGTGCTCATGACAGAAGGAACTGGCTAGACATGGATCCAGCGCACGTTTGCCCTGAAAATAAAGCCATTCTTGTCATGAGCAAGACAAGAGGTAGGACCCAAATGCAGGACTCCAGGCTAGGATGTAAATTTATAACGGTGGTTTAATTCCAGGCAGAGGTCATTCACAGGAAGGCAGCCCAAATGGGCAAAAACACATGGCAAGAGGCAAGATCCAAAAACAAGAAACGAGGTCAGACTACTCCAAAAGAAAAACATGATACATGACAAAATGAAACAAGACTTGACTATGGTGGCACAGGAATGCTGGGATGTGGTAACGAGGCACATACACTAACAAGACGCCCATGTAGTCTAGACTCACACATAAGCAAGACTCACACACAACAAACTGGCCACCTAAGAGACGACGCACGAGGCTTAAATACATGACATAATTCACAAACGGGGTACAGGTGAGCAGCTGCTGCCTGCTGCAGTCGAGCACAAAGCAGTGACATGACCACGCCCGTCACAAATAAAGCGTGTCTTGCCAACGTTGTTTGTCACCTTCTGTTGAAGCAAACAATTTTTGGAGGTGGATTGAGCAGTTTTTCGATCTGGCTCGGAAGAGGAGATTGGCCAACCCGCAGGCACCCCTCCGTGCGCTTGCTCCCTGTCTTGTTGGCACCCTGCCCATGGCATCCCTACCTTGTTTTTGATGACCAAAAAACTGTAGAGAAAACAGTTCACCTGCTGAAACCATCAATGAGCTGTCTGACATCTTACAAACTATTGTTAAGTCAGTCCGATCTGATTTGCAATTGCTCACTTCAATCTGGCGAGTTTTCTAAAGCTCTTAAAGTAGCTGCTGTTAAGCCTCTTTGAAAAAAAAAAAAAAAAAAACAGAGCGCTGGACGCTTCAATGTTAGCAGGCTATAGAGCTCGTGCGCCTGACGTCACCATTTTCACGGTGCCATAGTACTGGTCAAAAAGAGCTGCTCGACAGTGTGGGGGGACAATGAACCGGAGCTGAATATTCACAATGCTCGGGACTTGTTGTGCTGTTGGTTGTACAATAAACAAGACAGAGATTCAAATACATCATTCCATGGGTTACCAGCGGAAAAGATGATAAAAGCTCGATGGGTTTCGGCAATTAAACGTGATGGATGATGCCCAACCAAATACACACACCTGTATAGCGATCACTTCACTTCAGGTAGGAATTATTTTTCTCAATCTTAAATTCCCAAGAAGTATTTATAAAGCCATGTTGGCTCATTTGCGAACAATGCGTTTTAAAAAAAGAAACAACAGGGAGTCCTCTCTTTAAAAAAGGAAAATAAACCGCTGGGATGGGCTTCAGGCCCCGTACATGAAGCATTTTGCAGCCACACGTTAATCTTCGGTAAACCTCTCCCCAACAGACTTTTTTTTCCTAATATGCTTTGTTCTCAAATGAGTCCAATGCGTATTTAAAAAAAGAAAATAAACCTTCGGTCACACAGAGGTTTACTGAAGTTCAACGTGTGGCCGCAACGCGCTTCCGTGTACGGGGGCTGAAGCCTATCCCAGCGTTTTTTGTTTTTTTTTAAATGCGCATTGGACTCATTTGAGAACAATGCCTATTTAAAAAAAAAAAGTTTTCCAAAGTTTAATGTGTGGCTGCAATACGCTTCGTGTCGGAGCCGACTCGCTGTCTTTTTTTTTTCCAGTCATAGTTAATGAATCCGAGTTTGTGTGAAACCAGGGGTCATTTATTTAAATATTGGTATTTGTATTGAAAAAAATCTGAGTGACTTCATCACTATGTGGGATTTATTCTTGATTGACAACAGACCCAGCAACAACGTATTTGTATGCGTCCAGACTTTTCTACGCTTTCAAACTCTTCCGTGTAAATCTCAATGACTTACTCACCAGATACATGTGTAGATCCAGTTGGCCAAGACAAGCAGAAGCTGGTTAATAATCCATTTTTTTATCGGCGAATACATCAACTTCCGCATTAAATATGGGTCCTCTATGCCAAGTGTCTCTCATTTTTCCATGTACCTTTGTTTATTATCACCTAAATCTTTAACGGTATCAGATGAAACTCTGGGCATTGTGCTGTAAGACATATTTTCACGTCATCTCCAACCGACTTAGCATTGATGAATGGTTTGTTTGACCAGCACTTCCGGCCAGTGACATGATTGGATGACGTAGGTGCACGAGCACTATCGACCCATCTTGAATCTCCCTTTCATAGTCAAGATTGTTGAGACAGTTATTTTTAATCAACTCAGCGATTTATTAAATTTAAATTGACTTTTTGACAAATGTCAATCAGGTTTCCGAACTCATTACAATCCAGAATCTGGTTTTATCGAAGTGCTAAATTATATGAGGTTGAAGATTGAGTCAGAAAAGAAACAGGTTGGAAACATGGGTAGGACTAATTAGAATGGTCTTAACATGGTTCAGGTCATACCTGGTGGAAATTAGCTACTTTGTAACCATTGGAAGTGCTCAATCTCAACAAATGGCAATGATTTATGGGATCCTTCAAGAGTCAGTTCTTGGACCCCTCCTGTATATACTACCGTTGGGTCAAATTTTTCAGAACTTAAATTTTGATTACCATAGTTGTGCAGATGACACACACTTATACTTGAACGTGTCTTGCCAACGTTGTTTGCCGCCTTCTCTCGTCGAACGTCTCTAGATGACTACAGTTCAATTGAAGTGTTACTGTTGAAATCAGATAAATAACTGGATGAGACAATATTTACTTTAATTCAACCACAACAAAATTGAGATAATTGCTTTTGGCAATAAAGAAATAGGATTACTTTTAGTAAAATCACTCTCTTTAAAAACAAAAAGACCATGTCCGAAGCCTTGGTGTTCTTGTACATTCTTACCTGACTTTCAACAATTATGTCAAATAATTTAAAAAACTGCTTTTTACCATCTGAAAATAAGAACATATCTGGAGTGAAGGCTTGCATGTATCAAGCGGACCATGAAACCTCTTCCGTGCTTTTATCTCAAGTAGACTTGACTACTGTAATGGTCTTCTGACTGGATTCCCCAAAAAGAGCATTAAACAGGTGCAGCTCATTCAGAATGCTACAGCTCAGTTTCTGACCAGAACAAAGAGGTTTGAGCAAATAACTTAATTTCTAAATTCTTTACGCTGGCTTCCAGCAAGCTTTAGAAAAGATTTTATGGTTCTGCTACTGGTCTGGTCTGTAATCACTGGTTTAGGTCCTGAATACATGAAAGAAATGCTTCTGGAATACAAACCCAGTAGGGCTCTGAGATCGATGGACTCAGGTGCAATAGTCGAGCACAGAGTCTTAGACAAACATGGTGAAGCACCATTTAGCTATTATGTTGCCCATGAATGGAATAAGTTGCCAACAAAGGTGACCCTATACAAATAAATTTGCTATGCTTTGCCTACCATGCATGTTTTTGGGATATAGGAGGAAACTGGAGTACCCAGAGAAAACCCATGCTGTCATGGGGAGAACATACAAGCAGAAGTGAGGTTGGATTTGAACCTAGGTCCTTAGAACGGTGAGGCAGATGTGCTAACTAAGATAAATAAATCGTGTGTATGAGTGTGTGTGACCAGATAGGTATCATGTTCAGTACCATTTGAACAAGAGGCTCTTTAACCCTTACATCTGTTAAACTTTCTGCTCGCTAATCACTACCTGAAATCCTTTCAGCATTGAAAGATTGACAATCAATTAATAACATGCATTTGTATTGTATATATTTTTCTAACCAAATATATTTGGCCTATCCATCAGGGAAAGCCAGATAGACATCCATGCTTTTTAGCCAGAATTTTCATGTGGGTCTTTTGCCTGGTGGTGACCTTTTATGTTTGCTTTCAAAAAATGCATCCAAAATTGTTTCCTTCTTACATTTTTCTCATCATGCCAATCACTCACCACTTTTCAGAAATCTTGCAAGCAATATTTTTTAACAGCTTTTAAGTTTACATCAGTTAACTTGGTAAAATAAAGTAATATCGTTTTATATATAGTTTTTTTATAGTCACCCTACTATTATGTAGTTTTTTCAAAATCTAATTACATTATGTAGCATGTGTACATTATATAACTAATGATATGTAGTGGAGGCTTTCCTTAAATCTGTCAGTGATTGGATAGGATGATGAGAAAATGACATTTAGGTCAATGAGAAGGAGGAAAACCAATTGCTCACACTTACTCTGCTTCTCTAGGTCTAATGCAGGAAAGTTGGAGTGGTGGTGGTGGTGGTGGTGGGGGGGGGGGGGGGTTCTGGAGCACACATTCATCTTGAACAGAGGGAACATTTCCAAATCCCCCCTCGACATTCCTCTAGGCTCAAAGAATCCCCAGGACAGAAATGGCCCAAAACTGGCACAAACCACAACCGTGTTGCCAGGAACTGAGTGCCTCTGTGATGGGGAGGCCCAGCATTTTTTTTTTCTTAGTTTCACCTCACTTTCTGGTTTGTAGAGAATCATTTACAAGCAGAAGCACCCCTTACAACAACCAGGTTCCTGTTGCCATGTCTTTACATGACCTTTGTTGCAAAGCTTAACTTGTGCTTTGTTGAAGGCAAACATTAATTTACTGTTAGTGTACATGTCTTTTCACCTCGAGGAAGAATTTTGATTTAAGGTAGTTTTACGCATCAGTTGCCACCGGAGTATGGTTGCAAGTCAGTATGCTTTACATTATAATAGTTACATTACCTGAGTGGATAAATGTTTACAAATTGGTCATCTATCCATCCATTGATCAATTATCCTCTGTTTATCTGAGGTCAGATTGTAGGGGGAGCAGCTGCAGAGAAGCCAAGACTTCCTGTCCCCATCTGGTACATCCAACTCTTATGAAGGCATCGTGAGGTTTTCCCCAGGCCAAGTTGGAGACTCTACTCTACCCTGGGGATGATCAAGCTTTTCACCCTCTCTCTGTTAGTTACAGGTGAACTCACCACTTTTGGCACCCCTTCAATTTTTATTCATTTGCATAACCTGAGCGCCACGGTGGAGCAGCTGTATAGCATTGATCTCATAGTTCTGAGGTCCGGGGTTCAAATCCCGGCCCCACCTGTGTGGAGTTTGCGGATTCTCCCTGAGCCTGCGTGGGTTTTCTCCTGGCACTACGGTATCCTCCCACATCCCTAAAATATACATTAATTGGAGACTCTAAATTGCCCTTACATGTGATTATGAAGGCGACTATTTTCTGTCTCCATGTGTCCTGTGATTGACTGGCAACTAGTTCAGGATGTACCCCGCCTCCTGCCCGATGACACCTGGGATTGGCTATAGCACTCCTGCTGCCTTAGTGAGGATAAGCGGTTCATAAAATGGATGTATCGATGGATGGATGTTTAACCTGTATATCTTCAGAAATAAATACAAATGTACCAAACATTTGTCACCATGATGTTGTAATTGTAGGTCCAGAGTAATTTGACAAAGATTTTTTTTTTCCAACTAATATACAGGGAGTCGTCAGTCTATGACCCAGATCCGTTCCTACACTAGCGACATAACTCAAATTTCGGCGTAAATCTGCTTTCATCGTTAAATTAAAAATTTACAACGACCCCTGGGATTTGCTTTAGATTCCCATAAGGATAAATGGCTCAGAAAATGTACGGGTGTTGGTCCTTCATATAAAAAAAAAAATGCATTAAAATAAAAAAATATATCCAGTGCCTTGTGAAAGTATTCGGCCCCTTTGAACTTTTCAACCTTTCGCCACATTTCAGGCTTCAAACATAAAGATATAAAATGAATTGATTAATTGACAGAATTAATTAATTAATTTTCAAGAATCAACAGCAGTGGTACAAAATCGTGAAGTGGAATGAAATTTATTTGATTTTTAGCAAATAAAAACCTGAAAAGGGGGACATGCAATATTATTCGGCTCCCTTGCATTACTACATTGTAGCGTCACGTTTTGCTGCAATTATAGCTGCAAATCACTTGGGGTATGTCTCTATCAGTTTTGCACATCGAGAGAGTGAAATTCTTGCCCATTCTTCCTTGCAAAACAGCTTGAGCTCAGTGAGGTTGGATGGAGTGTGTTTGTGAACACCAGTCTTCAGCTCTGCCCACAGATTCTAGATTCAGGTCTGGACTTTGACTTGGCCATCCTAACACCTGGTTACATTTATTTGTGAACCATTCGATTGTAGATCTGGCTTTATGTTTTGGATCATCGTCCTGTTGGAAGATAAATCTCCGTCCCAGTCTCAGGTCTTTTGCAGACTGCAACAGGTTTTCTTTCAGAATCGTCCTGTATTTGGCTCCATTCATCCTCCCATCAATTCTAAACCATCTTCCCTGTCCCTGCTGAAGAAAAGCAGGACCGAACCATGAGGCTTCCACCACCATGTTTGATAGTGGGGGATGGTGTGTTCAGGGTGATGAGCTGTGTTGCTTATATGCCAAACATATCGTTTTGCTTTGTGGCCAAAAAATTCGATTTTGGTTTTGTCTGACCAGAGCACCTTCTTCCACATGTTAGATCATGGACCTCTTGGCTGCATCTCTTATCAGTCTTCTCCTTGTTCGAAGTGAAAGTTGAGTGGGACGGCCAGGTCTTGGTAGATTTGCAAGTGTCTGATACTCCTTCCATTTCAATATTACTTTGCAGAGTGCTCCTTGAGATGTTTAAAGCTTGGGAAAGTGGCACGAGGCGGCTGGGGCTTGGGCACGGCAGAGGCATGGGTGAGAGGCAGCTGAAGCTCGGGCACCGCAGAGGTATGGGCAACAGGCGGCTAGCACTCGGGTACCACCGAGACATGGGCGAGAGGCGGCTGGGACTCAGGCACCGCCGGATTCTGGACGAGAGGTGGTTGGGTCGTGGGCTCCGCCAAAGCGTGGACGAGAGGCAGCTAGGTTACGGGTGCTGCCGGGGCATAAATAAGAGGCAGGAGGGGCGGGGTCGCCACGACAAGAGCAAGAGGTGGGTGGGGATCAGCTGCCGGCGATGCAGGAGCAAGAGGTGGCTGGGAAACTGCTGTCGCCGTTACAGGAGCAATAAGCGACTGGGGGTCAGGCGTCACTGTTGACAGGAGCAAGAGATGGCTGGGGTTCCAGCGCTGCCGAGACATGAATGGCCTGCGGCAATGGGTCTGGCACCGCGAAGACATGAGCGAGAGGGGGCTGGGTTTCTGGTTCCACCACGACATGAGCAAGAGGCAGTTGTGGTTGAGGCAGTGCAGATATATGAGCAAGAGGCAGCTGGGGTTCAAGCGCCGCCGAGACATGTGTGAGATGCGGCAGTGGGTCCTGCGCTGCCAAGACATGAGCAAGAGGTAGCTGCGCATCCGGCACTGTTGAGACATGAGCAGGACGCAGCTGTGGATCAGGCACCATAAAAAAATGAGTGAAAGGCGGGTGCGGTTCAGGCACCACTGAGACATGAGCGAGAGGGGGCTGGGGTCCAGGCACGGCCAAGACATGAGTGAGAGGTGGCTGGGTTTCAGGCGCTGCCGAGACATGAGCGAGATGTGGTTGTGGATCTGGCGCCACTGAGACATGAGCAAGAGGCAGCTGTGGATAAGGCACCACCGAGACATGAGCAAGAAGCGGCTGTGGATCAGGCACTGCTGAGACATGAGGAGTAGGACGCTGTGGGTCGGGCGCAGATGAGACCTGCACACGTGTTGGACAGCACGGGTTGGGCGCCACCGGAACAAGAACATATGGTGGACCTTGTGGTTTGAGCACCGATGAGACATGAGCACGTAGTGGATGGCATGTGTTGAGCCGGGCGTGAATACCACTAGCCGGGCGTTGCCAGAACAAAAACAAGGGGTGACGGCTGGTCGATTAATCTCTGTTGAATCTGGTCCATGAGAATCGCAAACTCATAGTTCATCGTTGAATTCCTCTGCTCCCATTGATCTTTGAAACGGCGGTGGGGGGCAGCAAATTTTTCAGCCCAATGCGCTTGAACGGCAGGGAATTTTGCATCCCACTGGGCTTGAAGTTTTGTGTTTATCGGCTTTGAGTCCACTGGGTCCATATATGGCCAATTCATTCAGCCATGAGTATGCAACAAGATATTGGACCCAAATGTAGAACATCGAGTTAGTGACATGATGTTGGGTGTGGTTTTATTCCAGCCAGAGGACAGACACAGGTAATAATTCCACAAATCCAGAGGCACAAAAACACTTGGCAACAGGCGAGGTCCAAAAACAACAAGCAAGACTTGATTTAGCTGTGGAGCCACAGGAACGATGGCCGTGACAACAAGGCGAATACATAAGAAGAGGTTTGTATACTCACACAGACTAATGCAGTCTCAAGCACAATGAACTGGCCACTGAGAATGAAAAACAAGGGTTGTATGCCTGACCTAATTAGTGTCAATAAGGTGCAGGTGTGGAGCTGCTGCTGTGGCCTGGACACGCCCCTGACACTAGAGCGGAGGTAGAAGCACGCAGGTGGATTATATTTTGTGCAGACGATGTAATCTGAAGGAGGTTACTGACCGTAAGGTAGTGGTAGGGGAGAGTGTAGGTCGACAGCATAGGATGGTGGTGTGTAGGATGACTCAGGTGGTGGGCAGGAAGATTAAGAAGTCAACGGTCGAGCAGAGAACCGTGTGGTGGAAGCTGAGAAAGGAAGAAGTTGTGCGGCCTTTCTAAAAGAGGTGAGACAGGCTCTCGATGGACAGGAGGAGCTCTCGGAAGAGTGGACTACTACTACAGCCAAGGTGATCAGAGAGACAGGCAGGAGAGTACTTGGTTTGTCTTCTGGTAGGAAAGGGTAGAAGGAGACTTGGTGTTGGAATACAATACAAGAAGTCCTATAAGGAAAGAGATTAGCGAAGAAGTGGGACACTGAGAGGACTGAGGAGAGGCGGAAGGAGTACATTGATATGCGACGTAGGGCAAAGGTAGAAGTGGGAAAGGCTAAACAAGAGGCATATAAAGACATGTACACCAGATTGGACACGAAAGAAGGAGAAAAGGATCTCTACAGATTGGCCAGACAGAGGGATAGTGATGGGAAGTTATGTGCAACAGGTAAGGGTGATTAAGGATTGAGATGGAAATGCGTTGACCGGTGCCAGTAGTGTGCTGAATAGATGGAAAGAATACTTCAAGAAGTTGAAGAATGAAGAAAATGAAAGACAAGGAAGAGTTGAAGAGGCAAGTGTGAAGGACCAAAAAGTGGCAGTGGTTAGTAAGGAGGAAGTAAGAAAAGCACTACAAAGGATGAAAATGGAAAGGCAGTTGGACCTGATGACGATTAATCTCTGTTGAATCCGGTCCATGAGAATCGCAAACTCATAGTTGATCGTTGAATTCCTCTGCTACCATTGATCATTGAAACCGCAGTGGGAGGAAGCAAATTTTTCAGCCCACTGCGCTTGAAGGGCAGCGAATTCTGAATCCCACTGTGCTTGAAGTTTTGCGTTAAAAGCATAAGGGTTGTATGCCTGGCCTAATTAGCTTCAACAAGGTGCAGATGTGGAACTGCTGCAGTGGCCTGGACACGCCACTGACACAAGACTACCACAAGGTTACTGTGAAAGTCAAAGTATTTCCTCTCTATTAATGATGGCAAGCATGTCTAAACAACACCTTGGGGACAGTCAAGTCTTAGTTTATGAAGATGATGTACTGATTGCTTCTCTTAATCAAGAAACGTGAAAAAAGACAAAATGGCTGTTTTAAAGCATCTGGCTGAGGAAGGGTACAAAGTAAGCAAAATGAAACTCCAAATTTGCCAAAAGCAGGTTAAATATTTAGGACACAACATAAGTGCAGGAGGAAGAACATTATTAGAAAACAGGAAAAACAGCTATTCTACAAGCTCCAAAACCACAAACAAAGAAACAAATGTCATTTTTGGAACTGGCAAATTACTGCCAAATTTGGGTACCAAATTATGCCGAAATAGCCGCTCCATACCACAAAATAATGTATGAGGAAGACTTGGAAATCATTGTTTAAATGGATAGAAGAAGCTGTGAAGGCACTGTGTGATATAAGACAAGCTTTAGTGTTAAGCATAGCATTAGCCTTACCAAATTATGATCTTCTTCTTTTCCTTTCGGCTTATCCCGTTCGCCACAGAGTGTCATCTTTTTCCATCTAAGCCTATCTTATGCATCTTCCTCTCTAACACCCACTGTCCTCATGTCCTCCCTCACAACATCCATCAACCTTTTCTTTGGTCTTCCTCCCGCTCTTTTGCCTGGCAGCTCCATCTTCAGCACCCTTCTACCAATATAGTTACTCTCTCACCTCTGAACATGTCCAAACCATCTAAGTCTGCTCTCTTTTACCTTGTCTCCAAAGCATCCAACTTTGGTTATCCCTCTAATGAGCTCATTTCTAATCCTATCCAACCTGATCACTCCACCTGTGCCATGCTTTCACTGCAGATCACAATATCGTTAACATCTAGGTCCAAGTGGATTCCAGTCAAACCTCATCTGTCAACCTATCCATTACTACCCTAAACAGGATGCTGATGCTGTCCCACCTCCACCTTAAATTCTTCTGACACACCTCCAGCACATTTCACCGCTATTCTGCTGCCCTCATACATGTCCTGTACTATTCTAACATATTTCTCCACCACACCAGACTTGTGCATGCAGTACCACAGTTCCTTTCTTGGTTCTTTGTCACAGGCTTTCCCTAGGTCTACAAAGACACATTGTGGGTCCTTCTGACCTTCTCTGTACTTTTCCATGCGCATCCTCAAGGCAAACCTTGCCAATTTATGATAAATTCTTTGATTAAATGGTCGGTTGTAAAGTTCATTTTATGACCTCAGTTTGGACCCAAAGACATGGAGATAAAATGAAACCGATAGCTTATTTTTCATCCAAATTAGGGTAGCATCTGCACTTCCTCATTGTGTGAGAGCAGTCATAGCGGTATCAATGGTTGTGGAGTTTAGTACACCAATTGTTTTATCCCACCCTCTGGTGCTGCGTGTTCTTCATGCATCTCGGCATTGCTCTTGCAAACATGACATTTCTATTGCCAACCAGACACCTGTCATACATAACGACGTTGTTTTCATAACTATGTTACAAAAGAAAGATGCACAACTCTCAACCCAACAACAATGCTACCACTTCTGGAGAATGGAAGAAAACATGACTGCCAAGAATTGGCAGAGAAAACAGTAAAAAGCAGGAGAGGTTTAAACAATCAACCATTACTGACAGGAGGGACCGTCTTTGTAGATGGGTCATCTAAAAAGAATAAATGTGGGAGAACAGAATCAGGACATGCTGTGGTCTCAAAACAAATCTTAAAAGCACAGAAATTGTCATTACATTATTCTGCACAAGCAGCAAAAGTAGTGGCACTAACTGAGGCATGTCAAATAATGAAAGGAAAAGATGTGACAGTCTATACAAACAGTAAATATGCATTTGCAAAATTGTTGGGTGAATTACTAAGTGCAATACAACTGCCAAAAACGGTTGCTCTATGCAATAGTGTCGCACACACATCAAACAAAGATGTAATTTCTTCGGGAATTGCTTTTTCTGATAGAATAGCAAAGGAAGCTACATTGGGAAAAAGTCAAATTATGATAATTGACACAGCTACAAATTTAGAAAAGGACACACTAAATTAAATGCAACAACAGAGTCCAGAAGCTGAACAAGAAGTGCGGAAGAAAAATGGTGCCACACTGAAAGATATATATGTATGACCAAACAATATGCTTGTCCTGCCAAAGAACCTGTACAAATGGGATGCAACAGTGAAGAAAATAAGTATTTGAACTCCATGCAATATTGCAACTTCTCCTACTTGAAATCATGGAGGAATCTGAAATTTTCATCGTAGGTGCCTGCCCACTGTGAGAGAGATAATCTAAAAATAAAAATCCAGAAATCACAATGTATGATTTTTTAAATGATTTATTTAATGTGATACAGCCGCAAATAAGTATTTGAACACCTGAGAAAAACATTGTTAATATTTGGTACAGTAGCCTTTGTTTGCAATTACAGAAGTCAAACGTTTTCATGTAATTGTTCACCAGGTGTGCACACACTGCAGGAGGGATTTTGGCCCACTCCTCCACACAGATCTTCTCTATATCAAACAGGTTTGTGGGCTATCGCTGAGAAACACGGAGTTTCAGATCCCTCCAAAGATTTTCTATTGGGTTTAGGTGTGGGGACTGGCTAGGCCACGCCAGAACCTTGATACGCCACTCCTTGGTTTTCCTGGCTCTGTGCTTTGGGTCGTTGTCATGTTGAAAGGCCCAGCCACGACCCATCTTCAATGCTCTGAATGAGGGAAAGAGATTGTTCCCCAAAATCTCACAATACATATCCGTGGTCATCCTTTCCTTAATACAGTGCACTCGTCCTGTCCCATGTGCAGAAAAAAAAATCCCAAAGCATGATGCTACCACCCCCATGCTTCACAATAGAGATGGTATTCTTGGGATGGAACTCATCATTCGTCTTCCTCCAAACACGGTTAGTGGAATTATGACCAAAAAGTCCCATTGTGGTCTCATCTGACCACAAACCTTTCTCCCATGACTCCTCTGTATCATCCAAATGGTCATTGGCAAACTTAAGACGGGCCTTGACATGTGCTGGTTTAAGCAAGGGAACCTTTCGTGCCATGCATGATTTCAAACGGATGATGTGTTAGTGTACTAGCAACAGTCACCTTGGAAATGGTGGTCCCTGCTCTTTTCAGGTCATTGACCAAGTCCTGTCGTGTAGTCCTGGGCTGATTCCTCAACTTTTGAAAAGATCATTGAGACCCCACGATGTGGGTCCACTCATATTGAGATTGACCGTCATGTTTAGCTTTATATATTTTCTAATGATTACTCCAACAGTGGACCTTTTTTCACCAAGCTGCTTGGCAATTTCTCTGTCGCCTTTCCAGCTGTGTGGAGTTGAACAATTGTGTCTCTGGTGTCTTTGGACAGTTCTTTGGTCTTGGCCATGTTACAAGTTTGAGTCTTACTGATTGTATGGGGTGGAAAGGTGTCTTTATCCAGCTAACAACCTCACACAGGTTCATCTGAGTCAGGATAATACATGGAGTGGTGGTGGACCTTTAAAAGCGGACTAACAGGTCTTTGAGGATCAGAATTCTAGCTGATAGACAGGTGTTCAAATACTTATTTGAAGCTGTATCACATAAATAAATTGTTAAAAACATTATGATTTATGGATTTTCTTTTTAAATCATCTCTCTCACAGTGCACATGCGCCTACCATGAAAATTCCAGAACCCGCCATGATTTCTAAGTGGGAGAACTTGCAATATAGCAGGGTGTTCAAATACTCATTTTCTTCACTGTATTTTGAGGCGTGGGCAAAGGCATGTCTCAGCAGGAGGGATGGTAAGACAGGTTAATCAACATTATATAACCTATGTATTATACAATTCCTATCCAAACATTTGTTGTAGAACATGCTTAACTTGTGCTAGACATAACCCACAAGGTAATTTAAGACCAAATAGAGGAAGGTTTCCCAAACCACAGTATCTATTTCCAATTGTCCACATAGACTTTATAGAACCCTAACCCTAAGTGATGGGAAGAAGCATTGCATTTTCTAAATGGATTAGAACTTTTTCCGACAAAACATGTTTTGGCAGTGGCTAAGGCACCCTGCAAAGTCATAATACCTCGCTATGGCATACCGGAAATAATGTATTGCGATAATAAAGCTTATTTCATCCATTCATCCATCCATTATCTAGCGTTTTTCTGATTTGGGTTGCGGTGGAAGTAGCTTCAGCAGGGATACCCAGATTTCCCTTTCCCCAGCCACTTCTTCCAGCTCTTCTGGAGGGATCTCGAAGCGTTCCCAAGCCGGCCGAGAGACATAGTCTCTCCAGTGTGTCCTGGGTCGTCCTCAGGCGCTCACAATACGTTTGGGCAATCTTCCCCAACCATCGGAGTCAACTCACCACCAGTTGGTGATCATTTGACAGCTCCACCTCTCTCTTCACCCAAGTATCCAAGACATGAGGTCGCAAGTCCGATTACACGACCACAAAGTCAATCATCAAACTGTGACCTAGGGTGTCCTGGTTCCAGGTGGACATGTGAACACCCTTATGCCTGAACATTGTGTTTGGTATGGAGAATCCGTGATGAACACAGAAGTCCAGTAGCAGAACACCATTTGAGATCTGATTGGTGGGGCCGTTCTTCCCAATTACGCCCTTCCAGGTCTCACTGTCATTGCCCACGTGGGCATTGAAGTCCACCAGCAGAATAATGGCGTCACCTGAGGGTGCGCTCTCCAGTACTCCCTCAAAGGACTCCAAAAAAGGTTGGTACTCTGCACTGCTGTTTGATGCATAAGCACAAAAAAACAGTCAGGACCCTTCCTGCTACCTGCAGGCGGAGGGAGGCTACCCTTTCATCTACACCCACCCACATCTGCTCGGCGTCTCTTTCCGTGGGCAACTCCAGAGTGAAACAGAGTCCAACCCCTTTCAAGAGGAGTGGTGCCAGAGCCCAAGCGGTGCGTAGAGGCGAGTCCGACTATATCTGCTCAGAATTTCTCGACCTCACACACCAACTTGGGCTTCTTCCCTGCCAAAGAGGTGACATTCCATGTCCCTAGAGCTAGTTTCTGTAGCCGGGGATCGGATCGCCAAGGTCCCCGCCTTTGGACACCGCCCAGCTAACATTGCACCCGACCCCTACGGCCCCTCTCACAGGTGGTAAGCCCATGAGAAGGGGGACCCTTTCGAGGTGTGCCCAGCCGAGCCCCATGGGTGTAGGTCCGGCCACGAGGTGCTCACCTTCGAGTCCCACCTCCAGGCCTGATTCCAGAGGGGGACCCAGTGACCCCCGGCTGGGCAAGGGAAACCAAGATCCAATTTTGTAGTCATCATAGGGGTTTTGAAGTCCTACTTTGTCTGGTCCCTCACCTAGGACCTGTTTGCCATGGGTGACCCTACCAGGAGCATGAAGCCCCAGACAACTTAGCTCCTATGATCATCGGAACACACAAACCCCTCCACCACGATAAGGTGATGGCTCGAGGAGGGGTGGAGCTCATTTTGAAAACCAAATCATTAAAAAGATAGAAACAATGTTTCAGATTGATTAAAAAGAAAACACTGTGTCGACTTCCCTCAACGTGGCAGACCCGTCGAGAGAATGACTGGTGCAAATAAAAACAGACTTAAGAAGTGCATTGAGGAGACAGGGAGGACATGGATACAATCAACATACATACATAGAAGTTTAAATTAATCAAACAAGCACTGAGGGGTTAACACCATATGACTACATTGTTCGGGGAATCATATAGACTCCCTCAATTTAAAAAACAATAGGAAACAGACAAAAGCAAGTAATCTGGACAATTACATGTGGACAATGTTTGAAAAACAAATGCAAACACCTTCTGTTTCTCAGCGGACACCACTTTGATGGAAATAGGAGATTGAATCCTGGTGAGAAGCATAAAGACGAAGCACTGGTATTCGCCAAAGTGGGAAGGTCCAGTTCAGGTTTTGTTGACAACATCTACTGCTGTAAAAATAGCAGGAAGGTTATTTTGGATTCATTTGATACATTGTAAAGAGGTCGTTTCAGCCTAGAATCCGATTGGAGAGGTGAGCTAAGGCTGGCAACAAGCTAGGTGCAGATTTATAGTATCTGAAAATAGCTGAAGGCCAGTGAAGAAGTTCAAAGACACCAAACCTACAGGGACACCTAGATGAAATGCCTACCCTAAAGTGGTTAGGTCCCGAAATGGTATGCTGTGGCATGGTCACAATCATAGTAACATTCTTCCTGCTTAAGAGATCTATTTGGTGTGTCAGAATGAACAATGAAAACACTTTGACTCTCCAAAAACTAAATGCACCATAAATGAATTTTCATGTGTGTGACGCAATGTTTAGATCTGACTTACAATTGTGAGTGCTGGTAAACTCAACCATTACTATAATCATCCCATCGTCAAGTCCGACAGATTGGGGAGCCAGAAAGAGTGCTTACAAACAAAATAAATGGTATAGAACAAATGATCTGATGCACACGGGATGGGAGACTTTGGTGGCTGATGAAAATGATGAATGGACGCTATCTTGGGGCACATCTAAATTTGCGAGACATCAGAAACAGACTTTACAGTTGTACTAAACAAGTAAAGAGCTCCAGGTCATTTTGAACACCACCAAAGTTCCTTTGAAACCCCCTTCTTATGAAGGAGCAAATCCTTGTTGGGGCTTCTACCTCTGGGCCTATGGCTCCAGTAATCCACACCTCACTTTACTTTGCACGGTGCCAGAAAACAAGAGCATGCAAAATCCTCCAGGACCCAACACACCCTGGTCACCACCTCTTCCAGGTCTTTCCCTCAGGTAGGCACTACGCAACAATGCAAACTGAAACCAGCAGATAGTCCAACAGGTTCTTCCCAGTTGCCATTGACTTCCTAAACAGTTGACTTATACTACAATGGAATTGTAAAATGTTGCCAAATTTGAATGTGTCTGTTGAGACCCGACCATATTGTTCATGCACTCACTGTCCTGTCATTCTCCACTGTATGCATTTCTGTTGATGACCAATAGTGTCCATGCTGTTGAGCTCTATCTGTCCAGATTATCACACTAATAGTCACGTTAATGTCTTGACAAATGCATGCACCTTTTGCACAAATTATTGTACTGTTTGTCACTGAAAATGCTCTAAATTACTTGCCCATTTTCACAATTTGCCATTGTATCAGCATTACCACATTACTGGTAACCTTTCATCGTTCATTGACACTCTGTTTTATGTTTCTGTGTCCCAAAAGTTTATTTCCTCCTAGTGAATGTCTGATGTTATACTAGAGCAGCTCCAAGTACCAGAGACAAATTCATTGTCTGTTTTTGTAAAACCCGGTAAATAAATATTATTCTGATTACAATCAAACTAATTATAAAGTGACAATAAGTGTTTTTCATTACTATTAAATGTTTTATTAACATATATAAAAATAAGCAATGACATCTAAAAATTTCACGTAAATACTTCAACTGCACAGCAATGATCCTAGATCCGGTCCCAGTCATCATAGTAGTGAAAGCCACGCTTGTTTTGGACCAACAGTAGGGTGGTGGGAGTGTGGGGGAGCAGTGGCTCATTGAGTTTCAGGGTTTGACTCTCAACTGAGTTTGCAAGTTCTCCCCATGCTTTTGTGGGTTTTCTCCAGGTAATCCAGCTTCCGCCCTCATTCAAAAGCATTATTAGATTCTAAATCGTCCATATTTGTGAATATGAGTGTGAATGACACCTGACTTCGGCTCAGGCAGCGTGGGATCGATTGCCGCTCAGTGATGGCGTTGATATCTCCCCTGTGACTGACTGGTGACCAGTTCAAGGTGTAGTCCGCCTTTCGCCCAATGCTGGCTGGGTTAGGCTCCGGCTCTGCGATGACCCTTGTGACGGTAAACGGCTTTGGTAATGAATGGATCGATGGATGGATGGATGGATGGATGGATGGATGGATGGATGGATGGATGGATGGATGGATGGATGGATGGATGGATGAATGGATGGAGTGTGAATGAGGCAGCATGCTGGCGCAACAGGAAAGCGTTGGCCTCACAGTTCTGAGGGCCCGGGTTCAGTCGCAACCCCGCCTGTGTGGAGTTTGCATTTTCACCTGAAGCCTTCATGGGTTTTCTCCAGCCACTCCGGTTTCCTCTCACATCCCAAAATCATGCAACATTAATTGGACTCTCTAAATTGCCCCTAGGTGTGATTATGAGTGAGCCTGTTTGTCTCAATGTGGCATGGAATTTGCTGGCAACAAATTCAGGGTGAACCCTGCCTCCTGCCTGTTGACAGCTGGGATAGGCTCCAGCACTCCTGCAACCCTCGTGAGGATAAGCGGCTAAGAAGATGGATGGATGGATGCAGTGTGAATGGTTATGTCTACTGTAAATGTGCCTTGGCCTGGCTACCAGTCCAGGGTGTACCCAGATTTAGTTAGGATGGACTCCAGTTTATCTTCACCTAATGAGGATAAGTAGCTTAGAAAATTGATAGTGCTAGATAGTCACTGATTGTACAGTATAGTGGTTCACTCACCTGATATCTGTGCAGGCACAATGGGTTAAATTTGCACTCAGTGCCGCGATGAGAATGTGAATGGTTGTCTCTCTGCCGGTGCTGCCTGGTGAGTGGTGACCAGTCCAGCTTGTATTGTTCCTTTTGTTGGGATATACAGTGGGGTCCACCTCTTCTCAACCCTCAACAGTATTTGTGGTATCGAAAAAGGATGATGGGATGGATATTTCATAATTTGGAGTTTGGTTTTGTGAGAATTGCTATCATCGCAAACCTGACAATCCTCAAATCTTCAAAATAATCCGCGTGAATCCTCTTAATAAAAACCCGGGAGTTTCCATTGTCACTACTTACATTCCTACGGGCCTCCTGCCACTGTCCAGTACAAAGTTCTGGGTTGGTGTACATGGAAACATCCTGAAAAAGGAAAGTACATGGACTTAAAGCAGATATTAAAAAATCACTGACATTTCGGACTACTGTAGTTCTCAATTACTGATTTTAATGCTCTTTTTACTAAAAAAAGAAAAGTTTGTTTCTATCCATTTTATGAATCGCCATTGTAGCTAGTATAATCAGTCCCTGAAATACGTCATTTAATAGATATCAAAGAGTGTAGACACACAAATAGAATATTCTTCAACAATCATCTGGATGTTATATAAGAAATACCCGTAAGATGTCAATTTTGCCCATCATTTGATAGACCCAGTGCTCTAAAACTTGTTTCCCTTTCCATATTTGGTTACACATATATTCAAGAGGAAATTATATTTGCAGTTATTCTTTGAATCTTCTCAATTAAAAGTATACTCTAATTACAGTATTCTACAAAAATAATGGAAATTTGTGAGGGGAAAACATCTCTTACTAAATCAAAGAATCATTGATTGATGATGGTAAGTGTCTACGTGTTTGTGTGTGCTTGTGTTCAGTTTATATGTAAGCCAGAATGCAGAGTCAATGAGCAGATGAGCAACCAAGCTTCATTGATCAATGACAAACTTGTCAGACAAAACCTTTCAAAGCAAAATGTAGATTTAGGTCTGCAAAAATCTGCAGGAAGTTTACGGAAAAAAAGTGAAAGTATTCACAAAAATATAACATGTATACACACTGTACAAGTATACATGTATCTTAAACCTTTAATCAACTTTTTTTTATCTATGCGTCCATTTTCTTAGCTGCTTATCCTCACAAGGATCGCAGCTGTCAACAGGCGGGAGGCAGGGTTCATCCTGGACTAATTGCCAGCCAATCGCAGGGGACATGGAGACAGACAACAGATACACTCACAATCACACCAAGCTTACTAGCTAACTAGACGTATAGTCAACAAACTCGAACAATTTCTCCAAAAGCAGCAATAATAAAAAGCTCTAGCATCCGACGATGTTATCCTTCTCTCAGGATGTAACAAAAGATCCGCGTCATAATAACTTCATAAAGTATGTAAGTCAGGGGTGCGAAATGTGTCGTTGTTATTCACTGGCGTTATTGTTGTTCGCCAGCATGCGGATGCGACGCGGGGGTGGATCGGGGGGGAGGTGGTTTGGACGCGTGCGGGAAGGAGAAAGGAGCTCTCCCCCCATACCGGCCACAATCCCACATCGTGATGTACCCACTCAGATTATTTCAATAGAAAAACCAATATATAAATAAATGACCCCTGGTTTTACACAAACTAGCATTCATTAACTATGACTGGAAAAAAATAGTCTCCTTACACGGAAGTCTATTGCTGCCACTCGCTTACCTCCATAAACAGACAGATGGTTTATTAATTTTTTAAAATATGCATTGTTCTCAAATGAGTCAATTTGGCATTATAAATACTTCTTGATAATTTGAGATTGAAAATAATAATTCCTACCTGAAATGATTGCTACATAGTGTATTTTGTTGGGCACCATCCCTCACGTGCTCTATACACTTCTCATTTTTTCAATACAAATACCAATGTTTAAATAAATGACCCGTGGTTTTACACAAACTAGCATTCATTAACTATGATTGGGAAAAAAATTTCGGACATGTAGTCGTCTCCTCAGTACACAGAAGCGTATTGCGGCCACGCGCACACACATAAACCTCTCTGTGACCGACATTTTTTTTTTTTTAATACGCATTGTTCTCAAATGAGTCAACTTGGCATCGTAAATACTTCTTGGTTATTTGAGATTGAGAAGGATAATTCTTACCTGAAATGAAGTGATCGCTACACAGGCATGTGCATTTGGTTGGGCACCAATCTTCACATTTCATTGCCAAAATCCATTGATCTTTTCTGGTCTTTTCAGCTGGTATTCTATAGAATGATCTATTTGAAGAACTGTCTCATCTATTGTGACAACCAACAGCACAGTAGGTCTCAGTATTGTAAATATTCTCCTCTGGTTCAATGTCTCCCATAATGTCGAGCAGCTTTGTTTGACCGGCAATATGGCGCTGTGAAAACAGTGATGTCACATACATGTTACTGTGATGAACGTCTTACAAAAAAACAAACAAAAAAAACTAGTAGTTGTATAGAATGTAAGTCTCTGTGTTGAATTGTAAAGGATGTATACAGCAATATATTGAAATAAACTTTCAGTTGCCTTTAAGTGATCAGTTGTCTATTACAGGGTTGTACCAAAAACAGCAAAATACAGTATATGCTACTGGTATGACAAATAAAATAACTCATAAAATGTTTAGTATTCATGGTTAAGATGGACACGTCAAATGACCTGTTACTTTTTTTTAACATAAAAAATACATATATTTCCACCTGATTTTTCCCTTCACTTCTAGAATAATTAGGTGCATTTTCCTTTACTGTATGACATTTTGGCACACAAGGAAGACAACCCATTCATACTAGTTGTACAAATATCTGTTAACTAGCGAGGCAAAAATGTGCAGTCCTGAAGAACTGGATGTTAACATGTATTTTAGGTCTCTCATAGTAATAGTAGCATCCAGTTGTCAGCGAGTGCACAATTTTTGCCTTACTCGTAACGGGGTAACCCGATCTCAAAATTTCCTACTCAGATGGTGAAGTTATCCTAGTACTATTACATATACATTAAGATGGATATCATGGATATGATTTAAAAAATGCTCAAACAGCTGATAAATAAATCCTCAAACAGCTCAAAGGCTGTTCAAGCATAAACAACTGCTCAAATGGCTCAAAGTCTGTTCAAGCATTTGTTTTTAAGAATATAATTTATTCATAATCTAACGCACAAGTAAGCAACCAACCGTTTTCTGAGCCACTTATCCTCACGGGTGCCAGCCAATTGCAGGGCACATGGATACGAACAGTCACACTCACAAATACACTTTGGGACAATTTACAGTCTCCAATTTATGCATGTTTTTGGGATATGGGAGGAAACCGGAGTGCCCGGAGAAAACCCACGCAGGCATGGGGATAACATGCAAACTCCACACAGGCAGGCCCAGGATTTGAACCCCAGTCCTCAGAACTGTGAGGCCAACGCTTTACAGCTGAGTCACCGTGCTGCCCCACTGCTAAACAGAACTACTTAAAATGTTTCCGCGATAAAATGTTTCAACACTCACAAAGAAAGTATATGAACAGTCAAACCAAAGGAGCTGATTTAAAATGTATTTTATCTCTTGTATTCGTTATCTAATTTGATCTCAACGAGGAGGAATAGGAGTATATTTTTTATTTCTTAATATGTTGTGTGTGTGTGTGTGTGTGTTGAGGTTTGGGGTGCTCAAAAGCTATTTGGCATTTTCAATAACACTTAGGAAACACTTTGGACAAAGATACGGTAATTTGTTCAAGTACATATTTCGTGAGGAGAGAGAGCGTAAGCGGGCTATCATTAGCGGTGCAATAAATGTGCGATCGGCGTTCCACGGGAAAGCGGTCACACAGCCTGTGAGCAGCGGCCAAGGGGGCAACGGTGGTGGTAGAGTTGCGTGGAGGGGTTGCCCGGCCCGTCCCGTCCCGTCCAGTCAGCTAAATGTGCGGAGGGAGGGTTCGCCTTGTGGCTTGGTGGCCCCCTGCATCGGACGGCTGTATTCTAGATGCACATCCGAGCAGCTCGGTGGCGTGGGCCAATGCCTAATGTGACGGGGTTGGGAGAGAGCGAAGTTGAGAGAGTTTAACTATTAACCATCTATGTAACCGTACGCGGTCGGGACCAGCATACTTAAGGCGTGCACACCGGCATTCGCGCCTGAGCCTGAACGCGTAACCACGGGGTGGAGGATACATGCAGCCAACTTGCCGGACTCCAGCGGAGCCTCTATTCGGGTCGTTCGCCGGACCACGGCCACTCAGAGGTAACCACCGCACTGACGTCTCTTATAAGACAGACTGCTGGACAATGTGAGCGTTTTCCTTGTATTCCTCCGTACGTCTGACGGAATGTGTCATGTCTTGGTGACTGTTCAGCCAGCCTTTCTTTTCCTTTCCTTCTCTTTCGCGATGTGTTCCATGTTTGAACTCGGGTTTACGCGTTAAAAAGGCACGCTCATGTGGTGGCAATGACTTTCTCTCTCAACCAACAGAAACAGGAACAGAAAGCCTCCTGGCCTTCACGAAACGAGCCCAAGAATAAAACAGGGGGGCTCGTCTATTCACTCGTGACTAGGGAGCACTAATTTACGCCTTTGCCATGTTGGGTTGGCCTGGTGTTGGTCCTGACTACTAAGCAGGATTGTTTCAGCAGGGATAAACGCTATCTTAGACGATGTCGCAACACGCGTGCGGAGGAAAGCTGCGTCAAGTCAGCCACAATAAGGACTTGGTTTGAAAGACAGTATTTGTGCACCCTGCACATTACATTGAGGTCAGGTGTATCGAGCACCTGTTAGCTTTTCCACATTTTCTGCAGGTGGCAAAAGTACGTAAGTATAAGTACACATACGCTTCATGTGTCCAAAGACTATTGTGTAGGGAAGAATTCTGATTCAACTGCCGGACTTAAGACAATGTAAAAGGTACAGTCTGACGTACTTAAATAACTAAAACAACTAGCACTATGCTATCAAAACGCATTCTCACAGTTTCGCGAACTTAGTCACACACAAAAATGCTCAATTAGTTTATGCTAACAACAAATGGAGTCATTACCTGTATGTTTTTTTAGATTAGTCTAAATGATGGGGGGTTTTAGGCCACAAATGTTTTTTGTCAATGAATGGGAAAATCATGCTTCTCTGAATCATTCCTTCACGACACTGCTGTTTCTCGATATTATGCTTTATGAGACACAAAGATTTCAAATTCTCAAGATCTCAACCGCTGCTTACGTCTCCATACCTTTTTGTCATCATTGACGTTGAAAAAAGTAACAAACCCATTTTGACAAAGTAAGGAGTAAGAAATACAACTATCGCTTTCAAATGTAGGGAGAAAAGTAATATAATCAGAAAAAGAAACATTCAAGTACAGATACCTGAAAAATGTACTTAGTGTAGGTATAATAACACCATTTGTACTTTATTACCCACCACCACTGCATTAAAAATGTAATTTACTCCATTATTAATATAAATACTCCTAATGATTAATAGGGGGAGATTTGTGGTTATGTTTGTGAAGGTTGTTTTTTTGGCATGTCGCAGATTGGAAAGATAATATTAATAACTTTTTTTTTTTAAAGTAGTGTGATGCACTGTACTTGTTCTGTGGACTTTATACACTACACTCTAATGATGCATTACCAAGTTAGATTTGTGTTTTCAGAGGAAGGATGAATGTATTCTACCACCTCATAGTGCGATATTTTAGTTGTGCTTAAAGATGAGGTTTCTTGTTTCTTATTATTCATCCATCCATCCATTTTCTGAACTGCTTAATCTCACAAGGGGAATTCACATGGACCATTTTACTGAGCAGTCTTTCTAATTGTCGTACACAATATGTATATTTGTTTTTATGTTAGTATTAGTGGTGGCACGGTCGAGTAAATGGTTAGATAATTGGCCTCACAGTTCTGAGGACCGGGGTTCAAATCCCAGCCATGCCTGTGTGGAGTTTAAATGTTCTCCCCATGCCTGCTTGGGCTTTCTCCAGGCCCTCCGGTTTTCTCCCAGATCCCAGAAACAACAATAATTGGAAACTCCAAATTGCCTTTAGGTGTGATTGTGAGTGCCACTGTTGTCTGTCTCTATGTGCCCTGCGATTGGCTGGCAACCAGCTCAGGGTCTACCCCACCTCCTGCCTAAAGTTAGTTAGGATCGGCTCCAGCACTTCCGTGACCCTTGAGGATAAATGGCTCAGAAAATGGATGTTAGTAGGATGGCAACACGATGGTGTACTGTTGATGGAGAAATTGAATTTCCTCTGCGTATGTGCATATTTAGATTGAGGCTTTGAGGCACTATTTTAAATTGTGTATATATGCGTAAAAGAAAATAATTCATACAATGTCTAACAGTGTTGGACTGATTTGTTTGTTTATGGTCCACTCTGTTTGGAGAAGACCATTTTTGTGGCTTGTAATTTAATCCTTGTGCTGCAGACCTTTAAATATCTTCAGTGAAAAGACCTTTCTCGCAGCCACGTGGTGTAAGGTGAGCCATCCCCAGCCCGTTGTGGCAACTAGTCTACTGTGATCAGTGGATTCAGAGCAGTACTCGCTTGCACTGTAATCTAGTGACTTAGACATCTGACAGTTCACATTTAAAATCCAATGCCGTTCAGAAGAATAAAAACTAATATTCTTAAGAACATAACAATGTGTTTTTTCCTGTTGAGTGCCTGTCCCAGTAGTGAACTACAAATATTAACTATGCCCTCTTCTTTGTCTTGCCAGCCCACACAGAGCAGCTTGCATTGAATGGAGAACATACTGGTCCTGCTCCCAAAACACCGACAGGAACACGGGGTGTGCAGACGAACGGATGCATGCATCTTGTTATATTTATTCCCCAAAGAGCAATTTCCATTTGGCATTTTAGTAGTAGTCATCACACCCTGTCCACATTTTTAATGGGATAAATTACTTAGACTGATCAGGATCAAAACGAGGTCAGGTGATCCAGTGACTTCTTTAGAAAAGTTAGGCAGAATTAGTCTATATTTTCTTTTCAAGGCCATTGTCTTCCAAAGGCTTCCGTATGGTACTTTGGTCAAAAGAACAAGAGAAATTGCCCGACATCAAGATGTCCTCCGGGGCCATCGAGGTGAAGAAAGATGGAGGGCGTCTTTCACCAGCCTTCCTCAACTCCAACTCCACTCTCCACCCGGTGATCCTCACCCAGGGGCCTGAGGAAGGGAGCACAGAAACTGGAAGTCAGTTTGAGCTTAAAGAGGTCACATCTTTAACAGAAATGGCCAATGAAACGCCGGAGAATGAAGAAAGGTTGGAGATTGTTGCAGTGATGGACTGCCGGGCTAATGCCAAAGGCCAGCGTGAGGAGGACGCACTATTGGAGAATGCAAGCCAGAATGAGAGTGATGACATCAGTAATGACCACCGCCCTGAACCACCGGCACCCCTCAAAGAAACCTCCTTCTCAATTGGTCTGCAGGTGGTTTTCCCATTCCTCCTCGCCGGCTTTGGGACAGTGGCAGCAGGAATGGTGCTTGACATTGTTCAGGTGAGCTACAACACAACATTTTAAGCATATTAAGAAGCTGTAAAACTCATAATCAAGTCTCTGTTCATACCAAAGCAAACTGTGGCAATGCTGAGAAAGGCTTATTTATACATCACACACCTGTAGCTATTATTTTGTTTTTTATATTCAATTATTATTTTATAGGCTGACCCTATAATATTCATTATTTTTTTTCCAACATTTAGCTTTTGACCTGGTACAGGGTTCATGACAACAGTCTGGCAAAAAGCAATTGGTAAAAAGTTAATTTATTTTACATGTATTTGTTACTGTCAGATGTTTTGTAGGTGTACTTTCCTCTCCAATACGTCTTGGTTGAAGTAAGCATGGGGTAGATTTAAATCTCTAAGCCGAACTGGTTCTGCAAGCAGACCACACATGCTGAAACTCACAATGGGATAGGCCTGTCACTCAAGCATTTCAACAAACTTGGTAAAAATCATGTACCATGGGTTATTTCTTTGTGTTAATTACATGCTTCTCACAATGCATGTGTATTTAAAAATACTACCAACCTTTAATTTGGTAAAAAACGAGACTTTGACATTAAAAAAAACAACTAAATAATATGCACTACTTGTACAAACACACCTAAAAATTATATTTCCTACATGTCAGCAGTGTTTTACATGGAGGTATCCCTCTAAATTTGGAATTCTGAGGTTTGAGGTCAAATATTTTTCACCCTGTCCTGTGTTTAGTCCCACACTGCTGTGGTGTCACTGTTTTGCAAAGCACTTGTGTGATGCACCATTATTTAAGGCCTGGTTGTTTCCCATCTGTCTACCATCACAGAAGTACTTGTTTTGGGGTAATGACAACATTGAGAGCCTATTGTAGTGAGTGTCTTGTGGCTATCTTGCTGTGTAATTTCCTCTCTGTGACACTGTGAAATGCTAACTCAGCTAATCCCCTATGTCTTTGGGAGGGCATTTCTAACATGGTCTGTCTGCTCTGACTGATTCTGTTCTAAAACCCAGTGATGAAAGTCCTACGGATTTTCCCGGAATTCCGGTTTTCAAATTTTCATGAAAATTGCTCCGCAAAATTGAGGAAAAATTGCAGAAAATTAATCCAGATATTAGTTTACAACGTTGAACAAACATGCGTTTGAGTTTGTTGTTTTGCTTTCACGAGCATAGCCATGTTGAGGCACTACTAACACTAGTAACAGTAACGCCCCCTCCCCTTGCATTCTCTCTAGACGTCACTTATTTTGTGCAGTCTTGACATTAATTTACATATTTATTTCATACATGTTGTTAACTAAACAAGCTTCCTCCAAAACAACTGGTATTCACCCGGAAACAGGAAATGCAAGTTAACCGTACTGAGCACGTACGGAAGTTAGGCCGAAAGCGCATGTTCAGAGCTGCTTCACGTACTGCGAGTGCATTTACGTCAAAAGTCATCAAGATCATGAGCCATGTCAAAGGAAATTCAATTACACCAGAAGTGCTCAAAATAAACTAAAATAAAATGAAACATGTTACCTCGTCGCTTGATTCAGGTGTGGCCAATACGTCAAGCGCATGCACATAAAAGCGCGTTCTAGCAAGCCGGCCTCCTACTTACGGCAATTGCGGCAATGCGCCTGTGCAACACCCCCTCCACAACAACACGTCACGATTGGCGACAGGAATGTTTGTTACAATGTATCGCTAGCTTGTTGCCACGAACGGCGATTATGTTGAACTAAACTTTCAGCATTTTCAAAACATTGCAGGTATAAACCGTTCGTGTTTATTCCTTGACAGGCAATGCATTTAACTGTTCTTCAGATTTTGACAGATCAAGAATTTTTATTGATGACATACATATATATATATATATATATATATATATATATATATATATATATATATTAAAGGCAACTCATTATACTAGTAGTATTACTAGATCTATGTCTAATATAGTGAGCAATCTGGTCGAGTGTATGAGTACAATGCGATGTAAGAAGTTTGAGACTTAAACGTTAATAGTAATTGGTACAGATCAACTTCTTTAACATGATTTGCTGTACGGTGTAGAAATTCTAGGATATATTTTTGTGTATATTCTATATCTATACTATATGTATAATGCGGGGGAAAAGGACAATTTTAGATTTTTCCATAGTTCACTTAATTCATTTGTCCTGAGATAAGATGGCATATTTTAACCATATTTTAATGACAAATGTGATTTTGTAATGGAAATAATCATAATAATAGAAGGATGGGGGCCAAAAAAATCTGCGCTTGGCCCTTGGGGAACTTCTGCCCAATTTTTTTTGGGTCAGGACTTAGAAATTTAACTTTTAATTTTTGTCTGAATTTTCTTCAGAGATATCGCCACAATGCACCACAGCCATCCATTTTTTTCAAAAATTTCACAGGGGGCATGCCCCAGGACCTCCATAACAGGACTTCACTCCTTCAGTGCTCACATTTGTATTTGCAGGAATTTTCACAAAAGTCCACTTTCATCTCTATAAAACCATCAGTCTCTCACTCCCGTGGCCAGAAATTGAAGACTGATGTTACAAATGATTATATATGGGTTTTAAAAATCTTGCAGTGAAAATCATGGGATTTGGGAATGGTACTGTGGTGTATCAAAAATGGAAGACGAATAACATAACATAACGAATAACTGACTCTTAATGTAAGACAGCAACAGACGACAATGACCAATGGGATATCAGAGCAACCAAGTTCTATATGCTCACATTCTAATCTTCTTAACCTGAGTTGTAAATTGACTTACTCTGAACTGGCAATGATAATTATTCAGGTCCAGAGCAGCTAATCTGAATCACTTCATCAATTCAGTTTTTCAATCTATTCAGTAAAGTCTGATGACTCTCACTTTGAACTCATCTCGTGCGTGACCACAAAAAAAAACTTTTATCGTTATTGATTCACCACGGAAACCAATATTTATTTTAGATTGTTATTTTGTTATTCTACCTTGGAATCAGAGATACTATTGCAGGCATATGCAGTATATGAAAATATACATTTCTTTGAAAAAAGTTACACTGCTCAAGCAGCAAAGGAAAGAGAATTGATGCATGACTGAACGCAGATTTTCAGCACATTACAATTTGAAGCAGTGATCTAATATTTAACCACTCAGCAAATAGGTGTATAATAATGACACAATTGAACAGAAAGTAAATAAAAATGTAAACTACTGTCCATCCATCCATTTTCTTTGCCGCTTATCCTCACTAGGGTTGTGGGGAGTGCTGGAGCCTATCCCAGCTGTCAACGGGCAGGAGGCAGGGTACACCCTGAACTGGTTGCCAGCCAATCGCAGGGCATATGGAGGCAAACAGCCACACTCACAATCCAAGAGATCTAAATCAATATCTCCCATTACAATTAATGGAAAATGAAATAATGCATTCCAAGACTAAAAATGGGCTTTTTAAAGCATTTTTTTAGCTTTTCCTGATAATAGACTGCATAGTAGAAATACATGTATATTTTAACTACTTTATATAATGGAATAATTTAAGGAATATATTTATTTTTTGCTTAAAATGTATGCTTTAGTAGTAGAGTAGGCTAGCCTGGAGGTGCATTGCCGTATCTGTAGCAACTCGGCCCCCAGCCTTGTAAACTTTTTTTAATAACAAAAGTGCAGAATAACTTTAAACAAGCAATAATAAGTATAAATAAAATAAATTTAGTTTTTTATTTTTACAAAAAGTAACATACAAAAACATTAACTCGTAACTTGAGTTAGCAAAATCTTGGAAACAAAACAGAAATGCTAATGAACAGGGCATTATTAAAGGACGCCTCTCCCCAAAATTCATATGTACAATAAACCCTCCAATGTGAAGTAATATTATTACATATATTTTGGACATTAATTGAAAGCTGGGGAAATGTCCATGCATCTACCCATTACTGGTTATTAGCTGCTTAGCTATAGCCTCTTGTGCCTCTCAATCCCAGACCTCTGTGGGTGGAATTTGCATTTTCTCCCCGTGTCTGCGTGTGAGTAACCTGCCTCCTCGTCCTTTTCAAACTCACGACAACACTGGCATTCCTCCAGAGTTGGCATTAGGTTACAAAGAGAACACGAACACCAGTCTTTCAAAACGAGCCTGTCCGGAATATCTCCGAGGTCTATGTTATGCCCCCCCCATGAGTGTCACGCCCCCTCTCCAACATGTCAAGTTCCGCCTGTGTGTATTCTGGCTCAAACGGTTGAACATTGTACTTTGTTATTTTTGTTTTGTCTGGTCAATGGGGGGAGTAGTAATAACACGGAGCATAGACTCATTATACTCGCTTTATTGGCTCTTAGCACACAACACTTCCCAGTTACTATTTACGGCGATGCACGCATGCAACCCCCCAACAGCTGCTGGTTGAGGCGAGAGGGTGGCTGCTTGAAAAGAAGAACTTGGGGTAAAGAAGTCTGGCCACGCCTGCTGTATATTCTCTACATCTAAATCAACTCCTCAGAAAAGCATCAAACAAATCTCTCCGGTCCATATAATGGGACTGTTATTGTTCGTCGTCAGCGCCACGCCCCTCTCCAACACATCAAGTTCCGCTCGTGTGTATTCTCAAACGCTTGAACATTGTACATTGTTGCGTTTATGCAGTATATATTATGCTTTGCATCAACTCAAAACTTAAACTACCAATAATAATAACAATAATAAATTCTGGAGTGATGCACAAGTCCCTGAGTTTGAGTGGATACAGTGGGTAGAGAAAGTATTCACACCCCCTTAAATTTTTCACTCTCTTTAATATTGCACTTATTTGCTAAAATAATTTAAGTTAATTTTGTCCACACGAATGTACACACAGGGCAGCTCGGTGGAATAACTGGTGAGAGTGTTGGCTTCACAGTTCAGAGGACCAGGGTTCAAATCCCGGCCCTGCCTGTGTGGAGTTTGCATGTTCTCCCCGTGCCTGCATGGGTTTTCTCCAGGCACTCCGGTTTCCTCCCACATCCCCAAAACATGTATTCATTGGAGACTCTTAATTCCCCATAGGTCTGAATGTGAGTGTAACTGTTGTCTGTTTCTATATGTCCTGTGATTGGCTGCCAGCCACTTCAGGGTGTACCCTGCCTCCAACCCAATGACAGCTGGGATAGGCTCTAGCACTCCCGTGACCATTGTAAGGATAAGCGGCTCAGAAAATAGAGGGATGGCTGGATGTACACACAGCACCCAATATTGACAGAAAAATGTAATTATATATATTTTTTGCTCATTTCTTGAAAAAGAACAATTGAAATATCACACAGTCATGAGTATTCAAACCCTTTGCTCAGTATTTAGTAGACACACCCCTTTGAGGTAATAGAGCCATGAATTATTTTGGGATTGATTGAACAAGTTTTTCACAATAGATTTGGGGATCCTCTGCCATTCTTCCTTGCAGATCCTTCCAGTTCTGTCAGGTTGGATGGTGAATGTTGTTGGGCAACCCCCCTTTCAAGATCTTTCGAGAGATGCTCAGTTGGGTTTAAGTGAGGTCTGAGCCATCCAAGAACAGTCTAGAAGTTGTTCTGAAGCCACTCCTTTGTTATTTTAGCTCTGTGATTATGGTCATTGTCTTGTTTGAAGTGGAATGTTCAGCCCAGTCGGAGGTTCAGAGCACTCACAAGGGTTTTGTCGAGGATATCGCTATAATTGGGCACATCCATCTTTCTTTCGACTAAAACCAATCATCCTGTCGCTGCATCTGAAAAACACATCCTTAACATAATGTTGGCACCACCATCCTTCACTGTTCAGACTGTATTGGACAGGTGATGAGTAGTCCCTGTTTTTTTTTCTTCTCACATATGCCAATTAGAATTAAGGCTAAAGAATTTACATCTTGGTCTCTTCAGACTAGAGATCTTATTTCTCACCACCATCTTGGAGTACTTCAGGTGTTAGTTTTTTTTTTTTTTTTAGTAAACTCCACGCGGGCTTCAGTGTGACTTGCACTGAAGAGAGACTTCTATCGAGCTACTCCACTATAAACCACTGACTGTTGGAGGGTTGCAGTGACTGTGGACTTTTTAGAACTTTCGCGCATCTCCTGACTGCATCTCTGGATCTCAGCCACATCCTCTTTGATTTCTTCTCTACGTCTCTCCAAGGCTCTTCTCTCCTAATTGTTCAGTTTCCAAGACAGCCAGTGTGAGGAAGGATTCTCGTTGTCCCACATGTCTTCCACTTAAATGATTATGGAGGTGACTGTGTTCTTGGGAATCTCAAGGGCAAAGGGATATTTTGGTAACCTTGGCCAGATCTGTGCCTTCCCATAATTTTGTTTTAGAGCTCTTCAAACAAATCCTTTGACCTCATGATTTCCTCATCAAGTCCAGTCAGTACCACAGTGACTTGCGGGTTGTCCGAATTTCTCTGACTCTGCTCTTTTAAACAGAAAATGCAAATGTTCCCTTATCTCACAATTAAACTTCCTCTGAGTTCACATAATGTGCTTGCCCCTCAAAGAGTAAATGAACACAACAGAAGGAACACATGCACACAGACAAATTGACAAGGGATATTAACTGATTCACTGATACAGCAAGCCAGCAATGATAAGACCAAGTTGCAGCCTTTCAAGCGACCTTTCAAACATATAGTTCATAGTTGGCTTAGTTTAGTTAGCAATGTATATTTTTGTTTGTTGACATTTTCATCATAAGTTTGCAAAAACACAAAATTGTTCTTAGAAATGTTCTGATGGGAATTAAATGCTGTAATCTGAATCTTTGAACGAGCCATTTAACTTCAATGGATGACTTATTGTATCTGACCACAGTGCATACGTCTGATGTTCCTCACAGTGGTCAAAGGGGGCGCTCACGGGCTTAGTGTGTTTGCTCAGACACGTAAAAAATTACAGGGAACATTGGTCTTGACATTAATCTACGTGTTTACTTCATAAACGTTGTTAACAAAACAAGCATGCTCCTAAACAATCAGTATTCACCCGGAAACAGGAAATGCAAGTTAACCATACTGAGCATGTTCCGAAGTGATGCCAAAAGCACATGTTCCGAGCTGCTTCACGTACTGCGAGCGCATTTACCTCGAACGTCATCAACATCACGAGCCATGTCAAAGGAAATTCAGTTACACTAAAAACATTTCTGGTATCTAACACAGGTGATGTTTCAGTATCTAACTGTAATAAGCACGAGATTGTGATTTACTTTGACTTGATCTAAGTTCTAACATTAGACTGCCCATATATCTAAATGCGAATGGTCATTTTCCCCTGTGGTACCGCGTTATCTTGAAGTTGAAAACATTTCCCCTCTACATGCTTTAGGAAGATATAGATCATCTCCCGCTAGCTTTTATCAATGGGTTGATAATAGATACCGCCGTAAATTACGCTAGAATATAACAATACATCATGATGAAATAAAATGATTTGATTATATGAATACTTAGTTTTGAAATTGAATGTCTATTGACCGCTTTCAAATGTCTGTCTCAGTACAATGTCAATAAATTATGATTATGGTATTAGGTAACAACTACATACTTGGGTATAACAACTCAGTAAGATATTTAAAGGTCCTGAGATTCCATCCCTAATCACACCCGCAACTTTATCTGCGGACATGGCTGGAGGACCACACCCGTAACTATATCTGTGAGCATGACTGACCACACCTGTACATTTTTCAAATGTAAGTGACTGGTAATGTATTGAGACAATTTTTGTTTCCTAGTGGAGAACCAGAAATACTGTTGTAGCAACACTGCATATTGTTCATGAGTCTGTGATTTCCGATTGTCTGAGGGGACATGAGGGTGGATGTTGGGGAAAAGGACACTTGATCTCCATGCTAGTTAATGTTCTTCCCCCTCGTCCTCTCTATGTGATAACGACATGGTTTAATGGAGGCGAAAAGTGATTTATAATTTCTTGACACAGGACATAAAGAAAGCTTTTGCTTCCAAGGCTCAATAGCTATGAGCCATAATAAAATAGTGTGCATCAAGTATTCATTGGCAGTAGTGTGTGTGTGTGTGTGTGTGTTTCTTTCGGCTTGTCCCTTTTGGGGTCGCCACAGCGTGTCATCTCAGATGAACGCATATATATATATATGTTTGGCACAATTTTTACGCCGGATGCCCTTCCTGCCGCAACCCTTCTCAGGGAGTGGAGGCCCCAGTGGTACCCGGAACAAAAGGGAGGTTGTGCGACTGTTCAATGAGGACAAACCATTTGTTCGATTCTAAAATACAATGTTTACATTTCATCAAATTCATTTAAGAAATTTGCACTGTGTTATAGCTGGAATAAGTCACCATTTTGTGATTTCGATAACAAAATATGGACATTCCCTAACATTTGACAGGTCTGTCAATCAATCAGCGATTGCCTGTCAGTTTACTTCTGTCTACCATGTACATAGTACAATCCCGATTCCATTAAAGTTAGGACGTTCTGTTAAACATAAATAAAAACAGAAAATAAAGGTCCAAGCGGGGTGGACCAGTTGGCGGAAGGTGTCTGGTGTTCTATGGGACAGCGAGGATGAAGAGCAAAGTTTATTAAACAGTGGTGAGGCCGGCGATGATGTGCGGATTAGAGACGGTGGCACTAAAGAAACAACAGGAAGCAGAACTGGAGGTAGCAGAAATGAAGATGCTGAAGTTCTCGCTTGGAGTGAGCAGGTTGGATAGGATTAGAAATGAGCTCATTAGAGGAACAGCCAAAGTTGGATGTTTGGAAGACAAGGTTAGAGAGAGCAGACTTAGATAGTTTGGACATGTTCAGAGATGAGAGAGTGAGTATATTGGTAGAAGGGTGGTGAGGATGGAGCTGCCAGGCAAAAGAGCGAGAGAAAGACCAAAGAAAAGGTTGATGGATGTTGTGAGGGAGGACATGAGGACAGTGGGTGTGAGAGAGGAAGATGCACGATAGGCTTAGATGGAAAAAGATGACACGCTCTGGCAACCCCTAACGGGACTAAAGCCTAAAGGAAAAGAAGAATGATTTGCCAATCATGTTCAACCTATATTAAATTGAATACACTGCAAAGATAACATATTTAATGTTCAAATTGATAAATGTTATTGTTTTTAGCAAATGAGCATTAACTTGGGATTTTATGGCTGCAACATGTTCCAAAAGAGCTGGGACAGGTGGGAAAAAAGACTGAGAAACCAACACCTGTTTGGAACATCTCACCGGTGAACAGGACGATTAGGAACAGGTCGGTACCATGATTGGTGAGAAAATAGTTAAACAATTTAAAGACAATGTTCCTCAACGTACAATTGCAAGGAATTTAAGGATTTCATGATATACAGTCCATAATGCAGTAATCCCTCGATTTTCACGGATAATGGGGACCATAATACCCTGCGAATTGTCAAAAGCCGCGAAGTAGGACCCCCCCCCACCCACACACACCCCAAGAATTTTTATGTACTGTAACTGGGTACCACAATGATTAAAATATGTAAGCAATATTTATGCTTTATATATTTGAGACTAACATTACAACACTACACATATTTACTCAAATCTTTAATTCTAAAACCTTTGTTAATCTTTCCTGCAACAGTCGCACCACTTTGCTACTTGTAAGGCTTTATTAGATCCTTTAAGCACTCAGAATCAACGTGTCCTCTCTTAAACACTACTCCTCCCCCAGTCATCCTCGCTAAACTTGTAAACTGTACACACCAGCAAGTGCTTGTGCTGCTTTTCCACAGGCCTGCAGAGTCCTGTCTCACTTGTTCTCTCTCTCACGCGCGCACACACTCACACACACACACACACACATTTGGAAGAGAGGCTCGTAGAGGCTTAAAGTTCACTCACCTGCAGCATTGCCACATGATGATCGTAAACATGTCCTCTTCTAAAAAAGGCCTTTTTCATCCATGTTAAAAACTTGTGCCCACTATCTGGGAAACTTCCCCCATGTAAAGACAAGCAGCACCATACAATCGCACGTTTCTGAGGCCGTATGTTTTTTGAAAATTTTGAACAAGCCTTTGCTGGCCAAAAAGCCACATCCTCGAGGGGGCGAATAACACTGCCGGGTCCAACAAGGAGAAAAATGCCCCATCTGGTGCCCTGGAGGACATCCCACAAGGTACCAGAGTGTCGGTACCATTTGCTGCACAAAGTGGTTGATTCCTCTGGCTGGATCCCTAAAAGGATAAAAGTGCTCCCAAATAGGAGCCCATTACTCCTGCTGGTTACCTAAAAGGATAAACATGCACGCGGAGTCACCACCTCTCGGGTGCCGCGGAGGAAGCTTTTTGCTGGGGCATAACACTGAGGTGCTATGTTAATTATATAATAAAAAAATGTTATTGCTTTAAAAATAAAAGTTATCTCAAACACAACACTATGATACAGTACATATGCAAGACAGTCAACAGTGTGGACGAGGCAACGCGGAAATGGGTGAGACAAGGGAAGTTGCTGGATGAGGGTTAGCTGGATGATGATGATGCGCGACCAATCAGGTTATGAGATAAAGCCACTCGTGCTCTTATTGGTCGATGTCACGCTGGAAAGCAATCATGCGCCTTCTATAAACGTGTCTTTCGGCAATATGCCGATGTGGCTGCTTTTTTTCTATTCTTGATTGATAAAAAACCCGTGAAGTACGGAAGCCGCACAAGGTGAAGCGTGAAGTAACAAGGGAAAAGGTTCAGAGAATCTGGACGAATCCCTCTATGTAAGCGGCAAGTCCAACAACTGTATTATACAACCATCCATTTTCTAAGTCGCATATCCTCACAACGGTCACGGGGAGTGCTGGAGCCTATCCCAGCTGTCAACGGAAGGAGGCGGGGTACACTCCGAACTGTTTGCCAGCCAATCTTAGGGCATATGAAGACAAACAGCCGTATTCACAATCTCACCTAAGGGCAATTTAGAGTGTCCAATTAATATTGCATGTTTTCGGAATGTGGGAGGAAACCAGAGTGCCTGGAAAAAACCCACACAGGCATGGGGAGAACATGCAAACACCACACAGGCGGGTCCAAGATTAAACACGGGACCTCAGAACTGTGAGGCCAACGCTTTCCAGCTGATCCACCGTGCTGCCTCAAAAACCGTATTATGTATATTTTATATTATAATATATCATCCCCTCCTTGAGACATCACCTTATCGTGACTGGTCTGTCTGGGTGCTCTGAGGTGGAATCTTCTATCTCTTGGGTTGAGGTCAACGAGGTGGTTAAAAAGCTCCTTGGTGGCAGGGCCCCGGGGGTGGATGAGATTCGCCCAGAGTTCCTAAAGGCTCTGGATGTTGTGGGGCTGTCCTGGTTGACACAGCTTTGCAACATCGCGTGGACATTGGGGACAGTGCCTCTGGACTGGCAGACTGGGGTGGTGGTCCCCCTTTTTCAGAAGAGAGACTGTAGGGTGTGTTCCAACTGTAGGGGGATCACACTCCTCAGCCTCCCTGATAAAGTGTAGTCAGGGGTGCTGGAGACAAGGGTCTGTCGGGAAGTCGAATCTCAGATTTAGGAGCAGCAATGAGGTTTTTCGTCCATTTCGTGGAACACTTGACCAGTGCTACACCCTCGGCAGGATCCTAGAGGGTGCATGGGAGTTCACCCAACCAGTCTACATGTGTTTTGTGGACTTGGAGAAGGTGTTCAACCATGTCCCTTGGGGCATCTTGTTGGGGGTTCTTCGGGAGTATGGGGTACTGAACCCCCTGATATGGGCTCTTTGGTCCCAGTCCGACCATGGATGATTTCACATCTTTAATCAGTAATATTCCATCCCAAATATGAGAAAATTTTGTTGTTGTACTTGACATGCTCACACCCTGTCTGTGCTTCCAATGTACTTTGCATATTTTTGTTTTTGTTCTTTGAATCATGATCAAATCTTTCATTAATTTTTTCAAATATATTATTTTCTATACTTTGTGATATCATACCCACTGATTCCAGGCAAAAGAAATTGCTTTCCATTTCTTATAAAACAGTTGTCAACTATTAAACGTTTACATTAATTTCCTTCCCTTGTTAGTGATTTTCTCTGTGTTTGCATTTAATCCATGTTCACACAGTGACAACCACTTTCTCACTAGTTCGATGAATGAATATCCATCTATCCATTTATCTATCCGCTTATCTTCACAAGGGTTGTGGGAGTTCTGGAGCCTATCACAGCTGTCAACGGGCAGGAGACAGGGTACACCCTGAAGTGGTTGCCAGCCAATCGCAGGGCCCATCGAGACAAACAGCCGCACTCACAATCACACCTAAGCGCAATTTAGAGTGTCCAATTAATGTTGTATGTTTTTAGGATGTGGGAGCAAACTGGAGTGCCTGGAGAAAACCCACACAGGTACGGGGAGATCATGCAAACTCCACGCAAGCGGATCCAGGGTTGAAGCTGGGATCCTAGAACTGTGAGGCCAATCCTTTCCAGTTGATCCACCATGCCGCCCTGATTAATGAATATTTAGATTAATAATAGTAATAATAAGTCAATGATGGCATCATGATGCTGACTTTGGTGCGGGCAGCGTGGTATTGATTCCCGCTCAGTGATGGTGTCCATATGTACCAGGTGACTGACTTGCCGACCAGTTCAAACTGTAGTCCGGCTTTCACCCAAAATTACCTGGGATATGGTCCGGCAGTCCCGTGACCCCTGTGAGGATAAGTGGCTTGGAAAAGGGATGTGTGGATCGATATTAATTATTATTATTATTATTATGAATGTGGCAGCACGTTGGATCAGCTGTTAAGTGTTGGCCTCACAGTTCTGAGGTTTTGTGTGATATTTACATGTTCTCCCTGTGTCTGCGTAGGTTTTCGCCGCTCACTCTGGTTTCTTCCCACATCCCAAAAACATGCAACACTAATTGTTTCTAGATGTGATTGTGAGTGCGGCTGTTTGTGCCTTGCGATTGGCTAGTAACTAGTTCAGGGTTTACCCTGCCTCCTGCCTGTTGACTGCTGGGATGGGCTCCAGCAGTCCCACGACCCTCATGGGAATAAGTGGCTAAGAAAATGGATGGATGGATATTATTAATGCAGTAGATATTGATTAATATGTTGGATATTCTATTTGAAAAAAAAATGTACTTGTAGCCAGCATTACACATTTACCCTAACCTCCATCTCCTCTCCTTTTTTTTTTCTTCGTACGAAGTCTTTTAAGATAATTGGGACACATTCCCCAATGGTGTGTGTGTGCTTAGTTTCATGGGGCATGATTCAACATTAGCCGCTAGGTTGGAAAAATTGATGCCAATCAAACCATATTAAAGCGAAGAGAAATCAGAATAAATCAGGGCAAAATAGTTCATATGTTTTGACAGCAAATGAAGCACTGAGGGCAGAATCAGTAGATGTGGTCATTCTTCAATAATTCCCGCTCAGCCATTCCCGCTCCTGTGCTGGTTGGTTATTTGATGATAATTGAGTGAGTGACAGGCTGAACCAGGAGAGGACAAAATCAGTCCATGAAGTGATCCCATTTCGTCATTCAATCAAAAGATTTGTTCTTTCAAATAAATGCTTCATAAACGATACATTACTGTAGTGACCACCCCAAACCGAGTGAGGCTAAGTACAGTGAAGAAAATAAATATTTGAACACCCTGCTATATTGCAAGTTTTCCCACTTAGAAATCATGGAGGGGTCTGAAATTTTCATTGTAGGTGCATGTCCACTGTGAGAGAGATAATCTAAAAAGAAAAATCCAGAAATCACAATGTATGTTTTTTTCACAATTTATATGTGTAGTATAGCTGCAAATGAGTATTTGAACTGCGGGGCTATCAGCTAGAATTCTGATCCTCCAAGACTTGTTAGTTCGCCTTTAAAACTCCATGTATTATCCTGAATCAGATGCAACTGTTTGAGGTCGTTAACTGCATAAAGACACCTGTGCAGCCCATAAAATCACTAAGACTCAAACTTGTAAGATGGCCAAGACCAAAGAGCTGTCCAAAGACACCCAAGACAAATTGTACAATTCCACACAACTGGAAAGGGCTACGGAGAAATTGCCAAGCAGCTTGGTGAAAAAAGGCCCACTGTTGGAGCAATCATTAGAAAATGGAAGCTGAACATGACAGTCAATCTCAATCAGAGTGGAGCCCCATGCAAGATATCACCTCGTGGGGTCTCAACAATCCTTAGAAAAGTGAGGAATCAGCCCAGGACTACATGACAGGACTTGGTCAATGCCCTGGAAAAAGGTGGGACCACCGTTTCCAAGCTGACTGTTGTTAATACACTAAGACGTCATGGTTTGAAATCATGCATGGCACGGAACGTTCTCCTGCTTAAACCAGCACATGCCAAGCCCAGTCTTAAGTTTGCCAATGACCATTTGGATGATACAGAGGAGTTAAGGGAGAAGGTTTTGTGGTCAGATGAGACCAAAATGGAACTTTTTGGTCATAATTCCTTTAACCGTGTTTGGATGAAGACGAATGATGGGGGCGGTAGCATCATGCTTTGGGGTGTTTTTTTTTGCAGATGGGACAGGACGACTGCACTGTATTAAGGAGAGGATGACCGCAGCCATGTGTTGTGAGATTTTGCGGAACACTCAGTCAGAGCATTGAAGATGGGTCGTGGCTGGGTCTTTCAACATGAAAATGACCGAAGCACAGAGCCAGGAAAACCAAGGAGTGGCGTCAGTGGCGACTACAGGAAACATTTGACTTCTGTAATTGCAAACAAAGGCTACTGTACCAAATATTTACATTGGTTTTCTCAGGTGTTGAAATACTTATTTGCAGCTGTATTACACAAATAAATCGTTAAAAAATCACACATTGTGATTTGTGGATTTTTCTTTTTCGATTATCTCTCTCACATGGATATGCACCGATGATGAAAATTTCAGACCCCTCCACTTGCAATATAACAGGGTGCTCAAATACTAATTTTCTTCACTGTATAACTGTTACAAACCAATAGGTACAGTCACTGTCGTGGAAAAGGGGCTGTATTTATGTCACTATTGTATATGAATGCGATCATATTTTAAACACCCCCCTTTCAATATTTATCAATGTTCACCATCTCAAACAGCAACCAAAGTAATGTTATTCATATGTCAATATTATTAATAAACCAACAGGAAACCCAACCTCTGTAATCAAGCTAGTAAGATTGACATTTCATCTTGCAAAGAGCATGTGACCATGTTTTTTTTTTCTGCATTTGTGGAAGCACAGTGCAATGAACATAACTCCTCAGTGGGGTTGCACTCGAACTATATTATCCAAAACTGTTGCAAATGGAAAGTGACACTACTTGCTGAAGTCTCTATGAGGCTGCCAGTTTGCGTCAACATTGCATGCCTTGAGGTTCATCCGCTCAGTGGGTGCAGCAAGTAAGTGATCACAAATGAAATACAGCCATGTTACTTAACAAGGCTATTTGACACCGAAAGAGATCACATACCAGAACTCCTATAGGTCTGCACATAGTGGTACAGGGGTTATCCTGTCAAGTTCCTAGAAGAGAGGAGGCCATGAAGAGAGGGCTTCTTTGGCTAAAAGCCAGTTTTCAGTGGAGACAACAACATATATCACCATAGGGGAGGCAAAGAGCTAGCTTGTGAGACAGAAGTAGAGTGTGCTAGAGTAAGCTCTAAAAGCATGTGGCTGTGAAAGAGGAGAGGAGTGCTCAAAGGTGCTCTCAAGGCTGCTGCTTTGACAGATGGCAGTGAGCCAAGTCAAGGGACTTGGCTGAAAGCAGCTCTCCTTGACCTGACAACAGCAAAGGCAAGTCACAAGTACTGTAACTACTAATGTTTTAGTGTCACACCTAAAAAATACACAAAAACAAACAGAGCTTTGACAACATTCTTATCTGTCATGTACATGTGCATGGAGAGTAGAATCAACATAGCTGACTTCTTCTTAAATAATTCACATTCATCCATTCCTGCTCCCATGCTGGCTGGTTATTTGCCGATAATTTAGTGAGTGTCAGGCTGAACCTTTTATTGCAGTACATAATTAACATTCCTCACTTGGAGTATCTTCTGCTGGAGGCGGAGGCGATGTACATAGCTGAGTTTTTTACCTAAGAGATGAGAAGTTGCTTTTAGTGTGTGTATGTGGGTACCAAAATGTTTAGAATATGTCAACAGTACAGTATGTATTTATACTTTGCATATTTAAGGAAAATATTTTCAACGGTACAAGTGTCTAGTTCAGGGGTGCTCAATTTGTTGATAGTGAGAAGGTTTTGGTCGATCGGGATGGCGTGCCGCGAGAAAAAAAAAAGACATCAGTTGCAGTATTCTGACCTTTAGCTCACCGCAGATGTGCAATCAACAATAGGACAGGAAAACACGCAAGTCAGTGAGTTCCCCCCCTATTTTAAACCCTCGCTTAAGAAATCTTATCAAACATGAGTATGAATGCTGGAGTAAAGAAGACAAAAACATATCACTTTCATACGGAATCTGAGGTGGACTTTTTTTTCACAATGTCATTTTCGAAGTGCGTTTGGCTCATCTGGCAGTGTAGTGAGATGTGGAAAATACGACACCGACATTCCGCTGAACAGCAAGTTGTGAATGAGAAAAGTGAATGAACTAAAATCCCAATTGGCCGCACAGCAGTCACTTTTCACACAATATAGTTCAACAGCAAAAGCCGCCACGGAAGCATTGTTCCGGGTTCGTCACATCATCGTTAATAACAAGAAGTCCTTCCAAGACTGAGAGATGATAAAAGAGGCGTAGCTGACTCGATGTTCCGATCTCTTGAAAATAAGGTGGAAATATTATCTTCAATAAAATCTCTGCAGCTGTAAAGGAGTACAGTTACATGGCGCTGTGAAGCTGTGGCTGGTGTGGAAGGAGATCAGAGATTGTGAGTTTTTCTCACTGCAGTTGGATCAATCCACTGACGTGAGTGACACAGCCCAGGTGTGCATTTTCATGGTGTTTAGCGATCATCAACGTGAACTCAGATAGTGACAAAAAAAATTTATGGTTCACTATGTTGTGTTGTGCAATATTGGCTCATGCGGTTACGCAAGGCACACAAACATACATTTTGAATCATAAAGAATCCTCAATATACTTTAAAATAAGTTTTGCATTTTTGTAGTGGGTAGATCTTTTTGGCTTGGTCATTCTATTTCATTTTTGTCGTTCTAATTAAAAAAAAAAAAAGCCCCCAACCCCCCTCCACCTAACCCCCCGGTAAATCGCGAGCTGGCTGCTTGAAAAGTAGATCTTGTGGTAAAAAAAATCTGGGCACCCCTGGTCTAGTTAATTCTTTATTTATTAAAACCTTGTGCTGCACAAAAACATTACATATTTAAGCACTTAATAAACATTCCTCACTCGGAGAATCTTCTGCTGGAGGTGCTGATGGTGTAAGTGAGGTTTTTATCTTTAACGAAAAACATGGTGATGGGTAGTTGTTTTTGTTTTTCATTCTACCTCAAAATTCCCCTGTACAAGGACATAACCTTGTTAACACAATTGCTAAACTCGACAGCTCGTACCATACTGTCATTGTGATGTGCAAATAATTTCTCCACATAACAACAAGCAGCATCGTTTTCAGCGGAGGAAGCCTCAATATATAGAGGCAGACTTCTGAGTCTGTGAGGCTTTTGAAATTTTTAAAACCAACCTTTAATTCCTAAAAAGCCTCATCATCGTGGAGGTGAATCACTCCTTGCCACTCGAGGTTCACCAGCACTTTCTTCAGCCTCTTCATTATCGTCACCAGACCGTTTTTCTGCAATTTGCTATCCACAAAGCTAATACAGCTTCCATTCGAACACTTCCTATTTCGCTGAGTCACCACAAGTTTCGCTTCCTTTGTTAAAAGTTATTGAAGCTGTTTTACATATATTTACAACATCCTTCTTAATGTACGATACCGTGGATTTATTTACGCCATAATGGAGCACCCAAAAAATTTAACTTCTGGCGTCTTTGATCATAACCAAAGGTTTAACTTTTTCACTGATAGTCAACATCTTCCTCTTCCTCTTGGGCGCTTCAGAGGAATCTTTCGCATCAGCACAGAGCTTCGGTTGCAATGTAAATCACACCATAATGACGTGCCACAAAAGCATAACTTTTGCTGTCTTTGATCATATCCAAAAGTTTTGCTTTTTCACTGATTTGCATTGTTTTCCTCTTGGGCGCTTCGGAGGAACCTTTCGCATCAGCACAGCGCTTTGGCGGTATTGTAAACGAGAGGTTATCAGATAACATGAGTGTTTTGCAAAATTTCTGTTCAAACCAATGCAAAATCCCTTGCTCTGCCACTGATTGAGTCTAAAGACAGAATTTAAGGACCTCACGAGTGAATGGAGGTCAAAGCACAAAGCCGTGATGACAAACAGGCAATATAAGGATGAACACTTATGCAGCATAAAAGCATTGAGTTGTTTATTCTGCTGTTAACAATGTTCAGAATGTATGTACATTGTGATCATTTCAGCACTGGACTGTGTTTACGGAGGTCTCAGAGGTGTTCATCCTTGTTCCCGCACTACTGGGGCTCAAAGGGAACCTGGAGATGACACTGGCGTCTAGACTTTCCACAGCAGTAAGTAATGTTTGCCTCTTTGTCTTTATTTTCCTATTGAGTTGCCCAGGTTTTTCTGGATTCTGTGGCTATTTAGTATTTTTTTTGTCAAGAGTTGCCCAATTCCAATTCCTGACAATCATCGAAGTGGCACTGTCCATCAATATCTTGGGGCCCATGGTAAAAAATGATGAATAAATCCACGAAGAAGTTGTCGAGTGTACACAAGCGTATGAGAATGGATTCGGTGACGAACATACAGGAAGTGCGTCACGGGTAAAGATTGACGTCCTCCACACCCCCCAAAAAAAAAAAAATAATTGACATTGCTCCAAGCCAATGGACGGATGTGATGCCAGGAAGATGCTACGTGCTAGCCAATAAGGGAAGTTGCTCTATTGCACCACACTTACCAAGAGTCAGGATTTACGTCATGGCTAAAGATTCACATCTCTCTGAGCCAATGTGATACCAGTAAGATTCTCCGGTGGTGGCCAATGGTGGCAGCTCTATTGCGCCGTTTTCAAACCAAGATACAGTACAAGATGTTTACATTCGGTGGAATCCAGCACCATTTTTTTTATCACCGGGCACTCGGAGACAGACAACTCTTGCACCCGCAATAACACTTAGGGGCACTTTAGCGTGTACAATTAATGTATGTTTTGGGGACTTTGGAGGAAACCGGAGTGCCTGGAGAAAAACCATGCAAGCACGGGGAGAACATATGCAAACTGCACACAGGATTTGAACAACCCACTAATATGGTGGAAAGAGCAGCAGGACCCGTCTTTGCTGTCATCTCTCTTTCTTTGAAGCTGTCCAGAAATCTTTCTCCATAGCCCCAAACTCCTCCCACAACTGAGTTTTTGTCTCAGTGACCACCAAAGCTGCATTCTGCTTGGCCAGCCAGCACCCATCCGCTGTGTCAGGAGTCCTTCATGCCAAAAAAGCCCAACAGTACTCTTTCTTCACCTTATTGCCATCTCTCACTGACAAGCACCGACCACCTTATGACCACAGCTCTGTTCAGCCGCCTCAGCAATGATGGCGTAGAATGTGGTCCACTCGGACTTGATGTTCCCTGCAGACCCTCACAATATCTTTGGGGCTCCAAGGTTGGACTGGCATCTTCTCCATCATCGGAGCCAACTCACCACCAGGTGGTGATCATTTAACAGCTTGCGCGTCTATTCACCCGTGTATCCAAGACATGCAGTCACAAGTCCGATGACACTACCACAAAGTCGATCATGGAACTGCAACATGTTCTTAAAAAGGATGTAATTGGCTGACTATACTCAAATATCACTCGATTGGGGCAATACGGTGGTTAACTAGGGAGCACCTCCGCCTCACACTTCTTTGGATCCGGGTTCAAATGTGGCCTGACTTGTGTGGACTTTGCATGTTGTCCCCGTGTATGGATGGGTTCTCTCCAGGTACTCAATGTTTCCTCCCACATCCCAAAAACATGCATGGTAATTTGGTTTAACACTCTAAAGTCCCCATAGGTGTGAATGTGAGTGTGAATGATTGTTTCTGTGTGCTCTGCGATTGGCTGCTGACCAGATCAGGGTGTATCCCGGCTCTTGCCGAATGATAGCTGGGATAGACTCCAGCACGGCCACGGCCCTAGTGAAGATCAGCACTATAGAAAAAGGTTCGATGTTTTACCGTATAGAAAAAACAGCACCATTATTTAGCCCATACCATGAGTTTTATTGACACTTTCATACATCTCCTATTGAATCAGAACAGAGGGGTGAAAAAAAAAAATCAAACTATAGTTTGTGGAAACAGTAATTTCGTGACTAAGACAAGTCTTTGAGCTCACAGGACAGAAATTGATTGAAATGCAATTACATGCTGACCTTCCAGTTTTGGACTCCACAGTCCACATACTTAGAAGAGAATTAGGCAAGAAATGCAGCTAAGCAGACCAATCCTCACATTCTTTCCACTCGTGTGTGGGAAACAAGTGACAACGCTGATTAGCACTAGGCCCAACTGACCTGGCTCAAATGACTCCCACTTCACAAGGAATCAATTCCAACAAAATGCGATTTCAAGTCTCCTATGAAATTGTAAAGATAACAGTGTTAACATGTTGGCATTTTTCCATGTAGTTTTGTTGGGGAGTAAGCCAATGTTTCTAGCAGCTATGGTTAAGCTATTTCAAACAGTTGGTCAGGAAAAAACTGTAAATCTTTGCAAGTTGGATAAATATAATGTAATCCCTATTTACAGCTGTTCTCTACGGTCAGATTTGAATCTCATATCACCATTTGTTTCCTTATGCAAAACAAAAACTAGACAGAAAATGAAAACTACATGATAGCAGGTGCATGAAATTTGTGAATATTACTTTTCTCTTGGTTTTGCTTGAAACCTCTTCGTCATTGCCCAAAGGTGTAAGCACAAAATTATCTACCGTCACTCCTCACAAACTGGGCCAAAGCATGTCTTGAAAGATTACTGTGATCTCTTGATTGATTGACGCTTGCTGGAGCACATTTCTTTCCATGTCGCCACTAATTAGGAGATTAAGATTTCCTCGATCCACGTATCATGTTAAAACACAATGTAGCCTGTAGTGTATCTCACCTGTCAGAGTTTTGAATTTATATGATGTTTCATTTTCTTTCCTTTTTGCTGATCTTCACCAGATCTGATATAGAGACTAATATTGCATTGATCTCCAGTTGTTCCAATGAAACAATACAGTATACGGTATATTGCAGTGGTTCCCAATGGGTCTATTGCAATCGACCAATCGATATGGGAGAGGCAGTTTTGGTCGATCGCGTGACTGAAAAAAAAAAAAGAAAAAAAGTCGTTAGACCAGGGGTGTCAAACTCATTTTACATTGTGGGCCACATGTGGCCTCGGGAGATGTCAAGTGGGCCAGACCATTAAAATTAATGCAATATCATGTCTTTACTTTGTTTTGGCGTAAAGAAGCACAAGAACATTAGTAAAATGTTGATGTTTAATGAACATTCCTTTTACAAAACATTTTATGAAACACATCAGATTTCCCAAGACAAATGTGCAATTTACTTTTATCATTCACATATATGCATTGCAACTGATCCCACTGATTGTACAAAGGCACAAAACTTTAACAAGTAACTGGTATTGAAAAATATAGTAATGCATTAAGATTAAATGAAATTTATAAAGAAACTCATTTTTAAACCATTTACATGTGCAAATTAAATTAAATTTAATCGTCTATATTTCCCACAGCCACCTCACCACACCTTACAAACTAAGGAAAGTGCTATTTAATGTGTAAAGAAAAAAGTATTCACATGTCAAGTAAATGTGTAAATTTCATACATAAAACATACACATACAATGCATACTGAAAATTCACAGAGTTGCATGAACAGTAGAATTCAACAATACTCTTTTGTAGTGAAGTTGGTGACTAACATCAAAGGTCAAGTGACATCACTATAAACATTCTAAAATAGATATTGTAGTGAAAAAGACAACATTATTCACTTCAATGTCAATACAAAAAAATAAATATGAGCGGAGAGCGCGTCATCCATTCGCAAAGTTGCGGAAGTGTCATTCGACATCCAAGTGGTCGCCATATTGGCTGCATCTCCTGTCCATCACCCCGGACATTCGCCATTGAAAACACGCCTTGGCCCCTACTGTGGGAGACTAACACGCCCCTTCGGACACGGAAGGTCTTTTCGAAGAAGAGAACATCTTACAACCAAGTGAAGTTACCAGGGCAATATTATCCTATTGTTTTGAGCCATATTTAGAAGATATGCAGATCACGGCCAAACCGCCTCCCCCATCCGATCTACTTCTGCGGCAGAGATGAGCCATCGCCTTGTCGGTCGGGGTGGCTCGTCGCATCGCCGAGGTGGCTTATCATGTCGCGCGCGTTGGGCTGCTTTACGGCATTGTCATCGCACGTGGCTGAGTGTGCTGTTGCCGGCAGTGTTGTTAATACAGGGTTCGCACGCAGCCCTAAAAGTCCCTAAAAACCCCTAAATTTTCGAAGGTGCATTAAGGGGCTCCTAAAAATCCGCGAAAACCGCTCAAGCCCCTAAAAAGGCCTTAAATTAAAAAAAATCAAACGGATGACCTCTACAGTATCATCAATTGCACGAATAAATAAGACCAGTTGTGCCACGTTTGTGATGTCAGTGCTCTTGTCGATTATAACGGAAAATGCAATAAATGACTTGACTCTCTGTTTCAATTGGCTGTCCAAATCTGCTGATAGGTCCAAAATCCTCTCTGCTATAGTACTCCTCGATAGGCTAATACTGGCAAAAGCGGCTGGGATTAAAGATCGGGCGAAAAATCAGAGTCCAACAGAATGTGAGGTGCTGGACAGGTCGTGGTCGGGTCATATTCATAGCTTGCCGGCGGACCGTGTGACACGGAAGCGGAGAACGTCATGGAGCCTACCCGGATCGGACAGGCTTGGTCCTCCGGCAGTTGGTCTACCTTGCGTTGGTCCCAGCAATGCCGCGTCTTTCCTGCTGGGTCCTGTTTCGGCCAGATCGTTCTGTCACGACCCATCAATACGGAGGTAGGACCCAAATGCAGGAGTATACAGGAGACGCAGAGGTAAATGGGGAAAAACATTTATTGTTCCACGTTCAGGGATCGGGCAGCCAGTCAGGTGCAGCAGCGGTAGTCAGGACGTCGGGTGTAGAGAGCAGGTCAGCGGGCAGGTAGGAGTCGATACACAGGAGATCGATCAAAGCAGGCAGGAGTATCAAAGGAGTCAGGCTTATGGGGTTGGTCGGAGGACAGGCAGAGGTCGGTGCACACGGGAATACGATCAGCGATACAGCAGGGCTGGAACGGGGCATGAACCGCAACGATCTGGCGCCAGACCAGTCGTCCCCATGGTCCTATATACACCAGGACCAATCAGCCAGCATGAGGCGCAGGTGTGCGCCTCCCAATCAGCGCGACCTCGTGGGCACGAGCGCAGCCAGGGCTGGACCGGCAGGATCATGACAAACCCTCGTTTCTCTCTTCCTTTCAAGTTAGTCCTATTAAAAATAGCTAACAAACATTTTCCTCTTTTCTAAGCTTGTCTGTTGCCATGGTGGTGCGATGGTTAGTACTATCACCTCACAGTAGGAAAGTTTTGGGTTCAAACCTACCTGCTGGGACTTTTCAGATTGGAGTTTATAAATTCTCGATTAGCCTGCATGAGTTCTCTCTCTCTTTCTCCCACAGACCAAAAACATGCAAGTTTTTACAGGATGGTCAAACTCTAAAATAGCTGTATGTTATAAATATGTGTCTCTCTTTGTCCATTTGCTGAGTGACAAATGATGCTCTAGATGAATGAACATGTTCTGAAAATTGAAATTGAATCATCATTATATACTCCAACTTGTCAAATACTCAGCTGCTTTTTTGTCTGTCAGATTGCATAGCAGTGTGGCTCATGTAGTTGGGCACATACAGACAAAAAAAAAAGTCTTTCACATCTATCGACAGTTCTAATGACACTGATAAGGAGCCAATAGCTTTCTTTTTCTACTTTTCTTTTTAAAATGATTTCTGTTAACACTGAAACATTTCAAGAAATATGTGTGCTCACACTGACACTGAAATATTTTATATATGCCACGTGAAGAGTCAATGATGCTGTAGTGGTGCACACACCTGTCTTTGATGTGGGCAGCGTGGGATCGATTCCCGCTCAGTGATGGTGTCGATATCTGCCCTGCGACTGACTGGCGACCAGTTCAGGATGTAGTCCGCCTTTCGCCTGAAGCTAGCTAGGATAGGCTCCGGCTTTCCCGCAACCCTTGTTAGGGTAAACGGCTTGGATAATGACATGACATGCCAGCCTTGAAGTGGCACTATAACCCTGCCATCGGAAGTCACCAAAAAGCTCGTGTGATGTAAACATTCTCCCAATGATGACGGCCAATGCGACGCAAGCAATAAATGAGACATTCATGTGGACTGACAACACAGTAGAATTTCTATTTTGAAACAAAGGACCAGATTAAAGCAAAAGTAGAGAACATTCAACACACTGATCTGCAATTGTTTTTTTATTGTTGGTGATGTTCGTGCAATGTCATGTGATACTGGGACAACAGGAGTGTTGTTTCACAAAAGATCCACATGTGTTGCACACATGGAAAGTAGAGGGCATTCTTTTAACAGCTATCCTCGCGGTTTGAGAAATAACTGATTTTGGGTTAACAAAATATGGATTCAAAGTTGAAACAGAAAGCCTTTGCAGATACAGTACACTGAAAACATCTGCAATTAACAAGCAACCACGTTTTTGCATTATGGGATGAACCTGGATTAACCGGAAGTACAATGACACAATACAGGTAGGTATTGAAGAAAATGGATACTGACGTCTCTATAGTGAGACAATACTTTCCTTATGTTACTGAACACATAAATCAATTGATTAGTTAACCTTGAATATTAACTCTCTTGGACTATTACACATCTGTATGTTCCGTGGCATCAAAAAGTATTTTCATTAAATTAAAAATCGTCCAAAATAGATCTGGTAGGCTACTTTTACCTTGTCCCAAATGCCCCCAACACACAAAGTATGCATTGTAAACTCTTGTGGTACAAATGAGAAAAAACACTTACCTTTAGCACAGTCCCATTCAGCAATGCTGTTTATTCCACCAAATATGAGTTTTTACACGATCATTTTTTTTTAAGTACAATCCATAGTTATTACACTAGATTGGCAGATAATGGTCAAATTACATGACCAAACTCAAGATCTAACGCTTCCAAAAAAAAAGCCAGTAATCTTGCCTTTAAGATTTTGAATAGCTGCACCCACAAATGACAATCTAACAGGACATCTTCAAATTCCATTTTGTAATACATTACTGAACATCTGAGCAATAATATAGTCTGACAAGTGTGTTTTATCCCTGCTTTGTTTCCTGCTCTGTTGAATGTGTGAATGCTAGAAAGACAGATAACTTGTTAAATGCTTGGGAGGTTTAAAGCCAAGACAACACTGTTTTTGGGGGGACCACTGTAAATATGATGTTTCTTGAGATTTCTATTTGATTACAGTGATATTAAAAATATGATATTTTGATACAAGGTTTTTGGACCTCTGGTGCCATTAGTACTTTAGAAAACTGTTTCTTTCATATGTTTTGATATTTTTGAACACCTATGATTTAGTGTGATTGTTTGCATCCTCTCATATCATTTGCATGAACATTGGAGAGATCAGTTTGCATAATAAGCAGTCTGCCTATTTTAAAATGAAATCAGATCTCAAACTACAGAAACTATCAACTAGGTTGTACCGCAGCGTTACTTTCCTTTCTTTGCATTTTTACTCCATGCATCAAGGGTAAAAACCAGGAAGTAAGTGTTGTCTGCTGGATTACAAAGTTTGAAGGCCAAAGCAGTGGTGTCAGAGAGACAGATGGAAGTGCAAGATACGGGTAATCCTTTTCAAAGTTTGGTGACCTGCAATGCAAAATCCTGACTGCCTCTGTGGGCTGGCCTTTACACAGAGGACTACTGTTATCATTGACTACAACCATTTGATGTTTGAGAACGTCTGCGCGTGTATGTGCGTGCTCACGCGCGTGTGTGCGTGTGTTTGTGTGGTGTGTGTGTGTTTGGTGAAAAAGGGGAGATGAGATAAGTGGAGTCTGCCTGGGGAGGGATCAGAGATCAGAGCATCTTTGTCTTGAAAACTGATCTCTTATTGTTCTGATGGGGCCCAAGAGGCAACACCGTGCACAAACACATTCACATGCAAGTGATAACTAATTTGTTGTGTTGTGCCTTGTCTTTCAGGCTAATATTGGTCTGATGGACACGAACAAGGACATGTGGAACATGATCATGGGGAACTTGGCTCTCATCCAGGTATAGAAATCATCACAATATGCACACTTCAATAAAGCAGTGGTGGTTCATGGATACAGAAGGGGCAGTGCCCCCCAAGACTGTGACTACATCTCCCTGCATTCTCCCTTCAAATGGTTCCTACAGAGTACTCTAGAGTAAGATCGCGGCATCAGCAGCTCATGCACACTAACTACTGTATGCACTTCTCGTATGCTAAAAATGAGCAAGGAGTCACTACATAGACCACAACCTACTCTTACAGTACAACAACACAACAAAAATGAAAATCAACAGGTGAGTAAAACAGATAATGTGAATGGAAATACACAAAAAACATCTAACATTACAATTGATGCATAAAATCTTTCAACTGTACAATTAACGCATAATGACCATGTGTAGAACATGGCGTTAGGCTGCATCCACCTCTCGCGGCGCTACAGTACATATTGTAAATATGAAAAAGGCAGCACTAATGTGTTTGGCTCAAGTTCAGAATTCTAGTAGAATCCTTTATTGTGCGTTATTGAAAACCCCAGCACAAAGTTACTGTCCACCTGGTAAAAGGCAGTCAGAACCAACAAACAATTACATTATTATCAGACATGGAAGAAATCCTTCTGGCCAAAATTTGTTGTTAAGACAACTGTGTGAATTATAACAGTAGAATATCAGACCAGACGTGAATGTCATCTTTTTTTTTTTGCATACTTCTAGTTAACAATCGTTAATCTCATGAATACACAAAACCGAGCAAGCCCAAAACAGTAGCCTATTATAATAAATGTTCTTTATTGTATATAAGCCTACTGCGTTGGTGAAATGTATATACAGTGGTGCCTCGGTTCTCGAACACAATCCATTCCAGAAGGCCGGTTGAAAACCGAAACGTTGGAAAACCGAAGCGTGTTTTCCCATGACAAAGAATGGAAAATGAAATAATGCATTCCAAGCCTAAAAAATAGTTTTTTAAAGCATATTTTTTTTAGCTTTTCCTGATAATAAACTGCACGGTAGAAATAAATGTATAGTTTAAATACTTTATATAATTAAATCATTTAAGAAATATATTTATGTTTTGCTTAAAATGTAAGCTTTAGCATTAGAGTATGCTTGGCTGAGAGTGCATTGCTGTATTTGTAGCAACTCAGCCCACAGCCTTGTAAACCTTTTTTTATTAACAAAAGTGCATAATAACTTTAAACAACCAATAATGAGGGGGGAAAAGAAACAGACAAATGTTTTTTTATTTGCACAGAAAGTACGTAACGTACAAAAAAATTAACTTGCAACTAGAGGTAGGGTTAATGGAACAAAAGAAAAAAGCAATGCAAAACAACTGTTTCAAATGTCTTTGGTGGGGGTGACTCGCCCTTTTTTAGCAAAGAAAGAATCTAATGTAGACTGTTTCTGCCGTCTTTTAAGCACCTTCCTGAAGTGGCTCATAACAGCGTCATTGAAATTTTGCAGTGCTCTGCAACGTTCTGCTTTGTTAGGGTGATGGACATCTACAAAATTATAGGTAGCCATTTGGCGCAGATAGCTTTTATATCGGCACTGGAGACATCCTTCCTGCCTTCATCCTCATCAGACGACATCTCCTCCCTTCCTCGCCAACACTATCCCCCGCTAACTGCTGCTCGTTTACGAAAATAAGACGCAACTTTTCGACTTCCTCCAAGATCTGTGGCTTCGGCTTGGTGAACACAGTTGCTCCTTTAACAACATCACTTGCTTTAAGGGCATCCTTGTGTTTCAAAATGGTGCTGATCGTGGATTTCTCCATACCATACTTCTTCGATACACACACATCAGATTCGTACTCGGCTATCAAATGCTTCTTGAAGTCTACAGTTTTGTGCACCAATTTCCTTTTTCCAGCATCAGCAGTTCCACTTTCCTTCTTTGGAGCCATGATCATGGGTTAATATTGCTCAATTGGAAGAAAGAAAGTCACTACCGTACACGTCTGCTTGCAGAGGAGTGTGTGGGTCAACTGGTTGCATCGCACGCGTTACGGCGTTACTGGTTTTTTTTGGGGGGTGCGTTCGAAAGCACAATAACAAAGTGTCGGGGTGTTTGAATACCGATTTTTGTTCGAAAACCGATTTGTACGAAAACAGAGATGTTCGAAAAGTAAGGCACCACGGTATTCCTCTCCACTGCTCTGTGTTGCCTTTCAAAATACGAATATATGATGTGTCAAAGATGTATAACTTCGGCTAATTTACAGTCTGATGCTACATTTACACCGAATGCGAAAATGTGCCACCCACTTGAATTTGATTGCAAGAGTCATTGAATGTGCATTAGCTTCATTTTTGCCACAAAGACTGAAGAGGAGGGGCTTCTCCCTCAGGAGGAGATGACAACATTTCCTCCTGCCACACGTAAGCAGCAATGGGCGACAATTTGACGTGTATTGTAGCTCTTGACTTGTTGTGGAAGTCCAAACATCATCGGAATGCCAAACGCCATAGTTCTTGGGTCCACAACACGATCCAAAAATCCACCAACTTTCACCAGCTTCTTCGGGAGCTACTTCTGAATGACTGTTGGTTCCAGTGCTACATGAAGCTGACCTGTCCCAAACTTCTAAACTACAACTGCCTGTCCATTTGTCCGGTGAGTGGCAATTTCATGTCATTATTAATTGGTGTGTCACAATAAATTAATAATCTCTATATCTAGTTAGACGGCATGGTGGATTATTTGTATTTGAAAAATTCCAGAGCAATGAGGAAGTTACTTTTTTAGGTATAAACAGTATTCCCTTGCCCATTCGCAGATGACAGTTCACATCCCTGCATATTCATGGCTTTTGCTCTCAATTTTTTTTCCATAATCTACCTTATTTTAACGATGATAAATTGCACTTAAAAGTTGTTTAAACAAATGTAATGTAAATGTAATGTTCTTCTGCTTACAAATGTAAAATTGTGTTTGTTCTTTCCTGCTTCGCGAGCCCTACCCTATGGTAACATACATGTAAATAATTATAGTCCAATGTGACTAAACAGCTTAATCCACATTTTCTGTTTTTTCTTTTATTGCTACCTCTCAAACAAGTTACCAATAGGTGCAATAGATTCATCATCATTCATGATATATACACTCTTAAGGCTGTGCAATTTGGCAATTTATTAAAAGGGGTGTGTTAAAAAAAAAAAAAAAATAGCAGTCTGCCATTGACTTTCCAAACTAAACTATTTTGTACAAATCTTTATGTTTCTAGGATTTACCAATCCTTTGAATCATTAATTCATTTTCTGAGCCACTTATCCTCATGGGAGTGCTGGAGGCAATATCACCTGTCATTGGTCTTGACTTGGTTGACAGCCAATCGCAGAGCACATAGACCTTAACAACCAATCCGCACTCACTATCACACTTAAGGGCAATTTAGGGTCTCCAATTAATGCATGTTTTTGGGATGTGGGAGGAAACTGGAGTGCCCGGAGAGAACCCACACAGGCATGGAGAGAACTTGCAAACTCCATACACGAGGGGCACTCCTCCACACAACTGTGAGATCAACGCTCTACAGCTGTGCCCCCGTGACCCCTCCTTTGAATCACTAAAATAATATTTTGTTGTTTGATCAGTTTTTTATAACTGCTTCACATTTGTGTGGCATGGATCAGCCAACTTGTGGTACCTTTTAGCAGTTATTCCAGTCAGATTCCTTAACAATATTCTACAATTCATTTACAATTCTTGGTTTTGCTTCAGAAACAACATTCATGTCACCCCACAAATTCTCAATTGGATTAAGGTCTGTGAATTAGGCTGGCCACTCCATGACATTAACTTTGTTGGTTTGGAACCAAGACTTTGCATGTTTACTCGTGTTTTGGGGTCATTGTCTTGTTGAAACACCTATTTCAAGGGAATGTCCGCTTCAGCATCAGGCAACATGACCTCTTCAAGTATTTTAACATGGGCAAACTGATCCATGATCCCTGGTATGCAATAAATGGGCCCAACACCATAGTAGGAGAAACAAGCCCTTATCATGATACTTGCACCACCATGCTTCACATGCTTTCTTCACTGTGTACCATGGCTTTAATTCAGAGTTTGGGGGTCGCCTCACGAACTGTCTGCGGCCCCTGGACTGTATGAAAAATAATTATTTTACTCTCATCAGTCCACAAAATGTTGCTCCATTTCTCTTGAGGCCAGTTTATGTGTTCTTTGGCAAATTGTAGCCTCTTTTGCACATGATTTTTTAAATAGGGACTTTGCGGGGGATTCTTGTAAATAGATTAGTTTCACACAGATGTCTTCTCACTGTCACAGTACTTATAGGTAACGCCAGACTGTCTTTGATCATCCTGGCTCATTGGCTGACCCTTTGTCATTCTGGTTATTGTGCGATCCATTTTGAAGGTTGTTTTCCGTTTTCCGTGTCTCTGGGTTTACTCTAAATTTTAAGGCATTAGAGATCATTTTAACGAAACAGCCAATAATTTTTTTGCAACTCTTCATAATGTTTTCCCTCTACAATCAAACTTTTAATGAAAGTACGCTGTTGCTCTGAACAATGTGTTGAACGACCCATTTTATTCATTTTGTAGAAAATTTAAGACTTTTAAGTGCATCTTATGATCATGAAAATAAAGTACATATTATACATAAGCATTTTAATACTGCATCCATTATTACATTATAGTTAGATTTTCAAGTTTAGTGGGGGCCAGGGCGGTGGATCCTAACTTGGTAAATTTGACATTTTATATGTTGCAGATACTTATGCCGTGTTCAAATCTTCGTGGTCTCCATGATTATTCCTGATGTGGCAACACTGATATGGGACTGGCTCGTGGATGAGTTCTTCATTGTGCTCACCAGAGAGGAGTGCAGGAAAATTGCTGAGAGGTTTGAGAAGCAGCGGGATTTTCCTCTATACTGTGGAGCACTGGATGGGAAGCCCGCGCCATCTCCCAGATCCCAGCTCTACACTTTAAGAACCACTTACACATACTTTTGAGCAAACTTCCTACAATATTACTTAAAGTGCCACTGACACCAAACATTACATTTCAAAACTACAAATGATATTAATAACTTTGATAATAATACCAGTCGGAACAAGTGAGCTAGAAGCATTTTATTAAAGTGCAAAGTTGCGTTATTCTGACTCGACACAATGCTCATCCCAGTGACAGCCATATTTGTCTGTAAGGTCATGTCCAGACATCACATTGGATCCCTAGCATTGAAAACATGCTGTGCTGAATGCAATGGCAGATGAACGTGAGCGATTTTCAAATTTTTCTGACACCCCTTCTGAGATTGAAGCTCTTTTTGAGGAAGAAAACATCTCAGAACTGTGTGAACTGACAGGGGTCATTTAACCATAGTGTTTCAACACATATTTAGATGATGTGTGGATCACTTCTCCACTAATAACAGACTCCCCAATATACACAGACGAGTGGGCACACGAGGAAGAAGAGGGACCCCATTAAATATTTTAAATGACTGGCCCATAATTGTGAATTCCTAAGCCTTTTACAAGTCTTGTGTATGTAGCGTACTCACGAGGACCCATGCCAGGCGAAGTAAATATTATGGGTCTGAATGAATTTAATCTAAAGCTGTATGTTACCTGTCTATTGTTATTGTAGTTATTCATTCTTTATTCTTCTCTTTATTTCCCTTTCTTACGTACTTTATTACTTACGGGTGGCCGGTGGGTGGGTGGGTCGGAGCTCCTTTCTCTTCCCCGCCCCCAGTGACCGCACACGCTCGCCCGTACATGCCCTTCCCAGCTCCCCGCATGGGCCACCCGGAGGAAATGGTGGCCCGCGCATCGAGACACTGAGCACCCCTGACTTACATACTTTATTTTTATTTATATGACGCGGATCTTTTGTTACGTTCTGAGAAAAGGACAACTACGTTGTTGGATGCATCCAACGTATTTCTAGAATGTTCCTATAAGGACAAGGATGGCTGTTGACGGAGGTTTTTCTTAATACTGCTGCTTTTGGACAAGTACACAGACGCCACACTGCCATTTCATCTTTTGGACATGTCCGGAACATTCACTGGAAATAATATTCGCCCATTTGGAACATTCGTTCGACTGTGGTGACATTACTTTGTTTGGCTAGTTAGCTCGTGTTACATGCTACTTAACTGTCTTTGTTTTATGTTGTGTTATATTGTATTGTGTGTGATTAAATTGTCTTAAATGCAATACAAGTCTTCTTTTCCTTTCGGCTTGTCCCATTAGGTGTCGCCACAGCATGTCATCTTTTTCCATCTTAGCCTATCTCCTGCATCTTCCTCTCTAACCCCAACTCCCCTCAAGTCTTCCCTCACAACATCCATCAACCTTCTCTTTGGCCTTCTTCTCGCACTTTTGCCTGGCAGCTCCATCCGCAGCACCCTTCTACCGATATACTCACTCTCTCACCTCTGGACATGTCCAAACCATCGAAGTCTGCTCTCACGAACCTCGTCTCCAAAACATCCAACTTTGGCTGTCCCTCTAATAAACTCAATTCTAATCCTATCCATCCTGCTCACTCCTAGAGAGAACTTCAACATCTTCATTTCTGCCACCTCCTGTTCTGCTTCATCGTAGACGCAATACAAGTGCTTTGAAGTGCAGTGCTTTGTTATATTTTTATAGTTTGACCATTTATTCTAAATTCACATGTAACGGATGCTATGAACCGTGAGACAAATTAGTTCCTCCCCAACAAATTTTTTTTATAGCTCTATACACACCTACCTTTCATTTGGAACCCATAAAGCTCTTGTCCTTTGCATCTGTGCAATCAATTTTTCACGACGAATCGGGTCTTTTGCAAACGTGTTAAGAGTGAATCTATCCTCCCGAGTATGGAAGCAAAATCCAGGAACACAGAGACAGCATTTTGGCTAACATGCGGAAAAAAATGCTAATTTCTCGCCTATACAACATGTAAATATATTCAACTCCGCAGTTGTAAGTGTGCAAAATACCCAAAACCGTCCACAGATTTTTCATGGCAGGAAATGAAAAAAATCGTTATACGGCAACATTCTAATGTGCTGTGAACAAACGGATGATTCCATTCCGGCTAATTTTTTGGGGGTTAACAACATAGCAGATTTCATGTTTTAGGTGTCAGTGGCATTTTAATGAGCAGCAAATTTCTTGTACCTCTTTGTTGAAAGTACACATCAAGAATTCAGATGCCTATCATAATGAACATTGTATCTGCTTTTATATTTTTTCCAAGACGTATTGTAATTCATTTATATATATATATATATATATATATATATATATATATATATATGCAAAACTGTAAAATGTATGGACTGCATTTAATAGGTAACCAAAATGTACACAGTAGAAAAACACCTAAGTAAACCTGACCTACGTCCAAATCCAGCCTCACCTGTGTGGCGTTTGTTCTTCCTGCATGAATATTCTCTGGATACTCGGGTTTCCTCCCACATCCCCAAAGCAAGGATGGTTGGTTCATTGATGACTCTAAATTGCCCGTAGGTGTGAATGTGAGAGTAAATAGTTGTATATATGTACCTAGCAATTGGCTAGGAAACAGTTCAGGGTTGTTGGTCATTCTCATCCCTGACGTTTGGAAGTTCCATCTTAGATACATTAGTCCTGTTTGTCCGTGTTTTCACCACAGGCTGTGCCCATTTAAGTTTGTGTCTGTACGTTGGTATTAAGTGAATTAAACAGTGATCACATAAGTGAAAAGCTGCATGGGGAATAGCATGGGATAAGTCCTTGACTTAGACTTAGACTTAGATTTGGTATAGCTGTGGTGTAGAATCGTATCTTCCCTGGTTGTACAGCCAATGTGCTGCTTGAGTTTGTGGTTGAGTTTTGCTTGATTAAAGTTGCCAAGAATAATGAGGAGTGAATCTATGTGCCTTTTTTTTCAAGTTCCTTTATTTGGTTGGCCAGCGTTTGCAATGTTCACGTTAGTCTAAGGAGGTGAAAACACCAGCGAGTATGAATGAGGTAAACTCCCTCAGTGAGTAGAAGGACTTACATTTCAAAAACAGTGACTCGAATCTAGGCTGCAGTGTGCTGAGTCTTGGCTGCACTGTGTGGTGAGCTCCGTGATGTCAGTACACCCTTTCTCATTCAGGTAAAAGCATATTCCACCACCTTTTGTTTTCCCCAATACCTACGTGCCACAGTCCACTTGGTTTAGTTGGAAGCTGCGCAGAATGACGGGACCATCGGGAATGCGTTCGCAAAGACAAGTCTCTCTGAAGCAGAACATGCAAAGTCTTGCCTTTTCTTTGTGAGATGATGCTCGTTCATTTTGTTGGATAGAGAGCATAGATTTGGGAGGTGAGTCAATGGTCGCGGCATTCGAAATCCACGCTAGCAGAGCCTAGCATTAACTTCAGCATGCTTTCGTCTTTGGCATCCTTTTTGTCTTCTTCAAGGAATGTACGATGAAGCCAAACCATAAGTGAGTATCTGGCAATGTGGGAACAAATGGTAATGGGGTTCCTCAAGGCTCACTTATTGGACCCCTCCTGTTCAGCATGTATATTCTACCCTTGGATGACATTTTTCAAAACGCTAATATTGATAGCATATGTAGATGACACACAGAGGCCCCGTAGCTCAGTGGTTAGAGCACTGGTTTGGTAAACCAGGGGTTGTGGGTTCATATCCCACTGGGGCCTCCACTCCCTGAGAAGGGTTGCATCAGGAAGGGCATCTGGCGTAAAAATTGTGCCAAACGTATATGTGCATTCATGTGAGATGACACACTGTGGCGACCGCGAAAGGGACAAGCCGAAAGAAACTATGTAGATGACACACAGTTATATTTAAGCAGACTCTCTAGATGACCACAGTTCAATTGAGGTGTTGTGTTACTGTCTAAACCATATAAATAACTGGATGAGCCAAAATTTTCTTCAACTAAACCACAACAAAACTGAGACGACTGTTTTTGGCGATAAAGAAAAGAGAACTGTTAGTTAGTTAAAAAGTTTGTAAAAAATACCTGGTCTCACTATCTTTGAAAACCAGACTGAGACCAAGTCCGAAACCTGATCTGATAGATTCCGTCCTGATTTCCAACAGTCATATCAAATCAATCACAAAAACTTCCTTTTACCATCTGAAGAACATATCTAGAGTGAAGACTTGTATGTGTCAAGCAGAAAGAAAAAGAAAAGAAAGAAAGAAAGAAAAGCACATCCATGTTTTTATCTCAAGTAGACTTGACTACTATAATGGTCTTCAAATTGGACTCTCCAAAAAGAGCATTAAAGAGTTGCAGCTCATTCAGAAGGCTGGAGCTCGGGTTCTGGCCAGAACAAAGAGGTCAGACGATATAACTCCAATTCTAAAGTCCTTAAACTGAGTTCCACTCAGCTATAGAATATATTTTAAAGTTCTGCTACTGGTCTATAAATCACTAAATGGTCTAAGTCCTGAATACATGAAAGAAATGCTTACGGAATACAAACCCAGTAGAGCTCTGAAATAGACAGATTCAGGTCAAAGAGTGGAGCGCATTGTCCAAGACAAACATGGTGAAACACCATTTAGCTGTTATGCTGCACACAAATGGAATAAGTTGCCATTTTTTATATATATTTTTTGCTTTATTTTTTATATTTATTTTTTGTTTTTTCCTGTTTTAAATGTATTTTTATGTATTCAGATGGTTTAAATTATGTAAAATACATTAGGTTACCTTGTGGATGAAATGCTCGATATAAATAAATTTGCTCTGCTTTGCTATCTCAGAGAAAAAGCTTTCGACTGTAGATTTCTCAAAGTTGGCGAAAGAAGCTTCAGAGTAGGCTTCCTAAGTCTTCCCTAATGTCGGTTAGTCACGCAATGTCTCAAAAGACAAAAAAGTCAGAATCAGGACAATACTTGAGATTTTGTCATGGACTACTCTTGCACGTCCCTGAAAGGTCGAATCCAGAGGACCTATATTTTATTTGTATATCACAGAAACATAGCTATTTTTTCATAAAACTTTTTTACCTCAAGATCTATTTTTCAATGCTGGGGGAAATGAATTTGTCAGGCGCAGAGATTATTAGAATTTACAAAAAGCCTGTATTAGGGTTAGTGATGAAAATCCTACAGATTTTCCCGGAATTCCAGATTTTTTAATTTTCACGAGAATTGCTCCGGAAAATTGAGGAAAAACTGCCTAATCTGGATATTAGTTGACAACATTGAGCAAACGTGTTTGAGTTCGTTGTTCTGCTTTCTCGAGCGTAGCCACGTTGAGGTACTAACACTAGGAACAGTAACGCCCGTCCCCTTGGATTCTCTCAAGACGTCGCTTATTTTGTGTGGTCTTGACATTAATTTACATGTTTATTTCATAAACGTTGTTAACTAAACAACCCTGCTCCAAAACAACCGGTATTCACCCAGAAACAGGAAATCCAAGTTAACCGTACTGAGCATGTACGGAGCATGTACGAAAGCACATGTTCAGAACTGCTTCACGTAATACGAGCGCATTTACGTCGAAAGTCATCAACATCATGAGGCATGTCAAAGGAAATTACATCAGGTGTGCTCATTGCGTCAATTGCGAGGCAGTGTGACGGTGTAAAAAAAAAAAAACACAACAACATTAGACTATCATCCACCTCGTCACTTGATTCGGGTGTGGGCAATACGTGGAGCCCGTGCACATAAGCAAGCCGGCCTCCTATTTACGGCAATCCCGTGGTGCATGCCCCCCACAACAATATGTCACGATTGCCGACAGGAACGTTTTCAAAACATTGCAAGTAAAGACCGTTCGTGTTTATTCCTGGACAGGCCAGTGCATTTAACTTTTATTCAGATAAAGTTTGTCAGATTAAGAATTTTTATTGATGAAAAATTTTAAATACCGTTTTATATCATGTTCTACTAATATCAGTTGAAATTGGAAATTATCATTTCTGGGTTTGAAGTTTTAGTTTTCTATTTTAGTTATGTATTTGTTTATTTTATTTTTAATTTACAGTTATGTTATATTAATCCAGTAAATTATTTTAAGGCCATCCCTAATCACTGTGTATATGTATGTATATATATATATATATATATATATATATATATATATATATATATATATTAAAGGCAACTGATTATACTATTAGTATTACTAGATCTATATCTAAGATAGTGAGTAATGTGATCGAGTGTATCAGTACAACGCGACGTAACAAGTTTGAGACTTAAATGTTCAGAGTAATTACTACAGATCAACTTCTTTAACATGTTTTGCTGTATGGTGTAGAAATTCTTGGATATATTTTCGTGTATATTCTATATCTAGACTATAATATGTATAATGCGGGGAAAAGGACAATTTTAGATGTCTTTTCACTGAATAGTTCACTTAATTCATTTGTCCGCGAGATAAGATGGCATATTTTAAGCATATTTTAATGACAAATTTTGTGCCATCCAGTGATAGGGAGATGGGGGGCAAAAAATCACGGCTTGGCCCTTGGGGAACTTCTGGACAGGACTTAGAAATTTTACTTTCAATTTTTGTCTAAATTTTGTTAACAGATATCGCCAGAATGCACCACAGCCATCCATATTTTCAAAAATTTCTCGGGGGGGCATGCCCCCGGACCCTCTTCGTGCTCGCATTTGTTATTTCAGGAATTTTCACGAAAGTCCACTTTCATCTCTATGTAATGAGCCTATCTTCTTAAAAAAATCTAATTAGTTTTTAAATGCTGAAATATGTCCGCTCCTCGCATGCGTTCTTTCATGGGTAGGACTGTTAACAGTTCTTCTTTTGTGATTATATCAGAAAGAACCATCCGAATAAAAATGCACAACTGGGCTGTCACTCACATTTGTAGACTCTGATAGATAATGGGTCTGAATGAAATTCTCCCCTAGTGGGGTATCAATTATCTTGAGAACGGTGAGGGAATAGTCTAAAACTGTAGGTCAATGACCTAAAAAGACTGGGACCACAGTCACAAAGGTTACCATTAGTAACACGCTATGTCATCACGGTTTGAAGATACACATCCTCCACTTTAAGCCAGCACATCTAGGCCCATTTGAAAACACTCAGCCCAGGCAACTAAAGAGTAGGTTTAGGTCTAATAAATGTTACATGAACAATGTAAAAAAAAAAAAAAATTCAAGTTCAACTCTCCCCATAAAATATCAACATAATGTAGTCATTAAGAATAAACCTTAGTTGTTAAAGCACTAATCCAGAGGAAATGTATTTTATTTGTCTATCATACAAAACAAACTAAAATTTAATTATTATTTTTTTTTTTAAATTCTCAACACAACAGAAATGAAATAAATTATCGCCTAAGTGCACAATTTTCTATGCCAGACAACCCCAGTAAAGAAAATGGCTTCCTATTCAAACAGTCACGCTGTGAGTGGGATCTCGAGGAGATAGACAGCAGTGATGAAGAAGTTTTTATGGAATGCTCTGTGGAAGAGATAAGAACTGAAGAGAAGGAATTTTCTAATTCTTCCCATGTTCGAAAAACATCCCATGCGGGTGTAATTCAACAATATTTGTTCGAACTGGAGTTGACGAGCACAACACAAGGACGGTATTCGGGGAGACCTGACGACCTGACCTGGAACTTTGCACCCAAAACACAGACTGGTAAGTGCCTCGAAAAATCTACCATACACCTTGTTGATGAAATAATCTAATTCAAACACGTTTAAACGTCTGATGCTGCTTCCACACAACAGTGAGTCGTTTTGTTGGTTTTTGTTGTACTAGCGACTGAGTCGACATAAAATAAAAATTGAAACCTTCGGTATGGTTCTGCGTTTAAAGATCATATCGATAACATTGTCCATTTCTTAATCGTTGTTAAGGTAGCTTTGCATACATTCAAGTGTGTCATGTTTTCTCTTTAGTCAGGAGATAATGAAAGAATAAATGATAGGGCTTTACGCCACAGCGGCAATATTTCAGCCTTATCTTGGCGAGCAAAAGATAGTAATGAAATACAACTTTATCCTTAAAACAAAACAAATAACATTATTTTAACCGATTATATTTTTTACCCAGGTGTAAATGTGGAAATTGCCAGCCAATGCCTTCCCAGGGAGAATGCAGCTGCTGTCAGGAATTTACAGAAACCACCCAGAAGTTGGATGGAACCGCCTTGGCTTGCGTTGTTAACCACAAAGGCTTTCACCCAGTCTGCCTAAACCCATTTGTATTGGAGACAGCCTCGCATGTCTTTCAATACCATTATGGCAGAAACACCTTCACAGGAGAAGGACATGAAAGAAATCGCTTAAAGACGTTAAACAATAAACATTTGTATATGCACATGCTAAATATGATACTGTTTCATTCCATAATGTCATTAGGAGCTGGAGAGTTCAAATCCAGAGTATGCCACCTCACCTTGCTTTCACCATGGAGGTCATATTTACAGAGATTCACAGAAGTTGAGAAAATTACTATTGAACAGACCGGAATAATGCATTACTTTTTTGCATCACGCAACATGACTGGTTTATCAGCATGCGTCAGAAGTTTGTAACATAAAACTTCTGCCACTGAAGTTCCATTAGGATAGAATTTAGTTTCAGTTTAACAAACCGAACACAGTTTTTAAATCGGCTTCTTCAAATTCAATTTTTTTTTTTTCCCAACCTTTTAAAAGCTTTGATTTAAAAATCTTGAAAAATTATCCTGAATAGCCAAGTCTTTGCTTGGTTTTGTGTATTGGCTACTGAGAGGTGGTGGTGCTTGGGGGTCAGCAAAGGAAGTCGTTTGGTCTGCATCCACGTAGAGTGTCCAGAGCACTTCTAACAGGCGTTCCACATACCCTGAAACATGGAAATTACATTACTTCATACATATGTAGATATTGATTTCCTGGTTTACTCCTTTATCCTATAGCAGGGGTGTCAAACACAACTTCACAGTGGGCCGAAATTTTAAATTGAACAAAGCCGCTGGCTAAGGTTGAACAAATTAACCTTTTGATATGGAACCAAACAAGTGTGTCATACTTGTAATACTAGCGGGCCACCTCTAATATTAATTTGAAATTGCCTCACGGGCCAAATATAATTACAATTTGGGCCGCGGGCCAGAGTTTGACATCTGTGTCCTATTGGTTAAATGTGCAAGTGGCAAGCCTCATAGTGAAAGTCTTTCTGGAAAACAAAGATTACATCCCTCGTTGGCATTCAAAGTTATTCTACTTCCGTGGACGAATCATTTGACTATGTCAAATTTTCGTCAAGCTGTTCGAGTGGCCCTGTCATAAAATTTACATCATAAATGTTTTTACTTTACATTTTGACTGTCTTCTTTGTGACATCAACAACTGAGTATTTGTAATTATACACAATATTATACTTTGATAGGGCTTTTCTTTGTGTCGTTCTGCTTTTCTTTCTTTTTCTTTTTTTGTGTGGTGGGGGGGGCCTCACCAAATGTACAATCCTGCATTATCTTCTTCATCGTGTTATGCCTTTGTTTTGCCATTGGAAGGTTATGTTGAACATCAAACTGCCATATTTGTCTTTTGCTTGAGCCCGGTGAGCATTCTCGTTGGAGTGAAGTGGTGCTAAGCGTAATCGATCAAACACAAAATTGAAAGTTAACTGATATCTTACAGACTAATTCAGTAATTGTCATTTACTGGTTTCTCATCCCATCATATCCAAAGTGATACATCTTGGGAGTAAAGTGGTTCACAACACTGTGGTATCCCTTGATACTGGAGGTCTGTCCCAGTGGAGATAGATCACATTGTTACTCAAATAGGCACTTTCAATGATGTCTGCCAGCTCTTCGTTCTCACTTGAACCTACATCAGATACACAACTTCTGATAATGGGTCTAAACTGACATTTGTGGATATGGCCATGGCAGTAAGCATGTGAATTATACACAAACGTTTTTTTTATTTTGAAAAACAAGCAATGTTGATAGTTGTACAGGCACATGGTAGTAACCTTGGCTTTCTGCAAGATAAAACAAAAAACGTTTAATTCATATTTTCAATTTTGAATATTTCGTCAGATCAGAATAATGTCCATTGTTTTTAGCACTTTCTTCGTGTTATTTACATGCATTTAGCCCGTATTATAATGCACCGAACACTTGAGCCCACACACTGCTGTCGTCGAATTTGAGGAAGACCTCAGCCTCAACAGTATATTAACTTTATACAGTGTCCAAATTTTGTCACCTCCTAAACATCATATTGTATTTACATTTAAAACGAGGTAGATACTTGTCAATACTAAACAATTGAACATGGACGTAAATGAACACAGACGTACTTACTTGCTAGCGAAGCCACGTGAATGCTGCACAGGGTTTTCAAAGCAAAGTCCTCCGTGAAATGCTTGGAACATAGTACTGTCGACTTTGACTTGTAACTCCAATGCGCCCGCTTTGTCTTCACAAACCTGGTCCATATCTTGCCTATGTCATGTAAGGTGATTCCGTCAGCGTTTTGTACGCAACACACCTCCTCACCATCTTTGCTAGATTTTCACTCTCTGGCTAAATGTTGCCTGGACGTGACGTTAGATTCCGGAGAGAACCGTAACTTGCCGAATCTAATCGACATTTCAAAAAAAATCTTGAGACTGTCTTTGATGCTAATTTATTTAATTTGTGTTGTGTTTAGAATTTTTAAAATATTTTTAATGAAATTTTAGCCTCATTTGTATGATAGACAAATCAAATACATTTCCTCTGGATTAGACCTTTAAATAATCAAAGGTTACCATAAACACACTATTGATGACATTTTCAGAAGAGTTGAAGCTGTAATAACTGCAGAAGTTGGACGTGTCATATTAAGCCTTATGGATTAGGAATGGGATGTCACTTAAATTCATATGCAAGTCAAGCCAGGTGAGCAAACACTTCTCGCAATATGGTGTATGTCCTTGGTTACTGTCTGGTTGCGCACTGACCAAAAGCATGTTAGAGCCAATCTAGTTTATACCACGAATTAGATGTGGCACAAGATGTGGCTGAGCTAAGTTCAGATGGACGTGTCACTCTTTCGGGTGCATCTCCAAGGGCACACCTTCACAGTGCTGGAACACCCATTGTGGCCCAAAGTGGTCTGCCAAATTGGCAGAGACACGCAGTGAGCCTTGCTCTTTCACAATAATCAGAATACACTGGCATTTGTTCTGCCAACACTGATGCTGTGCCTGTGAAAATAGAGCCCAAGAGTCTCAAAACCATTATCTGTAGCTAAGGAATGTAAAATATTTTGATGTTTCTGTGCATGTGTTCAGGTCCAAGCCACAGTCGTTGGGTTCCTGGCCTCCATTGCTGCTGTGATCTTCGGTTGGATTCCAGAGGGCCACTTTAGACTGGGGCATGCAGTGCTGCTTTGTGCCTCCAGTGTCGCCACTGCCTTTATTGCGTCTTTGCTACTAGGTACACAATTACCACCTCACACAATATCATGGCTATTCAGCATTAACACAGACTCGTCAGGTTTAATTGAAGTCTGTCATCATTACAAAACATGAGGGTTAATGAGCCCAGACGTTTGAAGGTCCATACACAGTTTCAGATGTTGGTTTTGCAATTCTAATGTTTTGGAGGTATCAGGTGACACAGTGGGGCAGCTGTAGAGCATTGGCTTCACAGTTCTCCCCCTGTGTGGAATTTGCATGTTCTTCCCGTATCAGAGTGGGTTTTTTCCTGGCTCTCCAGTTTCCTCCCACATCACCAAACCATGCATTAATTGGAGACTCTAAATTGCCTTTAGGTGTGATTGTCAGTGCAACTGTTGTCTGTCTCCATGTGTCTCCATCTATTGGGTGGCAACCAGTTCAGGGTATACCCTGCCTCCTGATTGGATGGGCTCCAGCGCTCCTGCGATGTTTGTTAGGATAAGTGGTGCAGAAAATGGATTGATGGATGGATGGATGGATGGATGGATGGATGGATGGATGAAAGCTTGCATTGCTTCTTCTGCCATAGAAGAAACTGAAAAGAGTCTCCTCCTACCGCCCCCCCAAATAAAACCCAAGATGGTGTGGCAAAAGCCTATACAATTATGTAATACTTATGTAAATGATTTACGCTAATAATCTCTTAATAATCTCTCTTCCAGAATGTTTGATCATCAAAAAAAGTTCTGTTAAAAATACAGATGTTATATTTACAGTTATCTGTCATCTGCCACGACGAATACATATAAATGAAAACTGGTCATCACTTGTTTCATATTCATCTGTTGATGTCAAACCCAAATGTTTTCCTTCCACAGTCAATATAATGGAATTTGGCTTGCTGTTCAAATACGTTTGGAGAGAACTTTTGACGATGTACAACAAGTGAAACTGACCATTAATATCTGCCTGCTTTGGCCCACAGGACTGATCATGATTGGTGTGATTCTTGCATCCAGGAAAGTTGGCATCAACCCAGATAATGTGGCCACACCTATTGCTGCTAGCCTAGGAGACCTCATCACCCTGTCCTTACTGGCCGGCATATCAACAGGACTGTACAAGGAACTCGGTAACAAAACTCTTAATGATACTTGAGTGATAAGATGAAGACCTATGTAATGGAATTTATAGTCCATGGTATGGGAGTCAAGTCATTTTGGGATTTGGACCAATATTTAGAAGAAAATTACTAAGAACGTTCAAAAATCCGGAGTCTGAACCAGCATTGTGCATCTCGTCAATCAAGACCTTGGTGGACCTCAGTTCTTTGAGCATCTCGAGCAGCAATCCAAACCACAGAATTGTTTCACGTGAAGCAGTTTTTTGATGGTACGAAACAAATAAAAACAAATAATTCAAAATAGATGTAATTTTTATTGTCATTGTAATTGTAATTAGAAGGAGCCCTGGGCTTCTTTCTCTTCAAAGAGCCAGTCTTATTGTATCTTTTGATGATTAACTGCAGCACAGTTCATTTTGTGTGTTGTAGGGGAAGCCTAAGAAAACGTGAAATTAGCATGAGCAATGTGGTTTTTAAAAATAAAAGCATCTCTGATTTTGTATCTTTCATTGCAAGTCTAAGATGGGCTCCAAACAGTGCCAGCATACCGGTGGCAAATAAGAGTCAGTGGGAGTACTTTGTCTTCATGTAATTTAGTGTTGGTTTGATTGATTAGCTACATCTCATGATTGACCGATATTCATGGAAAACGTTATCAACGCGCATCTATCAATGCCTTTCAGTACCAATAAAAAAAAATGATGACCTGTAACTCATACTTTCCAACCTATAAAGTAGGTGATTAGTGTAGCACAAGGGTAGGCGATTAATACAAATTTGAGCATGATTTAAGCTGTTTATTGACACCTGAGTTGGAGTTCACTGTAAAGCTAACCACAAAGGAAAAATAATTACCTTAATTTTATATCACAATACAAGACATTGTTTTACAAATTGCCATCTAATGACAAGAGGTGATGGAAAACTACTCATAGTCTATCAGAATTAGCTTTAATGGCCAAGTATGTAAAAACACGCAAAGATTTTGTCTCCTGCAGTCGATGCCGCCGTGGTACGACATTCACATTAAAGAACAGATAAACTAACAAGAACAAAGAACAAGAGACATTCAGTTATTGAAACTATTCCTAATAAGAGTCACAGATGTGCAAGATGCAGACCTATGTCAAGCTTGTACAGAGTGCCTTAACCCTTTGGCGGTTCCGTTATAGTGCAATGACAATTGTACAAAGGGAGCAGTTTAAAGTGACGAATCGTGCAATAGTCTACAGTATTTATTACTAATGCTGATTGGACCAAGGGGATGGGGAGGTGTGTCCCAACAACGGCACAAGGGAGAAAATAGTGGGTTCTCAGAGCAAGAATTCAATGGCTTAATTGCTAGAGGGAAAAAACAGTTTACTTGCCTGCTAGTTGGAAGGAGCTGGAGGAGCTAGTGGCCAAGGAATGTAGGTTCCAAAAGGATCCTGCCTGGTCTGGTCCTAGTTCGAGTGACGTGCAAGTCTTCACGGGTGGGGAGGGTGGTGCCGACAATCCGTTCAGCGGTTTTGTCTGTTGCAGTCGGAATTTGTCCTTTTTTGTGGCAGCTACAAACCACACTGTGATGAAGGTACACAGTACTGAGTGGATGACCGCTGTGTAGAACTCTCTCAACAGCTCTTGTGACAGCCCGTGCTTTCTCAGAAGCTGCAAGAAGTACATCCTTTGCTGGACTTTTTTGAGGATGGAGTTGATGTTCATCTCCCACTTCAGTTCCTGTGACACTGTAATTCCCAAGAACTTGAAGGTCTTTACTGTTGACACAAGACAGTTGGACAGTGTGAGCGGTAACTGTGCAGAGGGATACCTCCTGAAGTCCACAATCATCTCTACAGTCTATAGAGCATTCAACACAAAGTCTTGTTGGCCACACCAAAGCTCCAGTCTCGCCGCTTTTTGTTGATACGCAGACTTGTCGCCATCTTTGATGAGACCGATGACTGTGGTATCATCTGCGAACTTTGGGAGTTTGACAGCTGTGTGCCTCGAGGTGCAATCGTTTGTGTAGGGCAAAAAGAGCAGAGGGGAGAGGACACAACCTTGGGGTGCCCCAGTGCTGAGAGTGTGTGTTGATGAGGCAGTGTCCCCTAGCCTTCCCAGCTGTGTCCTACCCGTCAGGAAGTTGTAGATTCTCTGATGGCAGGCAAGATGCTTAGCTGGAGAAGTTTGGAGGAGAGGAGTTCAGGAATGATGGTGTTAAACGCAGAGCTGAAGTCCACAAACAGGATCCTTGGATAAGTTTCCTCACTGTCGAGATGTTCAAGGATGAAGGGCAGAACCCATGTTGGTGGCATCATCCGCAGACCTGTTAGCTCGATAGGCAAACTGCAGTGGGTCCAGCTGGAGACCTTTGACGCACTTGAGGTGGTCCAGCACAAGGCGTTCAATGGATTTCATGACCGCAGATGTCAAGGATGGATGACACAGGCCTGTAGTCATGAAGACCTGAGACTGCTGCTTTTTGGGGGACCGGTATGATTGTAGAGCGTTTGAAGCAGAGTGGTACTTCACGCAGTTCTAGAGACCTGTTGAAGATCTTTGTGAAGACAGGAGCAAGTTGGTCTGCGCAGAGTTTGAGGCAGGATGGGGACACAAGGTCTGGGCCCGGCGCTTTGTTGATCTTTTGTTGTTTAAAGAGCTGCCTCACGTCCCTCTCATGGATGTTAAACAGTGGAGTGGACGGTGGTGTGACATTGGTGTGTGTGTGTGGGAGTGAAAGTGTCTATTTCAAATCTGCAGTAAAAGATATTGAAGACCATAGAGGTCGAAGAAGCTCTTCAAAGTCATTTGCTTTTAACATATTTTGCTAGCTTGTGGGCTGTATATGATATGTTTCACATAAGATTTTCTCAGTCTTCCTTTGGGGTAGCCAATACAGAAACTGTCCCACTCCGTACTTGATTGGCTGACAGATACCGTAATTTCTCAAAAATAATGCGCAAATTTTTCCAAAAATATTTTCAAAAAGTTAATAGAGCGCATTATATTTGGTTATGGATGAAAAATAAAAAATACAATCACATTGTATAGGTGTATACAGGTACATAACGTGGTAAAAAAATCGTATACATATACATCTCGATATGATATTCGATGTCTTATGTTATACATTTATATATATTACGGTAATGTGCGCCTCCAACCTGAGCTCTCAGAGCTCCTCTAGGAGCTTGAATTTTACGATTGTTAGCGTAGCATCTTTGTTGCTACCCGCACCAAAGATCAGAAACAACTGTCCTTGAGTTTGTTTTAACTTAAACCAACACAAAAAAATGTCGACTTCAACAGCTAGTTGTGCAGCTGCTTTTAAAAGAAATGTCATCACTCGTGCCGATGATGCCGGCAACCCGGAAGTCACGACGCAATCCGAAACAACGATAGCTCGCCTCAGTGGCTTCAGTTGGGTATCAAAACAACGTGAACTCAAACTATGTAATAGGATTGTCTTGGGGAGATTAAAAAAACGGGAGAGCACACACAATTGAAATGCTCGCTTTTTAAAAAATGTGCCCATTACACTTGTTTCTACGTAGTTTGAGTTTACGTTTTGATAGCCACCTGACGCCATAGTGAAAATGCTACGGATTGAAGCCAAATAGAGGGGGAGAGGTTGTGTTGCACAGCCCAAACTCTTGGGATTAAAAAAATATTTCAAGTCATCAATGATGAGTTCTACAGCGATGCACCAAATAAAGCTACTACAGACCTTTTCCGGATTGGAGATGAGTCATAATGCTTCTTTTGATGCAGGGTTCGCACGCGGCCCTAAAAGTCCCTAAAAAACCCTAAATTTTCGAAGGTGCATTTAGGGCCTCCTAAAAGTCCTTAAAAATACGCGAAAACCGGTAAAGCCCCTAAAAAGGCCTTAAATTTAAAAAAATTAAAGGGAGGACCTCTTCCGCCAAAAAATTATCTTTTATTTTAAAAAAAATAGCGATCCGTCTGGCGTCCAAAACAGCCGTAAATTGTCAACGGAAGTCACCGTGTTGACGACTTGTCTCCATCTTGTCGATATTCCATTGTTTGTTTCCGTGATTAGGCATTTCATTTCGTCTTTGTTACGACATTGCGTAGTTCTTTCATCGATCCAACTTGTATCATGGGGAAGTGCATTTTTCAATATGCTTGAGTTGAAAGTAAGGAGTTTGGGAGCTGGGTTCGTTGAGATCCAAAAGATCGGCACATGTTTTACTGCCATCTGTGCAAGCAGAGTTACCAGCTTGAAAAGATGGGCGTCAAAGCGCTGGAGTCGCACCGGAAAAACAGGAGACACGCTGATTTGGCGAAGACTCTCTCATGTTCCGTTGGTATAAATCTGTTTCTAAAATATCAAGATAGTGTAGCATCAACTTCAGGCAGTGGTACTAGCAGTGCATGCGCACCTACAGGTGTCCAGTCATCGACTTCAACCAGCCGGAAGTCAGGCTTTATGAACGTAGTTCAATACACGAATACGGACTCGTTAAAGGCAGAGATCGTGTGGACTTTAAAAGTGATCTGCAGCCATTACAGTTACAAATCTTGTGAAAATAATTCGAAAGTGTTTGCAGTCATGTTCCCAGACAGTGACATTGCTAAAAACTACCACTGTGGGGAAAGGAAGACTTTGTACCTGGCTCCATTTGGCATCGCTGCCCACTTTTCATCTCTACTGCCTCAAAGCCAAAAAAGCTAGAATAGAGACTGACATATCTACGCTTATTGAGAAGGCAGAAGAAAAGAGGAATCTGAGGTTTATCACTGAGGCCAATGCACTCAGGCAGAGCAAAGGACAAGAGAGCCACTTTGGCACCTCTGCAGCAACAAATAGAGGAGGCACTGGGTAGGCTCAAGGAGCTAGAGTAGGGGTGCTGAGACAGACATCAGTAGAAGATATTTGTGTATATCGTCGCAATTGTAGTTAGAATCTGTTTTTCTGTAGACTGTTATGTGAAGACATTGACAATGGTCATATCAATGAGAACTACCACAAGGGGCGACAGGTGATCACTGTCACAGGTACTGAGGTACTGGAACATTTGATGAAACAAGAACGGTTGATGGCACCCACGATGGCCCTAAATTTTTTTGTGTCGGCCCTAAATTTTTTCTGTGTCGGCCCTAAATTTTTCGTGTCAGCCCCTAAGAATGCCCCTAAAAAGCCCTTAAATTTTTGGGGTCAGACTGAGTATGAACCCTGTGATGGCTTGGCCAAGGATGTGGAATGTAGTGGATAAACTGCACTATGCAGAAACGTTTTATGCACAAATACTTAATGCAATGTTTAATAAACAATGTTGAAGAGTTTATATTTTTGGGACTTAAATACGTGTTAAAAGTATTAATAAAATTTTGTGCCATCATTGAGCATTTATTTTAGTTGGTTGAGGGTGTCCTGTGGCCTGTACCAAGATTATATTACCGCTACATCAGGACTTGCACATTATTAGTAATGATTGTTGTACAGACAGTTTTTTGAAAAACAATACAAGTACAAACCTGACAAAATATAAATACAGATCATTCCTAATATTTTGAGCATATGGGTAGCGGCAAATTAGTAGTGTGCATCGGACATTGGTAGAAGGATTTTCCTGATTTTGTAGGTCAACTTTGGGAGTGCTCATTATACTTCAGGGTGCATTATACTCGATAAATTACAGTAACTGTTAACATCAAACTTTGAAAACACTAAGCACTTTTTTAAAGCCTACAGCCTACACAATAAAAGTCACCTGTCAAGAGAACACGACAGACTGGATGTCTTCCATTGTTGCTCACTGTTAACTTTCACGTTACTCTTTTTTTATTGAATTACAGTAAATAAAATGATAAAATTAAATAATAAAACTACCACTGGAATTATGTCAGACTAGTAATGCTAAAAGGAAGGGCAAGTCAGGTCACATTTTTTTTCATTCCCAAAAAATACAGTGCTCCGCTGAATTGTGTAGCTTAGAATAGGTGTCTGAAATGTTGAATGATGTGTGAGAAAACGGGGAAAATGATTCCTCAACTATTTACCTTCAATGTTGGTATAGTCACCACACCCAGGTTCACCACACTATACACTTTTCCATCAACTCGGCTGATGGACAGATGGACAAACACAGCACACCTTCTATTCTATTCGTATCTAGTTACAGAGGTTCTGACTTTAAATGTGACACATAAATCAAACATTGTGGCTCGAAGACACATCCTGGTTTCAAAGAATTGCAGCACTTGTTTCCTGATGTGCCTCGAGGAGACTACTTTATCTACACTTCTAAAGTCAAACAATCTGTCCAATCAAAATTGCAACTAGTGGAGAGGGTGAACATACCAATTTAAAAACTTTAACTGCACATTTTGTGAGTAACATTTCATCATCACACATTTTTTGAAGTGTAATTTAATCAGTGCCTGGATGTAAATCATGGAATGTGATCCTCTTGTACAGATTACAACAACTATGCCAATCCTCTGGTATGCGCGGTGTTTGTGGCATTGTGTCCAATATGGGTGCTGATAGCCAGGAAGATCCCATCTACTAGGGAGGTCCTTTACTCGGGATGGGAGCCGGTCATCATCGCAATGGCCATCAGCAGGTATGTCACTTTCGGCTCTTTCCACCTATAATTCTCTTTTACCTTGTGCCAATGCGGTAAATACAAGTCAAATAATCATAATACCTCTGATTACAGTAATCTTCCTCAATCGCTGAGGTTACATTACAAACTTGAAATAAGTGAAATCTATAATATTCAAATCCCTGTTTAAAAACACCCGAGGCTTGTTTTTTGTAATATGTAGCATTCATGGGATTTACATTTTTAATGCCTTTAAACACTTTAAAAACAATACAAAGAAACACATTTAAACAGAACATATCGGTAGAGACTAAGAACATCAACAATACGCTAAATATTGTACAAAAAATATAAACAAAATAGACTGCATGCCGATTTGATCGGTGGTATCGGCCTGGTAATGAACATTTTATGGTGATCAGTTGATCGAATTTTAGAATTGGCCAATTCAATCAATAGCATAATTCGCAAAAGACATTTACTCCGCTTTTTCATTGTTTCCTGTGTATTTGAATACAAAAGCGAGTTTATTTTTAACCTTCTGGCATGCCCTTTGATGTAAACTCTAAATATGTGACGGCCATCAATTTATAATTAAAAAAAAAAAAAAAACATTGTCGCCATGGGAGAGACAAGCCGGCTGAGAGATTGCACGTAATGCACAGATCAGACTGCAACACAAATATGCTCTTTCACGATTGCACTATGTCAGACTATTGCAATAAAGTCTTGCATTCCGAGTCCACCGCATCGCATTTTTTATGATATTTGGGCTTTATCTTGTCAACTCAAATGCGACCGGATAAACCGTGGCTACACCAACAAGAGTGGATCGCGCCGACTGTATTATAAGACGAAAATGGGGGAAATCGCTGCTCAGGAGAGGACTTTCATTCAAAGCTCGCTCGAGGTATTTTTCATGTACTTTTATTGTGATACAGCTTGCAAGCACGCAGCAAAACTTTATGTAGCCTAGCAAACTAGAGTTAGCGATTAATGGTTGCATGTAAACATTATGTCAAATCATGCTCTAAAGTTTCGTTCTGGTAGAAGTACTGTACTCATAATAAAGTAATTTAATTAACTTAGCACACATTATTTCTGTCATGTTTTAATTTAATTTGACCTGACTAATTAGAATACATGACTGACCAATGAGTTCCAACCTTAATGGAGCCAAAACACATTCAGTATTTTACAATTAAAGCTCTCACTGCACACCAACAAACCAAAGTATTTCAAACAGTACATACATTAATTAGTATAAAGACTACCATCTAAAAGAAGAGCATTAATTTGTTCTGTCTGTCTCTATGCCTCACTGTCATAAGTAGAAGAACAATGACATATTATTTATTGTAAATATATATTTTTGAGGGCAGCACGGTGGAGCAGCTGTAAAGCGTTGGCTTCACAGTTCTGAGGTCGAGGGCTCATTGTGGAGTTTGCATGTTCACCACGTGCCTGCGTGGGTTTTCTCCGGGCACTCCGGTTTCCTCCCATATCCCAAAAACATGCATTAAATGGACACTCTAAATTGCCCCCAGTTGTGATTGTGAGTGTGACTGTTGGCTGTCTCAATGTAACCGCGACCCTTGTGAGGATAAGCGGCTAAGAATACACAAGTATATCCAGTAAATGAACTGTTTATCTAAGTAGACACATTGCTCCATCTTGTGATTAGATCGGTGATCGGTTACCGTGCTGTTTTTTCCAACTCGCTGATCGGCCCCAAAAATCCTGATTGTGTAAAGCCTAGAACAAAATAGAGAAACTATAAAACAAAAGTAAATACAAACTGTGTGAACTGCAATGTCACAGGGAGATACTATATGCAGTTTTTTATACTTTTTATTCTGTTTATAGTATAGATGATCTGATTTCACTTTTAATAAGTTCATTCTAAATACAAAACTTGTGGATCTTATACATGTTTGTTTCAGTGTCGGTGGCCTTATTCTTGACAAGACCGTTACCAACCCAAACTTTGCTGGCATGGCAGTCTTCACTCCAGTAATCAACGGTGAGGAGCCTTTATTTGTTACACATTACGTCTTCATAAAAGATCCCTGGAATACAGAAGGGCTCTGGATCATGCAAAAGCAGAGTGTGGTTACGGAACATTACCATGACTACTGGGGGCAGAGCTAGGGTATGCGATCAATTGACCCCTCCGTACTTAACCATGCCTCCTGAAGTTACGTCACCCCACGTGTGCTAACCTCAGACAAACAATTAGCAAAAATGGCGGCGCAGGAAGAAAAGACTAGAGGGAAATTGTCCGATTTACCATCTGATTTCTCACTCGCATTCTTAGCGAATAGTGAAATATCGTTGAAAAGCAGACAGCAGGGCATCAAGTATTTCAGCAAGGGGTATTTCAATGGTATTTACATGCACATCGACGGAGAAACCATCGATATTAGCGCGAGATCTTTCCGTAGTCAGAGGAAGACCAAGAAGCCACATAATATAATATATTATAACCCAATGACGAATTCGTCATTGACAGTTTCCTATTTTCGTGTTACATATCACACTTGTGTGCAGAATCTGTATGTGTATCTGTATAGCCGTTTGTGAACCGCCGTATGAAGGAAAAGAAGGCGAGGCTTAATTTACGAGTTGTTTTTCTCGTTTTCTTTGTGTAACGTCACGCGCTCCCCTCAATAGTTATTCTTGAATTAGTGCCGAACCTACGTAAGTCCCGACCGAGTATGACAATCACTACTTTATAGTGTCCTCAAACATCCTTCCTTCAGTGTTGGTGTCTCGGTGCACGTCGAAGGCTTTTAGGACTCGCTAGTCTGGTTTAGCTTAGCTCGGTAGCGGCCAACAGAGACACGTTTGTGCAGTCAGATCATCGCAAAATATCGCTCAACACAGATCAAGTGTGTCAATCATTCACACGTAGCTATGTTATGCAAGCGAGGAACTGCTAATTCATTTATATGAGACATGTATTGAAAATCAAATATAGGGCTTACCTTCATGCAAACATATCTGTTCCGGTTGATTTTAGATGGATTCAGTTGATCATACGATCTTCCACAAAGTTTGATCCATCGAAGACATTTTTCGTACTCGGTCTTCTGTTCAGGTTGATTTTAGATGGATTCAGTTGATCATGCCTTCTTACACAAAGTTTGATCCATCAAAGACATTTTTCGTACTGGGTCTTCGGTTTTGGAAAGGGTACGAATTGAACTCCACCAACTAGTCTTTCAGGATACCTGTCGTCACTATTACAAAGTCCGTGACTACACCTCTTAACCATATCTATTGTTAAAGAACCCAAATAAGCGATAAAACGCTAACAAAAGCTATACTGGACCATGCAACGTTGTCTGAGGTAATAGCGGACGCCAACAAGGGGCGTGGTTTATGCAGATCTCTGGCCTCTAATTGGTCAGTGACGCGGATGACGCAATTTATACGGAGGGGTCAATTGAACACCCACTCAGTGTTCCCAAATTTGTGACTGCTTGTATGTTTAGCAAGTTGTCCGATCTCTATAGAGCTCATGCACGTGACGTCACCATTTTCACGGTGTCAGATTGCCGGTCAAAAAGAGTTGCTTGACAGTATGGGGGACATTAAACTGGAGCAGAATATTCACAATGCCCGAGACTTGATGTGCTTTTGGTTGTTACAACAAACAAGAGAGATAGGTCATTCTGTAGAATACGAGAAAAAAAGATCTATGTTTGCGACGCCATATTGCCGGTCAAACAAAGCTGCTCGGCAATACAGGAGTCATTGAACCAAAGCAGAATATTCACAATGCCCGAGACCTGTTGTGCTGTTGGTTGTCACAATAGGCGAGACAGTTCTTCAAAGATATCATGCTATAGAATACCATCTGAAAAGACCAGAAAAAAATCGATGGATTTCGGGAATTAAATGGGATGGATGGTGCTCAACGAAATACACACGCCTGTATAGCGATCATTTCATTTCAGGTAGGGATTATTCTTCTCAATCTCACATAACCAAGAAACTGTCTGTCACAGAGAGGTTTACGGAGGTTAACATGTGGTAGCAACACGCTTCCGTTTACAGAGGAGACGACTCCCTGTCCTAATTATTTTACCCTTGTGAGGATAACCGGCAAAGAAAATGGATGGATGGATGGATGGATGGATGGATGAATGGATGGATAGTTAATGAATGTAAGTTTGTGTAAAACCAGGGGTAATTTATTTAAATCGTGGTATTTGTATTGAAAAAATCTGAGTGGGTCCGTCACTATGTGGGATTTTTTCCTGATTGAGAACGGATCCGGCAACGAAGTATTTGTATGCGTCCAGACTTTTATACGCTTTCAAACTATTCCGTGTAAATCTTGACGATTTATTCACCAGATACGTGTGTATATCAAGTTGTCCAAGACAAGCAGAAGCAAATTAACGGTCAAATTTCTTATCGCCGAAAACATCAACTTCGACATTAAATATGGGTCCTCTATGCCAAGTGTCTCTAATTTTTCCACGTACCTTTGTTTCTTATCACCTTGAAAGTATTTAACGGTATTGGACAAAGCTCTGGGTGTCGTGCAATAAGACATATTTTTGTCTCCTCTCAACGGAATTAACTTGCAACAATGCTTTGTTTGACCGGTAATATGGCGACGTATACAAAAATAACGTGCTTTTGTGGCGTAGGTGCACAATGTCTATAGCAACTATTTTTCAAGAAAGCCTAGACACTCTGACAGCTTTTTGTAGTATTAATGGTTTCTTCTAGAGACTCTCCAAGCATATCTTCACTGCAGGAGATCTACCCCTCGATGTCCAAACTGCAAATGAATGGTGCTTTGTCAAAGGCATCACTGACAGGTTTCACCATAAAGCGAGCGTCATGGAGTTAGCACTTAATCAGTAAAACTCCAAATTTCATCCATCCATTTTCTTAGCCGCTTATCCTCAAAAGGGTTGTGGTAGTGCCGGAAGGAATCCCAGCTGTCATTGAGCAGGAGGCAGGGTACACCTTGAACTGGTTGCCAGCCAGTCACAGGGCACATGGGGACAGACAACAGCCACACTCACAATCACACCTAGGGGCAATTTAGAGTCTCCAGTGTTGAGTCCCAAATGTTTTTGGGATCTGGGAGGAAACCAGACTGCCTGGAGAAAAAACCCACACAGGCACGGGGAGAACATGCAAACTCCACACAGGCAGGGTGGGATTTGATTCCTCAGAACTGTGAGGCCAACGCTCTACAGCTGCCCCACCATGCCGCACTCCAAATGTGTTTACAACCTTATTTGTGTGTCTGTTTTTTCAGGGGTGGGTGGGAATCTGGTTGCAGTTCAGGCTAGTCGAATCTCCACCTACCTGCATATGAATGGGATACCGATGGGGGATCCAAACCCCACGTCGAGGAACAGGAAGTGTCCCACACCCTGCTCCACTTTCTTCACCTCCAGTAAGTTCTGTTATTTAGTTAAAAAAAAACATCAATGATAGTTCAAAGTACAATAAAGTAATGTGGTTTGAGTTTTCAATGGTGGGTTTAAGCTAACTCTTTCACACTCCTCACTTTGTAGCTGTGAACTCCCGTTCTGCACGTGTGCTCTTTCTCCTGGTGGCCCCGGGTCACCTTGTCTTCCTCTACACCATCAACTCCCTGAGGGGGGGACACACCACTCTAACCCCTGTCTTCATCACCTTCTACCTGGGAGCTGCACTGCTGCAGGTGAACTTGTGAAACACAAGTCTGTGGTTTCCAGTCAACCAAAAAGCATTGATTATATCAAAGAGGATCCAGTTGGGCACATCAGTATCCATAAATACTCTATCAGGGGCCTTATAATGTCCTGCAGATGTTCTTTTTGTTCTTTTTCATCTCGGTTAGGCCATGCCACATTATTCTGTACTACACATGAAAAGGACACAGTTCCTCCCTGTCATTTGAGCTGTCCATTGGCATATATATTTCATTCATGTCATAGTAGTTTTTTTTCCTAAATTTGTTTTAACGCTGAGAACCAAACTATGTGCAATGTAATTTAAATGTAAACTAAAATTCTTTCTTGTCTATCTGAACTAGCCAGTTCAATTTAAAATGCAAAGACTGAGTGGGTGGTAAATGCCAATTAGTTTAATCTATGTCCCCTGTTATGTGTTGGCGGTGTCACTCATTATCATTCATGGTGCCAATTTGAATTGAATTTCAGTGGTACTTTTAACCCAAATTAGTTATTCAGAATGCATTATTCAAACCCACTTTACCATTTATATTTCTTACCCCCTCTGCTTTCACCGTGCATTTTATTGTGTAGTGGTTTTCAAAGTTTGCTACGAGTACCTTAGTGATATGTGAAAAACTAAATGCTCACACTGCATAATATGATACTGATTTAAAGTGTTTTTTATAATCCAATAGGGTATATTTGATAAATTCCATTTACTTGTATTGAACTTTGAAGCACAATACAGTAGATGTAATTTTATTTAGCTGCTTGATTTCAAAGATGTATTTAAGTGGAATTTTAGTACATTTTCTAACAATATCCATCCATCCATTTTCTGGAGCCGCTTATCCTCACAAGAGTCGTGGGAGTGCTTGAGCCAATTCAAGCTGTCAACGGGGATTAGGCAGGGTACACCCTGAACTGGTGGCCAACAGTGGGCACTCACAATCAGACCTAGGGGCAGTTTAGAGTCGCCACTGAATGCATGTTTTTGGGGATCTGGTGGGAAACCGGAGTGCCCAGAGAAAACCCACGCAGGCACGGGGAGAACATGCAAACGCCACACAGGCAAGGGCGGAATTTGAACCCTGGTCCTCAGAACTGTGAGGCTAATGGTCTAATGAGTCGCGCTATCTTGCCGCCATTTTCTAACAATATTTTACTTTTTATCTTCTATGTTTAAGCACATTGTTACTCTTTAAAGTGAGCATAAAGATAGTGGTGACTTGATATACATTTTAGGAATGGAGGTTCTAGCTTGTTTTAAATTAACATTTGGGCCTATTATGTGCCTGTGAATTTCATTGTCAGGGCATTAAATCAATCCCAGTTGGACTGTTCTGGTTCTCTCTTCTCTAAGCAGGCTTCATCAGTCCATGTAACGAGACTTTGTGAGAACTCACTAGCTCGAGTTGTGCAGAAACTCAACTATTTGGATTGAAACCAAATCAGTGATTCAGACTGCAGATTTGAAACCAACTTTACCATTTAGGTGTTTCTCTGTTGATTGGTTAATGGTCGACTTTCATCATTTGAGAATGAAAATGGAAAACATACACACAGTACAGAACTGATGAGAAAGCAAAACATGTCAAGGTAAACAGCCTTTAGTTAGTGTTGCATAATGGATATATCATTGGTTGTCTTCCAGGTGATTATCCTGCTGTACTTAGCGGACTGGATGGTCCACTGGATGTGGGGTAGAGGGATGGACCCCGACAACTTCTCTATTCCCTACCTGACTGCTTTGGGTGACCTGCTGGGAACCGGCTTCCTTGCCCTCTGTTTCCACGTGCGCTTCTTCATTGGTGACAGAGACTCCAATTTGGGAAACTGATTGCATGTGTCAGCAAAATAATTCTTTTGCACGCATGGACATTTTATTACAACTGGATGTTTCCTTTGAAAGGGCTAATCCCTCGTAGGGTTCTGATTGGAGCTATAGTGCTCTAGTTGACAATGAAAACTGGGTGCACTATAGTCTGTTTTCATGTGCAAACATTGTAAACTATTTTTGTCTTATCCTGCCCCACGGATTTTTTTTTTTTTGATAACAGACAGAGTCCCATCTCTGTTATTATTGTACGATTGTAAATGATTATTATTATCAGAAAATAATCCATTTGATGTAGATTGATATCAATTCAATTTTGAATGGCTATTTCTCATTATTTTAAATGGGGAAACTTGCCAGGAAATCCATTTTTACATGATGAACTTGCAACAAATCCAAGAAAATGAGCAGAAAAATAAACATTAACAAGCCTACACTATATTCGTTCATCACCAAGTGGTTTGTCTAGAAATTCCATGAAATCATTGAAATGCATTTGTATCGGCATGCTTTAGAGGAGTGCAAATAGCCACATCAAGCTAGCTGTAGCTCAGTTTTCCCTTCATCTAATGACAGCAGACTTATGCACTTTTACCACAGGATGGAACCAGAAATATAGCAATTGAAAGTTTCTTCCACAACACACACAAAAAATCATTGTTTAATTCTGCTTTATAAAAATGGAAGGTCAGTCTGTAGGATCAGTCAGTAAGAATGTTTGAACCTGTTGGTTGGCTGTTATCAAAACAACAGACCACATAATCCTCCTTGTCCTGACATTGCAAAATTTACTGTTTCTGACTGAATGCGCAAATCAAATTATGAAACTAGTGCTTGATTCCAATTAGTCTTTGATGTAAAGACAACGCACTGAAATGACAAAGTATTGTACAAAGATACCTGTAGCCATTACGGTTCTGTACCACTTTCAAAACATTCTGCTAATTGTGTACTAAAGCAGACTAATTAATTATGTGATGCAGGTCAACCCTTTAGCCATAAAAAAAGAGGCTGAAGAAACTTGCGCAGTTTAGTTCAATGAACATTAGTGTATTCTCTATATTTTGGATAATTTGTCAGTCATTTGTTATTATCGTCACTGGGACCTGGAATCATTAGATAAAACAGCACCAAAGACTCACCTTCAGTCCTCATAGAGCTGATTTCAAATCGCCGGTTCCAGGAAGTTCACATAGAAGAACACATAGCATCTATGTTGATTTCAACTATAATATTTAATTGAAGTTTTATATCGTGCTTTTTTTTTGTCACAGAGGGGTTTTTTTTGTTTGTTTTTTTAATGTACTTGATGAAGTTGGGACATTTTTCCACATAAACATGAACACAAAATCATAAAGTCTCATTTGGCCTTTCTCACATTTGAAAAAAAATGGCTGCACTGCATATATGTGCAGAATAAAGTGGCACACACAGAGTGTAGGTAAGATGTTTAGGAGCTTGGATTTGGTAAATCACTTTACGTTAAATGTTGGTTCCATTAAATATTTAATTGTTTGCATACAATATCATCACAAATTCCTGTGTAACTTCTCTTATGACACACAACTGCATACTAACTCCCTTTTGCCATGATGTGCTTTACTCAAGGATCCCATCCATCCCAAGACTGAAAATCATGACCCATAACTGGAACATTTGGATTAAAAAAAAAAAGAAAGAAAATCTTAACTGAATTTAAATTTTCCTGATAAAAATTTGCCCAACAACAGCCCTTGCTTTTTATGTCATCCTGTTTTTGTCATAGTGTAAGCCAAGTGAAAGATGAAATACAATTTCTTTATGATAATGCAAAGTGTTATTTTGACCAATTGAAATAAGTCCAAATATGCGGGATGCTTGAATTATTTGCCACTTGTCGGACCTCTGTGTTATCTCAACGGGGCCAGAAGAATACATGTGCAGTGCACATCCTATGAATGTGAACATACAGTATACGTAGTATGTATTAGTGAGATGTTGTCTGTCAATCTTTTATTTTTGTTTTGAATGGTTTTCTGGAGAAAGTTCAAGTCATGTTAAGATTGTGACCTCCCCCAATTACCGAAGGAAAGAACAACCCTCTGTAAAGGAGTCATTTCTCCAAGGCGGGCCATGATATAGAGTACTGCAATTTGCTAAATTGACACTAGAGAGCGCCAGAGATATCCTTTGATGTATTATGTTTATCTTGGTTCAAATCCACCTTGGGAGTCATAATATTGTTATTTCTAATATTTTTCTTTGCGGGGGTTCTTTTCTTTTGTTAGAAGTCATATCCATACATCTGTTAACTCATTTCTCTTTTTGCTCAACCTCCTTACAGACCAGGTGCCAGCCTTCTGTTCTAAGTTAATGGAAAGTTGTGAATACTTCTATAAGAGGCCAGATAATGGTTTATTTATTTGTAGAAGCACACAAAGCAATTTGTACATACTATATTTATTCTATATATGAGGCTGTTTTTTGTGTCCTTTCATTGTGGCTCTGTTACTTTGTCACTCGTGTGAATGGTGTTTGCTTCTTTTTTTTTATTTTTAACTGTATTTTTTTGCAAATGGCCAGTAGTAATTTTTTCGTTTGTTGCTTGCCACAATGGTGGTGAATTGTTGCATGGTGCCTAATAATGACATAGAACGGCCTTAACCTCTGCGAGCCAAGCTCAATTCAGCGTAACCAATCAACAGCTTGGTAGCACCTTAAATTAGCGCTAATTAACAAATGATTTACAACATCTTGATTGTGCTATGCAATGTAATAAAATACTGTAACTTAGTGTGATGACGCTGTGATGGAGGACTGGAAGATTTGGGTACACACTTGAGTTCACTTGTACAGTATGTGCAAACACCTCTGCAGTTTGGGTACAACTGCCTGGGACAAAGATCAGCATAAACAAAACTGTCAAACACCACAAACTGTGCAGTGTTATAAGTAATTGTAGATTGTTGTGCAATCTGAAATACCCAACCAAAACCCACATACTGCCTTTTTAACCTCAATGCTTTAACCCTTGAAAGCAAAAGGAACCAGACAGGTTCTCAGGCTATCAGTATTCACATTAAACCATGAACAGCATTTCCGGTCATATTTTCTGCACAATGCATAATAATGAAAAATAATCATGATAATGTTCAAAAGCATGTGTGGTCGCACCAGGTCGGAAGATTGTTGGTTCATTGTCTGTTCTTTCTTGATTTGCTGGGAATAAAAGACAATTGTTTGATACCAGTCAACTGTGGTATTATCTTGTGTTTTCTAACGTGCATGTATCATGTTCATATAATTGGATCAGCAATCGTAAAGACCCAACCCATTGAATTTGCTTGGAAAATACATTTTACTGAATTATTGGCAGTTGCCATCCATCGAAAGGTAATAATTGCTGTTTACTGCTGGTGTCTGAAATAAAGTTTCATGATTAACAACATGGCGGAAGGGTGGAGCAACTGGTTAGAGCGTTAGCCTTGCAGTTCTGAGGACCCGGACTCCCCCTGTGTGGAGTTTGCATGTTCTTCCTGTTCATGCGTTTCTCCGGGCCCTCCCGTGCATTAATGCCCTTAGGTGTGACTGTTGTTTGTCTCTTTGTGCCCCTTGATTGGCTGGCAACCAGCTCAGGATGTACTCCGCCTCCTGTCCAATGATAGCTGGGATAGGCTCCAGAACTCCCGCGATGCTTGTGAGGAGAAGCGGTTCAGCAAATGGATGGATGGATTTGCATCATGCTCTGTGATACTAATTATTTCCTTCTGGGGGAGTGGTGGTCAGTTTCCCCCTTTGTTTTGCTTCTTTTATAAACTCCATCGTTTCACTCAAGCTTTCTTTACCATTAATGCCACTGGAGCAAGCCTCGTTATGTTGTTGCAATCAGAAGGATCTGTGTGTTGAAGTGTCAGGATGAGGCAGCCATTAAATGGTGTTATTTCTGAGAATATGTATGAATTTGTGAATGGGTTGGCATTATTGCATGTCTTTACTGTTATAATAATTCTGCATAAAGAAAAAGTGTAATGGCTTCAATGATTAGTCAGGATCATTTATGCATTTGTATCCAGAGTTGGAAGGGCCACAAATGAATTGTGTGGCTAATACAATTTTTTAGAGAAGCTGTTTACAGTGAAGAAAATAAGTATTTGAACACTGCTATATTGCAAGTTCGCCCACTTAGAAATCATGGAGGGATCTGAAATCTTCATCGTAGGTGCATGTCCACTGTGAGAGAGCTAATCTAAAAGAATAATCCAGAAATCACAATGTATGATTTTGTAACGATTTATTTGTGTGATACAGCTACAAATAAGTATTTGAACACCTGTCTATCAGCCAGAATTCTGATACTCAAAGACCTTTTAGTCCGCCTTTAAAAGTCCACCTCCACTCCATGTTTTATCCTGAGTCACATGCATCTGTGTGAGGTCGTTAGCTGCAGAAAGACACCTGTACACCCCATACAATCAGTAAGACTCAAACTTGTAACATGGCCAAGACCAAAGAGCAGTCCAAAAATACCAGAGACAAAATTGTACAATTCCAAATGGCTGGAAAGAGCTACGGAGAAATTGTGAAGCAGCTTGGTGAAAAAAGGTCCACTGTTGGAGCAATCATTAGAAAATGGAAGAAGCTAAACATGACGGTCAATCTCAATCGGAGAGGAGCCCCATGCTAGATATCACCTTGTGGGGTCCCAATGATCCTTAGAAAGGTGAGGAATCAGCCCAGGACTACTTGACAGGACTTGGTAAATGACCTGAATAGAGCTGGGACCACCGTTTCCAAGGTGACTGTTGGTAGTACACTAAGATGTCATGGTGTGAAATCATGCATGCCACGGAAGGTTCCCCTGCTTAAACCAGCACGTCAAGGCCCGTCTTAAGTTTGCCGATGACCATTTGGATGATACAGAGGACTCATGGGAGAATGTTTTGTGATCAGATGAGAACAAAATGCAACTTTTTGGTCATAAATCCACTGTGTTTGGAGAAAGACAAATGATGAGTTCCATCCCAAGAACACCATCCCTACTGTGAGGCATGGGGGTGGTAGCATCATGCTTTGCACATGGGACAGGCCTACTGCACTGTATTAAGGAGAGGATAACCGCGGCCATGTATTGTAAGATTTTGAGGAAGAACCTCTTTCCCTCAGTCAGAGCATTGAAGATGGGTCGTAGCTGGGTCTTTCAACATGACAATGACCCGAACCACACAGCCAGGAAATCCAAGGATTGGCTCCATAAGAAGCTTATCAAGGTTCTGGCGTGGACTAGCCAGTCTCCAGACCTAGACCCAATGGAAAATCTTTGGAGGGAGCTGAAATTCTGTGTTTCTCAGTGACAGCCCAGAAACCTGTTTGATCGAGAGAAGATCGGTGTGGAGGAGTGGGCCAAAATCCCTCCTGCAGTGTGTGCAAACCTGGTGAACAACAAGAGGAAACGTTTGACCTCTGTAATTGCAAACAAAGGCTACTGTACTAAATATTAACATTGGTTTTCATAGGTGTTCAAATACTTATTTGCAGCTGTATCACATGAATAAATCATTAAAAAATCATACATTGTGATTTCTGGATTTTTGTTTTTAGATTATCTCTCTCACAGTGGACATGCACCTAAGATGAAAATTTCAGACCCCTCAATGATTTCTAAGTGGGACAACTTGCAATATAACAGTGTTCAAATACTTATTTTCTTCACTGTATGTCAATACTGTCGTAAAAATAATTTGATTTCAATGGGCTACCACTATTTGCCCTGTCAATAAAGATTACCTTTACTATGAAAGCCTACTTTTTGAAAATAGGACTTTAAGCATGGCTGCTTCAGCATGAACTCAAAGCCTCTACTCGTCTCCTCTGAATGTGAGTCTGTGTGTGTGAGAGGGAGTGGGACGGGACTGTGCAGCCATGTGGCGCAGTGAGAGTGAGAAGGGATAGAAACACAGCGCGAGCAGTTGCTAGTGTGTACAGTTTACAAGTTTAGCAAGGGCGACCAGGGATGAGTAGTGTTTAAGAGAGGACACGTTGATGTTGAGTGCTTAAAGGGTCTAATAAAGCCTTCCGAGGAGAAAACTGGTGCTTTGCACCATCATTGTTCCCCCCACCAAGCTGTCTTCCTTGCGTTTCTTGACCACGGGCAGGCGACTGTTGCAGGAAAGATTAACAAAGTTTCATAATTAAAGATTTAAGTAAATATGTGTACTTTTATGTACAGTATTATGTCTCTTGGCTGGCTTGGGAACGCCTCGGGATCCCTCCGGATGAGCTGGAAGAAGTGGCTGGGGAAAGGGAAGTCTGGGTATCACTGCAGAAGCTACTTCCCCCGCGACCCAACGCGGAAAAGCGATAGATAATGGTAGAGGGGGGCTATAATTCTACAAAATGCCGGGAATGAATTCAAATTAACCACATACCCATAAAAACTACATTTTTCAACATCATTTTTCATTTAGCTTCTCTTGGCTACTGGCATATATGTGAAAAAATATGTGATAGTGGCATTTTTGCCTATCTTTTGTGATAGTCACACAACACTTGGATTTGATCATGGTATGTCCAAAGTTGTTAACAGTATTGAGGATAAGATGGGAATGCAAAACCTATTCAATGGTTTCCTTTCAGACCTGGATATTGACCAAAGAAAATATACAGTCTCCATGACAACTGTCTCCTGGGCACTGAGTCTCTTTGGACCAGACAACATTCAAAAATCATGGAACTAATATAAGGATTTCAAAATCTCCATGCAGCAGAAAGCCAAGCCAACTCATCTATTTCTAATGAAGGATGCCCGTTTTGGTCCGCTTTCAAAATCATGTGCTATAATGTGCCATCACTGGGATGATTTCAGGATCTTCCTGAGTAGCCAGGAGTACATTACCAACAAGCTAGCCTGCCTTGTTCAAGATGTGTTAGCTCTTGAATATGTCGAAGTGGTTATTACTGTTGTTGCTGCCTTTGGCTTGCACCTTGTTGCTCCATTTCATGCATAGACTATTTCAAGCAAAGCAACACATACAAGCCTTGCAGAATTCTTTGCATCACTCCACAGTGATCTCCAGAACACAGAAGTTGATGAACAATTCTTCTGTTTCCAGGAAACTACTTTCAGTTGAATTTCTCATTATCTCTTTGATGCAGTCAAGGCAAACTACAAGCTTGATGTCGTCGAATGGCAACTACACATACCAAAGAATGTGTATCTTTGGCAAACAGAATTCTTCCCAAAATGGCTGATGTCCTTGGCATGCAGAGGAGCAAATGTGATTTTGGAGGATATGAGAAAGAATATCCAGTGTTTGAACAGGCCCAGAATATCAACAAGGCTCCTGTTCACAACTTGCAGTTGGAAAGGCAGTGTGGAGATACAGATCAGCAGCTAAAGAAGAAGCCTCGTTTGGACACTGTATCTCGTGGCAATATAGTAAAGCTGACTCAAGACTTGCGCCAAAAAGATACTTCAAGTGATTTCCGTAAAATGGGCCCAGTGATCAAGATTATGGATACTATTACTGCAGACTGGAACAAACGCCAGCAGGATCTTAGAGCTCCTGGGCTGAGTAAGAAGGAAGCTAACCTGCTGCACATTGAGAACAGAAATCTAAATATTTTGGACAGACTGAAGGACCAAGGCGGACCATTCAGAGCAGCTGAACATGTTGATGAGTACCTTCAGAATACAGCAGATGACCTAAAGACAAAGACCAAGAGAATGAAAGACGAAGTAACATATGCCAGAGATACCTCAGTGTCACTACCCAGAACAAGCCATGTCTTCAGGATGTTCGACACTGAAGGTCGAAAGCAGAAGATGCTTACTCCTGAACAGTTTGGTGACAATCTTAAGGTTCTGTTAGGCAAGACCAAGGACAGATCTACAGTTACACTGTCAGACTTTTGTTTGGCCATGGAGAAACTTCCCTAACACTATATCCAATAGCTGAATGTGAATAGCCTGACATGTGTCAGACATACAAGGATGCATACTGAATATTTCTGCAAAATAAAGATTTTAAGGATATAGTCATGTATTTCATGAAATGAAAGTAACCGGAAGAAGCAAAATCACAGAGAGAAATAACATTTGGATATCTTCTTTACGTACAATAAAGGTTTATTTAAACTCATTCCCGAGTGTTTTTCCTCCAAAAAGGCTTTTATAGCCTCCCCCTAATAATGGATGGATGGATGGATGGATGTGTACTTTTATAATCTTAAGTCTCAAATATGTAAAGTATAAATACTCATTCCATGATTTAATCATTCTGGCACCCAGATACACATACATGAAAATTCCTGGTATGCGTGTCGGGGGGGGGGTTTACTTTGCATTTTTTAACATTACGGAGGGGGTTCTTGGTCCCCATTAACAGCGTAAAATGAGTGATTACTGTAGCTCCCAACGGATTTCAGCATTCCAAAAATACATACAATGTTTAATGAGGGCGACATGTTGACGGAACTGGTGTGATTGTAAGTGCAACTGTTGTTTGTCTCTATGTGCCCTGTGACTGACTGACAACCATTTCAGGGTGTACCCTGCCTCCTCCCTGATGACAGTGGGGATAGGCTGCAGCACTATCCCGGTGAGGATAAGTGGCTCTTGAACATGTACAACTTTTCAAAACTCAGTGGACAATGAACAAACTCAACTGGACATAATTTTTTGTGATAACAGTACACATTGGGTTTGTTTATTTTGCTGAACTTGAAAGTTGTATAGGGTATGTTTCACCTTATTTGAATGTCTTGAAAAACATAATTCGTGTGGCCAGTAGATTGTTTATGATAATTTGTTGCAATAGCACCATGTTTATTTGATTTTTGACGAGTTGTTGCTGTTTGACAGAAAATTGAGATTTAAACATTTTTGTTAAAAGTCAAAGACAGGATTTACCATATTTTGCACCTAAAGATGATACATTTGTGGGAAAATTGATTGGACTTTTAAAGTTGAATTTCTGAAAATCTCATATTTTATTCCATGACTCATCAGTTTCCATGAGCACTGAAATAGGCTACATGAACCTCTTTGTACACCTCTCCAGAAAAAAAGAAACTTAATTTATCAAAGAGCTTGATGGATTTAGCTGGTGGCATATGAACCCATCCATCCATCCATTTTCTTTGCCGTTTATCCCCACAAGGATCATGGGAGTCCTGGAGCCTATCCACGCTGTCAACGGGCAGGAGGCAGGGTAGACTCTGAATTGGTTGCCACCCAATCACACGGCATACGAAGACAAACAACAGTTGCACTCAAATTCCCCCCATGGGCAATTTAAAGTGTCCAATTAATGCACGCTTTTGGAATGTGGGAGGAAACCAGAGTGCCCGGAGAAAACCCACGCATGCACGGGGAACATGCAAACTCCACACAGGTAGGGCCGGGATTGAACCTGGGTCCTCAGAACGCTTCACAGCTGCTCCACTGTGCTGCCAGAAAAAAAATTAATATAAAGAGTTTAGGAAGGTAATCATCTTACAAAAGTAGTATGTGTTTCCTGAAGGAAAAAAAGCATCCCAAATTAAAAGTCCATGTCTGCTCCGTGTGAAATAATTTGTTGAGGAAAATAATAAAAAAAAAACAATTTATAGATTTGATGACATTTATGTTCTGCACAAGTTACATTATTAGAATTCAAATGTTTTTTAGCTTTGTTAACAAGAGATGACCAGAGAGCTGGTGCCACTTGTTTGATGCCCTGATGGAGGAAGCAAGTGTTGGGCTTCCCTCTCACGTCCTTTGGCTTCACCTCCTTCTCTAATGTGCACACTGGAGGATAATTGCACATAGAGGGCATCAGCTGCCTGCAGTACCTGGGATGGACCTGCAGGGAGAAATGAAACAAACAAAAAAAAAGAACAAAAAAGTTGAGCCGAAAAGGTGTGATGTATTTGAGTATCTGAGAAATACAGAGCGGGTTTACCATCTCCTTTACTGCACATATCTAGCGTGTCCATCATGATGCTGCCAAGCTCCCTGTGGGACAACTTCTACAGTGGCAAGAAAATATTCATTTGATAAGTGTCGTAATAATTAATTATTTTTAAAAATATGAATAATGTAATAATTAAAAATAATGTGACTGGTCATTAAAAAAGGTAAGCACAAATAAACATGACATGACAGCAATGGGTTAGGGAGGGGTTACCTTATTGCGTAGTTGCAGAAGTAACATGAGGGCATCTCTGAACTTTCCCTCCATTAAAGACAGCCTCTCTCTTTCCTTCTTTTCAAGACTTGACTTGTCCTCCTCTTGGTCTGGACTCTGAGAAGAGGAATAATTAATAATCAATCATGTTGCCGACAAAGCAATAATAGGACATTTGTGTCAGTCTTTTTGCATGCACAATGCTGTTAATTTACTTGCATGTGTCCATAGGTGCAAACAGGTGTGGGACAACTCACTTATTGCAACAAATAACTTATGTATTACCCCACTTACTGTATATTCTCATTCTTTAGACTCCTATAACTCACTTGGCCTGTCCCACCACAATTCAGTTGTATCGCTGAATTCACGATCCTAGTCTTGCATCCTTTTTCTCCTTTCCTTGTCTTGTCCGATCATGTCCTGTTCTTTCTTCAGAGGGTGTTGCGCTACAATCTCAGGCGCCATCCATATTTAATGTTTCTTTGTTGTAGATATGGAATTATTTATTTTTCTCATTTTGTTTACAGTTAGCACTTTCTATATGTCTTTTTTCGTTTTCCTTCTTTTCTTTTCTCTCTCACTCCACTGGAAATTCTGTCCTGTATGATTGATCAACTCTGATCCTCAATAAAACTTCAATTAAAATACTAAGAAATCAGAAAGGACGCTTAAAAACTCCACTGTGACACACTAAAACTGTTTCAGTAAAAAAGGGGATGCAGAGTTACTATTCTATGTTAACATTACTATTCACCTCAACACACAGCTTGGGCTCTCATACCAGTTCTCTTGAGAGGGGTTGGACTCTGTTCCACTCTGGAGTTGCCCACGGAGAGAGGCGCTGAGAAGGTGTGGGTATACTTATTGCCCCCCGGCTGAGTGGCTGAGCTTCACCCTGGTGGACAAGAAGGTAGTATCCATCAATCTTTGGGTGGTAGACTGGTCCCATTTGTTGTTTATGCTTATGCACCAACAACAGTTCCGAGTCCCACCCGTTTTTGGAGTCCTAAGAGGGAGTGCCGAAGAACACTCCCACTAGGGACTCCATTGTGCTTCAATACACACTTGGGTAATGACAGTGAGACCTGGATTTTTGAGAAACAGCTCCCCCAATGAGACCCTAAGCTGTGTTCTGTTGTTGGACTTCTGTGCTCATCCTGAGTTATCCATGACAAACACCATTTTCAAGCATAAGTGTATCCACATGGCCACTTGGCAGCAGGAAACCCTAGAACACATTTAGATAATGGACTTTGTGGTTGAGTCATCGGAGTTGCGACCACATTTCTTGGACACTCGGAGGAAGGGAGGAGCGGGGCTGTTAACGAATCACCAGCTTGTGGTGAGTTGGCTGCGATGGGGGGGATGCCAGTCTGCATGGCAGGGCCAATCATATGGTGAGGGTGTGCCGGGAACGTCTGGCAGAATCCTGTCAGAAGGAGTTACTACTGCAACCTCCAAAAGAAATTAAGTCAAGGGCACCATATTATCTATTGCCGAGGCAGCAGACCAACAGCCAAAACATGGTCGGTGCCTGCCATGGCAACAATCCCCGAACCCGGAGGTGGACACCAACGGTGAGGGATGCATTCAACCTGAAGAAGAAATCCTATCGGGCATTTTTGGGCTATGGGACTCTTGAGGTAGCTGATGGCTGGCCAAGTGGAATCCCGCTTTGGTGGCGACTGAAACCTCAGCGATGGGAGGAGTTTGGTGAGGCCATGGAGAAAAACTTCCAGATGCCTTCGAGGAAATTCTGGTCCACCATCTGGCGTCTCAGGAAGGGGAAGCAGTGCACCGTCAGCATTGTGTATAGTGAGGATGGGGCACTGGTAACCTCGACTCGGGACATTGTGAGTCGGTGGTGACTAAAGTATAAAGACTTCCTCAGTTCCACCAACATGCCTTTCCATTGGGAAGCAGAGTCTGAGTTCTCTGAGGTCACATGTGCAATCTCTGAGGTTGAGGTCAGGTTTCCTGGACTTGGGAAAGGTGTTTGATCATGTGTCTTGGAGAGTCATGCAGGGGGGAAGTGCTTCAGGAGTATGGGGTACCAAACCCGCTGATACAGGCTGTTCGGTCCTTGTACGACCGGTAGACGAGTTTGCTGGCAGTAAATCTGACTCGTTTCCGATGAGAATTGGATTCCGTCAAGGTGGTTCTTTGTTACCAATTCTGGTCATAATGTTTATGTACAGAATTTCTTGGCACAGCAAAGTCATAGAGGGGGTTCGGTTTGGAGCACTGCATCTCTGCTTTTTGCAGATGGTGTTGTTCTCTGAGCTTCATCAAGCATTATCTACAAATCTCACTGGAGCGGTTCGCAGCTGAGCGTGAACTTGCTGGGATGAGTATCAGATAAGATGTGTAGAGCATCTGATTCGGATGGCTCCCTGACGTCTGCCCGGTGAGGTTTTCCAGGAACATCGCACCAAAAGAATCCCTGGGGACAACCCAGGACTCGCTTCAGAGACTACATCTCTTGTCTGGCTTGGAAACGCCTCAGGATCGCCCCGGAAGAGCTGGATGAAGTGAAGGGAAAGGGAAGTCTTGGCGTCCCTGTTAAACCTACTGCCCCCATGAACCAATCTCAGATAACTCCTCGAAGTCTGTCCAAATCATCAAAGTCTATTTTGACAACTACTGTATAAGACTCAAATACAAGCAAATGACTCAATAGCACCTTTAAGATGACTGGGGTTGGTGTAGTGGTAACTCTTTCAAAAGCGCTTTCAAATACTCCCAAATACTTCATGCCAACTTCCAGGACCATGTTTGATGTTGTAGGTTAAAAAACGTTGGTCCCACTGATATTCTTCCCAAAAAAAGATCACAAATAAAACGCTAGATTAGCCAACTCACAGCACCTCTCTGATCAAAACAATAAAAGACATTTTGTTCAGTTTCTACTTACTTTTGAATGCTTTTTAGGAATTTATTACGTGTGGTGAGTTTTGTTGTAATTGTGTCCAAATTTCAAGAAATGTGCCCGAAGTAACGAGAAAGCTGTTCACATTCACACGGCACAGGATTTATTAAATCTTCTGGAGGGTGTACAAGGAACTGTGTATAAGACAATGTGTGAATGCCCACACAAATAGATTTGGCAAGGTGTGCCTACATTTTAAAGTTTCACCACCCCGAGTGCATATCCGGCAAGAAGGTCCATATATGTCAGATTTAAGCAGATGGGGAAAATCCACACAGACTGAAAGGCACAGAGCTGTGTGTATGGTGTAGTCAGCTCAGGAAATGTGAAATTCTCATCCTTAATCAATTTGCTATGATGATCATCATGTGATCAGTTGATGAATGCTTGACTTGGATGCAAAAAAACTACATGACCGGATTCTCAGATTATAACAATCCCCCCCATACGCAGTTTTTAGGTTACAAACCCTGCAGTGAAATAGTCTGAGCTAGTTTGAGCATAATGACATGAAATCGGGCAGCACAAGAACTCAGAAACGAGTCAATCAAACAGCATAGCTGATCTTCCCAAGACATTTTCACAGAAACTGTGGGGAGCAGGTGGGTGTTGTTTTTTTAAATTAGTTTTCCCTTTCGTTCCAAGAGGTAATTGACATTTTTAATTGGATCAGATAATTGGGATAAACTCCAATACGCCTGCGACCCTCGTCAGGACAAGCAGTAGGGGGAAATGGATGGATGGAAAACAACTGAAGAAAATACAAAAATCATGGTTTCGTTGTCTACTTCCCCCACCTCCGCTTCACAACCTTCTCTGCTTGCGGAGAACACTGGCTTTTGTCGCTTCCAGTTGCGGCATCGCGTGTTGCCCTTTGAATCACTGTCGAGGTGGCAAACGCACAGGTCCCCCTTCGAGAGGAACTGAGGGATCACGTGACTGTGACACCTTTAAAAATAGGCAAAAGGATAGTGGGGTAGTTTTTGCATGTCAAGTTAGAGAAATAACTACGACAGATTTTGTGCATTTTATTGAATGTTCAAAATGAGCAAACCCTTTGGCCCAGTCAAGCGATTGACTTATGTTCTTCTCCACCTCGAAAAGACAACATTGCTCTTCATCGGTCATGCCCTTGTCACCTTCCTCCTCCTCATCAGAGGCAGCTCTTCCCTCCACTGCTCTCTGCAGACAATCAGCATCTGCAGGCAAAAAAAACAGTCACTTTTCGGAGTTGATACCAGTCACACTTTACACCCAACATGTACAAAGATTTGCACTCAAACAATAATGTTTTGATGACAGGTGATCAATTTAATAATCTCAAGCAATCACAGGAGGCTACAAAGGAGCAAATAGGCATTACACCACAAGATTGAAAGCAGAGGGTTTACTTCTTGTCAGTTAAACATTTTACTGATATTTGTGGTAGGGGCTATTGCTGAAAAACTCACATATTCATAGTATTTGTGCTCAGGCTAAAGCCTTGTCCAATTCTAAAGTATTACTTTCGCTCTATGTTCTTGCATCTTGGTGCCAAAGACCTATGGTGAATTGAGTTGAGGAGCATCATGTAGTTCTTTGTAGCCATTTCGTGGCATCTACAGGCAATCGTGAACATTGGGGGGTTAATTGCTCAGCTGGGGTTCGCACTACACATTCAATTCAAACTTACAGAGTACAAATATTTGATTCCATCTTTTTCGAATTGGTCATGGGTGAGCCAAAGTCTACCTCAGCTGACTTTGGGCAAGAAATTTATTTGATTCTTATTTAACATTCACAAGTTCTTTACCTGCTTTACAGTTTCCTCCACTTGTAGAGGAAGTTTCAGGAAGACATACACAGCCGGATCTGAAGAAGGAAAACATACCTCAAATCATAAATAGTATCCATGCTCTTTGACACTGGACACACATTATGTGCATGATGACAATAAATATCATTGCAGATAACATATAGAGCTCGTGCACCTACGTTACCAAAATCTCATGACTGGCCATATTGCCGGTCAAACAAAGCATTGTTCAATGCTAAGTCTGTTGAGATGAAACGAAAATTCGTCTTATAGCACGACGCCCAGAGTTTTGTCCTATACCTTTAAACATTTAGAAGGTGATAATAAACAAAGGTACGTGGAAAAATGAGAGACACTTGGCATAGAGGACCCGTATTTAATGCCGAAGTTAGTGTTTTCGCCGATGACAAATTAGACTGTTAATTCGCTTCCGGTTGTTTTGGACAACTGGATTTATACATGTATTTGGTGAGTAAGTCTTCGAGATTTACACAGAAACGTTTGAAAGGGTATAAAAGTCTGGACACATAGAAATACTTCTTTGAAATAAATCCGACATAGTGGCGGCGCCATCGCCACCTCCTGGAAGCCAACGTGAGGCGGCGGCGACGACATCACCACCTCCTCCTGGACGGGAATGTGAGAAGGCGGCGGCGTTCTCGCCACCTCCTCCTGGACAGCAACGTGAGAAGGCGGCGGCAGCGCCACCTCCTCCTGGACAGCAACGTGAGAAGGCGGCGGCAGCGCCACCATCGCCACCTCCTCCTGGACAGCAACATGAGAAGGCGGCGGCACCATCGCCATCTCCTGGACGGGAACGTATGGGCTTCCCCGTCGGAGTAGGAACGGGGGGCGACTGTGGACCGGTCACCGATCAAGCAGGAGCGTGGAGCGGCCGCGGGCAGGTCGCCACCGGTACTCCTGGGCACGGACGAGAAGCGGCTGCAGAGACGTCCCCACCTCTTGGAAAGCAACGCGAGGCGGCGGCAAATCGGTCTCCACCGCCACTTGAGCTCTGCTCAGAACAGCCAAAACTTCGACGTGGGAATGGCGAGGAGGCGGATCCGTTCCCACTGTCACGTGTGCTTGCAGTGCATTCGTTGAAACAGCAACGAGGGCATGGCGCGGTGGCGGGTCCGTTTCCACGGCGAAGTGAACGAGAGAAGGCAGAGAGTCAGTCGAAACTGACACGTGGGCGTGTCTCGGGAGCGGGTCAGTTCCAACTGCCGTGTGAGCATGAGTCAGAAACGAGTCCGTTAAAACTGCAACGTGGGCGTGTCGAGGTGGCGGATCAGTTCCGACTGCAACGTGCGCTTGGCTTGGTAGTGGATCAGTTCCCACTGCCGCGTGAATCTGCATCAGCAGCGAGTCAGTAGGAGTCGCGACGTCAGCGTAGCTCGGCTGGTTCTTCAATCCTTGCTGAACCTGAGCAGTCAGAGCCGCCAATTCGGCGCTCTGCCACTCTATCTCTGCCTACATTTCGCGGCAGAACACCTCGTGATTTAGCGGCTCCTCCTCCTTCTGGGCTAGAAGCTTCGCCACCAGCTGCGGGTCTGCCAGTTTCACCGTTGCCGGCGAGGAGTGGGAGGACGAGGACGACGTCTTCGTTGCTGCGCCGCGGGAGGCACAAGGGAGCGCCCAGCCTGGACGTCTCCTCTGGCCGCTACGCGGAGGTCCCGGGTAGATGGCCAAGCGGGTTCCCACAAACAGGTTGGTGTACTCGGACCTACCGGGCGAAGACGCTCAGGTGCTGGAAACGCGGGGAGGTGAAGCGAACTGATGAAAGATCGGGCGAAGAGATTCATAAACGAAATAATCAGAGTCGTACTCAGGCAGCCGGTCATACAAATAAAGGTCCTCCTCATAGTCCGAAAAGTCAGAGTCCAGAAGAATATGTGGTGCTGGACGGGTCGTGGTCGGGACGTATTCATAGCTCGCTGGCGGAGCGTATGACACGGAAGCGGAGTACGTTATGGAGCCTACCCGGATCAGACAGGCTTGGTCCTTCGGCCCTCGGTCTACCTTGCGTCGGTCCCGGCGATGCTGGGTCTTTCCTGCTGGGTACTGTTTTGGCCAGATCGTTCTGTCACAACCCATCGGAACGAAGGTAGGACCCAAATGGAGGATTCGGGAGATGCAAGGTAGTTCGGGGAAAAACGTTTATTATAAGAAGGTCGGGGATCGGGCAGGCAGTCAGGTGCAGCAGCGGTAGTTGGGACGTCGGGCGTAGAGGGCAGGTCAGTGGGCAGGCAGGAGTTGGTACACGGGAGAACGAACAAAGCAGGCAGGAGTATCAAGGGAGTCAGGCTTACGGGGTCGGTCGGAGAACAGGCGAAGGTCGGTACACACGGGTTGACGATCAGGGATACTAGAGTGCTGGAACGGGACATGAACCTCAATGATCTGGCGTTGCGCCAGTCGTCATCGTCACCTATATACACAGGGGACAATCAGCCCGAATGAGGCGCAGGTGTGCGCTCCCAATCAGTGCAACCGCGCGGGCACCCGCACAGCCCAGGCTGTAGCGGCAGGATTATGACACCGCTAATATAGCGCCGTGAAAACTGTGATGTCACTTGCACGAGCTCTATATAGGTTTCTGTTGTGTTTTTTTTCCTTATTTTTTTTTCTACACATATGATGATGACGGATGTTTTACATCAGTGGTCCCCAACTACATCTTGGTCACTTCAGCGCCAAAATGTACCCCCACAAACTAGCAAAATTCGAATTTAAAAAAAATCACGTCTTTGGAAAGTTTATTTTCGAAGGGGAAAAGGCTCAGTGAAGAGACAGAAGAGCCTACAATTTCCAAGAAAAGAAAGTTATTAACAACATCAAAGCACACGCCTGAAACTCGTGATGTTTTGAGGAGCTTTGTGAGATGGATGGAAATAAATTATCCACAGGGAAGAGGGAAGAGTGTTTGAATTACAAGAGCCGCTGCAAAGATTTCTCATAGAAAAGAAGTCGCCACTGTCAGCACATGTCAGTGACAAGGGATGGGTCGCAAAACATGCTTACTTGTGTGACATATTCAGCCCGCTGAATGAATCCAATATGTCACTTAAGGGGAAAATGACAACGGTCTTCAAAAAAGTTGGCAGATAAAGTATCTGGAATGCGTAGCGCATGAACACAGGCATATTTGACATGTTTCCAACATTAGCGTGGCTTTTGTGTGAGACTGAGCCTTCATTCTCCCAGCTGGTTCACAATCACATGTCTTTGCTATTAAAAGACTTTGAGCGCTACTTCCCAACCAAAAAGCACCCACGAACTACCAAGGGATGGATCTGTAAACCATTTATCAACAAAGTAGGTGAATTCAGCATGTCTGTGGAACAAGCTCAACTGCTGGAGATCGGAAACGATGGTGGCTTCAAAAGTATTTTTGAGATAACAACTCTTGTCGATGTTCTGGATTAAAGTCGTGGCAGAATACCTGGCGATCGGCACCAAAGCACTGAAAACCCATTTGTCATTTCAAACATCTGTGTGAAGCGGGATTTTCTGGAGTGATAGCAACCAAAACAAAACGACAGAAAGGGACCATCTCATTGCAGAGAAACAAGTTCAAGTGTCAGCGTTATGGTGAGTTAAAATTCTCATGCACTTTAAAACCCCACTGACGCCCCTATATACAATGTAAAATAAATATTGTAATGAATAATACATATAACATTATTCACTTCAATGTCTATACAAAAAATAAATATGAGCAGAGAGTGTCTCATCCATGCGCAAAGTCGGGGAAGTCCCAGTCGACATCCAAGTGGTAGCCATATTGCCTGCAACGTCATCACCAGATGTTACACCGGGACATTCGCCATTGAAAACACACAGTGGCAACTTAATATGAATCACGAATCTTTTCGAAGAAGAGAACACCTCACAATCGAGTGAAGTGACCAGGGCAATATTACCCTATCGTTTTGAGCCATATTTAGATGATATGCAGATCATTTCTAACAACAGACAAAGCCGTGCTCAGCAGACAAGACACTGCCGAAGCCATCCGCAGTGGACGAGGCCCCAACGGGCACATCGACACATTTAGCACCCTTGACTTACGTACGCAGATTTTTCTGTACATTCTGAGAGAATTACGTCCCCCCAACCCCCCACCAACTATTGTATTTTTTAACTAGCTCTATACACATTCACGTCATTTGGAACCCACAAAGCTATCGTCTTTTGCACCTGTGCAATCCATTTCTCACGTCTCTCTCTTTTTTAGAAGTATGAAGAGTAAATCCGTCCTCCCGAGTGTTCGAACAATATCCAGCAATACAACGAGCCGGCATTTTGGCAAACACGAAGAAACAAAGAGCGACCTTCCAGCAGGTAAAATTTCTATAAACACATTTTTTTAGATTATCTCTCTCACAGTGGACATGCACCTATGATGAAAATTTCAGACCCCTCCATGATTTTTAAGTGGGAGATCTTGCAATATAGTAGGGTGTTAAAATACTTATTTTCTTCACTGTACTTATCTTTAGATTATAGAGAAAAAAAAAGTGAAATTTCTGGTTCTTGTTCTTTATTTATTTTTCCACATAGTTCATTATATAGTACACTTAGTTCATTATTATATTATTATTCATGATCCTGTTTATTATATTCGCTTTTCAATACAAACAATATTCAATAAAAATCTTCAGGTTTGGCCTTGGGTCTTGAAAACATTTATACCAGCGGTTTAATTCATCCATCCACCCATCCATCCATCCATAAACCAAGATACTTATCCTCACAAGGGTGACAGACAGCTGGAGTCTATCCCAGCTAATTTACGGCGAAAGGCAGACTACACCCTGAACTGGTCGTCAGTCAGTCGCAGGGCAGATATCGGCACCATCACTGAGTGGGAATCGATCCCACACTGTCTGCACCAAAGTCAGGCGTGTGCACCACTAGACCATCAGTGCCAGTGGTGTCAAACTACTTTCAATTCACTAGCCATATTCACCCCAATTCGATCTCAAGTGGGCCAGACCACAATATTCTTATCTTTAAAATCCATAAATAACATCCATCCATCCATTTTATGAGCTGCTTATCCTCACCAGGGTCACGGGACTGCAGGAGTCAATCCCAGCCGTCTTTGGGCAGGAGGCAGGGGATACCCTGAACTGGTTGCAAGCCAATCGCAGGGGACATAGAGACAGATAAGACTCGCAGTCACAATCACACCTACGGGCAATTTAGTCTCCAATTAATGCATGTTTAGGGGATGTGGGAGGAAACCAAACTGCCCGGAAAAAACCCACGCAGGCACGAGAACATGCAAACACAATACAGAAGGGGCCTGGGATTTGAACCCCAGTCCTCAGAACCATGATGCAGACACTCCAGAGATGCTCCACTGTGCCACTCCCATAAATAATAACTATTCAAATATTCCCCATTGTTTTTGTGCAAATGAGTATAAGCATTTTGGGAAAATATTCACATTTATTCATTATTGTTGCAAATCATGAGCACCCTGAAATTCATCCATTTATTTTTCTGAGCTGCTTGTGCTCATAAATGCCACGGGAGAGCAGGAGCCTATCTCAGCTATCTTTGGACAATAGGCAGGGAACACCATCAACTGGTTGCCAGCCAATCACAGGGCAGACAACCATTCCACTCACCTTCACACCTATGGTCTTCGATTAACGTATCATCCATTTTTGGGGGATGTGGGAAGAATGCCAAGAGAAAATCACACAGATATGAGGAGAACATGCAATGACTTGTAATGACAGGCATTTCAACACCAGGTGGCGCAGTAAGCGCAGTGTCTTGATTTTACGGAGCCATTTCCAGTTATCGCTCTTCTTCTACTGGTTAGATCAGAAGCCATCTACAGCAATGTCAAAGAAAAAAAAAGTCAACAGTGAGTGCCGGGTGTTTTACAAAGAATGGACGTCTAAGTACTTTTTCACTGAAGTCTGGTCCAAGGCTGTATGTCTTATTTGCCAAGAAATTGTTGCAGTTTTAAAGGAGTACAACATCAGGCGTCACTTTACCACCAAGCATGCTATTTACGCCAGCAACATTTCAACACAAGAACGTACGGCTACCGCTGACAGGTTGGTAGCGAGCTTGCAGGCTCAGAAAAACCTTTATTCACCTTTATTTGAGCAACTTCCATCCAAGAAGCACGCGCGAACACAAGTTATTTACTGGCATTCAAACTAGCAAAAGCCAGCAAGCCTTTCTCCGAAGGGGAGTTTCTTAAAGAGTGCATGTTAGAGACAGCAAGTATTTTATGTTCTGAGAGCAAGAACAAATTCGAAAAAAATTAGCTTATCACACAGGTCAGTGACTCGCCGTATTGAAGTAATTGACGAACACTTAACTAGCAAGCTAAACAAAAAAGCGGAGTCATTTACATTATATTCTTTAGCACTGGGCGAAAGCCATGATATAAAGGACACCACTCAGCTTTTAATTTTTATCAGAAGGATTAATGAGAATTTCGAGATAACGGAGGAGTTTCTGGATATGGAATCCGTGAAAGGAAAAATGTGGAGAGGATTTATTTAACAATGTGTCAGCGGTCAAACAGAAGCACAAGTTACCGTGTAGTACGCTTGCCAACGTTACCACCGATGGATCACCAAATATGATGGGAAAAAACGTTGGGATGCTCAAGAGAATTCAGGACAGGGTGAAAGAGGACAACCCTGAGCAGGAGGTAATTTTCCTACACTGCAAAATTCACCAAGAAGCACTGTTTAAATCCGTGTTGCAACTTGACCACGTAGTGAATCCGGATGTGAAACTCATGAACTTTATTCGAGCAAGGGGACTTCACCATCGTCAGTTTATTCATTTTTTTGAAGAAACTGATGCTGATCACACGGACTTACTTTCCCATTCTAATGTCCGCTGGTTAAGTTTGGGAAAAGTATGTCAACGTGTATGGGAGCTCAAACAGGATATTATTTCATTTTTTGAGCTACTTGAGAATACTGACAATTTTCCTGAGCTGAATGACACACATTGGCCATATGCTTTAGCTTTTACTGTGGACATATTGACACACATGAATGAGCTGAATGTGAAGCTACAAGGGAAACACAAGTTTGTTCATGAAATGCAAGCAAACGTCAGAGCCTTCAAAATCAAGCTGGTTTTATTTTTGAAGCAAATGTCAATCAAGTCATTTGCACATTTCCCCACACTGACTACGTTAAAAGAGGCCCCGCGACATGTGAAAAAATATAGGAAAACACTGGATGACTTGCATGAGGTATTCTGCCGTCGGTTTTGTGATTTTGGAAAAATTGACAGGGCACTTCAGCTGGTGTCATGTCCCTTCTCACACGACCCAGAAACGGCGCCACAGGAGTTGCCGTTGGAACTGATTGATCTCCAATGCGACATGGTGTTAAAGGACAGGTTCAACTCCCTGAAACTGGATGAGTTTTATGCTTCATTAAGTGCAGCCAAATTTCCAAACATCCAGAAGATGGCACAGAGGATGCTGGTGTTATTTGGCTCTACATATGTGAGTGAACATACTTTTAGTGTGATTAACACCAACAAAGCACCCAACAGATCCCAGAGGAGTGATGAACACCTGATCTGTTCTGAGAATTGCCACAACAGAAATACCACCAGACTTCGATACACTGGCTAAAATGGATGATCAACAACACTGTTCTCATTAAAAAGTATGTTAATACTTAAATGCTTTTTTTTCCTGTTTATGTTTCATATGTACTGTTATCAAATGCAGTTTTTTATATGTATTGTATCTTGTGCCCATCTGTCAAATTTTAAAAGTCATTGTGGCCCCCAAGCCAAAAAGTTTGCCCATCCCTGATCTATACCCACATTTGCTCAAACCACACATATTTACTGGCACAAGGTAAGAGGTGAGCTCTGACGTGATTTTGGTGAGTTTGATTGGGGCAAAAGTAGAAACATACTGAGGTCCACAGACTGTACTATTTAAGTCACCAGAGCTTATCAGCAGCACATTATTTAATCAGGGTATTTGCTCACATTGAGTGATACCACTCTGGCCAAAACCAGTGAAAATGCTCCACTCATGCACGGATCACTGCGATTACCCATCATCCACATTCACATCCACAAAAAGATGTCTCCATTGAAAATAGCATTGCGCCACATTTAAAGGAAATGATAGGAAACGCTTTGATTGGCAGCGAATGAAGTGGGCTGTGAACACACCCACTGAGGCAGAGTCCAGACACTCTCCAAACTGCCAGGTCAACAAATTTACCAACACTGGTCTAACCTATACCTTGCACACAGCTTCACCACTCACAACACTGGATTTATACTGTTCACAAAAATAGGCCCCTCAGTGTTGCACAGATACCAATTGTGTGTACGTTGCTGCGAAAACAAACATCTACACTCACTAACACAAAAATACCTGTACTGCTGCAGTTCACTCTCCAGCTGGGTGATCCTAGATTGAAGCTGTGGCACAGATTCGGCTTGCTCCTCAATAAGTCGCACCCTCTCGAGGCCCAAGGTCAAGGCCTCCCTGGCCTCCTCCGCTCGTCTCCTGATGAACATGATCACCCATGAATGCATAGTAGTACATCAGTTGATGATTTATGATTGAAACTAAATGTAACCTGATTAGGATGTTCTCCCTCCTGAGTGCAGACTCCACCCCCTGAAGCTTGCTCACTTCCTGGTAAGCCCACTGCAACTCCTGCTCCAGACGTTCATTGAACTTAATGGCCTCCTCCAGTTGTCCATCGCGTGATGAACGGATCAGCTGCAACTCTCTTAAAAGAGGGTCCCTTATGTCCCATCTTCTCCCCAATCTCCTCCCACTATTTCCTCCAACAATATTTAGCTGTCCTTTAATCCGGCGTGTGGGAACCAGTTTGCCTTGTATGAGGGAAATTGAAGTTGTGGGCGATGAAACACTGATGGGAGCTGAGTGTGTGCGGCCCCTCTCTCGCCTCAGAGCCACTTCAAGGGCCAAACAGCGAGCGTCGCTACCCTGCAGCGCTGATCGGAGGTCTTCCACCAGTTCCCTCAGAGCTGCTATCTCTTCTGAGAATGGAAATGATGGAAGGTTTGAAGAGAGAAGGAACACTTCATAAACATATGTTGGTACCAAAAATGATGTTCATGTTCTGCTTTGGTTGGCATTTTCAAATCCAACTGTTGATATATTGCTCCATCAATGAATGATGTAGCTTGAGTAACTCATCACTGTGAAACCACAACTCCAATTAAACAAAGCTAAATGTTCTTGGGATGTCATTTGAACCCATCACACAGTGAATGTGAGGCAGGTATTCATCTCTTTTCTGCAACCTGAAAAAAAATCTTTGGTTTTAAGAAATTTCTTAATGTCTACACTTCAATATGCTTTGAGACTGACATACTGAACACAGTTTCCACAGTGCTGCCTGGACCCCGGAACCAGCCTGTCACATCCTTTTATTTGGCCCTTTAAAGCAAATAAAATGTATCTAACTAATATTTCTTGCAATATATATATATATATATATTATATATATATATATATATATATATATATATATTTTCCTTTTGGCCAAAAAATGAGTACCAAATTTGCAATTAACAGATATTATGCATTTTCTGTAAAAAAAAAAAAATCTTCACAATAAGTAAATGAACAATGAGCTACTTGAAATATTTTTCAAATTAAAAATCTTGTAAACATTAAGTAAAAAAGTAAGTTTCTTTCGGCTTGTCCCGTTAGGAGTCGCCACAGCGTGTCATCTCAGATGAACGCACATATTTGTTTGGCACAATTTCTACGCCGGATGCCCTTCCTGACGCAACCCTTCTCAGTGAGTGGAGGCCCCAGTGGGATACGAGCCCACAACACCCGGATTTCCAATGTATAGGGGTATTTTTGTATGTGCAAACATGACATAAATTTACTGTTTTGTATTTTTCAAATACTGCATATAGGCTTCTGAGAGGAATCATATGTGAAGTGCATGGCGATAAAAATGAGTTTGATACTCTGACCTTATACCGTGACGCTTGCCGGGTGTACCAGTGACAGTAGTTTGTAAGTCTAATTTGATCTTTTGTAATTGCTCTTGTTTTGTTTGCCAGTCAGGAGTAATAAGCATCCAACCGTCCATCCCTTTTCTTTGCCACTTATCCTCACAAGGGTCGCGGGGAGTCCTGGAGCCTGTCCCAGCTGTCAACAGACAGGAGGCGGGGTATACCCTGAACCGGTTGCCAGCCAATCCCAGGGCACATAGAAACAAACAGCCAGACTCACAATCATACCAAGGGGCAATTTAGAGTGTCCAAATAATGTTGCATGTTTTTGGGATGTGGGAGGAAACCAAAGTGCCCGGAAAAAACCCACACTGGCATGGGGAGAGCATGGAAACTCCACACTGAGAACTGTGAGGCCAATGCCTTACCAGCTGCACTACCGTGCCGCAGAATAATGAGTGATTGGAAATACAAAAGTATTACAAACACAAACAACAACTTTGTTTCTGAAGTTAAAAAGATTTGTGTTATAGTGTATGTACTTTGAGGATTTCTTTTTCTGACCACTCTTTACTCAAGTTACCAAAACGGTGTACTATATAATTGAGAGTAATGGTGATGATGATGTTAAGTGCATTCCCGAGTTATATTTGAACTTTTACAGTGCAACTAGCCCTGCTTTATGCAAGTATGTCCTGCAGATGTGCCAGCCTACCCGATGAAGCGTCCTGTGCAGCTGTGGATCTGTTGTGGCCATGTTTCTTCCTTCTGAGACGAGGCCAGCGGAGCCTGATGTGCCTCTCCACCAGCTCCGTCTCCTCGGTGACAGGCAGCCGCCACGCAGGTTCCCCGCCGGCGCCTCTGCGCGCACACCGCACACGAAAGTAGCCGCAGAGACGCGAGTGGAAGTCTTTAAAAGTCATGTGGCAAGGAAGCCCGGAGCAAACGTCTGCGAGCTCTTCGTCCTCTTGCTCGGCTCCCGTACGCCCGCCTCCTTTCGTTGTTGTCTTGCCTTGGTGAGCTTCTCCGGGAACACCCAGGACGGCGCAGAGGGTGCTAAAGTCCTCCGCCGACACTTTATCGTCTCGGCTGGGATAAGCGAGATGGTGGAAGACCTCTTGCAAGTACTGGTCTATTCCGATGGCCAGCACGAGGATTTCGTTGTCCACGCCGGGATCGGGGCTGTGGTGGTGGGCCAGGGCGCTCCGGAGCCACTCGCTCCTCCGCGCTGCTCTTGGCCAAGGCTGGACGTGCTGCAAAGAAAATGCAGTGCGCTCCATAGTCGCGCAGGGAATTTCAGCAAATAAATTGGTGATGCAAAAATATTCCAGTTCCAACCTAGCCGAAGTTCACTCTCGTTGTCTCAAATCTCAATCTGATCCTTCCCAACCACAGAAAACAAAATCAATCCCATTCCACGCTGACTCCACCCTTGAATGCAAATCATCGGACTGCAGAAGGGCTGCCTCTGCCTCTGCCTCTGCACACAAATACTAGAACGACTGTCCTGTTAGTCTTTTTGTTTTTGAACAAGAGTAACTAAAGGACAACTGTGTGTTACCTGTTTACAAAAGTCTACAAATGAACATCTAGTGGTTTATTAGTAACACTAGTAGCACACATTACTCAACTAGTCGGTACTTGTTCTACCAGTCATTTTACTAGTTCACCATCCAATCCATCCATTTTCTGTAATGCTTATCATGACATGGGTCACCGGCATGCTGAAGCCTATTCCAGCTATCTTGGGGTGAGAGGTGGGTTACGCCCTTAACTGGACGTCAGCCGATGGCCTGTCAAGTGCTTATATGTATAGTTAACGTTCTTTTCTGTGTTATGTCAAATTTCGATGACATTGATTTTTTTTTTTTTCAGGTACTCAGGATGCCACATCTGTGGACAAAAAAATGTACTTCTCTGGTAAACTGTCAAGTCTATCTCCACTTTATTCTTGCACTTATATTTGACAGAAGCGCACACATCCAAAATAAATTCCTTCCTGACAGTTTTTTGCCTGGGTGGAGTCAAAGAGAAACCTTGGTTGCCTTCACCAGGTACCCCCCACCCCACTTCAAAGAAAATGTCATTGAACCTTGATTGGAAATACCTCTCTCTACCCTGATCTCAGGATGTGTCATTCCTTTGACAGCCAAAACAAAAAAAAATTCCAGGATACACTCACCTGAGCATGACTAGACTGCACCGTGCAGGTTGGGTCACATGCATTCCAGTTTGTGGAGTAGATTACATTTGTCAGTAAAAATGCAATTAGTTCTGTGTCAAAAAAGAGGATAGAGAGATGAAGTGAAAGAGTCTGAAAAGTATGAAAAGGATGCACGTACTCAGATGTTCCAGAAATCGTGTTCCTAAATTTTTCCAATATTCTGCATAGTGACGAAAGGAAAAGGTGATTCTGAGCAGTCACAAATATAAAAGAAAGTCATTGGGGTGAGGTGGCTATTTTTACGACTTTTAAGTTCAAATAACTATACCTCAGATCTTGTTTAAATACAGCTTAGTTCCAGATGGTCATTACTCAGAGGACTCCTGCAAGCATTCTGGCCAACATGCACATCAAGCTCATCCACTCATCCACTCATCCACCCACCAGGAATAATTGAATTCCCTTTGGGAAAGAAAAGAAAAGAATGCTTTGCAGATTTGCTCCTATCGTGTGTTCAAATTTCACTACGTGGAACTTCTGAAATACAGCAAATGTGTTTTTGTGTGTTTGTGTTGTAGGGTGATTAGCAGTTGGCTGAGAAGCTCAGCATCGGTCCTGTTGTTGTTCTCTTGACCTCTCAGCTGCTGCTCTTATCGGATGAAAAGACCTGATCTGAAAATGAAAGGATGGTACCATGGAAGAGGCTATAAATAAGAAGGGGGGGGGGACTTGTTAAGAGTATTTACATGTTTCTGTGTGTACTCATAAAGACAGGCCAAAGGGGCCGGTTGTTCACCTTTAGGAGGAGGAGTGATGAGATGGGCTTTCAAGCTCTGTGTTGGCTCCCATATTCTCCTTCGAGGGTCAACAAAAAAGACAAATAATGTCCTGCACCTTCCGGACACTTTAAAGTGAAACGGACTGATAGCCCGTGCCCGGTTACACCCAGCCAATATGGCATTGTTGCATGTGTTCTAGGATTCCTGTGAATGTACTGCCTTTTTTTTCTTTTTTCCTTTTTTTTTTATAATGAATTGGAAATGGAGGCTCAGTAAATGTGAGTTCATAGAATGGAAGACACTTTTTAACACTCATAATGACAATCAAAGTGCAAAAATTAGCAAATTGCTTGATCATATACTTTAAATACAGCAGTTATTTATACCAGTGATTTCCAACCTTTTTAAAGCCAAGGCACATATTTTACAATTGAAAAATCCCACAGCATACCAACAAAAGTAAATGTTACCAAAAATTGATCGATTAATTACTGTATGTACTTCCTGCCACCTAATAGCAGAGCATTTTTTTGTTCTGTCTGTCATTGGGCCTCACTGGCATAAATAGATGAATAAAGATACATTATTTCTTGGAATAAATGTTTTTTTTTAGCAATTACACAAAATTGGATAACTTCCCAAAGCACAACTGAAGAGCGCTCAGGCCACACTAATGTACCCCGGCACACTGGGAATCACTGGTTTATACAGTGGAACTTAAGTTCATAAAGAATTTTTCGAGTTTCAAGTTTACAAAGAAGTATTCCAAAGAAAAGTTGCCGTTTTACATGAACAGTCTTGGCATGGATGTTCAGTTGTCAAACATATTATTTTGCTTATTACAGCTCCAAAAGAACATGAAAAATTCAGACTTTTGACACTCGCTTTTTGCCCCCCCCCCCCAAAAAAAAAAAAAAAAAAAAAAGAATGTTACACATTTACTTGCGCCCACATCATCAATGATGTGTGTCTTGGGCATGCATGGATACTGAAATTAGTACAAACATGCTCATTTCTCAATTGATTTTCTTGACGGTAACATCTATTATCCATCGATCCATCCATTTTCTTTGCTGCTTATCCTCACAAGAGTTGCGGGTAATGCTGGAGCCTATCCCAGCTGTCACTGGGCAGGAGGCAGGGTACACCCTGAAGTGGTTGCCAGCCAATCGCAGGGCACATAAAGACTAACAGCCACACTCACAATCACACCTCGGGCCAAATTAGAGTGTCCAATTCATGTGGCATGTTTTTGGAATGTGGGAGGAAACCGGAGTACCCGGGGAAAACCCACGGAGGAACGGGGAGAACATGCAAACTCCACACAGACGGGTCCAGGATTGAACCCGACACCTCAGAACTGTGAGGCCAACACCTTACCAGCTGAGTCACCGTGCTGCCTCTATTATCCATATTTAACAGAAAAAAATTGGTATTTATATTTAAAAAAATAATATATATATGCAAATCAGACTCACATTTCCCCTGTCATAATTGTAAAGCGTTCTGTATGCTGTAACTGTATGCTTCACAATGTGCCACGATCCTTTTGGTTTTCTCAACGTCCATTAATTCCGTGACAACTGCAACCTCCCTAGTTTCCTATCACCGTTGGCATGGAGCTCAAAATAGGTGTGTCTTATTTACCTGTGTATACCTTGTGGGGCCTCCACTCCCTGAGAAGGGTTGCGTCAGGAAGGGCATCCGGCGTAAAAATTGTGCCAAACATATGTGCGTTCATCTGAGATGACACGCTGTGGCGACCCCGAAAGGGACAAGCCCAAAGAAACACACACACACACCTTGTGGTGCTTTTCCTCTCACAGGAGTGGTCCATCCCACAAGTCGCACCCCTTTTGTGTGGCACGAACGTCCTGCATTTCTGTCTTGCATTTGTTTTGAGATTTTTGTGTTTTATTGTGTTTGAAAAATTTTTATCCATCCATCCATTTTCTTAGCTGCTTATCCTTCCAAGCGTCGCAGGAGTGCTGGAGCTTATCCCAGCTGTCAACGGGCAAGAGGCAGGGTATACCCTGAACTGGTTGCCAAGCAATCGCAGGGCAAATTGAGACAGACAACAGTTGCACTCACAATCACACCTCGGGGCAATTTAGAGAGTCCAATTAATGTTGCATTTTTTTGGGATGTGGGAGGAAACCGAAGTCCCCAGAGAAAACCCATGCAGGGACAAGGAGAGCATGCAAACTCCACACAGGTGGGGCCAGGATTGAAGCCGGGTCCTCAGAATTGTGAGGCCAACTCTTTACAGCTGCTTCACTGTGCCGCCCAGAATTTTTATCTTGCAGCATTTTTCTTTTGCTGTTGTTGTCTCTGACGGTAGGATTTCTAACTTGCAACATTTTTCTGATGCTACTGACATTTGTAATTGGAGCATGTTTGCTTTAAATCTTTTTAAAAATAGTTTTTCTTTTGCATTTGCTTTATATGAAAGTGACCAATAAGGATTTGCGAAGTCATTAATAATTATTAGTAGAATGTAATTTTTCATCTGTTTCTGGTAAATGCATACAGTACATTATTTATGTCACAAAGGTTGTGTGGCTCCTGTGCTAAACTGATGGGCTGGTGGTGACCAGCTTGTGTTTGGGCACTAATTACCATTTGGAATAGGAAACTCCAAAGCTATCACATCTCATCACTGTAAAAAAAAAAAATTACATCTCTGTTTTGGAAGATCTGTCGCTCACTCGCATGTTGTACATTTTATTATGTGTCGTCGTGTTCTTCTTTTTCTTTCGGCTTGTCCCATTAGGGGTCACCACAGCATGTCATCTTTTTCCATTCTGCATCCTCCTTTCTAACAGTCACTGTCCTTATGTCCTCCCTTACCACATCCATCAACCTTTTCTTTGGTCTTCCTCTCGCTCTTTTGCCTGGCAGCTCCATCCTCAGCACTTTTCTACCAATATACTCACTCTCTCGTCTCTGAATATGTCCAAACCATCTAGGTCTGCTCTCTCTAACCTTGTCTCCCAAACATTCAACTTTGGCCGTCCCTCTAATGAGGGCTCATTTCTAATCCTATCCAATGTGCTCACTCCAAGCAAGAACCTCAACATCTTCATTTCTGATACCTCCAGTTCTGCTTCTTGTTGTTTCTTCAGTGCCACTGTCTCTAAACTGTACATCATGGCCGGGCTCACCACTGTTTTATAAACTTTGCCCGTCATCCTAGCAGAGACTCTTCTGTCACATAACACACCAGACACCTTCCGCCAACTGTTTCACCCCGCTTGGACCCGTTTTGTCACTTCCTTACCACACTCTCCATTGCTCTGTATCGTTGACCACAAGTATTTGAAGTCATCCACCCTTGCTATCTCTTCTCCCTTAAGCTTCACTTTTCCCACTCCGCCACTCTCATTCATGCACATATACAATGAAGAAAATGAGTATTTTAACACCCTGCTATATTGAAATTTCTCCCACTTAAAAATAATGAAGGGGTCTGAAATTTTCATCGTAGGTGCATGTCCACTGTGAGAGAGATAATCTAAGAAGAATCCAGAAATCACAATCTATGATTTTTTTAACAATTTATTTGTGTGATACAGCTGTAAATAAGTATTTGAACACCTGTCTTTCAGTTAGAATTCCGACCCTCAAACACCTGTTAGTCCGCCTTTAAAAGTCCACCTCCACTCCATGTATTATCCTGAATCAGATGCACCTGTGTGAGGTCGTTAGCAGCATAAAGACACCTGTCCACCCCATACAATCAGTAAGACTCAAACTTGGAACATGGCCAAGACCAAAGAGCTATCCAAAGACATTGTACAACTCCACATGGCTGGAAAGAGCTAAATCGCGAAGCAGCTAAACATGACGGTAATCTCAATCGGAGAGGAGCCCCATGCAAGATATCCCCTCGTGGGGTCTCAATGATCCTTAGAAAGGTGAGGAATCAGCCCAGGACTACTTGACAGGACTTGGTAAATGACCTGAAAAGAGCTGGGACCACCATTTCCAAGGTGAGTGTTGGTAATACACTAAGACGTCATGGTTTGAAATCATTCATGGCACAGAAGGTTCCCCTTCTTAAACCAGCACATGTCAAGGCCCGTTTTAAGTTTGCCAATGACTATTTGGATGATACAGAGGAGTCATGGGAGAAAGTTTTGTGGTCAGATGAGACCAAAATTGAACTTTTTGGTCATAATTCCATGAACCATCTTTGGAGGAAGACGAATGATGAGTACCATCCCAAGAAAACCATCCCTACTGTGAAGCATGGGAATGGTAGCATCATGCTTTGCGGATGTTTTTCTGCACATGGGACTGGACAACAGCACTGAATTAAGGAGAGGATGATTGCGGTATTGTACTGTATTGTGAGATTTTGGGGAACAACATCTTTCCCTCAGTCACACTATTGAAGATGGGTCGTGCCTGGGTCTTTCAACATGACAATGACCAGAAGCACACAGCCAGGAAAACCAAGGAGTGGCTCTGTAAGAAGCATATCAAGGTTCTGGCATGGCCTAGCCAGTCTGCAGACCTAAAACCAATAGAAAATCTTTGGAGGGAGCTGAAACTCCGTGTTTCGCAGCGACAGCCCAGAAACCTGTCTGATCTGGAGAAGATCTGTGTGGAGGAGTGGGCCAAAAAACCTCCTGCTAGGTGTGCAAACCTGGTGAACAACTACAGGAAACGTTTGACCTCTGTAATTGTAAACAAAAGCTATTGTACCAAATATTAACATTGGTGTTCCCAGATATATACTTATATGTAATACTACTAATACTTATTTGCAGCTGTATCACACAAATAAATCATTGAAAAAAATCATACATTGTGTTTTCTGGATTTTTCTTTTTAGATTATCTCTCTCACAGCGGACATGCACCTACGATGAAAATTTCAGACCCCTCAATGATTTCTAAGTAGGACAACTTGCAATATAACAGTGTTCAAATACTTATTTTCTTCACTGTATGTCAATACTGTCGTAAAAATAATTTGATTTCTGGCTGTGCAGGTCCCCTACACACCTGCGTTGATTAGGAGGTGCACACCCGCGCCTCATCGCTGATAATTAACTCCAGTATATATGGGACCCAGCGGACGGTCTGGCTTTGCCAGATCGTTGCCGTCCATGCCTCGTTCCAGCACCTCCTTGTTCCTGATCCTGAACCCCTATGTACCGACCTCCACCTGTCCTCCAACCAACCCGTAAGCTTTACGCCCTTGAGACTTCTGCTATCCCTGACGGCTCTCCGGTGTACCTATCCCTGCTCTCCCGCTGACCTGCCTTCTACGCCTGACGTCCTGGTTACCCCTGCTCCAGTTGACTGTCTGCCTGATCCCGGACCTTCGAACGGACAAACGCTTTTCCCAAACTGCCTCTGCGTCTTTGGAGTCCTGCATTTGGGTCTTCTCCCGCATCGATGGGTCGTGACATGCATCTACGATGAAAATTTCAGACCCCGCCATGATTTCTCAGTGGGAGAACTTGCAATATAGCAGGGTGTTCAAATACTTATTTTCTAGAATGTATTCTATTTTACTTCGGATAATCTTCATTTCTCTCCTTTCCAGTGTGTGCCTCCATCTTTCTAATTGTTCCTCCGCCTGCTCCCTGCTTTCACTGCAGGTCACAATACAGGAAGATATGTCTTCCTAGAGAATATAAAATATAAAGAGCATGACACCATAAATTCTACTGTCAGTGAAAAAGAGGAAAGGTGTGTGTGGGGGAATGGGGATAAAATTGAGTTCAAGTAGTAATCAATGAAGAAGTTTAAAAATGAACACTCTGGTTGGACAATAGTAGCAGATGATTAAACCATAAGGAAATTAAAGCAGGCAAACATTTGAGTCCTTGGTCCAGATGCTCAAATTTCCTTGAATGACCTTCAATTATTTGTTTATATAGTAGATCATAAACTTTGTGCATTGTTCAGGCACTCCAAGGACAGCTGTCTACTTGGAAACACAACAACATCCTTTATACTTCTCAAAGGTGAGTGTGGAAAATAATCACTCTTCACATGTTAATGTCTGTTGTCCCAAACACTAATCATGTAATCAGTGATGGATGAGGAGTGTGTCAACATGAACTTTAACAAGAGGAATTAGGTTAGACTGGGAGTAGGCTCAGAGTTTATTCCTTCAATGGAGATGTGATTGAAGGTCTTGTGTGTTCTTTATCTGTGTGAGTGTGAATATGGGTGTTGTGAGTCAGGGAGGTAAAGATCATGCTAATTTCCTCATTCCTGAAATACAAAAGCAATAGAAGCACTCTAAATTTACCCTTGAGCTAACCAGTCTGCAAATATATAAAGGTATATTGATATGCATATAAGTACAAATATTTAACCTCTCTTACATAATAACGCATACTCATAGGACCTGCAATTATGTGCCTTTGAGTCACTGAAAAGACGGGGTGAAGTTTATGGCAAGCAGATTAAGCATGTGATGATATGTACTGTAGCGCTGCAATACTGAGCTGCCACATTGACATTGAAACAACAGAGCCCGGGTGTGATTGAATACTAATAGATCTACTATCACACCCCGTTTTCTTCCATGTTTATAAAACACTATTTAAATCTGCCACAATTGGATTTAAATGCAGCCCTATGGGGGCACAAGCCAGTGCAATCTGTAGGCCGGTCCCAAACCTGATAAATGCAGAGGGAATGGCATCCAGTGTAAAACTGTATCAAACAAATATGAGCGTTCATCTAAAGAATACCATATTGGATCGTTCGTGGTCCAGGTTATCAACACCCACCGCCAGCACCATTAACTTGCAGGAATCCAGCTACTGTGGGTCAAAGACAAAGAAGAGGAGGAAAGCAGTAGATGGGAAGACAAATGGAGGCAGGATTATTTTAAAGGAAGAGCTGGCTAAGATTGCCTTGGAGGTGAAAAGAGTATGAGATTGAGTGATGTGGCTGAAATTTGAAATTGAGGGTCTTATGTATAATGTGATTAGTGGCTATGGCCCACAGGTAGGATATGACCTAGAGGTGGAAGAGAAATTCTGGAAGGAAATAGATTATTTAGTTCTGAGCATCCCAGACAGAGAGAGAGTTGTGATCTGTGCAGATTGTAATGGACATGTTGGTGAAGGAAACAGGGGCGATAAAGAAGTGATGGGCAAGTACGGAATCCAGGAAAGGAACCTTTAGGGGCAGAAGGTGGTGGACTTTGAAAAACAGAGGGAAATAGCAGGAGTGAACACCTTTTTCCTAGTAGAGGTAGGAACATGCGGTGACCTATAAGAGCAGGGTAGAAGCATGCAGATGGATTACATTTTGTGCAGACGATGTAATCTTAAGGACATTACTGATGTAAAGTAGCGGTAGGGAAAGTTTAGCTCGGCAGCATAGGATGGTGGTGTGTAGGATGACTCTGGTGGTGGGTTGGAAGATAGAGAACGCAGGTAGAGCAGAGAACCATGTGGTGGAAGCTGACAAAGGAAGACTATTGTGTGGCCTAGGAATGGGGAGAAGGAGACTTGGTTGTGGAACCTCAAACTACAGGAAGTCATATAAGGAAAAAAGTTAGCAAAGAAGAAGTGGGACACAGAGGACCAAGGCGAGGCGAAAGGAATTTATTGAGATGCGACGTAGGGCAAAGGTAAAGGTGGTGAAAGCTAAACAAGAGGGATATGATACACCACATACACCAGGTTGGACACGAAAGAAGGAGAAAAGGATCTTTACAGGTTGGCCAGACAGAGTGATAGAGATGGGAAGGATGTGCAGCAGATAAGGGTGATTAAGGATAGGGATGTAAATGTGTTGACTGGTGCCAGTGATGTGCTAAATAGATGGAATGAATACTTTGCAAAGTTGATGTATGAAGAAAATGAGAGAAGGAAGAGTAGAACAGACAAGTGTGTTGGAGGATAAAAAATGGAAAGGATGATGACATATGTATGGCGGTATGGAAGCAATTTGGAGAGGTGGCAGTGGAGTTTTTGACCAACTTATTCAACAGAATACTAGTGGGCGAGAAGATGCCTGAAGAATGGAGGAAAAGTGTTAGTGTAGTTCCCATTCTTAAGAACAAAGGCGATTTGCAGAGCTGTGGGAACTATAGAGGAATAGAGTTGATGGGCCTCACAATGACGTTGTGGGAAAGAGTAGTGGAGGCTAGACTCAGGAGTAAGGAGAAAGCATGGAATGAAGGTTAGCCGAAGTTAAACAGAATATATGTGCGTCAGCGAGAGGGGTGGAGGAGGAAGGGTGAGGCTCTAGGGAGAAAGAATAGGGTGCCATGGTGAGTGTGGTAAGGTTTATAAAACAGTTGTGAGGCCAGCCATAATGTACGGATTAGAGGCGGTGGCATTGAAAAGTTGACAGGAAGCAAAGCTCGAGGTGACAGACATGGAGATTTTGAGGTTCTCTCTTGGCGTGAGCAATTTGGATAGGATTAGAAATGAGCTCATTCGAGGGACAGCCAGAATTAGATGTTTTGGAGACGAGTTTTAGGAGAGCAGACTTCGACGGTTTGGACATGTCCGGAGGTTAGGGAGTGAGTTTATTGGTAGAAGGGTGCTGAGGATGGTGCTGCCAGCCAAAAGAGTGACAGGAAGACCAAAGAGAAGGTGGATGGATGTTTCAAGATATGAGGACAGTTGGTGTTAGCGAGGATAATGCACGAGATAGGCCTAGATGGAAAAAGATAATGCACTCTTGCTACATCTAACGGGACAAGCCGAAAGGAAAAGAAGATTTAAATTCACCACAATTACAGTGCTATCATTAGTTGTAGGTATAATTAGCTGTTCCAGGTTGGGTTGTCAATTTGTTCTTTCTTCAACATGTTTCTCTTGGCTCATGTTGTGCCACTCATCCACCACCGGACGCAAACCGCCAAACCAAGCCTCGACGTGTTCCGTCTGCCTTCTGCATCCTGCAGTTCAACTGCAACGGCCTCACGTCCAAGGCCCTGGAAATAGCGGACTATATGTCGCGGAACGACATCCTCCTTGCCGCCGTCCAAGAAACCAATCAAATCTAGACAAGCCATAGACTATACCATCGTATGAAACGACCGCAACCGCGACGCTGGAGGTGGCCTGGCGTTTATCATCCATCATACCGTGAACTATTGTGTTGTCCAGCCACCTACCACCAACGACCCTGTTATCAAACAACAGTGTCTGACCGTCCGGTCCGGGTCGTCCCAAGTAGCCATTTTCGACATTTACATCCCGCTTAACTTCAACCTAACTTCGCGATCCCAAATCCAAATCCCAGCCCTGCCTGTGCGGAGTTTGCTTGTTCTCCCAGTGTCTGTGTGGGTTTTCTTCGGGGACCCCATTTTCTTCCCACATCCCAAAAACATGCATTAATTGGAGACTCTAAACTTCCCTTAGGTGTGATGGGGATCGTGCCTGGTTGTTTTTCTATGTGCCCTGTGATTGGCTGGCAACCAGTTCAGGGTGTACCTCGTCTCCTGCCTGTAGTTAGCTAGAATAGGCTCTACCACTCCCGCAACACTTGTGAGGATAAGCCACTCGGATAATAGATGCTGATCCTTATTTTAGACTAGATTTTGAGTTTGACTGCTTGGACAAAGCAGCATCTGGGACCCCACTTGTATAAATAAAGCTGTGCAAACTGCTGAAAAGAGCAATATGTGGGGACTGGGCCCCGAAAAGCTTCAGCTGACTCCTTGACAACCTGCTGTGTAACATGAGTTGCAACGTGTCTTTCTTCGCACACAATCACACAAAGTCAACAACTGCAGCACAAAGAGTTGAGTCCACTGCTATCACATACAGGAGGCCCATTGAGCTGAGATACTGGAGTACTGCCACAAAACCTCTTTCTGACTGAAATGTTACAACACAGCTATTGTTGCATTCAATTGTGAATTGATTGTTTTCATAGGAATACTCACTTTCAATGTAGTTGTATTTTTTTTGCTGTATAACCAATAAATCTTGGAGTTTTTGGTCTATGTGTGTGTCGAGGACTACACTAAAAGTGTTATTGGCAATAGTCTAGGAGTTTACTTCTCCAGTAAGCAGCCACTTATTTAAAGTCAATACCAATATGGACATATTTAACAAAACATTCAAAATATCCATTTCACATTCAATACTAACTCTAATTACTGATATATTTTTGAAAGTTTTATTCTGTTACCCATAATTTGGGGAGTCACAGCAATGAACTTTGGTCTGCAAGTAACAAAACAGACAATGATATTATGTTACTGCCACCATTTGGTTGAGAGCTGGAGGTACAATACATCATTATGTCACTTCCCTTTCTTGATCTTTGTTTCCCCTCCCCCAGGTGGAATTTGGTTTGAAGTTACTTGCCTGCTGGTGCAAATTGATCAAGTACCTCACCGATTTGGATTAGTTTCAGAGAGGATATATTAATGAGGTACACCGACCCAAGTGATGTTGATTACACTTCTAAGATTCTCATGGCACAACTGTGTTTCACTGCACATCAGTGTTTTTAGCTATTGTGGTCATAAACTGCAAAACTAGACTAACTAATTATTCTCCTCACAGGTGTGCTTTTGGGCCTTTCCATGCTGTCTTCTGCAAGAGGTGGGGTACACACTGAACTGGTTGCCAGCCAAACAACCAATCACTCTCACATTCATATCTGTAAAGATAATTTAAAGTCTTCTTTGAACTTATTGTGCATGTTTATAGAACGTTGGAAGTAAAAGGATTAGGTGGAGAAAACTCACACAAGCACAGGCGAACTACTGCTATTTCAGTTGTGTCATGTGTCATGTATGTAGAACATCTGACAATAATGGTACTTGAACGTGAACATGTAAACTCCACACTGGAAGGCCAGAGTGAAATTTGAACCCCATAGGCTCAGAAACATGAGGCAAATGTGCTAATCACTCATCAATTGCAATTGTCGACAAGCCCTTTGTAGAGAGAAGTCATGACAATCTTTTGTTTCTCTAGAAATTGTGATATGATCCATCCATCTATTTTCTTATCCGCTTATCCTCACGAGGGTCTCAAGAGTACTGGAGCCTATCCCAGCTGTCAACGGGCATTAGGCAGGGTACACCCTGAAATGGTTGCCAGCCAATCGCAGGGCACATCGGGACAAACAGTCGTACTCACAATCACATCTACGGGCAATTTAGAGTCTCCAATTAATGTTGCAATGTTTTTGGAATTTATGAGGAAACCGGAGTTCCCAGAGATAACCCATGCAGGGACAGGGAGAACATGCAAACTCCAGACAGGCAGGGCCAGGATCGAAGCCTGGACCTCAGAACTGTGAGGCCAACACTTTACAGCTAGGTCACTGTGCCGACTTGTGAGATGATTATTTATTTCAAAGATATGGTAATTATCTCTTCCATGTTATTTATAACAATGCGTTCAATTAATCAACATAATTTGCCTTTTGAAAATGTGATATTTTATTCCAATTCAGGCAAAATAGCATCAGCTCTTCATATATACACTCTCCTATGAAGCTGTTTGAGCATTTATTTGATATCCTTGATATGCAATTTAAGGTCTATGAATTGTCATGCTCCTGGATTCCAGCCAGGGCTGGGCGTGGCCAGCTAATCTGAAGGTGCACACCTGCGCCTCATGACCTCTGATTAGACCCAGTACATATAGGATCCGGGGGACGACAGATACTCTGCTAGATCGTTGCTCTTCATGCCTCGTTCCCGCACTCCTGCTTTCTCGACTTCTGACCTCCGTGCACCGACCCACGCCTGTTCATTGACCACCCTCGTTAGCCCATTCGTACTGGTACTACGGATTGTTTGGACTGTCTACCTGATCTCAGACCTCGGACCGAATAAAGGTTACCTCTGTACTGTCTGCTGTCTCTGGAGTCGTGCATTTGGGTCCACCCTTGACCCCCGCATCGTGACATGAATTAGTGCATGTAATGGATAATAGCTAGCTTTGTCATGCAAAGTAAGACTACCTCGATGCCTTTGCAGTTGTGAAGGTCAGTGAGTACCCTACTTGGCTAACATGCTTGACTCTCAATCATTGGGAGTGTGGGTGGTGATTGCAAGTAAGGTTTAGGGAAAGTGCGCCATTGTCTATGTGCTGCAAAGGCACAGCGCCATGCTGCATTGGCTTGTGGCACACGAGGAGGGCGCCTGTCATCGAGCAATTTTCAGTTTGTGAGGGAGCGCCCTGTGATATCTTTACACATCCTCTCAATGTGGAGGAACAGCAGCTCTAGTTTAGCTGATATAGAGTCCACAACACTGCATACGAAGGCTGCCCCAATTCGCATGTTGCTTTGGTCTTTGAAGTATTTGGCTCCGGTTCCGAGCTGAGGTCAGCAGCACCTTGTCTATATACAGTATTGGCCCCATTTTGCTTGCTCTTTTTTGAGGCGTCGGATGTTGGACCAGAATTTCCTCAAAGCCATCAGGAAGATGTTCTCCATAGCCTCAATGAAATCCTCAGTGACCATAAAAGCTGCATTTCACTTGGCCTGCTGGTACCCATCAGCTTCCTCTGGAGTTCCACTAGACAAAATGACTCAATAGAACTCCTTCAGTTTGGAAGGCTTTCCTCATCACTCGTGTCAACCAACATTTGGGGGGATTGCTGCCATGACAGGCCCCGGCCGCCTTACAGCTACGGCTCTGGTCAGCTGCCTCTATACAGGAGCCGGAGACCATGATGAACTCTGACTCAATGTCTTCCACCTCTCCTGGGATCTACTCAAAGTTCTGCCGGAGGTGGAAGTTCAAATCAAATCAAAAGCTTTTATTGTCATTATATGACTGTGCATAAAACAAGATAATGAGCGCTTCTTCACAATGGGCTTGAACAAATAAAATAAAATGTTAAATATGAGGTAAAGTAACTCGGATAAAAAATTATAAACAAGGCACAGTTATTGCTAAAAGAACATTTAAAAAATAAATAAATATATAAATCGAACTTTTCAGTCGTACTCCCCATGTCCAGGCATTGGGAAGATTATTACCTTGTTGTACTCGACTGCTGCTCAGGCCCAACCGACATCCTCACTTTTGTTTTCGCTCTTTCCACCTTCTCCGTCAATTGCTGTGTAGACAGACTATCCATAGCGATCCCAGTGGTCTCATGATGTCCTCCGGAATATTGTTCTCCTTTCGATATACATGATTGATAAATTATGCTTCAGTCCCAGTTCAATCAGGTCCTGGAAGTTATAGGTGAACATGGCTTTACAAAAATCCACAAATAGCACCAAAATAATAAAAAAGAAAACGCACCAAACTGGAGAGCTAAGAACCGCTGCATCGGTGCATGCCACCATGTTGAAGCTCCTTCTGACAGGGTACTCTGTCAGATGTTCTCAGTATACCCTCACAATGTCTTTGGGGTCTGCTGGGTCGAACCTGCATCTTCCTCCAACATTGGGACCAACACACCACCAGGTGGTAAACAGTTGACAGCTTCCCCTATCTCTTTATCTGAGTGTCCAAGACATGCAGCCACATGTTGGATGACAGGACCATAATCTACACCTCTTTCGTTGGTATAATCAACATCATTGAACACAATGCTGACTGTAATCACGTGAATGAATACTTTTGACAGCATTCACTCAGAAATTAAGTAGCCTCAGCCTACATATTTAAATTGCATTGTGCGGTGCACCAACCTGAGCAGTGTGTAGACACAGGTTCCTTACAATGGAAACTGCCACATCACAAATTGAGACATTGATGGATTGGTTGTAAGCCTCCAGACTTTTGTAATTCTTTAGTTGGTCCACAGTACAAGCGCTTGCCGAGAAGAGGAGATAGTTGACGATGTCTGGATAGGGTTTTCTCAGGCACTACTGTTTCCTCTCACATCCCAAAAACCTGCATAAATTAGAAAATTAATTCTAATTTAATTCTATTTATAATGTACTGCATATAGGGATGTCAGTGGGACTTGAAGTTGCAATTGTGCTCTGAGGTTAACTTATTGTACATACTACATCGGCCCAGTTTAAGCCCATGTCCACGAAGCCCAGATGGAACCTACATGGAACCCTGTACCATTGCACACATCTAGTCCATGCCCCACTTGGTACCCAGGAAGCTTGTATTTACCCCACATGGTGCCCAACTGGACATGTGGGCCAGGGAAAAGTTTAAAATGGAAAAAACAAGTAGGCTTAGTACTAATCTCCGACTAAAATATTAATATTAGTGTAAAAAGCAAAGTGGAACAAGAATGTATAAGCTTGTGTGCTTTCACGCACACAGGAGTCAGTGGCCTCAATGTTTGTACTTTGTTTGCACTTTTTTTTGACTGCACAAAATGTGCATCATGTTCTGCTTAGATATTAATTTATCTAGATCTAAATTAAGCAGGACATATATTTATTTTAGCCAGCATGGTGGATCAGTTGGAACCAGTTGTCCGTCGTGCCGCCCTTATGAACATACATTTTATAGGAAGTTGCCAACCTTACTCCCCAGCTTCTTTCGAGCTGCGCTGATCAGTGGGTTGAAAGTCTGGGCTTTAAGCTTACTTGGGTCATGCATCTAACTCTCAATTAATGGTTATTCAGCACACTTAAAGGCCATATTCGTCAAACTTGTGTGCACAAACGTCATGCAGGTGTGGAAGGCAGAAATGGAAAAAACATTGCTAACAGGACATAGTTCATGTACTCGTGCACCCTAGTTGCTTTAAAGGGGAAATCCAGTGGTTTGCATGAACAATGTATCCAGTAGGTCATGTAGTATATATTCTATTTTGACAATGTGATGTTGAATCCTCTCTCATTTAATAGTGTTTTGAGAATATTTTTATCGCGTATCAACATTGTTTACAGCCGCAGGTTCAAATCTGTATGGAAGTATTCCTCCGTCTTCCCGATCAAGCGATACTGCTATTTCTTCATCAGATGAGGATAATTCCGATAAATCACCACTGGGCACAATGTAATCGACCCTTTTGTGCGGCACCTTACACGTCACATCTGCGCATTTAAGTCATGTGACTCGTGAAAATGGCAGCGCCCCAGAAAATTCGTAATTGTCAATTAATATCTTCTCAAAACACTATTAAATGAGAGAGGATTTAACATCACATTGTCAAAATAGAGTACATATTACATGCCCCATTGGATACATTGTTAATGCAAACCACTGGATTTCCCCTTTAAAGCAACTAGGGTGCACGAGTACATGGACTATGTGCTGCTAGCAACCTTTTTTTTTTTTCCCATTTCTGCCTTCCACACCTGCATGACGTTTGCGCTCACAAGTTTGACAAATATGGCATACGAGAAGGACAGCTTCATGTTGAAATTTACAAGTGAGGTAAAAGTAGCCTGATCGTGGTCGCTTTGCTGCTAGAGTTAGGTTCAAAAGACTACTGTAGGTAGTGCGTGACACATAGAAGCAGACAGTTAATGGTCGGAACCAAAACAACAGCAATCAATCGTAAGATGACAATCTTTAAATCAGTATTGACTTGAGAATCACAATTAAATCATCAGTGTGATTTGTGTTTAGAGCCGACATTGGAGGAAAACATTTTTGCTCAGAAAGTGAAATGAAACCAATTCGTCAGCGGTCGGGCGCCTTCGTCCAAACTCGGAAAGAAGGGGCGTGGCTCTGCACAATCGGATGATCGCGGATGGGCAGGGCCAAGTAGCAGGACGCGGGAATGGTTGGCTGGTCTGTCGCCTGCAGGAAGTGCGACCGGCCGGCGTCGAGAACTGGTAGTGCACAACTGCGGAGCGTTCCATTCTCACATCCCTACTTGTTTTAAAGAAGCCACATTCTGATTCTGTTCCTTAAGATATCTTGTAGCGAGTTTACCTGCAATCTAGGCGATTCTTGTATGCTACATAGTTACTACAAATATCGTAGAAGACCCCGGAGATTATCGGGTAAAAAATAAAAAAAAAAAAAAACGAAAAAAAAAAACGGTGGGACGATGGAAACGCAGATCCACGTGCCTGTCGGCACGCCGCTCATACGAAAGCTTGCCGTTTTTGTAGACGAGCACAACGTGATGGAAGGAGCAATGAAGATCATGAAAGAGCTGAGACCAGACTGGGAGGTGAACAATGTCAGAACGAAGGTATGTCAGTTGCGAAGCTATATGCTCGGGTAAAGCCGCTAAACCAACATTGAGAGTCCTGCAGCATCATCACAGGGCACGAGCAGACAGTTCGCAGGAGGGAGGTCCAGGAAACCAGCAAATTCATTTTTAACTACGCCATTAATATCCATTAATATATGTGTGTGTGTGTGTATATATATATATATATATATATATATATATATATATATATATATATATATTGGTGGGGTTATAAATCAAAAGTTCAAGGTTGACTCTTAATAAAGAACTTAATGGAGTTGGGTATAGAGCTGCACGATTATACCCAACATAATAGCTGCGAGTATTGTAATCACAATTTCTAGTCACGATTAGTCTTTATGCTAAGGAAAACCTTTAATTTTATTACAGTCTTATTCAGCAGGAATTTAACTGTTTTTCAGTGCAAAATGAATCTTTGAATAAGAAGAAATAATTGGATAATAATACAAAAAAAAATGTATCCCCAAAACATTGTACTTTACCAAGGGCTCACTGAATTAACGATTACAAAGTGCAATCATGAACTGCAATTTAATGGAAGCAAATACAGTTAATGTATGGACACCACTAACATTTGGTCACTCGCACAGACTTCTGTCAAAATAGTTAATCGTCCAAATGGATACGTCTCTGTTGTTCTGCTTTACCGTCAGTCGTGCAGGCTAACAAACTCCAAACAGTCTGTGGACACCCTTATGCTTGAACATTAGTGTTTGTTATGGACAAATGGTGGTGTGCATAGATGTCCAATAACAGACCACCTCTCAGTTTCTGATTGGAAGAGGGGGGCGTTCCTCCCAATCACGCCCTACCGGGTCTCACTGTCATTGCTCACGTAAGCATTGAAGTCCCCCAGCAGAATGATAAAGTCCCCAGCGAGAGTCCTCTCTAGCACCTCCTCCAAGGACTCTAAAAAGGTTGGGTACTCTGAACTGCTGTTTGATGTATTGGCACAAACATTCAGGACCTGTCCCCAAGCAAGGCTGAGGGAGTATACCCCCTTGTCTAACGGAGTGAATCCCAATGTACAGGCACCAAGTTGTGGGACAATATACCCACACCTGCTCGATGCCTCTCACCGTGGATAAATCCAGATTAGGGGAATCCAACCCCTCTCAAGAGGACAAGTACCACAGCCTGAGCCGTGTGTGTAGGTGAGCCCCACACTACCCAGATGGAACTTCTCGACCTCACACACTTGCTCTGACTCCTTCCCTGCCAGAGAGGTGATATTCCACGTCCCTAGAGGCAGTTTCTGTAGCCGGGGATTGGATTGATAAGTATTATTTTGCATGGATGTTTTTTTGGACACAAAAAACATTTCCATTCATCCTTATTATTTCTAAAATCCCTCCATTTTAACATCCCATGGAGTGTCATGAAAATTAACTGAAGTCTTCAGCATCTCTACAACCCTGTTTAAAAAAACTGTTTCTTTACCGTTGGAACTTAGGGATGAGGTATTACAATGCAATCCAATTGAAAAATAGTTTCCCAAAGTGCTGTATAGTATATCAGTGAATAGGTCAATTATACCACAAGTAACATGAAAAAAATAATAAAACCACAAACTGCCAACTACTGAGTGAGATAAGAAAAACTGGATTAAATTTTTTTTTTTTTACCAAAGTTCTCAGATCCTGTAGGAACATTGCAATCTATAACCTGTGTGATGGCAAAGAATATGAATATTTTTTAATCACCAAGTCAGTGGCATGAGCTCAACCCAATGGAGCATAGTTTTCAGTTATTGAACAACATGAAGGCAGCAAATCCTGCAAACAAGCAGCAATTGATAGTGTCTGTATTGAAGTCAAAGTTACTAGTCAAAGTTGACTATTTTATTTAAATCTGTTGCTGTGGAAAGCAAAATAAAATAAAAAATCCAAACGAGCCAAAGTCCACACACCCTGGCCATCCAACTAACATAAGGATAGAGAATTTTGGTTAGTAAAACGTGGTTTCTGATAAAATATGAAAATTATTTCAGGTGATAAGGTCTTCTGACATATAGATTTTTTTTTTTTTTTGGATAAACCTTATATTGATTAACAGTTTCAACAGCTGCTGTTTCTGCTACACTGCTATACACTATATAAACACACACTTCTTTTGGTTGTTGACATGCACTACACTTTGTTTTAGTTACTTCAAGACATTATTATTCAACAGTGACTTCCACACAATTGGGCTTACTCTGTAAACAATTTATCAGTTCCAAAACCATCTCTGACCTTTTGTCAGGTCAGACATGCTGGGCTGTCCTGAATGGCCACCACCCAGACAAGGGTTTTGTCCACTCAGGGGCTTTGTCTGACAGTGCTTGTTGTTCTGTAATTGCTTCACTTTATGACTGGCAATGTGTTTCTTACCCAGGTCACAGTCGATACGAGAGGGAGGCAAATGTTTGACTTTATTTTTGCAAAATTATGCAAAGAATGAATGGCCCTAGACTTGGGTATGTGCATGATTGCTTATTAGCTGTCCTGTTAAATTTATTTTTTTCTTGTTCATTGCCAGAAAAAGAACAATTAAAATCTTGTCACGTGTCATCAAAAGGTAGAATGTTTTATATATTTTAACATAACTAAAATTGATCGGTCTAGGAGAGGGGTGGACAAACTTTTTGACTCGCAGGTCAAGCCATCGCGGCTCATCGCAGCCGGCCGGTGTGGCTCATTTTTGGCGCCGAGGTGGCTTACCATGGAACGAAGCCGTGCTGCTTTAGGGGGTTGTTCACAGCCGCCGCAGTACGGGATGAACACCGTCGAGCCGGCGCACTTTACTGCGTTGTCGTCGCATGCAGCTGAGTGAGGCAGAGACGAGCCATGCAGCTTTAGGGGGTTGTTCATAGCCGACACAGTACGGGATGAACACCGTCGAGCCGGCGCGCTTTACTGCGTTGTCGTCGCATGCAGCTGAGTGAGGCAGAGCCGAGCCATGCTGCTTTACGGGGTTGTTCATAGCCGACACAGTACGCGATGAACAACACCGTCGAGCCGGGGCGCTTTACTCTGTTGTCGTCACACGCGGCTGAGTGAGGCAGAGCCGAGTCGTGCTGCTTTAGGGGGTTGTTCATAGACACCGCAGTACCTGATTAACAACTCCGTCGAGCCAGGGCGCTTTACTGCATTGTCGTCGCACGCAGCTGAGTGCTGCATTGTGGCAGCGTTCTTCAGAGTCCGGGAGCCCGAAGCGCAGCCTTCCCTGGCGAAGCGACGCAGCAGCCTGACGCCGTCCAACGCGTACATCGACATATTTCGTACGCGGATTCTTTATGTTATGAGAGACGTATTACATGATCCGCCCCAAACTATTATTTTTTTTTAGTAGCTGTATACACCCCTACCTGTCATTTCGAACCCACAAAGCTCTCGTCCTCTGCACTCGTGCAATCCATTTTTCATGGCGAACCGGGTCTTTTGCAAACTTATGAAGGGTAAATCCATCCTCCCGAATGTTCAAGCAATGTCCAGCAATGCAACGTGCCAGCATTTTGGCTAACACGAAGGTACAACGAGCTACCTTCCCGGAGGTAAAACTAATGGAAACAAACGAGTCCACTTGAGGGCGGGTCTGTCCTTTAGGTCACTTCCTGCTTCTTCTTGAAAACAAATCCCTCGAGAGGATTTTCATGGCGGGAATTACAAAAAGCTTTATACGTCAAAAACATGTTTTATGGTGAAAAAACGCATGGGTCCATGTCGGCTGCTGTTTTTTTCATTAATAACATACTAAAAATCGTGCATTTCATGACAGTGGCACTTTAAATGTATCAGCAATGGAACTTTTATTACCCCTTAGTCCTCATTTCTAGTTAAGTTCTGATAATACTTGTATGACAATGAAATTTCTGCTGCAAAATTGACTGTAGAGTTAACATAACCTTTATTATAGAGTGGGGTGATTGCTGCCCCCCCCCCCAAAAAAAAAAAATTGAATTAAAGGTTTTATAATGCTGACTGTTTTGACTCTGGAACAATAATTACAAATACAGGGGATGCTTGTTCTATGATGGAGTTCTGTCTCTTCATCAGTCATCACTGACAAAAGCTGTTTTTGTAAGCAAGTCGGAACAGACCGTAGTCAGAATTATTAACCTGTGCTAATGCATAAACACTATTTGAACAAAACTTCTAGACCATGAAAACCATTTAATAAAAATAAAACTCCTGTCATTGGCTTGCAATAGATACTTTTCACATGACATGAGTCACATGACTTTTGTTTACCACACCCACTGGACGGCAAAACTACAATACAACTTGCGTGTTATAGTGATCTTTTTGTGAATATTGGCTTGCTTATAAGTGTCTTACGGGCTTTTCATCATGGTATTTCATTGTGTGGCTTATGGTTGTAAGAACAGACAGTAAAAGGGGTCTGACACTTCAGGCATTGTTTACTTTTTGCTGGGCATTCAGCTAATTTACTGTGGTATCCTCCACACCTGTTACATATCTTTACAGAGGTCTTTGGGCTGTCAATATGCCTCCTCGCACCCGCAGTGAAACTTGGCTTTCCATGTTTGTGGTGGATAGCATGAACCTTGTGGCTGTCGCTAGCCATAGCCTTTAGCTGCACCTTTGCTAACTCGTGGGAGGGAGCTATGCCATCGCTTTTTTCGATCGTGCGCTCCGGCCCCTGGTTGAGTAACTTTCCGTGCACAGTCGGTGAGTTGGTACCGAAAACGATGCAGTCTCTGACCATCTCACCGCTGTTTGTGTAGTTATAGTCTTGAGTTCTGTCACAAAGTGCTCAAATGACTCACAGTTAACCTTGCGCATTCTCGTGAAATTTATATCTAGCAAATATGGGGTTTGCTTTCGGAGTGAGGTAATCGGAGAATTTTTGTGTAATAACAGGGTTCGCACGCGGCCCTAAAACTCCCTAAAAACCCCTAAATTTTCGAAGGTGCATTTAGGGGCTCCTAAAAGTCCTTAAAATCCGCGAAAACCGGTCAAGCCCCTAAAAAGGCCTTAAATTTAAAAAAAAAAAAATCAAAGGGAGGACCTCTACCACCAAAATTCTCCCTAAAAAATAAATTAATTTTATTTAAAAAAAAAATAGCGATCCGTCTTTATCCAAATCAGCCGGAAATTGTCAACGGAAGTCACCTTGTTGACAACTAGTCGCCATCTTGTCGATATTCCATTGTTTGTTTCCGTGAGTAGGCATTTCACTTCGTCTTCGTTACGACGTAGCGTAGTTCTTTCATCGATCCAACTTGTATCACGGTGAAGTTCATTTTTCAAGAAGCTTGGGTTGAAAGTAAGGAGTTTGGGAGCTGGGTTCGTCGAGATCCAAAAGATCGGCACATGTTTTACTGCCATCTCTGCAAGCAGAGTTACCAGCTTGAAAAGATGGGTGTCAAAGCGCTGGAGTGGCACCGGGGGAAAAAAAAGGAGACACGCTGATTTGGCGAAGACTCTCTCATCTTCCGTTGGTATGAATCTGTTTCTAAAATATCAAGATAGTGAAGCATCAACTTCAGGCAGTGGCACTAGCAGTGCATGCGCACTAGGGATCAACTTGTTTTATTGGCAGACATCAAAACACTACTTGCATAACGGCGGGAACTCTGTGAACTCATCACTCCGGAAGAGCAACAACAAAAACAGTCCGTGCGGAACCCCGCACCCCAACTTGAGGTCATGCGGGTGAATTATCTAAACACCACAATGGTACCGATTTTAAAACCGGTTAATTGTTTTTTTTTGCTACAGGTGTTCGGTTAAAACCAATTATGAAAGTAAGCGTGTTTTTGCGATCCATATCCCCCCTCCCCCCAACCTTTCCCACTGACGTCGACACAATGCTGTCAAGTTTCACATGTGGCATCTTTCTTTCCTCTTTATTCCTCACGCCAGCACAAGTTCCTCAGTCACATCTGGTTTAAGTGTTCGTTTGTCAAAGGACTTTCAAGATAAAAGATCAAATGATAACCGTAGCCAAAACATTAAAGTGTACATTTATCGCTTTCTAGCCATGATCTCTTGACACAATCTTGCCGTCCAAAACAAACAAACACGTGGTCGACGTGACGTCAGTGAAATGTATCTATTGGAAAGCGAGGAAGGTAGTTCATAACAGACTATTTGTAGCCAGGAAATGTTGTAGGTGGAGACGATTATAAACTCAGGTTCCCCCAGTTAAATTACTCTCAAACTGAAATTTTGTTTTAAAGGTTTTCTAATCTGATTGTGTTGTACTTTGAAAGATTCAATGTAGTTGTACTTAAGAATCCTCAAATTCCAGGAAATCGAACTCTAATGAAATGCATTTTCCTCCATGTCAGTTTTTTAAATAATTTAATAAACATAAATGTACATGATTAACAACCCCCAGATTCACGCTTTTACCATAATCAGGAGAGCTCAAATACCCTCCTAACCCCAACATGAACCTTGGCTGAATGTTTACGTCTGTCTGGGTCCAAAGTTGCTGTCTATTGCCATATTGGTCACCGGTTTTAGCAGTGTATTGTGTGGCAGGTGGAGGGGATCAGTCATGAAGTAGACAACGGTGTTTTTGCCAGTGTTGATAGCCATAACAAGGATGGCTACACGCCCACCTTTGTGACTGGCCATTCGTGGAATGCCAAAAACTGGTCTGCGTGAGTGAGCGCCTGAGATGGGACGTACACTAAAAGTCCATAATGTTTTATGTTGACGTCAGTTGGTGTTACAGGCCCACAGGTTTACACTTGTTTCATTTTTTTAGAGCACTTCAATTTTGATTGCATGATGACCCTGAAAAAGAATATTAAATGTTTATCCAAACTTTGCACTATTAACCGTGAAACTTTTTTACCAGTGTTTGAATAGGGCTTGAGCATTGATATTATTAAAAAATGTTAACTTTGCAAATTCCGCATGTTCTAAATGCAGAATAGTGCAATTTGAAATAAAACAATTTTCTTCTTGGAATTGTTCAACAAATAATTTCAAATCTTCCAGTATTACTTCGAGTTGTTTTTGCATGCCTGTCATTTGCTACTAGGTCTTTCAAAACCTTGTCTGTTGCTGAAGTCTCAATCTACATAAGGTGCATTTTCTTTCTTTCTTCCTTCAGTTCTTCACCGATGGGACAACCAACAAACTGGTTGGCTGTTATGCGGAAGATAATCCAAAAGATGTAGTCTTAGTACGAGTTTATGGGAACAAGACTGAGCTAATTGTGGACAGAGAGAATGAGCTTAAAAGCTTTCAGGTATGTTTAATGCTATGAATGTGTCAAAATCAGTCACTGTGATTTCACGGGTGAGTATGCGCTCAGGCGCCATCGCACTCGCAAATCTGTACAGAGTAGAAATAGACATTGAAAAACTTTGCTTTTTTTGTGTTTTGTCTTAATTTACATGTTTATTTCATAAACGGTAACAAAACAAGCCTGATCCTAAACAATCAGTATTCACTTGAAAACAGGAAATGCAAGTTAACCGTACTGAGCATGTTTAGAAGTTATGCCAAAACCACATGTTCCGAGCTTCGTCACGCACTCCGAGCACATTTCCGTCGAAAGTCATCAACATCATGAGCCGTGTCAAAGGAAATTCAGTTACACTGAAAACATTTCTCAGATATAACACAGGTATCTAATTATAATTAAGTATGAAATTGTGATTAACTTTGACTTGATCTCAGTTCTATCGTTAGATGATAGACTATATTTTGTTTTGAAATTGAATGTCTATTGACCTCTTTAAAAATGTCTGTGCAGTGTCACTAAATTATGATTATGGTATTAGGGAACTACTACATAGTCGGGAATAACAACTCAGTAAGTTATTTTAAGGTCTTGAGATTCCATCCCGAATCACACCCGCAACTTTATATTTGCGGGCATTACTGACCACACTCGTACATTTTTCAAATATGAGTGACTGCAAAATGATAAGCGGTTTCTGTCAGTAGTGTTCCATTTACGGAAGTAAATTCTGTTTGTTTTTCTCCTTCAGGTGCTGCATGCTAATGGTTGTGCTCCTCGTCTTTACTGCACCTTTCAAAATGGCATCTGTTACGAATACATGCAAGGGGATGCTCTTGGGACACAAGATGTCAGGGATCCTTCTTTACTTAGGTTGGGAACTTATTGAAACCTACAATATTTACAGTCTCTGACAATTCTGAGGCCAAATTTACTTTTGAGAAATTCAATGAAAACAGTGGTAAAACAAAGACAACTGCACCCAATGCAAAGCAAGCCGTCAATACCAGTGAGGAGTAGTCTTTTATGTCAAAATTAATCATAAAAAAACTGACTGCATCAATAGTTTGTATTGATATTAGAAGGTAAGATTTTTTATTTAAAATGTGGAGTTTTCAAATATGCATGGATAGAGAAGATTAATATTTGTGATATGTACAGTGAAAAAATAAGTATTTGAACACCCTGCTATATTGCAAGTTCTCCCACTTAGAAATCATGGAGGGGTCTGAAATTTTAATCGTAGGTGCATGTCCACTGTGAGAGAGAGAATCTAAAAAGAAAAATCCATAAATCACAATGTATGATTTTTTTTTTTTAACGATTTATTTGTATGATACAGCTGGAAATAAGTATTTGAACATGAGAAAACCTATGTTAATATTTGGTACAGTAGCCTTTGTTTGCAATTACAGAGGTGCAACGTTTCCCGTAGCTGTTCACCAGTTTTGCACACACTGCAGGAGGGATTTTGGCCCACTCCTCCACACAGATCCTCTCTAGACCAGACAGGTTTCTGGGCTGTTATCACTAGTCTTCCTCCAAACACGCTTAGTGGATTTATGACCAAAAAGTTCCATTTTGGTCTTATCTGACCACAAAACCTTCTCCCATGACTCCTCTGTATCATCCAAATGGTCATTGGCAAACTTAAGACTGGCCTTGACATGTGCTGGTTTAAGCAGGGGAGCCTTCTGTGCCATGCCTGATTTCAAACCATGACGTCTTAGTGTATTACCAACAGTCACCTTGGAAATGTTGGTCCCAGCTCTTTTCAGGTCATTGACCCAGTCCTGTCGTGTAGTCCTGGGCTGATTCCTCACCTTTCTAAGGATTATTGAGACCCCACAAGGTGATATCTTGCATGGGGCTCCACTCCGATTGAGATTGACCGTCATGTTGAGCTTCTTCCACTTTCTAATGATTGCTCCAACAGTGGACCTTTTTTCACCAAGCAACTTGGCAATTTCTCCATAGCCCTTTTCAGCCATGTGGAGTTTTACAATTTTGTCTCTGGTGTCTTTGGACAGCTCTTTGGTCTTGGCCATATTACAAATTTGAGTCTTACTGATTGTGTGACGTGGCCAGGTGTCTTTTATGCAGCTAACGACCTCACAGAGGTGCATCTGGTTCAGGAAAATACATGGAGTGGAGGTGGACTTTTGTAAGTGGTCTAATAGGTCATTGAGGGTCGGAATTCTAGCTGATAGTTAGATGTTCAAATACTTATTTGCAGCTGTATCACACAGATAAATTATTAAAAAAATCATACATTGTGATTTCTGGATCTCTCTCACACTGAACATGCACTTACGATGAACATTTCCAACCCCTTCATGATTTCCAAGTGGCAGAATTTGCAATATAGCATGGTGTTCAAATACTTATTTTCTTCACTGTAAGTTGCAACTTAAAAAGATTACATACGTGCACTTTGGAAAAAAAAATTCTTTCGTTTACAGTGGGCCATGACTGGTAAAATATGGATCCCACAGCAATGCCATTTCAGTAATGCTAAAAAAAATTCTGATTTCCTAGATTTCAGAGCTCGGGTCGGTAGATAGGTTTTTTTTTTTTCAATTTATAAATTTTTTTTTTACAAAATATTTTTATTCTGTCTCCAATACATGGTGCCGCCGTTTTCTTGTCAGTTTTCGTTAATTCACGCTCTCTCGTGCATAACAAAATTCATGATGGCATCTCCCATTGCGAAACACTGGAATATTAGCAGAGAAAGCTGAGACGTAAGCTTGTAGGAAGGTTTATTGCCAGACTGAGGTCATACACGGGAAGGCAGTCCAACAGGGCAACGATACAAAAATCACACTGCAAAAGGCTTGGTCCAAAAACATGAAACAATGTAAAAAATCGGACATGGCAAAACATGAAAACGCAACATGACTTGATATGGCTCAGTCACACTATGACATGAGATGAGGCAGTTACGCTAGCTGATGCTTGAGAACACACATGCATATATACACAACGATCCGATCATACTTAAATACACGACGTAATCAAGGCGCAACGAGGTGTAGCAGCGCGCACAAGGAAGTGGCACGGCCACCTGACTTAACTCTATGTTCCTGCAGCAGAGCGTGTGCGCATTCACGGCACTCGCTGCTTATGGAGCCGTGGAGAACTACGCCCCTGACATATTTATCATGAAGTGTAAAATTGTGAGGGTCGGTGGAAACTTTTAGGGCCGGTCTGGAAATTGGTAATTACATTACAATAAAGAGCAATAAAGAAACCCGTACAAAAGCTATATTGTTCAGTTTTGACCTTCATTGCTCTGCTCAGAAAAAGGATGGATGGATGAATGTAAGATGTTTTTTTTTTTTATAGTTATGGTGTAGAACTGCTGTTCTGTGGATGCCAACATAAGACCGCTTCAAGATATTAAAGATGTTTTTTTTTCTCACAAAAATTAAAATAGTTCATCAGTGACTCTTTGATGAAAATACACACAGGATTAAGAATTACATCACGTTGAATAGAAATCCTGATATTTGTATGTGTATGTCTTCCCTCAGACTGATAGCTGGAGAGATGGCCCGTGTCCATGCCATCCATGCGCATAACGGATGCATCCCGAAACCCAACCTATGGATTAAGATGCAAAAATACTTTTCCCTTGTGGCTACAGAATTCACAGAACAAGCTTCCAACATCAGGTGAGCAGATGTTTCTCAACTGTTATTTCTAGGATTTTGCTTGAAGATTGTTTCACCACTATACACTCAAATTTAATCTAAATTCATTTAACAGTCCGGAGTCGGTGGTAGATGTTGAAACATTGTAATCTTTAAACTGTTTTTTTTTTCTCAAGTATGAGCTTAGAAATTACCGATGACATCAGGAGGAAAAAATCCATTAGTTATTGAAGAAATTAGTGTATGTGTGCGTGCGTGGATGTGCGTGTGTGTCTATACAGTAAGTAAGACTTGAATAACTTATAAGCAAAACATACTAAGCAGTAATTGTCCAGTCTTACTTATTTGTATCTTTTTTAAAGTATATAAGTGTTTTTCGGACAGTGAGCGTACCTCTACAGTTAATGGTTAAGTTAGGCACCATAATGTGTTAGGGTGTAACTGGAGGTCTGATGTCTTTGTCATGTTAATGGACCTTCCATTCAGTCTAGCATGATGCTTATGTAAGTGGAACAATCTGACCTGACTGGATAGGACAGAAATGCAGGTGTTTGATTAGCTCGGCATTAACGTCAACTTTATTATTTTCCTTAGTAACAAGGCACAGTTTGCAGTGCAGATGAGTAGCTGCCTGAAGCTGAAAAGGAAATAAACCCCTGACAGGTGTACCTTTTACCTACTAATCAAGACAGATGTTAACCACTTGAATTTTCAGTCCCTTTGGGAGCTCACAACAAATGTAAAGACAGCAGGAATCTCCAAAGCGGACTGTATGATTACCTCCCATAATCCCATTACATTTATTACTTTAGAAGTTTCTGCTCAATACACAGATTTCTTTGGCTGAATTTCAAAACCATTTGCACACTAGCCACTAGCACTAGTCACCACATATGTTTTGCTGGGTTGTAAATGATGCCAAATGATGACCCCCCCACCCCCCTTCAAATATGGAAAGCACGGAAAACTATTGAATTTGATTTCATGAATTTCTAGGTCTAGAGAAGTATAAAAAATGGAAACGATTGACTCATACAACAGATATTTTTTCCAAAACGAAAAATAGAAATATCTAAAAAAAAATAAATAAATAAATAAAATAAAGGGAGAGATTGAGTTTTTTTATTTTTATTTTTATGCCATTACAATGTTTGGATAAAAGCAAACATTATTCAAAGATGGACTTGGTGAAAGGAACGAAAAGGATTTGTGCTTGTTTTTCTCTTTCTTTACCTTTGTAACCATGGCTATACCATTATAAGTTTTATTTTGTTTGATGCTTGTTTCGTTTTAGTTTTTAAACCTTGGTACTATTCCTTCTTAGTCTTGTATTTACATAGGAATGTCTATCCTTTGCTCCACTTTGTTCAAAAATTATCGCAATAGAAAAAAAATTAAGATTAGTTTTGGATTTTGCGTTCCAAAAATCTATGAAAAAAAGCTGTCAGACTAACTCAACAAGAATTCTGTACCCTAGTGTTGTAGTATCATCTGATAATGTGCATGGTTTGACCATCTGAAGTAATTCCTGTCAAGAAAATCATTACATTGTTCCAAATTAATGTGCAGCTGTTAGATTATACGGGCAAACATAAAAAGCTGATAGTTAGATTTTCTCATTAGTAATTGTAACGTACTCTTTGGACAAAAATTAGCACATTTAAAACAATAGTGAGGGATTTTATTTCATTTCCAGAGTATAAGTTGCTCCGAAGTTTAATTTGCACCAGCCAAAAAATGGACAAAGAAGGCAAAAACATATAAGTCGGACTGGAGTATAAGTCACATTTTTGAGGGGAAATTTATTTAATAAAACGCAACACGAAAAACTTGAAACACAATTTAATATAAAAATAGAATAGAGAACAGGCTGAATAGGTCTACAGTGTTGTTAACGTTGCATGACGCATAAACAACGAACGGAGAATGTACCTGGTATGTTAACTTAACGTAAGTTATTCAGATAACTATAGCATAAAGAACATCCTAACAAGCTTACCAAACCATCAGTGTCACTCCAAATCAATAAATCCAATAAAATCTTTATCCTCGGTGTCACTTCTAAACAACTCCGCAGACTTCAGAGGTAGACGACGCGCCGCTTCCTCTTCTACATCGCTTTTGTCAGACTCATTGTCAGTTGCAGTTACAGCTAGCTTATTCCAGCCTTTCTGAATCCCAACAGCATGGTTTTGGTTGTCACTGAAGCCCATACTTTGTCGAGCCATCCAATGACTTCACGTAAAGCTCCATGGCACATTCACCTGGTTGCTATGAAGCTTTGCTCTCCATCCGTCATCCACTCCTTCCACAGGTTACGCAAGACTGCCTTAAAGCTCCGATTCACGGAGGTATCAAATGGCTGGAGTATTTTGGTTAAGCCTCCAGGGATCATTACAGGTATGCAGTTGAAAACATTTAATTTATTTTTGAACTGTGGCGTGATGTCCCCTCGCATGCTATTAATACATCACAGGCAGAGCATTTCGTACTCTGAAGAAGCTATCCGAATGTTTAGTGTAGCTTCATATTTCACTACTTGCATCTTATAATCTGCAGAATATGATTTTTTTTTTCTTCATTGCCATTTTTGTTCAATCCTTCTCGGTTGTTTTTGCAAGTTACCGCTAATGTTGAAATGATGAATTTTCAGATGTATATAAGGAGGAGGTTCAGACCTAGAGCCCTCTTGCGGTTATGAGTGTGAAAATAATGAATAAGCATCTCTGTATTGATAATTTCTCATATAAATCGGTCTGCAGTATAAATCGCACCCCTAGCAGAACCATGAAAAAAAACTCCCACTTACAATAAAAAAATACAGTGGTTTATTTGATGATTACAACACCTTGATGACTCTGATGCTGCATTTTTCAGATTTTTTTTTTTTAAACTAAAACTACAAATACTGCAAATCGTATAAAATGGTGAAATGGTATCTGAACTTAAAAAAAAAACTGTCTTCAAATTTTGCTCCTTGTCGTTAATTTAGAATCCAGAAGGAAGTCCCGAGCAAGGAGGTGCTGGAGCAGGAGATGGTATGGATGAAAGAGCATCTTTCTACACTGGGTTCGCCTGTGGTTCTCTGCCATAATGACCTGCTCTGCAAGAACATCATACACAACAGCAAAGAGGGTACATATGTGTCATTACTGTGTATTTGTGTTATTTGACAACCACTATTTAAATAATTCTGGGATAGTCAAGATGATTGTAATAGGATACAGTCACGGTCAAATCACGTTCTCAAATGTCCCTTTAAGGACAATTTTATTTGCAGCAGACACATTTTGACAGTATAAGGCACTTCAGTGGACTAAAACCACCATCTGTGCAACCTGAGTACCCAAATTGGAGCCGTATCATTCACGTGGAAGCTGCTCGGCCCAAGTTAGCCTAGCTCAGACTGCTAACAACAAAAGTGTCTGTTTTCTAATATTTACTGAGGAGGAAAACATAAAATGCTAGTATCTACACATCCTGCAAAATCTATGTATTGTATACAACGAGGATACTGAGTACTCATAAGAAGTTGGGCGAGTGGAAACGTCAACTTAACTTGCTTATCGGCCAAGTATTCCTTAGTTTAGCTTGATAACAACGAGACATGTTTGTGATCAATTAGTGGATGTTGAAGAAACATTGAATGTGAGTATTTTCATAACTTGTACGAAGAGGGCAGTGGGGACTGATAAGAAATTTAACAAGTCTTATCCTAGTATATATTAGTACCCAAATTGGTGCCGTATCGTTCGTGTTGAAACTGCTCGATCCAAGTTAGCTAATTGCGCTAAAAACATTACCTACTTAGAGTATACAACTAGGACCGAACATCAATCGTGGACTCAATCTTTAACTACTAGAGTGAGGGCCATTGTGGTTTGAATCCCTTCCATCCACGTATCCTTTAAATCGCCGTACAGGTAGTATGTGATTTGTATACCTTATGTGCTGACTGTGTTTATTGTGATTGCTTTCATTTGACCTTAACTTTAACATAGATGAGGGATTGTGTGAATTGTGTATCTCATGTGCTGACTTTGTTTATTTGATTGCTTCTTCTTTTTGATTATCTGCAGCCCGTTGGGCAGCTCACTATTGTGCTACCTGTTGGCCGGTCCCAAGCCAGGATAAATGCAGGGGGTTGTGTGAAGAAGGGCATCCGGCGTAAAACTGCCAAACTCATATGAGCGTTCATCATATGAATTCTACTACAGTTATCCCGTGGCCTGGGCTTCCTACACGCACACCCGGAAATGTTAATCTGCAAGGCATGGGTAGTAAGTCAGAAAATGTAGGTCGAGGAGGAGAGCGGCTGAGTCGGCAGAAGAAGAAGAGAAAGACACAGGCCATACAGCTGTGGGTAGGGATGTTGAATGTTGGGACTATGACAGGAAAAGCTCAGGAGTTATTTGACATGGGTTATTTTAAAGGAAGAGTTGGCTAAGAATGTCATGGAGGTGAAAAAAGTATCAGATCGAGTGATGATGATGAAACTTGAAATTGAGGGTGTTCTGTATAATGTGGTTAGTGGATATGCCCCACAGGAACGATGTAACCGCGACTTGAAAGAGAAATTCTGGAAGGAACTACACAAAGTAGTCCTGAGTATCCCAGTCAGAGAGAGAGTTCTGATTAGTGCAGATTGCAATGGACATGTTCGGGAAGGAAACAGGGGTGATGAAGAACTGATGAGTAAGTACGGAATTCAGCAAAAGAACTTTGAGTGCCAGATGGTGGTGGACTTTGCAAAAAGGATGGAATTGGCAGTGGTGAACACTTATTTCCAGAAAAGACGGGAACATACAGTGACCTAAAAGAGCGGAGGTAGAAGCACGCAGGTGGATTATATTTTATGTAGACAATGTAATCTGAAGGAGATTACTGATTGTAAAGTAGTGGAGCGTGAAGCTCGACAGCATAGGATGGTGGTGTGTAGGATGACTCTGGTAGCGGGTTGGAAGATTAATAAGACAAAGGTAGAGCAGAGAATCAGGTGGTGTAAGGTGAGGAAGGAAGAATGTCCTGTGGCCTTTCGGAAAGAGGTGAGACAGGCTCTAGATGGACAGGAAGAGCTCCCGGAAGACTGGAATGCTACTGCCAAGGTACTCAGAGAGGCAGGCAGGAGAGTACTTGGGGTGCCTTCTGGTAGAAAAGGCGAGAAGGAGACTTGGTGGTGGAACCCCATAATACAGGAAGTCATCCAAGAAAAGAGATTAGACAATTGGAAAGATGAAGACAAGCACTGGAAAGGGGGGGAATGAAGATTAGCCGAAGTAAAACAGAATATATGTGAGGGGCGGAGGAGGAGGAGTGAAGCTCCAAGGAGAAGAGATAGTGAGGATGAATGAGTTCAAATACTTGGGGTCAACAATACAGAGCAATGGAGAGTGTGGTAAAGAAGTGAAAAAACGGGTCCAAGTGGGGTGGAACAGTTGGCAGAAGGTGTGTGGTGTTCTATGCAACAGAAGAGTATCCGCTAGGATGAAGCGCAAAGTTTATAAAACAGTGGTGAGGCCGACCATGGTGTACGGATTAGAGACGGTGGCACTGAAGAAACAACAGGAAGCAGAAGTAGAGGTAGCAGAAATGAAGAGGCTGAGGTTCTCACTTTGAGTGAACAGGTTGGATAGGATTAGAAACGAGCTCATTAGAGGGACAGCCAAAGTTGGATGTTTTGGAGACAAGGTTAGAGAGAGCAGACTTTGATGGTTTGGACATGTTCAGAGACGAGAGAGTGAGTATATTGGTAGAAGGGTGCTGACGATGGAGCTGCCAGGCGAAAGAGCGAGAGGAAGACCAAAGAAAAGGTTGATGGATGTTGTGAGGGAGGACATGAGAACAGTGGGTGTTCGAGAAGAAGATGCACGATATGACAAGCTGTGGCGACCCCTAATGGGACAAGCCGAAAGAAAAAGAAGAAGATTCTGTTCAGTGCCTTTTTAACTTCTCCCTGACTAATCATTGCCACTTCCTGGTCATTCATGCTTGGCTCTTCTTCTCTCCCTTTTCTCCTATTTTCTTCATTCATTAACTTCTCAAAGTACTCTTTCAATCTACTTAGCATACTACTGGCACCAGTCAACATATTTCCATCACTATCCTTAATCACCTTGACTTGCTGCACATCCTTGCCGTCTCTATCTCTCTGTCTGGACAACCTGTTGAGATCCTTTTTCCCTGTTATGTATCCAACCTGCTGTACATGTCCTCATGTGCCACTTGTTTAGCCTTCGCCACCACTACCATTGCCCTACAACACATCTCAATGTATTCCTTCCGCCTCTCCTCAGTCCTCTCCGTGTCCCACTTCTTCGGTAATCTCTTTCCTTGAATTACTTCCTGTATTTCGGGGTTCCACCACCAAGTTTCCTCCCCTTTCCTACCAGAAGACACCCCAAGTACTCTCCTGCCTGCCTCTCTGAATACGGTGGCAGTAGTATTCCAGTCTTCTGGGAGCTCTTCCCAACCATCTACTGCCTGCCTCACCTCTTTTCGAAAGGCCACACCACATTCTTCCTTTCTCAACTTTCACCACCTGATTCTCTGCTATACCTTTGTCTTCTTAATCTTTCTACCCACCGCCAGTCATTTTACACACCACCATCATATGCTGTCGAGCTACACTCTCCCCTACCACAACCTTACAATCAGTAACCTCCAGATTACATTGTCTGCACAAAATATAATCTACCTGTGTGCTCCTACCTCCGCTCTTGGAGGTCACTCTATGTTCCGTCTCTTCTGGAAATAAGTGTTCACCACTGCCAATTCCATCCTTTTTATGAAGTCCACCACCATCTGCCCTCAAAGTTCCTTTGCTGAATGACATACTTACCCATCACTTCTTCATCACCCCTGTTTCCTTCGCCATTATGTCCATTGAGATCTGCATCAATCACAACTCTCTCTCTCTCTCTCTCTCTCTCTGGTCTGCTCAGGACTACTTTGTTTGTTCAGCACTGTGGAAACTACGGAGAAATAAAGATGATAAGCCACACAATGAAGTTATGGGAAAGAGTAGTAGAAGCTACACTCAGGCCGGAAGTAAGTATCTGCGGACAACAGTGTGGTTTCATGCTTAGAGTACCACAGGTGCATTATTTGTCTTGAGGATGCTCATGGAAAAGTACGGAGAAGGTCAGAAGGCGCTACATTGTATCTTTGTAGACCGAGAGAAAGCCTATGACAGAGTACCAAGAGAGGAACTGTGGTAGTGCATGCACAAGTCTGGTGTGGTGGAGAAATATGTTTGAGTAGTTCAGGACATGTATGAGGGCAGCAGAACAGCGGTGAGGTGTGCCGTTGGTGTGTCAGAAGAATTTAAGGTGGAGGTGGGACTGCATCAGGGTTCCGTGCTGGGCCCGTTCCTGTTTGCAGTAGTAATTGATAGGCTGACAGATGAGGTTAGACTGGAATACCCTTGGAACATGATGTTCGCAGATAATATTGTGATCTGCAGTGAAAGCAGTGAGCAGGCGGAGGAACACTTAGAAAGATGGAGGTACGCACTGGAAAGGAGCGGAATGAAGATTTGCCAAAGTAAAACATAATATGTGTGTGAATGAGAGGGGCGGAGGAGGAAGAGTGAAGCTCCAAGGAGAAGAGATAGCGAGAGTGGACGACTTCAAATACTTGGGGTAAATAATAGAGAGCAATGGTGAGTGTGGTAAGGATGTGAAGAAACAGGTCCAAGCAGGATGGAACAGTTGGCGGAAGGTGTCTGGTGTTCTATGTGACAGAAGAGTATCCGCTAGGACAGCAGTCGGCAACCCGCGGCTCCGGAGCCTCATGCGGCTCTTTCATCCTTATAATGCGGCTCTGATTGGCTTGGGAAAATAAATTACCTTTTTTTTTTTTTTTGTATTTAATTGAAGTGTGTTTTATTTGTGTTAGTTTTTATATTATTTTAGTTCTAAGTTTGAAGATTATTGTGATCTTGAAATATTAAAATATTAATTAAATTATTTGATATTATTTTTTCGTCGCTCAAAATAGACGTCACACTGCGGAAGCGGGTATACCCGCTGAAACGCCGTCTATTTTGAGCGACTTTCAAGCCCGGCAAAGCCAATGGAGAAATGAAAGAAAAGAAAAATATCTCAAGAAAATAGAACATTCAATGATGCCTGGGCAGATTCATTTGCATTTACCTCGGGCGAGAGTGGCCTACCAGTATGCCTAATTTGTGGAGAAAAACTGGCTAACAATAAACGGTCAAATGTCACAAGACATTTTAACAATACACACAGAGCCTTTGCTGAAAAATATCCAGAGGGAGAAGAGAGGAAAAAAGCTGTTTCGGAACTGATGCAGAAGGCTGACCGGACGAAAAATCAATTCAAGAAGTGGGTGAAGTCTGCAAATTCAACTACATATGCAAGCTTTGTGGCCGCTCAGGAAATAGGCAGGCATGGGAAACCGTTCACAGATGGAGAATATATGAAAGAATCATTCCTTAAGATTTCAGAACACTTATTTGCAGACTTTAAAAACAAAGACGAAATTGTGCAGAAAATCAGAGAGATGCCTCTCTCTGCGAAGACTGTCAAAGACCACACTATAGTTGTTTATACAAAGTGTAAAGGTAAGAAAAAGCAATATATACAGTGTTATCTTCATTTTAGATAAGATAAATGGATATAGGGATGACGCCTCATGGCATTTTTCTGCTTTCGTTTGCTACATGGACAATTTAAATTCAGCTGTTTAATTTATTTGAAAGAGACATTCATCGTTATTATTTTTCAAGAATTCAAAATGTTCAAAATGTGTTCATTAAATGAATAAAATGTAATTTTCTCTGTAGCACGTGGATTTCATAAGAAACATGCTGCGGTAAAGTAGTAGAATTTTTTTTTTTTTTTTTTTTTTTTTCATTTTAGATGTGCGGCTCCCAGTGTTTTCTTTTCCGTGGAAACCGGGTTCAAATGGCTCTTTCGGTGTCAAAGGTTGCCGACTGCTGCGCTAGGATGAAGGGCAAAGTTTATGAAACAGTGGTGAGGACGGCCATGATGTATGGATGAGAGACGGTGGCACTGAAGAAACAACAGGTAGTAGAAATGAAGATGCTGAGGTTCTCGCTTGGTGTGAACAGGTTGGATAGGATTAGAAATGAGCTCATTAGAGGGACAGCCAAAGTTGGCTGTTTTGGAGACAAGGTTAGAGAGAGCAGACTAGGATGGTTTGGACATGTCCAGATGTGAGAGTGAGTATATTGGTAGAAGGGTGCTGAGGATGGAGCTGTCAGGCAAAAGAGCAAGAGGAAGACCAATGAAAAGGTTGATAGATGTTGTGAAGGAGGACATGAGGACAGCGAGAGTTCGAGAGGAGGATGCACGAGATAGGTTTAGATGGAAAAAGATGTCATGCTGTGGCGACCCCTAATGGGACAAGCCGAAAGAATAAGATGACGACGACACACGTGATAAAATGTACAAGATGTGAGTTGCAAAGTACTGCAATAAAGTTCATAACTCATGACAATAAAAAGTATGTAAGTATGAAATGGTACAATTGTTATGCAACCATAAATAATGGAAGAAGCTAGTAATTCAAGTGCCAATAGGAGCAATTGAGGCAAAGTTGTCACCTCTTTTTCGCTAGGGTATGTAAAGCTAGGATTGAGAGAAGTACAAAAGAGTACTCAAGTCTGTTTTTGGTAGCTGGAGGGGCTTGACGGACACAAGAAGGAAGCAATTTGTATTCTGGATTGAGAGGGTGAGAAGCATCCATAAAGATAAACTTGTCTCTTTTAAGCACCTGGATTTTGAAACTCTAATCCAAACATCTGAGTAACACCTTAGGTTCCACTTGCACAATACTCTCTAATAAGTTGTTGTTCTGGCAAGGTTAGATTGAGAGATTTTTGGCTAGATATTTGGGCTTGCCTCAACACACAGCGTTGGCTCTGGAACCACTCCTGTAGAGAGGGATTTACCCTCTCTACCACTCAGGAGTTGTCCTCTGTGCCTCTGTGAAAAGGCGATGAGCAGATGTGCATATACCTAACTTTCCTTTTTCTTTGTCTTTTTGCAGCATACTGAATATATTGTTCTTATTTTTTTTTTGTAAAAGGACAGTTCATTCGATATAGTGCCGTGAAAAAGTATTCACCTGATTTCATTTTTTTTTTTTTGGGTATATCACACAAAGGTTTTAAATCATCAAACCAATTTTAATATCACTCAGAGTCAACCGAAGGAAATACAAAATGCAGTATTCGGCTCATGCCCTCAAACTTAAGTGCTCTTGGATCATGTAGCTGGACAATGATCCAAAACACAACAGTAAGTTCACCTCTGAATGGCTCCAAAAAAAAAAAAAAAGTAAGGTTTTGGCGTGGCCAAGTCAAATTCTGGATTTTATATCAAATTGAGTTGCTGTGACCTTAAACAGGCAGTTAGTGCTAGAAAACCCTACAGTATGGTGGAGGTGAAACAACTTTGCAAAGGAGAGTTGGACAAAATTCCTCCAGAGCAATGTACAAGACACACTTCCAATTATCGCAAATTCAGGACGCAGTTACATTTTCACAGAGGGTCAGAAAGGTTTGGATTTTTTTGTGCCTTCATAAATTGAATTGTCATTTGAAAACTGCATTTTTTTATTTCCTTGCATTGTCTATAAGTGATATTAAAATTGGTTTGATGGTCTGAAACCTTTTGTGTGATAGATGCCGAACAAGGGGGCAAATACTTTTTCCCTGTATAGAGCTCGTGCACCTACGTCATAAAATCACGTGACATCGCCATAATGCCGGTCTAACAAAGCATTGTTGCAAGTTAATTCCGTTGAGACAAAACAAAAATGTCTTATAGCACGACATCCAGAGTTTTGTCCGATACCATTAAACATTTAGAAGGTGATAATAAACGAAGGTACGTGGAAAAATTAGAGACACTTGTAATAGAGGACCCATATTTAATGCTGAAGTCGATGTTTTCGCCAATAAGAAATTGGACTATTAACCCTGTATTGGACAACTGGATCTACACGTGTATCTGGTGAGTAAGTCATCAAGATTTACACAAAAGAGTTTGAAAGCGTATAAAAGTCTGGACGCATACAAATACTTTTTTGCTAGATCTGTTCTCAATCAGGAATAAATCCCACATAGTGATGGACCCACTCTGATTTTTCAATACAAATACCAGTATTTAAATAAATGACCTTTGGTTTTACACAAACTCCCATTCATTAACTATGATTGGGGGAAAAAAAATTTAGGATGGGGAGTTGTCTCCTCTAAACACGGACGCGTATTGCGGCCACATGGTAACCTCCATTAAACTCTCTGCGACAGACGGTTTATTTATTTATTCAAATGAGTCAACTTGGGATTGATCTTGAGAAGAATAATTCCTACCTGAAATGAAGTGATTGCTACACAGGCGTGTGTCTTTGGTTGGGCATGTTTAATTGCCGAAATCCATTGATCTTTTGCTGGTCTGGTCTGCACGTATTCCATAGAATGTTCTATTTTAAGATCTGTCCTATCTATTGTGACAACCAACAGCACAGCAGGTCTCGGGCATTGTGAATATTCTGCTCTGGTTCAATGTCTCCCACAATGTCAAGCAGTTCTGTTTGACCGGCAATATGGCGCCATGAAAACGGTGATGTCATGTGCACGAGCTCTATAAAGGTTTACCTTATTCTGTACAGTAGTGTTCAAAATAATAGCAGTCCAATGTTACTAACCAGATTAATCCACATTTTCAGTATATATTTTTTTTGCTACATGTCAAACAAGTTACCAGTAGGTGCAGTTGATTCTCAGAAAACAAACAAGACTCAGCATTCATGATATGCAGGGAAGATTTAAAAAAAATAAATAAATAAATTGTACATTATTTCTGGATTTTTCTTTTCAGATTATCTCTCTCACAGTGGACATGCACCTACAATGAAAATTTCAGACCCCTCCATAATTTCTAAGTGGGAGAACTTGCAATATAGCAGGGTGTTCAAATACTTATTTTCTTCATGGTACACCCTCTTAGGGCTGTGCAATTGGGCAATTTGTTGGAAATGTGGTGTTAAAAAAGTAGTAGTGCAGCATTCAATCGGTGAGGTCGTCAATTTTGTGGAAAACACGTGAATCAACCAAGAAATGTAAGTGAATTGTGTAATGTCGTTAGGTAATCTTGGAATGGAATAACAGCTGAAAGGTGCTACAAGTTGGTTGACTCCATGCCACACAGATGTGAAGCAGTTCAAAAAAAAAAAAAAAAAAACCATGGTCATACAACTAAATATTACTTTAATGATTCAAAGGGTTGGTAAATCCAAACAAAAAGTTTGTACAAAATCGTTTTGAGTTTGTAAAGTCAATGGTGGCGTGACACACTCCTTACAAGGAATTGCCCAATTGCACTGAAAATCTACTGCACTTACCATTAACTTGTTTGACATGTAGCAATAAAAAATGTACTGAACATGTGGCTTCCTCTGGTTAGTCACATTTGACTGCTATATTTTGAACACTACTGTAGAACTTCTATTGCTTTGCATTAAAGCAAAGTGAAAAAACATACCAACATGTTAATTAACAGTATATCTAATATGAATACAGGTCTGAACCTCTTTACCTCATATGACGCTGGGATGCCCCTGAACTACAATGAGTTTGCAGGTTCAGTCAGAATGCACTTACCGTCTCCTTGTGTTGTCTTGTAGCTCATGTTCGCTTCATAGATTATGAATACTCCAGTTACAACTACCAAGCTTTCGACATTGGCAACCACTTCAATGAATTTGCAGGTTTGTGACCATTTTCATCCACATTCATTTCACAGCCCATAATGTGACATCTGTCAATTTTAATTTTGATTGTGAATTTAGAACCCATAGAGACAATATGATTCCGAAATACTAGAAAAAAAGTTGGTTTGGTAAAATATGGGACCTTCATGTCTGACATGACAATATTCAAAGTTATTTTGAAGTTACATCATCAGTGTTTGACATTAACAGTGGCCTGGGTTCACTTTGACTTTGTCAGTCAACCACCGTGTATAGACAATGAGAACAAAGTACAAATTTCGAAGTCCTGCCAAAATTTTGCTGCCGAAAATGACCCAAAATTGCATTTTCAGTGTTGATCCTTTCATCTTGATCCTTTAATCCTCTTTATTGCCCAAACATTCCATCCAAGAGAGGAGGATGTGATTAGTAAAGGAGAAACCGCAACCAGAACCACCAGTCTACATTAACAGGCACGCATCTGCGCTAGCCATAAGACGATAGCTGAACCAGAGCTGCCAGTCGTAGCCTCATAGAGCAACTCATACTTTGCAGCCTGTAGAATGTTGATCTGCGCTCCCTGCGTGTGTTTTTAAGATGTTTACTGACACCCCAGTTGGACTTTACTGTAAAACTAAGAACACAGCAAAAGTAATTACTGTCCGAGTCATCCATTTTCTTAGCCGCTTATCCTCACAAGGGTCGTGGGGAGTGCTGGAGACTATCCCAGCTGTCAACAAGCCGGAGGCGGTGTACACCCTGAATTGGTTGCCAGCCAATCGCAGGGCACATAAGAGACAAACAGCTGCACTCACAATCACACCAAGAGGCAATTTTGAGTGTCCAATTAATGCATGTTTTTGGGATGTGGAAGGAAATCAGAGTGCCCGGAGAAAACCCACACAGGCACAGGGAGAACATGCCAACTCCACGCAGGCGGGTCCGTGATTGAACCCGGGACCTCAGAACCAACGCTTTCCAGCTGATCCACCGTGCCTCTCCCATCGGTCATTTTGTTTAAATTCAAGACACATAACATTTTAGAAATCGCCATGTTACTGCTACTAAACAGAAAACCCTACTAACTGGCTCGCTAACTGTGGTATTTGGTCATGGGATTTACTTTCAAGTAATTACTATTCACACACAAATGCAATAGTAACACACAGACTAATTGTCCAAGTTCTCTCACTTAAAAAGAGGAGAGGCATAATTGTTAAGTTGGTGGCTGATGAATACTTTTTTGACCCACTGGAAAGCTATTTGACCTCAACATTTAGTTTTTTTATATTTTTGGAATTGCTAATTAGTTTAAGAGCTATGGGATGTTTACACTCCAACCATTGCCAATTTGAAATAATGTCCTGTTGTTGAATAAAAGGATGGAAATGTAACAAAAGTTTTTTAAATCAATTTGATCGAGGAATCGAAAAAAAAGTAATTGGTTAATTGATTATTTAAATAATCGCAAGCTGCAGCTTGAGTGTCAAAGTTTACTTTGTACGAAACTGTGATATGCCATGGTCATGCCATACCTCCTCAAAAAAGAATATGACCAAATAATGTGCAGTTCATTGCACCAGTCCTACGGTTGCCAAAGTTAGTGCCGAGCCCAGTTACAGCTGCTAAAACGTCTTAGTTTTAGTTGTACAGTGGAACTTTGGCTCATGAATGCATGGCTTGACCACTGTTTCAGCCACTGCTGTTGGAGTTACGTTCAGGTCTGTTGAGCTCTTCTGGAAGGACTGGGCACATGTGACCAGAGCAGCAGTGCTTACTGTTCAAAGTGCTCATCTGCACTCAAGCACGTCCTATTTCCATTCATTTGAATTACAAAAATTGCTTGGGCTCGCGAACATAGCCTCAAAAATAAGGTTCCATTTTAATTTGTATATTTACAAAGGTAAGTCTCCGATATACTGTGAAGTAAATAAGTATTTGAATACCCTGCTATATTGCAAGTTCTCCCACTTAGAAATCATGGAAGGGTCTGAAATTTTCATCGTAGGTGCGTGTCCACTGTGAGAGAGCTAATCTAAAAAGAAAAATCCAGAAATCACAATGTATCTTTTTTTTTTTCTTAATTTATTTGTGTGATACAGCTGCAAATAAGTATTTGAACACCTGTCTATCAGCTAGAATTCTGACCCTGAAAGACCTGTTAGTCCGTCTTTAAAAGTCCACCTCCACTCCATGTATTATCCTGAATCAGATGGACAGGTGTGAGGTCGTTAGCTGCATAAAGACACCTGTCCACCCCATACAGTCACTAAGACTCAAACTTGTAACATGGCCAAGACCAAAAAGCTGTCCAAAGACACCAGAGACAAAAATTGTCCGACTCCACACGGCTGGAAAAGGCTACGGAGAAATTACCAAGTAGCTTGGTGGAAAAAAGGTCCACTGTTGGAGCAATCATTACAAAATGGAAGAAGCTAAACGTGACAGTTAATCTCAGTCAGAGTAGAGCCCCATGCAAGACATCACCTCATCGGGTCTCAAATGATCCTTAGAAAGGTGAGGAATCAGCCCAGGACTACACTGCAGGACTTGGTCAATGACCTGAAAAGAGCTGGGACCACCATTTCCAAGCTGACTGTTGGTAATACACTAAGACGTCATGGTTTGAAATCATGCATGGCACAGAAGGTTCCCCTCCTTAAACCAGCACATGCCAAGGCCCGTCTTAAGTTTGCCAATGACCATTTGGATGATACAGAGGAGTCATGGGAGAAAGTTTTGTGGTCAGACGAGACCAAAATGGAAGTTTTTGGTCATAAAACCACTAACTGTGTTTGGAGGAAGACTAATGATAAGTTCCATCCCAAGAACACCATCCCTACTGTGACGCATGGGGGTGTTTTTCTGCACATGGTACAGGATGACTGCACTGTATTAAGGAGAGGATTACTGTGGCCATGTATTGTGAAATTTTGGGGAACAACCTCTATCCCTCAGTCAGAGCATTGAAGATGGGTCGTGGCTGGGTCTTCCAATATGACAATGACCCGAAGCACAGAGCCAGGAAAACCAAGGAGTGGCTCCGTAAGAAGCATATCAAGGTTCTGGGGTGGCCTAGCCAGGATCAAGACGTAAACCCAATAAAAAATCTTTGGAGGGAGCTGAAACTCTGTGTTTCTCAGCGACAGCCCAGAAACCTGTCTGATCTAGAGAAGATCTGTGTGGAGGAGTGGGCCAAAATCCCTCCTCCCGTGTGTGCAAACCTGGTGAACAACAACAGGAAAAGTTTGACCACTGTTATTGCAAACAAAGGCTACTGTACCAAATATTAACATTGGTTTTTCTCCGGTGTTCAAATACTTATTTGCAGCTGTATCACACAAATAAATCGTGAAAAAAAAAATAATACATTGTGATTTCTGGATTTTTCTTTTTAGATTATCTCTCACAGTGGATGTGCACCTTCGATGAAAGTTTCAGACCCCTCCATTATTTCCAAGTGGAAGAACTTGCATTATAGCAGGGTGTTCAAATACTTTTCTTCACTGTATAATTGTTGTGACTATACAAAGATTCAGCCTTCATTACAATAATTACAGCATTTGCATTACATTTTCCCACCCATTTCGTCATGTTAGTATAAAACGCATCTTGAGGATCCAATGTCCCCAGATCCATAAATTACTGGTAGGGTTTTCCACAATGAAAGCCTTTATTACTTCAAATGTACACTCAAGTCTTAAATCGACTATTCAAGACTATTCAAAAGTTTCATATTGATTTCCAAATGCATCAACCTTGCTCAGTATCACAAATCAATAGGTTTATTTTAGAAGAATTACAGTGCTGTCTTGTTTGTTTGCTTGTTTTTATGCATTTATCACCCTTAAATAGTTGTGGTAATCAACCAATTGTAATATCTCACAGAGACAAACTAAGTACAGTCATCCCGCTCTTGCGGGTCATCTATCGCGGATTCAGTGCATAACAGATTTCCGGACCCCCCCTAGAACCAATGAAACACACAAAAAAAACGGCAGCATACATTAGTACAGTACTGTTGCAGGAAGCCGCATTTATAGGGTATAATGCGGTATCCCCAGCAAGACGACAAGGGCCTTTGAAGCCCCCCCCAAAAAACAATTAAATTAAACATTTACCCCAATTTTTTTTTTTTTTTTTTTTGCAGTTTTTCACTTTTTGGGGGTGGGTCTGGTGCAATTCATCGCAAAAAACGAGGGATGACTGAAAATCTAAAATGGGTTTTGTAAATGATCCATTATCCATTTTCCAAGGCGATTATCTTAAAATTGATCATCTTGAATCCTAAAATGTGGGGCCCTTAATCCTGCAGATAACTTGGATGAAAGAAAGATTGCGATGCTGATTCCGATGGTAATCTACTGTCTATGCATGACAGACTCCGATCTCTTTTTGAAACTAGGCATGGCAGAGCTGGACTACGGGCTGTACCCAAGTCGGGAGATTCAAATGGACTGGCTCAGATTCTACCTGCAAGCTTATAAACTTTTCAGCAAGAAAACAGAAGAGGTCAGCGGTAAAGAACTAGAGACACTCTATGTGCAGGTCAACAAGTTTGCTCTGGTAAGCCTTTTTTTTTTTTTTTTTTTTAGCTTTAAACACAAATCTGTTCCATCCATTAAAAGACTGATGTCCCTGAACTGAAATTTGTTTTGTCTCTTTTGAAGGCTTCTCATTTCTTTTGGGGTTTCTGGGCCCTCATTCAGGCCAAATACTCCTCCATTGACTTTAACTTCCTTGGGTAAGTAGTCGTGTGGTTGTGTGTTTGTTTCAAAATTTACAGAACCATAACAAACTCAACCTGCCTAACTTGCTTGGTAGAGTATGTCATGCAAAGATGACAGGGTGGCATGTCCCTCTAACTATATGTACCCTGTTATTAGCTGCACTTATCACGATAACGAAGCACAGTATTGCATCTTGGTAGAAAAGGTAGTTAGATCTGTTTTAATGATTATAATTATATCACGAGTATGTAGTCAGCCAAGAGACAAAACAAAGCTGTCATTAGCTCAATGCAGTTGTCAAAAATGTCATACTTCAAAATATGTACACTAGGGAAAGGCATGATTTCCGCTTACTTGCAACCCTGCACACTGATGAAAAGTGAGTAGTCTGTTTACCCAGCCTAGCCTTCATCAAGACAGTCAAGCGATGTTCACATTTCAGTATCTCGGTGTTACTTTGGCTGTGTTTACGTTTGCGGGACTGCCTGGATCCACACTGCGATCATGGTGACCAGCAGTTTTTTTGTCTATCCACCATGTTTTCTCCTTGATAGTTTTTGATCACAGCAAAATGATTTATCCATACTTTACTGATACTGATTTAAGCTTTGCAGGTTTGCATTTCCTACACTGGGCATGCACATTTCCCATGAATCATTGCACAATTTAGAAGGGATAATGCGAGTTGAAGTTAGCTTCTTAGACGAGCCCACTTATTAGCGCCAGAAAAAAAAGTTGTCTTTGATACCACCGTGATCCGCTGCGATGTCACATCTTATTATTTCATTATCAAGTGCCAAAACGCACACACGCATTCATATAAGTACTAAAACGCACACATGCATTATATATTAAGTCATTCTTCCTGGTATTGATAATAACCTTTAAAAAAAAAAAAACTATATTTTTGTATAAGGCTAAATAGATGACGACAGATTGATCCAATTGGATTGTTGGACTAAAAATCGCTACATCAATTTGATGAATAAATCGTTACAGCCTTACTTTCTTCTTCAGTGTCCTAATTGGTCATCTTGTGTGAACTCAACCTTGGCTCACACAACAAAAGCGGATGATGTGACAGGTTGGGCTTGGCATTCACTCTAATTTCCTGGAGATTATTCTGGGCTCTTTGATTATCATTTGGAGTATCACTCTGTTCAATTTGTCATCCATTTTCCTCTTGCACCTGTGTCAAGGAGGGATGTCTTACAGTCCCGTAGACCTTCAACTTCTAAATCTGTGTAACTGTAGTCACAACAACTCAAAGCTGCTTGGTCTTATCACCTCCACCTTTAGCATGCTTGTGTCTATTTTATTTTCACTCTCCTGGGACAGCTCTCCCCTTTGCTTCTGTGGTCCATGTGCAGTGTAGTACACCCCATGTCATCAAAAGCCACAGTGATGACTTATCACCCTTAATATATTAAAAGTGACCGATTATGAAGTTTGACGAAAATATACATTTTGAAGAGATGATCATTTTCGTAATGGCCTCTTTCATTACTTTTTTTACTGTGACTGAACCTCTATTTAAAATCAGAGAATAATTTTCAGTAAAATTTGTCAGGGATTTAACTGTTTGCTACACGGAATTGTGAAGTTATTTTCATTAACAGAAAAGTCCTCTTCTATTTGTTTTTCAATATCATGGATAGATGTAATTGAGTCATTCCATCATGCAAAATGAACGGTTGCTGGATAATCAATACCCCCAATTCAATGTGGTTTTTGTAATGTGTATACAGTATGTGTGTATGACAAAAGCAAATCAGTCAGTCCAGCAATAAGAACAGATGCTCACCTTGTCATCAGAACTTGGAGCTTGACTTTTTGTCTCTGTGCCCATGTGGTGTTTGTGTGTCACAGGTACGCTGTGTTGCGTTTCAACCAGTACTTCAAGATCAAGCCCACAGTGATGGCCTTGAAGATTCCAGAATGACAGCAGCCCGACAAACGTCCAGTCATGGGAGTTCTCCCTTTGGAGCGCTGCTTGTTCTTGATGGCATTTTGTTCTGCAACCCCTTATAACTCTTGATTCCTTCCAAATGTAGCTCAGTATTTGTCACAGAACTTAAATGTGTGGTGTAGATGTTTGTGTGACCGCTTGCTTGTTTATGGCTGTGACTTATCCATCTTACAACACTGGATCTCTTACTTGCAGGCAGGTGAGCCCTCACTTATTCTTTCCAGTTTGAGAGAGGTCAATGGCACAGAGTTTATGTCACTTCGTGTGGCAACACAACAGAGGCTGCTCTGTGGAAAGCCAATCTTCCATTGCTACTTTCATCCATTGCTCAACGGTGCTCTTCTCGCCATTGAAAATGACACAGTAATATTGGTCACGTCTGTTCTGTAGATCTGGGGCATTCCTCAGACTGTGGAGAGTGCGTTTGACACCATTCCTTCATTTTCTCATGTTCTCATTCTATTACCTCCACTCTAGTGATAATTTTTTGGAGAACGGCTGCTGTTACTACTACTATTTCTCTGCGTGCCCAACATTGTAGGCTTTCTGTGATAATGGCCTGCAATGTTTTGAGATCTGCAAAATGGAAAAAACTTTTCAATGTCTTGTAGCAACCATTGGGGGAGAAGCGGTGTATGCATATTTGATCTTTTATTGGAAGACTTGTTCAAGATCCCAGATGAAGCAACCTCATTAACACTGGCATATAAAGTGAGATGGGATGTGACCTTACACTGCATTTTTTCCACCATCTTGACTTAAATTAGTACAGTATGCCACTTTGTTGTATTTTCCGTGTGAATTTAGCAGAGCTCATGCTCATGGAAAATCCACGGCTCCACAACCTCCAAACACTGAGCTCAGAATGCGTCCTTTGATGTCAGAACCATTGCATTTAACCAATCTCTTAAAATGCTTCCCCACTACCTAAAATGTTCAGAGATTGCAGACAGGTTTTATCAGGTGGACTAATTTATGTATTAATTTTTTAAAAAATTGTGGTCTGGAAAGTAATTCAAGTGGATTAACAAGATTGGAAAATACTTGTGTCTTGATTGGTGTTTTTAGAACAGTGAATTGAGGACCTTCACAACCACCAAATAACTCTCTCTGTTCATTTTGTAAATGTAAACACTATAAGTTGATCTGATTTGTTAAATTTGCAGGACATTGCTGGCTCTTCTCTGGTTGTGTTGGTTTCCTGTGAGGAAGAGGGTGTTAAGAACACTTTGACACAGTGTTAAAAGGAGCTGTAAATGAAAAATCCTTTTTGTTTGAATCGGAACAGTTTCATCTTTATTTCAAGGGGCAGACGTTAAAGGCACGATATCGCTGCTAATTCAGCAGCCATTTTCAAGACATTACCGTTGCACAACCATACCTGTAATGGGACCATACGCAGTAAGCGAGGGACCTACACTTTTACAGTTGAATGCAGTATATGGTCTTTGTGGGAACCATTATTTTAAACCTGGAGATGATAACGTTTGTTAATATCTTTTCCTCTTTTTTTTTTTTAAATTACTGATGTGTTGTCAATAAATGTGGTTATTTGGGTGTTTGCAGTTAAGGAAATTTGCCCAATTGCGTTTGAGGGTTTTGCACTGACATTGATGTTTAGTATTTATTTAGAGCTTTATTTGACTTTGCTTTCTACACACCAAAAATATTAATGAAAGCGCTTTGTTTTTAAATGTCAAGCTGTGCCATAAACACATTTTGGCTTGTTCAACAACTTACAGAAGAAGTGGATTAACTTAACTAAATTAGCAAAATCCATTTGTGTGAAACAGGCTGACATTAAAAGCAAAATAGAGTGCTACATCAGGTGAAAAATTCATCAAGTGAAATACTGTCACTTTGCATTTGTCTCATTTATTGAGTGACTCCAAAATTGTCTAACTTTAACCGGACAGATAAAAGACTATTTATATTTCCTTTGTATGTTTAGATTTTGTAAATGCTTTGCCTTGACACACAGATGAGAGATAAAGCCAGTGATGCGGTGCAGGTATGTACATGATGAATATACTCATTGACCGCCGAAAAGATGCTTAAAAATAAAGGGTGTAAATAGTCTTATACTGTAAAATGTTTCCGTACATTGATTCTTTACAACTTTGGGGAACTTGCAAGATGTATTTCACTTGTATTAACTACTCTGTTATTAAAACAAATACAATAAAAATGCACATTTATTGTTTGACTACCACTTTCACAACCTCACAGTAACCCTCTCAAAGTGAATGTTGCTCATGGAGGAAAGAAACAGAAAACCTGTCTGGTGACATTTTATCAAACATGATCACTTTTGATGTTGGACAAGAACACAAACTGAAAGGATATCAGTAATTAGAATTCTTCAGCATACAAGAATACATTGAAAAAACGTGACGGAATGAAACAATACTCTAGAGTGACACTATTGCTAAAAGTGTTTGCTTACCTGCCTTGACCCCAGTGGTGGGTAGAGAATCCAAAAATCTTACTCAAGTATTGTTACTCTATATTCAAAGTAAAAAGTACTCCATGTAATCAAGTACTCACTACAAAAAATTGCGGCTTTTGATATATTTTTAAATCAAAGCAAGAATGCCAAATTGAGAAATTAAAACTGCAAATCTGAACAATATTAATTAAAAAAAAAATCTAATCAACAAAACATTTAAAGCAACTTCATCTCCAAGAACTTGTCTTAACCTACAGTATATTCTTTTTACTCATTAAACAGCACAACACTGGAGAGTGACCAGGCAAATTTGTAATCTGTAATAACTCTTTGCTTGCCCCCCCCTAACCCCCCCCAAAAAAAGAGGAACAAATCAGCAGTGGATATAAAAAGTATACACCGCCCCTTCTTCAAATGCCAGGTTTTTGTGTTGTAAAAAAAATAAAACCACAGTAATTTAAAAGTTTTTCCAACATTAATGTATCTGAGGATTAATGCAATTCAGCTGATTTTTGAATAGTTGGGGGGGTAACAATCTCTAATGTGAGTGATGTTTATCCTGCTACCTTCTAGGTCAGGTCACCATTCCAAAAGAGATTTTAACTTCTTTTACTTGGTAAATAAAATTGAACTAAAATAAACATATGGTTGCACAGGGATACATTCCTTCTTTTTGGTGGTATGTGGCTGTGTTCAGGAGTAACAGATCACATTCAAACTCATCAAGGCTTACCTATCATCAATGTGAGTCCACACACACACACACACCTGTCACCATTTCCATTTTTAAGGGAAAAATACAGCAACACATGCAAACATTATTTATCCACTACAATGACTGAATGAAAAACCTGTTTGCTGACCAGACTTGTTGACAGAATTGTATGTGCGCGTTTGGTAAAGCGAGAGAAAACAGCTGACCCCAGAAGATGCATGTTTACTTCTGACCATGACAATATGGCTAATGTTGCTGTATTTACAGCCATAACCACAACAAAATCATCTGCAACGTGTTTTCCACAAATTAAAAGTAGGCTGAAATAACCAGCTTATGGCAATGATAAAACTATGCTTTGTGTTAAAGCTGTTCTTTTGGTAGTCTGCAATGGAAACACAAGTCACATACGGCTGTCAAGTGCAGAAGAAGACCGTAACGTGACTTGTGATGTTTGATGAACCTGAGTCAAACAGTAATCACGTTGATTGGAGCAGCAGTGGAAGTGTGGTGTTTACATAATTCACCCACGGGACCTCGAGTTGGGTTGCGGGGTTCCGCACGGACTGTTTTTGTTGTTGTTCCTCCCTCGCACGGTTTCACCTACTTGCTCACCATGGTGGACAGGGCGACCCGCTGGCCCGAAGCCATTCCCCTCTCCTCGACAACGTCGTCGGACGTGGCCTGGGCGTTCATCGGCACTTGGGTTGCACACTTCGGGACCCTGTTCAGTTTACCTCTGAACTCTGGAACGCAGTCGCTGAGAGTTTGGCGGTTAAGCTGCACCGCACTACCGCCTATCACCCCCAGGCGAACGGTCTCTGCGAGCGGTTCCACCGCTCCATGAAAGCAGCCCTGCGTGCCGGCTTGACGGACGGCAACTGGTTGGATAAGCTCCCGTGGGTCATGCTCGGCCTCAGGTGCGCCCCCAAGGAGGACCTGTTGTTCTCATCCGCCGAGCTCGTCTACGGCCAGCCACTGCGGGTCCCCGGGAATTCATCCTGGACGCCACAGCGCCCTGGTCTGCAGCCAGGCAACGGTCCTTCCTGCTGGAGGCCACAAAAGAGTCCGCTCCGGTTCCCAGGTCGCAACATGGCACCCCAGGTGCCCGGCTGCCCCGTCATCTGCGCTCTGCGGATTTTGTGTTTGTTCGACATGACGCCCACCGTGGACCCCTGCGCCCCCCATACGATGGGCCCTTCAGGGTCCTGGAGCACGGGGAAAAGAGCCTGATCGTGGACATTGGCGGCAGACCCGAGACTGTTTCCGTGGACAGGGTCAAACCCGTGCACCTGGACATTGCCCAGCCTTTAGGGTTGGTCCTCCCCCCGCGCCGGGGTCGTTGCCCTGTGCCCCTGCGCCTGCCGGGCTTCCCTCGACCCCGCCTGGGCCCTTGTCCCGAGACTCCATGGACAGTGCGGCCCCCCCCCCTCGGTCCCTCCAGTGCACACCCGCCAGGGTCGGGTCGTCATTCTTCCACGGCACGAGGATTTTGACTATGGGTGACTTGACCCCTCCCTAGAAATTGCGTCATCTGCGTCGCTGACCAATCAGAGGCCAGAGATCTGCATAAACCACGCCCCTTGTTGGCGTCCGCTATTACCTCAGACAATGTTGCATGGTCCAGTATAGCTTTTGTTAGCGTTTTATAGCTTAGTTGGGTTCTTTAACAATAGATATGGTTAAGAGGTGTAGTCACGGACTTTGTAATACTGATGACAGGTATCCTGAAAGGCTAGTTGGTGGAGTTCAATTCGTACCCTTTCCAAAACCGAAGACCCAGTACGAAAAATGTCTTCGATGGATCAAACTTTGTGGAAGACGGCATGATGAACTGAATCCATCGAAAATCAACCGGAACAGAAGACCGAGTACGAAAACTGTCTTCGATGGATCAAACTTTGTGGAAGATCGTATGATCAACTGAATCCATATAAAATCAACCGGACCATATATGTTTGCACGAAGGTAAGTCCTATATTTGATTTTCAATACATGTCTCATATAAATGAATTAGCAGTTCTTCGCTTGCATAACATAGCTACGTGTGAATGATTGACACACTTGACCTGTGTTGAGCGATATTTTTCGATGATCTGACTGCACAAACGTGTCTCTCTGTAGCCGGCGAGCGAGCTAAGATAAACCGGACTAGCGAGTCCTAAAAGCCTTCGACGTGCACCGAGACACCAAGACTGAAGGAAGGATGTTTGAGGACACACTTGGTCGGGACTTACATTGGTTCGGCACTAATTCAAGAATAATTGTTGAGGGGAGCGCGTGACGTTACACAAAGAAAACGAGAGAAACAACTTGTAAATCAAGCCTCGCCTTCTTTTCCTTCATACGGAGGTTCACAAACGGCTATACAGATACACATACAGATTCTACACACAAGTGTGATATGTAACACGAAAATAGGAAACTGTCAATGACGAATTCGTCTTTGGGTTATAATATATTATATTAAGTGGCTTCTCGGTCTTCCTCTGACTCCAGAAAGATCTCGCGCTAATATCAATGGTTTCTCCGTCGATATGCATGTAAATACCGCTGAAATACTTGAAGCCCTGCTGTCTGCTTTTCAACGATATTTCACTATTCGCTAAGAATGCGAGTGAGAAATCAGCTGGTAAATCGGACAATTTCGCTCTAGTCTTTTCTTCCTGCGCCGCCATTTTTGCTAATTGTTTGTCCGAGGTTAGCACACGTGGGGTGACATAACTTCAGGAGACGTGGTTAAGTGCCCTGTACGGAGGGGTCAATTCTGGGGGGGCTTGTGTGGTGTTTTACATAATTCACCCGCGGGACCTCGAGTTGGGTTGCAGGGTTCCGCACGGACTGTTTTTGTTGTTGCTCTTCTGGAGTCAGGGTTAATGAGTTCCCGCCGTTATAGTGTATATAGTGTAGTGTTTTGATGTCTGCCAATAAAACAAGTTGTGTTCCCGTGTCCGAGACTCCTCCTCCGACTCCTTTTCTCCGGCGCTACAGAAGTAGAAAACAAAAGTCTAAAAGTAGATCCTGCACACAATTATTGATAAATTAAAGTACAGAAATAAAAGTACCATGACTTCTTAAGATTATTACATGAGTAAAACCAAAATTTATGTGTCATTAAAAGTACTCTGACAAGCACAATTTATCCAAAACGTTAGTTGAGTAAATTTAGCACATTCCTACCCACCTTTGCTTTACTTGCATAAGAACATGATTTGAAGTGATGCAAAGTCTCTTTTAAGTGATGCTTGCTAACACTGTAACCAGTGTGTTGAAGTGTACTTCATTGGACAAGTCATACAAAAGCATTCACTGATTATGGAACTCAAGCACTTAAGGTGCACTCTCCATTTTCCAGAAAATGTAAGTATTTTAAGTGGGCCTTAAGGTTGCAAAGATATGGTCGGTATCAAACATGGGTGTTTTAATACTGCATCCATTATTTCCGGATCTTCGTTATTTGTGGGGGTATAAGAAATGTAACCCCCGTGAATAACAGGGGAACACTGTACTGCATAGATCAGTCCAGCTTATAGGTCAAGTGTCATCCCTATAAACTTTCTAAAATAGATATTGTAATGAAAAATACGTATAGCTTTATTCACTTCAATGTCTATACAAAAAAACAAATGAGCGGAGAGCGCGTCATCCTTGAGCAAAGTTGCGGAAATGTCATTCGACGACATCAAAGTGGTCGCCATATTGGCTGTATCTCCTGTCCGTGACGTCACCCCAGACATTCGCCATTGAAAACACATGGTGGACCCTACTATGTGAAGACGATTTTACTTTTATTGCACTTTCATTATTTGCTTAAATATGACCTTATACATTTAATCAACAGATAAAATGTAGTCCATTTGCTAATCAGACAAGGATGTGTCGTGGAGCCAGTGGTTGTCCTTGATCTTTGTACACAGAAAACCGACTGACGCCATCCTCCTATCCCAGGCGTTGCCGTGGAGACGAACGACACCAGATAAGGAGAGGAAAGTTACCATCCCGGCCCAGGATCTGACTGCGAGTGGGCAGCCACTTCTACTATGGACCCATACATATAAAAACCATGTGTTACTGGGCAGCTTTTGTCTTCTTCTTTTGCTATCCTGCCAAAAGACACACGTTCGTGTGTGGCAGATACCTAGATAAGACCCGGACGTCTGTAGTGCACATTCCTTTGTAATTAATCCATTTGCTGTTAACTTTTTCTAATCATTGATCATATCTTCCTCGACTCGTGATTACGCATAGGGTCCAAACTCGCAAATCCCTACACATGTGAGACAAACACGCCCCTTCTGACACGGATGAACCATCGCGGCTCATCACAGCCGGCCGGGGTGGGTCATTTTCGGCGCAGAGGAGGCTTATCACAGAGCCCAGCCGACTGCTTTACGGCGTTTTTCATAGACAACACCGTCCGCGATGAACATCACCGTCGTGCCGGGCCGCTTTACGGCGCTGTCGTCGCAGGTGGCTGAGTGCGCCATTGTTGGCAGTGTTCTTCAGAGCTGCCGCCGTCCGCGAGTCCACTCAGCAGCCTTTGCTGCGAGCCCGATGATGTCCGACATGCACATCGACACATTTAGCACGCCTGTCATACGTACGCGGATCTTTTGTGATGTTATGAGAGACGTATTATGTGATCCACCCCAAACTATTATTTTTTTTAGATGTATACACACCTACCTGTCATTTGGAACCCACGAAGCTCTGTCCTTTGCACCCGTGCAATCCATTTTTCACGACGAACCGGGTCTCGCAAACTTATGAAGGGTAAATCCATCCTCCTGAGTGTTCAAACAATGTCCAGCAATGCAACGCGCCGGCATTATAACTAATGCGAAGGAACAACAAGCTACCTTCCCGGAGGTAAAACTAATAGAAACAAACGAGTCCACTTAAGGGCGGTGCCGCCATGTACGTAACTTCCTGCTTCTTCTCGAAAACAAATCTCTCGAGAGGATTTTCATGGCAGGAGTTACAAAAAGTTGTACACGTCAATCATGTTTTGTGGTGAAAAAACGCATGGGTCCATGTCGGCTGCCGTTTTCTTTTTAAATTAATAACATACTAAAAATCACGCATTTCATGACAGCGGCCCTTTAAGAGACTTAAGCAAAGCAGATGTAACACCACCTCAAAAGCGGGGATCACGATAAACTAGTAAAATAGTGCCCTCCACAGGTTCCAGTATATACAGTAAAGTTTTATTTAGAGTAATCATCTTGCATTATCCTGGTTTGCCTAGTAGTTTTGTTTATATGAAAAATGTGTTTCATAATTTCCATTAGCTACTGAAAACTTGTGAAAATGAAGTTACTGTCACATTTTCGACAGCCGACTTCAGTTCCTGTCGATCAGAGTGGCTCCTCTCATTCCCTTTAAACGTGACACTATTTCTGCATAGCGATTTCAATGCAGTAAAGAGCCATGCGTAATGCGAGCTTTGCATAGTCATTGCTCTGAAGCTGGTGTGGCAACAGATATCTGGTTTGCAGGTACTCTTATTGAATACAGCGTCAGGTGGTAAAAATTGGTGCTAACATAAACATGTCTGTGGATCAGTGGGCTTGAATTATTCTCCAGTATGATCCTATTAGTTCTTTCTCCACGTGAGTTGTCAAAATTGAAGTGTCTTTTTGTGTCCTGTTTAATAAACCTGACACCTGTCTTGCCCCACCCATTCTACTAATCCTCATAACTGAGCTGCTTGATCATACAATTTAAAATTAGGTAAACCTAGGCCACCTCCCCTCCTAGAAGCACATAGAACTTTCTTCCAGAGCCTGTTTCTTCCACTGCCATACAAATGTTGAAATAGTATTTATTTTTTAAAACATGGATGGAGGAATCCATATTGGTCATGCTTGAAAAACATACAAAAGACGGGGGGAGAACATTCATCTTGATTCCTTCTATTCTGCCGAGTAAAGATGCGAAAAATATTCCAGCCCTCAATGTACACCTTTACTTTAGTCATCAATGGGCCCAAGTTTTTCCTGAACAATTGGAAGGAGTGATGTCAAATATTGACACCTAAATATTGGAGTCCATGTATCGGTACCTCAAAGCATACAACCTTCTCCCGTTCTATTGTTTTCTCCCCTGATAACATAAATGCTTATGATATGGCCTCATTAACTTTGTACCCAGAAACCAACCCAAACTACTTTAGGGAATCTAATAATACAGGAACAGAGAACAATGAGTTAGTTATGTAGAACGTTGTCAGGATGCAATGATATTTAGAACTCTGTTCCATCAATGATTATTCCTTGTAGTCCGTGTTCTCTGTCAAATTCTGCCAATGACTATACTAAGCGGCACGGTGGATCAGCTGGTAAAGGGTTGGCCTCACAGTTCTGAGGTCCAGGGTTCAATTCCTGACCCGCCTGTGTGCAGTTTGCATGTTTTCGCCCTGCCTGCGTGGGTTTTCTCCAGGCACTCTGGTTTCCTCGCACATTCCAAAAACATACAACATTAATTACACATTCTAAATTGCCCCTAGATGTGGTTGTGAGTGTGGCTGTGTGTCTCGATGTGCCCGGCTGGCAACCAGTTCAGGGTGTACCCCGCCTCCTGCCCGCTGACAGCTGGTATAGGCTCCAGCACTCCCCGCGACCCTTGTGAGGATAAGCGGCAAAGAAAATGGATAGATGGATGGAGTCTATATGAATTGCAAACAGGAAAGAACTGAGGGGACAACCCTGCCTGTTCCCTCTTTTCAACTGGAATTCTTCAGATACAGTGACGAAAAGAAGTATTTGAACACCCTGCTATATTGCAAGTTATTTCACAAAGGAGGGGGGGGTTACCTTTTCACAAGTGTGTCTGGAAGGTTTTTTTTTTTTGTTGTGCCTTAATGAATTGAATTATTTGAAAACTGCATCTTGTATTCGCATGGGTTGTCGCTGAGTGACATTAACATTAATTTGTTGATTTGAAACCTGTGTGAGAGATGTGCAAAAGAACAGAAATCAGAAGGTCAAATACTTTTTCAGGGCACTGTACACTGTAATTGTAGATCCACTTTCACCTCCATGATGCATGTGTAAATAAAAATAAAACAGTTGAAACTGCACTCATTTTAATTTACAGATTTCACATTGCTCATATGATTTGCAACAAAATTTGGAATAAGATAATGTGAATATTTTCTAATTGTACTTGTAATTATTTGCACAAAAACAATGGAAAAAAAATTGGAATAGTTATTTGCAGCTTATTAGGCCTCAAATATACAGGTCAAACCAACTTGAGTTAAAAATAGGGTGGATGTGCCCCCGGAACTAAAATGAGTTGGACAACCCTGCAGTAGGCCTCCATACGGTGTGTGGACGCAGATGCAATTAGAGCAAAATGCATTTTTTAAATTTTTCACGAAAATAAACCAGACAAAACAGAATATACTTTTAAATTACACAAGCTCTTATAAAACAAAATAAAGTATCTTTCTATATTTACATCAGTAGGAGTAAAGACCAGTGCAATAGCAGGATGTTGCCATTAAAACAGAATAGTGAATTTTCCTCTGATGATTCCTTTGATTTTCATCGTCGCATCCTCAGATCTGAGATTGACCCTTTTTGACTGGTTAATCTGAGAATTATCCAAAGAGGAATTAAACCCAGTGTTTTGATGTTAGGTCAGTATTTAGAGTGACTGGAATACCTTGATTTGCACTGCATTTCAAATGAAGCAGCCACTTTTGTTTTCTATATGTTTTCCATCACATTCACCTAAACGTCTTACAGACAACTACAAATGTACTTTTTTTTTCCAGTTGAAAAACTCTTACAGCAAATAATACAGTACAGGATACATATAAGTGAATGAATATACAAAATTCAGATTTGGTTTCAAGCATAAATCAGTGACAGCATAACCCCTTATTTCACTCTGGAAGGTGAGGACTGAGTATGGCATGAATGATCCCCACACATTGACTACACACTGATTCAGACATTGACATTCATTCAGACACATAACCCAAAAACATTCCATAACCATCCATCCACTTTCTATACAGATTGTACTCATTTGGGTTACCAGTGAGCTGGAGCCGATCCCAGTTGGCTTTGGGGCAGGAGGCTGGCTACACCTTAGATGTTGCCAGTTGATGGCAGAGGGTCAGACATGCCAACCAATGGCTCATTTCATAACCATCACTATGTTTTGATTGATATCTATGGAAGAATGCAATAAAAGGTGTTAAAAAAGGCCAATATGTAATTTTATCAAAAAGGAACTACACACAAGTAAGACTATTTCTGACTGAGTTATTGTATCAATCACTGAACATAAATTCCAATTGTAAACTCTTTCCAGCACAACTTCAAAAATTGCAGAACGTGGCACTAGAATACTATGAGTGCCATGTAGGAGGTAATACACACACACACACACACACATATATATATATATATATATATATATATATCTTTTGTATATACATACAGTGAAGAAAATAAGTATTTGAACACCCTGCTATATTGCAAGTTCTCCCACTCAGAAATCATGTAGGTGTCTGAAATTTTCATCGTAGGTGCATGTTCACTGTGGGAGAGGTAATCTAAAAAGAAAAAATCTCAATGTATGATTTTTTTAATGATTTATTTGTGGAATACAGCTGCAAATAAGTATTTGAACACCTGTCTATCAGCTAGAATTATGACCCTCAAAGACCTGTTAGTAGTTTCTTTCAGCTTGTCCCTTTCAGGGTCGCCACAGTGTCATCTCAGATGAACGCACATATATGTTTGGCACAATTTTTTACGCCGGATGCCCTTCCTGATGCAACCCTTCTCAGGGAGTGGAGGCCCCCGTGGGATACGAGCCAACAACCCCTGGTTTACCAAACCAGTGCTCTAACCACTGAGCAACCGGGGCCTCAAACACCTGTTAGTCCGCCTTTAAAAGCCCACCTCCACTCCATGTTTTATCCTGAGCCACATGCACCTGTGTGAGGTCGTTAGCTGGATAAAGACACTTGTCCACCCCATGCAATCAGTAAGACTCAAACTTGTAACATGGCCAAGACCAAAGAGCTGTCCAAAGACACTAGAGACAAAATTGCACAACTCCACACGGCTGGAAAGGGCTATAGAGAAATATCCAAGGAGCTTGGTGAAAAAAGGTCCACTGTTGGAGCAATCCTAAGAAAATGGAAGAAGCTCAACATGACGGTCGATCTCAATCGGAGTGGAGCCCCATGCAAGATATCACCTTGTGGGGTCTCAATGATCCTTAGAAAGGTGAGGAATCAGCCCAAGATGACACGAAAGGACTTGGTCGATGACATGAAAAGAGCTGGGACCACAGTTTCCAAGGTGACTGTTGGTAATACACTAAGACGTCATGGTTTGAAATCATACATGCCATGGAAGGTTCCCCTGCACGTCTTAAGTTTGGCAATGACCATTTGGATGATACAGAGGAGTCATGGGAGAAGGTTTTGTGGTCAGATGAGACCAAAATGGAACTTTTTGCTCATAATTCCACTAACCGTGTTTGGAGGAAGACGAATGATAAGTTCCATCTCAAGAACACCATCCTTACTGTGAAGCATGGGGGTGGTAGGATCATGCTTTGGGGGTGTTTTTCTTCACATGGGACAGGACGATTGCACTGTATTAAGGACAGGATGACCGCCGCCATGTATTGTGAGATTTTGGGGAACAACCTCTTCACTCAGTCAGAGCATTGAAGATGGGTCGTAGCTGTGTCTTTCAACTTGACAATGGCCCGAAACACCCAGCCAGGAAAACCAAGGAGTGGCTCCGTAAGAAGCATATCAAGGTTTTGGCGTGGCTTACCCAGTCTCCAGACCTAAACCCAATAAAAAATCTTGGGAGGGAGCTGAAACTCCATGTTTCTCAGCGATAGCCCAGAAACCTGTCCGATCTAGAGAGGATCTGTGTGGAGGACTTGGCCAAAATCCCTCCTGCAGTGTGTGCAAACCTGGTGAACAACTACAGGAAACGTTTGATCTCTGTAATTGCAAACAAACGCTACTGTACCAAATATTAAGATTGGTTTTCTTAGGTTTGAAATACTTATTTTCAGCTATATCACACAAATAAATCATTAAGAAAATTAAATATTGTGATTTCTGGATTTTTCATTTTAGATTATCTCTCTCACAGTAGACATGCACCTACGATGAAAATTTCAGACCCCTCCATGATTTCTAAGTGGGAGAACTTGCAATAAAACAGGGTGTTCAAATACTTATTTTTTTTCTTTCTATATATATATACTGTATGTGTGTATATAAATATATATGCAGATTTTGTGCAGTAAAGCTGTATCTGAACAAAGAAAACAGGGACCTGGATACACAGCAAAGGTGCAAACAATATATAAGCCAGACGTTTGGCCCACCATGCATTCAACATTCTCAATAAGGTCATTTTAAAGGCTCATAAGCAAAAATAAAAATTTGCCTACATTGTGACAGTCTGACTTTATCAGCAGGAGGCAATGCAGGCGTACAAATAAGTCAACCATGACCCAAATCGAAGAGAAATTGGTCATCTCTTCCATGTCGAATCCATCGCCTTCTTGACCACCAACATTGGGGCAAGAAAAAAATGTAACCTGATAACCTGTATGGTAACTTGACATTGGCTGCCTCTTAATGGACGTCCTTATTGTGACATGAAATGAGTGAGATAAGAGCTTGCATTTATTTGCATTGGGGGTGAGTGGGGATCATTTACAAGCAAATGGGGCTTCCTCAAATTCAGTGATAACCGAATCCCTTCTTTTATGCCCAGCTCATTCTGAATTATAACAATCATAATAATTCTGAATTCTTTTCAATCTGTGAGGAGCACAAGTTCCCCCTCACTTCTCTCCCCTCTGTCACTTTCCTCTCCTTCGCTGTACGGTGCCTGCTCCAGCTCTTGGTCCGTCTGCCTCAAACGGGGCAGAGGGGCAACCGTGGCTGGGGTCTCGACTCGGTGTGACGTCTGCTGTGGCTGCGGCAGGTAGTGCTCCAGGAGAGAGGAGTGAAAGGACATGGACGGCATGGAGGCGGAGCTGCCGCCCCCGCCACCGGCCAGGTACAAGGCGTCGTTGGGAGAGTAGTGGATAGACTGTGGTTCTGTTGGACTAAATAGACGTGAAAAAGCAACAACAACTGTCAAGAGACTGTTGAGGATAAATCAATACAATTTCAAGGAAGAAATATTGGAATGTAAGTTTGTAAATGTTGCTTCTGATCGTGTTTGGGCCAGAAAAGAATTGATCAGTTGTGGCCCTGGGCATTCAACATGGGGTGGGAGTTAGGTTATCCAAACAGATTTTGGTGGACATTTAACTTGTTGTTCATCTGTGCATGTTGGAAAAAATGTATTCAAAACAGGAATAATTTTGGTCTGCAAACAAAAAAGTGGGGGCACGGTGGTTCAGCTGGAAAGCGTTGGGCTTACAGTTCTGACACCCCAGGTTCAATTCTGGCCCCGCCTGTGTGGAGTTTGCATGTTCTCCCTGTGCCTGCGTGGGTTTCCTCCGGGCACTCCGGTTTCCTCCCACATCCCAAAAACATGCAACATTAATTGGACACTAAATTGCCCCTAGGTGTGATTGTGAGTGCGGCTGTTTGTCTCTATGTGCCCTGAAATTGGCTGGCAACCAGTTCAGGGTGTACCACGCCTCCTGCCCATTGACAGCTGGGATAGGCTCCAGCACTCCCCACGACCCTTGTGAGGATAGGTGGCTAAAAAAATGGATGGAAACAAAAAAAAGTTACATTGAAAAGAAAGTATGCATTCTTACGTGGTCCAATGTTCGTTTTAGGGAGGACATTTTATTCTTGACAAAGCAAACAAACTTTGGGATTGTGCCAAGAATTTCTCTTGTAGCGTGACAAATTGCAGATTGAGAAACTGCACTGTAACTAATTCACTAATTGATGAGAGGCAGTGATTGTTTCTCTTAAGGTCATTGTAAATTTATTTCCTACTTGCCATCATGTACACACACCCAAATCCACACCAACATATTACAGTCCAACTGCCAAAGTCAAATGCTTGTGGGAGGAGGCTTGTAATTGTTGGTGGAGATATTATGTGTGGCTTGCTGTGTTCATTTAACCAGTTTACAGCACACTATAAAAATGCAGTTAGCACCTTCAATATTTTTTTTCCATCGTGTGCAGTTCCTCACATGAGAAAAAAAAAACTGTTAAAAATCTGGGTGCATTCTGCTTGAGGATGAACTCCAATCCACAAATGTGTTCAGGTTTGCATAAAATCTCTGCAATCCTTGCACGAATTACAATGCCAATGATTCTATTTTATGATGCATCACAATGTGTTACATCAATATTATACTATCTTCCTTTTTTATATATAAAAAAACTAAAAATGGTAATGTAAAAAAAAAAAACAGTGTCACGATACAGTAAATAAAAGCTAGACAATGAAACGAATACTTGGCAATTCCTTAAAAGGCAAAGCATTTTTGTTAATTAGAAGTTAAAGAAAACAAAACAAAAAAATTAACCATACACTTTGGTTTAAGAGTTTGGATCTTTCTACAATGACATCTCTCACTGTGATATTATTACATTACTACATAAAATTATCCATTCATTTTCCGTACAGCTTCCTCACCAGGGTCATAAATATGCTGGAGCCTATCACAGCTAATTTTGCAAGAGGTGGGCTACACCATAGATGGGTCGCGAGCCAATCGTGTGGCACATAAAAACAACCATTCGCACTCATTCACACCTATGGGCAATTAAGAGTCTTCACTAAACTGACCATGCGTGATTTTGGGGATGTGGGAGAAAACCAGAGTATACGCAGAAAAGCCATGCAGGCATGGGCGAACATGCCAACTTCACCCAGGTGACGCCAGATTTGAACCCGGGTTTGCAGAACTATGAGGCAGATATGATAACCGGCAGTTCCCCATGCCACTCAAACATGAGATAATTATTATTGTTATAGTGATAAGAAAGTACGCTTCCAGTATGGAAATCTGACATTATCTACTCGGCAATATGCCTATTAAATCCTTCACTACAGAGGCTGTTTTTCTTACCTCTGTGTGAATTAAGCAGGATTGTTGACAAGCTTGTGTAATTTCTTAGTTGCGCTGGCCGCTTGTGCATTTTCCCTTGGTAGTTGTAGTTAGCAAATTGGCGTAGAAACAGCTACAGTGACTTGGTGTCCCTGACATTTTTTTTTTTTTTTCTATGACAGGCTTGAGAGCACATGTGAGTTGCTTACTGTAATTTGTGATTCCCTTGTGTTTGTAAACTCAACATGTGCCCAGATATCTGCTTTTAAAAAGTAGGGAGCCTCCTTAACGTTTAACTACAGGCCTGAAATGCGACGAACGGATGACGTCATTATCCCTATTATCTCCCGGAGCCAAAACCTCAAAGAACTGAAAATGAGTGCACTTCCACGTGACTTCAAGAACAGTGCTTAAGAGCCTACTCTGCAACTGAAACTGGACAGTATAAGGAATGGTGTGACTACAGTCATAAACACCAAACCGCCATAGTGACAAATGAATAATGCTATTTGATAATGAATACCACAACTGAATCCATTAAGCGTGTGACGTATTTATACCTCCTAGTGTAGGGTGTCCTCTGTTCCTGTCTGCGGCTCTTCATCATGGCTTTGTATTCGCCCACCCTCAGCCTCCGCCCCTCCACGATACATGTGCGTTTGGGCCGGGGTTTGTACTTGTAGTCGGGGTAGCGTTCTAGGTGCTGCCTGCTCAGTCTGGCCTGTTCTTCATAGTAAGGCTGTTTCTCCTGGTTGGACATGGACTTCCACCTGGAGCCTAAAAGCAAACATGCATCCATAATGGGAAACGAGAGTGAGTGATGGTGATGATCAGATTTAATCAACAGTTCCATCTACAATTGACACATCCAATAAAATTCCCTTTTACCAGGGTACCTCTACTTAAGAAATTAATTCGTTCTGGAAGTCGTTTCGTAACGTGAATTTCTCATAGATAGAAACACTTTTTACACGTAAATATCCTAGCCTAATCCGTTCCAAGCCCCCCACCAAAAAAAAAGAATTCAAAGTACATAATGAAGAATAATAAAAATTAGGGTCATTTATGTTTGGCGTTGATCGAGTATGTGAAGAGAAGGGTGAGTGACAAGCAAAAGTTTGGGATGGCGGAGGAGGAAAACATTTGACAGCCGAGAGAAAACGTACAAATGTACGCACACACACACCTTAATTGCCCATGGTGAAGAAAGATGAATAAAGAAAATGTACTTTACTAATATGCGCTTGCGTGTGATAGCGTGTGAAAGCGCTGGCGTGTGATTCAGTCACACTCAAGTGTCCAAGGGAAACGAAAAGCATTATGGGTAAAGATTGAATGTCTCTCCCAGCCAATGGGATGCTAGAAAGATGCTCTGTTGATAGCCAATGGGAGAGTGGCTCTATTGCGCCACTTTCAAACCAAGATACAGGATGTTTATGTTCGGTGGAATTTGGGGGCTGGAAATCAAGCGCCCATATTTTCCTTTGGTATCCTGAATTTTCCTTGGTTACTAGAGAGAATATTTTTCCGAGGAGGCGTTTCATAACCTGAATTTTTCGTGACTCGAGACTTTCGTAAGTAGAGCTACAACTGCACTTTTAAATTCTGAAAACAGCTACATGTACTTACTTTTTTGTCAATTTACACTGTCTGTGAAAATACTGTACCTACAAATCATTGTACAAAATCTATCACAAAGGACAATCTTGATTTTGTCACTGAACTCAATAGTGAAATGGAGGAAAACATTATAAATGTTCGGAAGGTGGATTTTTGTGTGATACAAGCGCATGCAATATGAACAACTATATAAATCTGTAAAAATGTTTTGACTTGGAGTACAATAGCTGGACTAGACATGAACTTTTAAAGGATGACTTTGTCAAAACAAATAGGAATGGGAGCACACATTAAAAGTTAGTAGATGAGGGTTCAGTGTTTCTTTTAATGCCAGAGTTATCCACAGATTTCACAGAGAAACATCTCTAAATTGGAAAAGTATTACCGAAATTCCTCTCTCGCTCAGACATTCCAATGAACCCGGCAGTAATACTGACAGCCAATCAGCGTTTGGCACACATGCAGTGCTTCCTGTTGTGACCCCCTATTGCTCATGGATACGTTTCAACGAACAGAGAACGTCCACTATGTGGCTGATTTTTGTGAAAAAATAATTACAAACGAAACAAAAACAGCATGACGTACAATGTTCAAGCCTGGCCACTTGAGCCAGAATACACACAGCCGCCAGTTGACTTGTTGGAGAGGCACTAACGACGAACAAACTTTCTCGCGCGGATCACTGGAAATATTAAAAGTGTGATATATACGTGTAACAGGAAGTGTTATACGTATATATCCATCCATCCATTTTCTTAGCTGCACAATGGTCAAAGGTGTGCTGGAGCCTATCCCAGCTGTCAACGGACAGTAGGCAGGTTACATACATGCAGACAAGCGGAGAACATGCAAACTCCACACATGGCAGTCAGGGATTGAACAGCTGTGCCACCCTCATAACGTATGATGCTGCTTTACCGTACTAGCATGAGAGGGTATAACTTAGCGGCTAATAACCAGTAATGATTAAATGCGTGCAAATTTCCCCGCTGATGACTGACCCTCAACTGTGAGAGCCAAAGCTTTATCCTGTCAGGGTGACCCCACGGGAGGTTAAAGAAGGACAAATTTGGGTGAGTTTTCTCAGTTTTGGTGCAGAACAGTCACCTTAGCTAGAACAAATGGTGGCTAAGCACCGGCTACGTCAGGGGCGGGGTCAAGGATGCTTCTTTCGGTTTGTCTCTGAAAGCTTGCACATATTCAGATTTTGTTTGGATTTCAAATATGTTCTTTATTTTCAACTTTTTTTTCAATTACTGAACAAAATATATAATAATAATATTATATATATATATATATATATATATATATATAAATATATATATATATATTACTTCACATTGGAAGGGTTTATTGTACATATGAATTCTGAGGAGAGTCTTCCTTTAAAGGAAACGAGACTTCAGTTTAATGTAAAATTCATGTAAAAATCATCCACTGGATTAGTATCAGTATATCAAGACACACAGAGATGTACAACTGCTTCACTTCATGCCTCCTGACGACAACTGCCAATACAGACTATACAGATTAAATACAGGGTCTTAAAATTGAGCCCTGTCGCACCCCACATGAATTCCTAATCTTTCGCATGTATCCAAACACATCAATCATGCTTTCTCCGTAAGGTAGGATTTTTTTTTTTTTTAAAAAAGGTAGCTTTTGTGACCACCTTTTGTTGATTCTGTGGTTTATAGTAAGTTAGTCCGAGTTAAATTTTTCAATCAATGTAAAGATTTGATAACATCGGGACAGAGGAAATAAATGCTATCAGTTCACATAAAAAATAAAATCCTGTGGTAAGTTTGAGTTTGGTTTTGTGTGCATGGTATTGTGTGTGTGTGCATGCATGCAGTGTAAGGAGGAGGTGGCTGTTGATGCTCACATATGTACTGTATGAGCAAGGCAGTGTCTCAGAATAGAGGCACACAGTATAACCCACTCCTTCCCACTGCTGGGCTCACCCAGGATTTTGCTGATGGAGGAGTTGTGCATATCAGGAAAGGCCTGCAGGATTCTCCTGCGTTCATCCTTGGCCCAAACCATGAAGGCATTCATGGGTCTCTTGATGTGGCCTGAAGACGGAGGTGGGCGCGGTTCAGAGTAGCTGCCTCGGACCTGCAGAGTACCTATATGGTGGAGAGAACAAGTTGGATGACAAAATACACACACGCACACACTGCCACCACAAATTTACACCCCTTCACTTTTTCCATGTTTTCATTTTCCAGACTTACTCTAAATATCTACGCTTACCGCTTATCAGAGTTCTTTCGGTCATGACCCACAGCTCATGACCAAAGGTGAGGGTGGGACTACAGATCAACCAGTAAATTGAGAGCTTCGCCTTTCGACTTAGCTCGCTCTTTACCACAACACACCAATACAAAGTTCGCATCACTGCAGATGCTGCACCAATTCACCTGTTGATCTCCCACTCAATTTTTCCCTAATTCATGAACAAGACCCAAAGATTCTTGAACTCCTCCACTTGGGACTGTCATGAGCGAGGCTTGGCCACTGCCAAGAGGGGCGTGGCATGGCCAGTGCTCTGGAGGGTGACACCTGTCACCAGTCACATTCGGACTGTAATCAGACAGGCATTTAACTGGAGTTTTCATCACTGGCATTTGCCAGTTCGTTGTCTTGCGTTAGTGAGTTGCATTCACTGCCTTTGGAGTTAGAGTAACCCTAGTCAATGTGATTCTGTGCCCTTTAGTTTGATCATGTCCTATTGAGTTTGTTAGTTTGGACCAGAGTCATTGGACCTTGCTGTGTGTCTTTTGGATCCCGCCTAGTCTAGCGTTTCTGTGCCTCTGCTTTGTCGGACTGCTACACCGTGTATGACGCAATTTACGGAATAAACAACATTGAACATTATGCCTGTGCTTCGAAGTCCTGCATTTGGGTCCGCCCCCGCATCGTTGGTTCATGACAGAGACAGGATCTCATCCCCAACTTGGAGAGGGCATGCCACCCTTTTCTGACTGAGGACCGAGGACCACGGTCTCAAATTCTCATCACAGCCGCATCATACTTTGCTGTGAACCACTCCAATGAAAGTTCGAGATCACACGTTGATGAAGTATCCATCCATTTTCTGCACCGCTGAACCTCACTTAGATTATCTTACCTTATTATCTTAGATCCTCACCTAATCATGACTAGGGTGATGGGCATGCTGGAGCCTATCGCAGGTAGCCACATCTTTGCCGTGCTATTTGGTGAATGGGTGTCTTGCGTACATATTGTTAGAGAAGTTAAATACACTATTAGCAAATGAAAATCAATCAATATGAAATCAATATGCATTTTGAAGAAGAGTGAGACAAGGGAGAAGCTGCCAAGAGGACACAATCACAAGATTAGAAATATTTCTTATCCAGGTTATTAGTACCCTATGTTGTCACCCTTCTTGTTCTTCCACACTAAAGGATGGCCTTCTACAAGCGTTTGAGTCATCCTGGTTTGGTTCCACTTACTCTCAGAGTCACTGCTGAGGTGGTCGTCAGTGGACAGCAATGTGTGCCGGTCGTCACCTTGCTCAGCGTGCACAATTCTTTCACCACAAGGAGGATATTTGCGCTCCTAAAGAAAAAAAAAAAAAAAAAAAAAAAATCAAACAAAAACAAGTCATGCGCTTTCTACTCTTAAGAAGTGGTTAGAATTTTAACTGCAAGCAATAGGTTAGATGTTCTACAAGAGTGTGCTCGAGGCATTACATGACGAGCTATTTTGGAGTACAGAATGTGCAGACGTGGCGCACGTGTGACATCAGCTGCTGTTTAAAAGTTTAAAATGAGAGCTGCAAATGTGAAGAAAGAAATTGACTTTACAAGAGAGGACAAAGAAATTGTGTTTATTGTCCGAGGGAGAGGAGGTGAAGGAGAGAAAGTAGTCAGGAATGCAATAGTCTGAATTGGAAAAGCTGCTTGTGACATGCTATCTTTCTTTGGTGAACTGTTAATATTTTATCCCGTACCAGGGGTGGAACACCACAAAGAGGAAAGTGCTTGAAACAGTACGGAGGCGCGGTTGAGCAGGATTATTTCGAGGAAGAGGGGGAGGAGACGAAAACACTACAATGTTACAGTACAAAAAGAGGTAGACAGGTGGCTACGTCAATGCCACCTCAACAGCTGTGGCTTTAGTGCCAGAGCAAGACCAATGCCACCTCAAAAAATGAATATTAAAGAATAGAATTTTACACAAAACACACGTGGCAGGTAATCATTTGGTAGATGTAAAAGGGAATGATTTGAGACTAGATGACTTTTACACAGTTTTACTGATGAGTATTTTAATTATTCGTAGCTTGTTTTTTTTTTTATCCATCAAAAGGTCAATTCTTTCTTTATGAAAAAAAAAAAAAAACGTATTCTTCAAACTTTTAATTGCAAATGTCTCTACCAATAGGTAATAGGCAACATACTCTGAAGATGCTAACTAGATTTCTGGATAGATAGCATTTTGACAGAAATTCTTTTTGCTTAAAATGCCTTTTTCAAGAAAACCAACACAAATTTGAAATAGTCTTTTGAGTGTTTCCTTTTTTTCTTCTTCTTTATAAACACTCCTTCATCACACAAGCTGTCTTTACTGTTAACCGCTGGCCACAAAATAAATGGTATTACTTTTGAGATATGGATGATTATCTATGAATGTGTGAATGTATTAAAACCTTTGCATGACTTTACAGTTATTACAATTGTATAAATAACAACACAGGATCGTTTATGCACTTGTATTCGTTTGATTTAATTTATGTGAATCAGGATTTTTCCCACCGTGTGTATTATATTTTTACCATTATGAACTTTTGTCATTATCGTTATAAAGTGTTTTTCCAATGGGCGATCACAATTTGTTCTGTTAACAAGGATTACCTTTACTATGAATAGCTACAATTTTAAATGATTCGCTTTTTAAGAATACAACTTTAAACAGCTGTTTTCGCTAAAGAGACATGTAAAACCAAAACATCAATAAAAGGTGCATTTTTTTTCTTCAAATTTTATTTTGAACAGTAATAACTACGGAAATTACTTGATTACACTGGCTCATGGTTACTAAACAATGACAACTAGAGTGCTATTTTATCTCATGCCAACATGGGAGGATAGAGGACAGAGGAGAGAGACTGCAAATAAAGAAATACGATTTAGTCAGCCTAACGTAGCTGACTTTGGGCAAGAGGCGCACCCTGGTTAGGTCGCCACTCAATCGCAGGGCACATACAGTATTGACAAACAACCATGGACACTCACATTCACGGTGATAGACAGTTTGAAGCCTAAATCGCAGAGAAAACTGGAAAAGTCCAGGAGCCGTCAAATTACATGCACACGAGAGAGCGAGAGAGAGAGAGAGAGCGAGAGAGAGAGTAAGAGAGAGAGAGAATAAGAGAGAGGGAGAAAGAGAGAATTACATTTGGAGAGTTGCTGACCAATTTTCTGCTGGTTTCTCTGTTGGTTTCTCTCTGTGTGTCTCTCTCTTGGACTCCAGCATTGTGACTCCTCAGTAGCTGCTGGGCATCATGGATGGCCTGGGTGACTACATCACTGTCTCTGAATAAAGCTTTGGCACAAAACAGAGAAAGAGAAAGGATGTTATGTTTGGAAAAAAAAAATTAAATATACTTAGCTGTTCTCATGTTTTTTTTTAATATTCTGTGAATATAAGTGACTAAAATTTAGCATTTCATTTTAACATCTTTTCTCTCATGTAATTAGTGCATGGCTAAATTATTGCCTCTTGGCATTTTTGCTTTGCCACAAATTGCCGTTAAAATATTTTGACAGTTTGAGAGAAAACCATCCGCCAATAGAGTGTTTGTCTTTGGATTCATAAGACAAAACAAGGCAAGTTGCTTTTTCCTCACCTTTTTACGATTCAACGGTTTTCAGGTCATCGTGCCTGGTAAAGGTACTAAGTAATAGGTAGTACCCTGTAAAGGAGCTGTACATATTTGGTTATGAATATTGCAGCTACAAAAATGACAGCGTTGCCATCATATTAGTAAAACCGACATGATCACTACACACATTTAATTTACTTTGTATACTAATCACTTTCACTGATGTGGCTTTGTGTCAGAGCAGAGTGCATGATGTAAGTCATAACTCACTGAGGGCAGATCGCGGTGGGCTGTCTGACCCATCCTTTGGCATATCTCTGTGTATGTAGGTGCCCTGCACCGCCAGTGATCCCACTTCCATGCATTTTGGACTATGGGCTTTCCCCAGCTCCAGTCCTTTAGGCTTGGATGTCAGATTCAAGGGCTGACCTGCTTCCTAAGGCCAGAATGAGAGCGGGCGTGTGTCAATCAGGCATGTCACAGCGTATCTGTCGCACCCTGTGTAGCATCTTTTCTTTCCCTCTTGGTTTACTTCTCTACTCTTTAGTTTAATTGCGCTTCGGTAATCGGTCTCTAGCTTGAGAAACTCCCATCCCCACACACACAAAAGACAGAAGCCTTTGAAAACAGGGTGTGTTCTGTTTGATAATTTCTTCACTTGTTGTATCCGGAATAGGAGGATCACTTAGTCTGGATGTACAGTATAATAACACTGATAATTAACTGTACACAAACACTAACATTCATTGCTCCCGCAATGATCTTTGCAGTTGGAATATTTGTTACATTCATGAATGTAAAAAGGTTAGTTTTTTTCTTTACCAAACAATATTAATGGGTGTGTTTAAATAATGACAATAATTAAAAGGAACAGAAAGGGCAGCAATTTGGAGACAATACCTGTCGGATGGAACGACCACTCCTCTTGAGGGGCGGGGACAGTAGTGGCATGGGATAATCCACAGCTGGAAAAGATGCAAGATTTTTTTTTAAACGGTGAGAGGGGACAGGGAAGGAAAAAAAAACAGACTCAAATTCAGGGAACACAATAGAACTTTTTTCCCCTCAATGCCTCCGAATCATGTAATTTAGTTAAAATATTTAACAAGTGTCTGGGAAAACTACCGACATTATTTGTCAACAGAGTGATCTTTAGACTTTGTTATCCATTCATCAATTCATTTTCTAAACCATTGATTGCCTTTGCACAGTTTTGGTTCCTGGATCTTTTTCCAATAAATGCTGACCAAGATAATTAAAGTGGAGATGTTACCTTAAGGGATGTGATGTAAATGACATCAAATGATAACTGTTTGTAGAAAAATGTATGTAAGCTTAAGTAAGTAAGTAAATCTCCTCGCCAGACGTGTTTATGTCGCTAAACCTTTTGCCACATTTAGCCAATCCTGGTCACCAGGACGCAAATAAGCTTCAATGTTGTGGGGTCCAATTAAAACAACACGTTAATCAATCATGAGTAGGGCTGCACAATTTGGGAAAACATACTTTCTTTTTTTTTCTTTTGAACAAATGTTGCAAGGAGCCTTGTTTGACCGGAAACATGGCGCTTTAAAAACGGTGACGTCACATGCACGATCTCTATACCAGGGACTGCAGCCTATGGGTCGCGAGCCTTATCTGGCTCTTTTTGTGGTTGCATATGGCTCGCAGAGCATTCATAAGGACATTCTGTACATGTTATTTCTGTCGCATAGGCAACACAAATGAGGCAGAGACAGTTTGTCCTAGTGGGGTTGCCGTGGTTTGCTGTTCAGACGGAAGTCGATCTGGGCAGGGGCAGAAGGGTCGAATGCAGATTGGGTAAAAATTTATTGTGGAAACACTTTTGACAAAGATGACTAACATAAAAAAAGAGATTAGGAGCTTTTTAAGCAACAATGGACAGAAGAATTCGCCTTTGTGGAGAAAGAAGGTTCCTTTGTGTATAATACGTAATTACAAAATTACAACGATGAAATGCTCAAATATAAAGTGACACACACTACCATACTATTTTTTGGCACCAAAATATAAATAATAAGAGCTACTGTCCAGGGACGAAGCTAATCAGTATTGACTCTGTGTTGGGACACAACAAGGTGACTGGAATTCAGATAGCTTTGCTGGTATTTTGGCAATTGTGAGAAATGGAAAGCCATTCACAGACGCAGTTTGCCAAAATGGTCATGCTTGATGTTGGCAATTAACGATTTGGCAACTTTTCACATAAAGATAAGACAATAAAATGGATAAAAGACGTGCCTCAGTCAGAAAGCATTAATCGCGAGCCACCATAAGTGGGGAGAAATTTAAAAAATTAATACTGCAGACAGCTGATTGTGAAAACTTGGAATGCACTTCCCGTCACATACCGAACACTGTGGCGTGTGAGTAGTGACAATGATTGATTCTACCTATGCATATGAGAAAGCTTTCTCACATTTCAAAACTGTTAAGACCAATCTACATTCACAAATAACAGTTGGAAGTGTCAACGACTGCATGAAGTTTAATGTAAATGACATATGAAACAGAGTGCAAAGCCGTCAGCAAAACCATGCAGCATCAGAAGTTGTATTAATGACAAGAAGTCGTTTTGTCATCATTGGTTAACAACAGCATAACATAACCCTATTTAAAAGAATTAACTAACTTATTGTACTCTTAAAGTTTTCGTCTTACATTAAATGGGCAAAGACAGTCTTACTGAATGTATGGGGTGGACAGGTGTCTTTATGCAGCAAACGACCTCACATGGGTGCATCTGATTCAGGATAATACATGGAGTGAAGGTCGACTTTTAAAGGCGGACTAACAGGTCTTTGAGGGCCCCGTAGCTCAGTGGTTAGAGCACTGGTTTGGTAAACCAGGGGTTGTGGGCTCGTATCCCACTGGGGCCTCCACTCCCTGAGAAGGGTTGTGTCAAGAAGGGCATCCGGCATAAAAATTGTGCCAAACATATATGTGTGTTCATCTGAGATGACACACTGTGGCGACCCCGAAAGAAACTACTAACAGGTCTTTGAGGGTCAGAATTCTAGCTGATAGACAGGTGTTCAAATACTTATTTGCAGCTGTATAACTCAAATCATTAAAAAAAAAAATCATACATTGTGATTTCTGGATTCTTCTTTTTAGATTATCTCTCACAGTGGGCATGCACCTACGATGAAAATTTCAGACCCCTTCATGATTTCTAAGTGGGAGAACTTGCAATATAGCAGGGTGTTCAAATACTTATTTTCTTCACTGTAGTTCAAGACATACAATCATTACTGCAGCCGCAACCATCACTGCAGTCCTCAAACAGTTGGGGCTTCATGGCAGAGTGGCCCGAAGGAATCCTCTCCTCAGTGCAAGCCTGCATGGAGTGTTTGAATGGCTCAGCAGGAGCCCTGACTCAAACCGAATTGAGCATCTCTGGAGAGACCTGAATATACCTGTCCACTGAAGTTTACCTGAATGAACTGGAGAGGATCTGCAAACAAAATTACCATAGGATCCCCAAATCCAGCTGTGAAAAACTCATGGTTGTATTAGCTCAAAAGGGTCCCTCAAGTAAATACTAAGCAATGGGTCTGAATAGTTATGGCTGTGTGATATGTCAGTTTTTCTTTTTTATTAAATCTGAAAACATTTCAACAATTCAGTTTTTTTCTGTCAATATGGGATGCTGTGTGGACATTAATGAGGGAACAAAAAAAAATACTTAATTTTAGCAAATGGCTGAATATAGTGAAACATTTAAGGGGGTCTGTATACGATGAAAAAATGCATAATTGTTGTGGGGGGTAGACTGTTCAGCAGAATATAAAACATTTTGATCAACATGACATAAGCACTTGATCAAGAAGGAAACAGCATAACATTGTCATTTACATGGATGTTATAGTGTTTAAAACTTATCAAAAAATATATTTTTATGACTTTGACAAATGACACCACATTGATGTGAGGGTTGAACATTTAGTTTTGAGAATTTCAGTCTGATCTCAGAAATGTACCAAAGCGATTTAGAAAAACAGACATTTAAAAGGCTAATTCTCTGAACTCTTCAACACAAAACATGGGTACACACACTTTATAATCTTTTCAATGCGTTGTAGCCATTCACACATTTTTTAAATAAATAAAGTCAGTGCACGGCTATTCTCCAATTTGTTTTTCAGTCTGACCTTTCGTTCTTTAGGTCTGAAAAGACTGAGATGAAAAGGTCTATCTCAAGTGCAGCTAAACAAATGTTACCTCCTCCTAACTGTACAAGCTCCAATGTGAGAAAGAGACAATCAAATATATCTCTATACAGTTCAAAAGATGCCTTTGTTTTTTTTCCCCATGAAACAGACCTTGAGGTGAAGTCTGGAAATATGTCTTTCAAGCATTAAACCTTCGTTTCAATCTTATCTGCTGTGAAAATACTTGATGTTCCATGGACACTGACAATTGACAGAGCTGGACTGGCAGCAATAAGTTCAACGGGGTTTTTGACCCCATGTCACATACATTGAGAGTGGTAAGAAAAGGCTAAGAAAGAGTTGAGGTTAGAAAAAAAAAGTGTGACACAAGGAACTGTTGATGGCATTGCATTTTTTTTTACTTCCAGACTCAACCACAGTTGTGAAGTGCAATGAAAACAAATGAACCCCAGTAAAAGTACTTTTGATAAAAATAATTTTGTGAAGAGCCAATGTGACAAATGTACTTTGATTGCTAAATTTTGAACAAGAGAATATGACAGGGTTTTTTTGTTGGTTATTTTATTATATCTTGTAAAATTGAGCAAAGCTCATGTTCAACTCTGAAACGTAACACAATCGTTCATTCCAGCTCGTGATAACAAAAAAGGAGAAGTGAACAGACTACTCATTTAAACTGGGTCACTGCAGTCATCAAAGACACTAAATTCACAGAAAGCAAATGCCAGTTAATAAAATACCAAAACGTTTTAAAGCTTCTTTTAATTAACTCTGGGGTATGGTGAATAAATGGGTAGCACATCTGCCTCACAGTTCTGAGGTTGGGGGTTTGAATCTGGGCTTCGGCCTCCCCGTGTGGAGTTTGCATGTTCTTTCCATGCTTGCCTGGTTTTTTTCCAGGTACTCCAGTTTCTTCCCACTTTCCCAAAACACACATGGTAGCTTTATTGATGACTCGAAATTGTTCTTAGGCGTGAGTGAGATGGGTTCTTTGTCTATATGTGCCCTGCCATTTACTAATGACCGCTTCAGTGCCATGTCTCTCACCCAAAGTCAGCTGGGACCGGGTCCAGCAGATGCCATTTGTGAGGATAAGTGGTATAGAAGCTAGATGGATGTATGGACATTTTACCTTTTCTTTACAATAGGTCATTCATACATTTCATTCAAATCATTTCAACACCGCATATTTTCTCCAGGGACTTTTATCCAGAGTAAAACCAATGTCATTGAAGTGTTTCAGAATTTTAAAATAATTTATGTTAATTTTGATTTTCATCCACTGTAAGACTAAGTATTTTCTGAGTTGAAAGACTTTTATAAGAAAGTCTGTATTAGCAATATTGATCTTTCCTCCAAAACGTTTGCAATTTGGTCAGGTCATTGGTCATTGATTTGTAGTGAATCAAAAGTAATAAACTGCTCACTACAGCAAATTTTCTGTGACGTGTATTATCTTGATTAATTAATTGAACAATTGGATGGACAAATTAGTTCATATCATCACTTAGTCCACCATATTTCAGCATGAAAATTGTTTTGTAACATGAACACGGCATTAAAACCACACAGATTGCTGACTCACCTGGCTTGTAAGGGATTGGCTGCAATGGCAAGTTTATCTGTGGGTCAGAGGGGACTGAAAGAGACTGGGCGTTGGGGTGGAAAGCAGGGATCATCACGTAGGGCATGTTTACCTGTTGGGATGAGGTAGGACTTACATGACAGGTCTTGATTTTTTTATGAACAACTGTATTTTTGCTGACCTGAATCTGCTGCTGAAGAAGGTTGATCTTGTGCTGCTGTTGGATCAGCTGCTGTTGTTGTTTAGCAATCTTAAAACACAATACATGTGATTATTACATACACATATATTGCATTGTATGTTTCACACAGTGATAAGTGTGCACAGTGTGAGCAGGATCAGAATCTTAATCAGGTGCCCAAACTGTGGCACTTATGCTGACATCCATATATTCACATCCAAAAGTATTGGGACAACGAAGCTAAAGCAAACTTTGTTCTTTTTATTTTGGCTGAAGATGAAAAATATTTGGGTGTGACATCAAAAAATAATAAGGGATTAATTCTTAATCTTTAATTTCCAGGTATTCAAACAAGAATCTGATGCTCGATTAAAAGGTCAGATGACAAAGATGTCAGTTAAAATTCACATTTGCAATATCTTATGTTATTCATGCACGTAACTTCCAGAAAATTTTCAACGGCAGTTTACCAAAAAATTAGGTTTTTATTACTTGTATTGAGCGCTCTCTGAACATACCCTACGCTCAGGACACTGGCTGTGGTAACTCCATCCACCACAAGGCTACCAGAAGTGATGTTGCAATTGACAAACAGCACGCTACACACTACAAACAAGCAACATGTTAGAAAATGAGAATGATTTCAACGTACAGTAGCACCCAACTGAACGCGGCATCATGAAACCGTACATGTTTGAGCCAATCAGATGATCGGAACGCGACACTGACGACAACGAGCAGCCAAGTACCAGCTGTACAATAGAAAAAGTGTGGCCATTGGGCCGATGTGAAGCCATGTCAAAAGTATGTAATTTTATACAGTCATGGCTTGAAATATTGGCACCCCGATATTTTCAAGCATGACTACAGTGAAGTATTTGAACCAACTGCTATATTGCAAGTTCTCCCACTTAGAAATCACGGAGGGGTCTGTCCACCCCATACAATCAGTAAGACTTGTGACTCAAGACCAAAGAGCTGTACAAAGACCCCAGAGACAAAATTGTACAACTCCACACGGCTGGAAAAGGCTACAGAGAAATTGCCAAGCAGCTTGGTGAAAAAAGGTCCACTGTTGGAGCAATCATTAGAAAATGGAAGAAGCTAAACATCAATCAATCCGTCAATCTCAAATCGGAGTGGAGCCCCATGCAAGATATCACCTCGTGGGGTCTCAATGATCCTTAGAAAGGTGAGGAATCAGCCCAGGACTACACCATAGGACTTGGTCAAGTCCCTGAAAAGAGCTGGGACCACCGTTTCCAAGGTGACTGTTGGTAAATACACTAAGACGTCAAGGTTTGAAATCATGCATGGTACAGAAGGTTCCCCTGCTTAAACCAGCACATGTCAAGGCCCGTCTTAAGTTTGCCAATGATTATTTGGATGATACAGAGGAGTCATGGGAGAAGGTTTTGTGGTCAGATGAGACCAAAATGGAACTTTTTGGTCATAATTCCTTTAACCATGTTTGGAGGAAGATGAATGATGAGATCCATCATAAGAACACCATCCCTACTGTGAAGCATGGGGGTGGTAGCGTCATGCTTTGGGGGTGTTTTTGTGCACATGGGACAGGACGACTGCACTGTATTAAGGAGAGGATTACCGTGGCCATGTATTGTGAAATTTTGGGGAACAACCTCTTTCCCTCAGTCAGAGCATTAAAGATGGGTCGTGGCTGGGTCTTTCAACATGACAATGACCAGAAGCACCCAGCCAGGAAAACCAAGGAGTGGCTCCGTAAGAAGCATATCAAGGTTCTGGGGTGGCCTAGCCAGTCTCAAGACGTAAACCCAATAGAAAATCTTTGGAGGGAGCTGAAACTCTATGTTTCTCAGTGACAGTCCAGAAACTCATCTGATCTAGAGAAGATCTGTGTGGAGGAATGGGCCAAAATCCCTCCTGCAGTGTGTGCAAACCGTGAACAACTATAGGAAACGTTTGACCTCTGTAATTGCAAACAAAGGCTACTGTACTAAATATTAACATTGGGTTTCTCAGGTGTTCAAATACTTATTTGCAGCTGTATCACATGAATAAATCGTAAAAAAAAATGATACATTGTGATTTCTGGATTTTTGTTCTTAGATTACCTCTCTTGTAGTGGACGTGCACCTACGATGAAAATTTCAGACACCTCCATGATTTGTAGGTGGGAGAACTTGCAATATAGCAGGGTGTTCAAATACTTATTTTCTTCACTGTATATGTTTCGGTGACACGGCACAAGCTTTCCACAGTAAGCAGTGTTTCTATATACTGTATTGTGTGCCCCTTACTCGAGTAGAATTATAACATGTTGCAAAGAAAGTATTTGCCATGCTTGTCATAAGGGCAAAAGTTGCACAGATGACAGTACTGCAGGGTCTTTTATTCCTACTCCCGAGTGGATAGTAACCATAGAGTCATAGGTATATACAAGGCAAACCTCACCTCATATCTGCACTGCTTGCTGCAGCACCATTGTGACTGCAAGATTTAGTTCTCTTGCTGGTGGTTGAGGTCTCGATGGCTGGAGAAAAATAGTTGGCACCGCAGCCAGTTTCAACCTCTATCTCTGTATACATAGCTTTTAGCTAAGTCTTTTTCAAAACATACCAGTTTGAAGTTATCAGCACAGAGTTTGGAATGCTTGCTAGGCACCCATGTTTTTTCCCTTGGGGATTGACATTCCCTGTCAACTGCTCACATATTTCTTTTTCACTTGGAAAGTCAAACGCAACTCTGCCTGAACAGTCTTTAAAAAACAAACCACCACACAAACAATTGTGACATTGTTAAATTATCCAACAATAAACACAGTATACAGTACAAGGATGGGAGCAACAGCATGGAACAACAGCACACGACAAATGAACAGGCACTTTTGCTTGTGTGACATAGGAGATCGAGCTGAAGACCAGAAAGCGCATTCGCCATCATATTTCTCAATTTAACTGATGTATATCTGCTATATAATCACTTTGAAATGGCAGATGTGATTTGTAAAGGGGTTTTAGAGTTGTCAAGAACATTCTTAAGATGTTGTCCTGTGACCTTTAACATGAGCTTTTGCTTAAACCCGCCCTTTTTACATGAGAGAAAAAGTATAACGTGACTGAGAAGTGTTGTTTTCACTCTCACATCTGTGCTCAGCAAAAGAAGAGACATCAGTGAGGTACCATAGATCTGAGTGGTATGCTACCTGTTCTTGTTGCTGCCGGGCTAGCTCCATTTGCTGCTGCTGTTTTTCCAGAAGCAAGGCAGCCATGTTCCTCTGCTCAGAGTGGGCTCCCAGGAGCTGCTCCCTGAGTCCACTCAGTTGGTTGATCATCATTAACAACTGGAGCTCCTTCTCTGCTAGAGATTCTGGGTTTCCTGGTAGTTAAAGAGAAAAAATAAAATACGCTTTACACTGCGCGCAAATCCATCCACACCATATTTTCATTTTTTTTCCACTGCTTGGTTTTGTTTAGGGTTAGAGGGAAACTACTGTTGATTCCAGCTGAATCTCAGAGCTAAGGTACATCTAGAAGTAATCATGAGTCAAGCACATCAAATAGACCTTCCAATTACCCTAATATGCAGTACATATTTTGGACTGTTGGAGGAAGTAGGATAAAAGGACCCACATAAGCAGGGGGAGAACATGCCCAACCCCACAGATAAAAACCCGAGCTGAGATTCAAACTAAGCTCCAAAATGTTCTCTGTAAAATGAAGAACAGCGGTGCCCAGACTATTTTTACCCAAAGATCTACTTTTCAAGCAGAAAGCCTTTGGTGATCTAGCGAGTGGGGGTTGGGGGGGTCACACATGTATCTTCGCGTCTGCCGTGGAGAAAGCAAGAGAGAGACGGTAAAAAGCTTGTTTGAACGTACCTCTATGTGCACATGATTGACGTAATGGCCACACCTCAATCAAGCAACGAGATGGATGATAGGCTGACATCTTTTTTTTTTTTTGGCACGATGTCAAGCAATCAATCAAGCAATGAACTGCCCATTGGAAGTAAATAGAATTGTGTGTATGAAATACTCCATCTGTTCTAACTGGAGTAAAGCAGAAATATGATAAATACAACTCAGTGTGAAATAATCCGTTGAAAGATGTTAAAATTATTTGATATCCACACATACAGTACGTGTAACTTATGTTAGCATTACTGTTGTAATGTTACCATTGAGTTGTGTGCAGGCCAAAGATTTTGCCATTGACGGAGATTTGATGTTTCAAAAAAAATTTGGTATGTGTGAGTGGATTGCAGAAGTGCTGAAGAATTGCCAGTATATGGCATTAACTCATGCTAGCCAAAGACATCATTCAGAATTGAGCTATTCTAAATCAATCAATGGTGCTTTTTTCCCCCCATTTGGGGTGGGGTGGAGGAGTATCTTGTGCAGTTTGACCCTCTGGGTAACTGCAATGAGGATTGGCACCCTGCAGAGGGCAACAACAGCTTGTCATTCCCTCAGATTAAAGAAGAGGAAGAAGAACAAGGAGGAGGTGAGGAAGAGGAGAAAATGAGAATAGGCAAGCATAATGGCGGAAAAGAGAGTAGACAAAATGGGGGCGGGGGGGGGGTAGAATCTTTCAGTACATGAAATTTATTGCACCGAGGCAAGAAAAATATTCCTGTGTGTCAGGAATGATGCCTTAGATCACACAAGGGAATAAAGGATGATGCTCCAAGCCAATTGCTTTATTGTAAAGCCATTGCCCAAAATTCTGGGCCATATGGAGAGATGTTCTTTACCTCTTGCCGGCTGATCATATGTCGGCCAGGATTTGAGTAAATGGGATGTGGAATTGTGATGTGTGAACTCCCTCTGGATCGCCTGGAAGCAGCCAACCTTCATCCTGAACTTTCTCTGGATGATCATGGAGACTAAGATATTTGCAGCTGGCATTAGCTACATTTAGTGAGCAAACATTTAAAATTTAAATTTAAAATTTTAATTTCATTATAAAATGAGTCTTCGAAATTATGATAGTCTCAAAGTCATTATTCTGCTTGATCGGTCTTCAAAAAAAGGCTGTTTTCTCAGAACCTCAATTCAGAAACAGATTTGGCCTAAAGTAGCCTATATTTGACTGACTAAAGAACAGTATAAGCTACAGATAAAGTTTTGTTTGGATTTGTTTTTACTGATGAAAGGAGGAAAAAAATAAGTCTGATCTTTCTTTTAGTGGTTTAGCCCAAAAATGCCTGGCAGTCTGGGGGTTCCCGGCTCAGGAAATGGCTGGCAGTAAATTAGCTAATGTTTTTTATATATATATATATATATATATATATTATATATATATATAATATATATATATATATATATATACATACATACACACACATCTTTTTTTAGACACTTCAGTGGTTGAATGCTGAAGTTCGTGAAACAAAAAGACAATAACAAAAAAAAACTACAATCCAATTGTGTATTATATTATATGCGTTCATCTGAGATGACACGCTGTGGCGACCCCGAAAGGGACAAGCCGAAAGAAACACACAATTGTGGTACATCATAGATTATGAAATCTGAAGCAAAATTTAAATGAAAAAAAGCAACAGATATAATTGATGATTATGTCATCAGATTGTTTGGAAGAAGGAAAAAGATGATAATGACGTACAAACGTCTCACCCCTCATGGCGTTGTCAACATTTGTGTTCAACAAATATAGAACACAATGGGTTCCACTGTTTGGTATGAGGAAATGTAGCCAGTCAAGTGGAATCCATCTAACAGCAAAGTACAGTTGCAGGCCCTTGGTCTTCAAAATATAATTAAAGCGGTGAAGGAAACATGTTTCGTGTGGCAGGTCAGAGATTGTTTGTCTGTGAGAAGTAGGGATGCACCATTATTGTATTTCCGCCTGGCGAGCCTGCCGCCAAACATCAAGTTTCAAGGCCCATTGTCTGCTTCAGTCAACGCTGCTCGGCTCTGCAAGTGGGAGGGGATCAGGTCGGATCAAGTCGCGCCAATTTATAGGTCAAACTTACCATTCATGCAGCGTGTCAGCCATTCTTTACTATTTTCTTCTCAGACTTCAGTTTACATCATAATACATTTCCAGTATTAAATATGACGGACTCATCTACCGCTAATGTTAGTTCTGTAAAGAAGATATATGTGGAAGGTTACGCTAAACAGTCTTTAGTGAGAGTAAGTATAAACTTAGTTTAACGGAATCGATGCGTACGAAGAAAAGGAGCGCTTCAACAGACTATGAAATCCTGCTGAATATTACGTATCTCAATAACATGAATTATGTAGTGCAGTGATTTTCAACCTTTATAGAGCCAAGGCACATACAGAATTTTGCAATTGAAAAATCCCACCACACACCAACAAAGGTAAATGTCACCAAAAATGGATCAATTCATTACTGTATGTACTTCCTGCCATCTACTAGAAGAGGATTTTTTTTGTTCTGTCTGTCATTGTGCCTCACTGGCATAAATAGATGAATAAAGATAAATTATTTCTTGGAATAAATGTTTTTTTTAGCAATTACATAAAATCGGTTAACTTCCCACGGCACACCTGAAGAGCGCTCACGGCAGACTAATGTACCCCAGCACACTGTTTGGGAATCACTGATGTAGTGAATACTGCAAGTGCCTATACATTAAAAGACATGAAGCCTCACAAATCTTTTGAGTCCTTCAACTATTTTGTGTGGTTGGGTGAAAGATGTGCAACATCACTCTCTCAACAATCGCATTGTCATCGCTAAGGGTAGTAACTTAATTCTTTAGGCTGACAACAATATAATGATAATGTTCAAACGGTTAGATTTCGAAATCTTAATGTGAATAAATCGACTCTACTCGGCTTATATAAGGCTGGATGCAATGTGCTTTTAATTGAATGAATATATTTTACCAATCATGAAATCTCCTTTTTCAAAAATGTTTGATGGTTGATATAACCCCCCTTGACAAGTTGATAAATTTGTGAAACATGATCATGATGGTGATTGTAACACTCCCTACACATTGAATCTATGTAAATGTATTGGCTATAGTATTATGAACAGTTAAGATAAATTATTTTGTGTGGTAATTTTTTTAAATCATACAATCATAAACAATGAAGAATAACATTTTTCTACTATCACGACTATTTTCTACTGTATAGAACCCCATGATAGCCTAGCTTTATTTTGGTTGCTCACTGTGCTGTTTGTTTTCTCCACAATATGGCCGCCGTGTCGATTGGCTAAGTTCTGTGAAGTCATGTGAATAGTATGTATTGCCATTAGATTAAAAATTTCATATGCTGCGCTCTATATTTTAAAACACAAATTGCAAACTACATTAACACAGAGACAGAAGCAAAAGAAACAAAGTTGGAAGCGAGATTTCAAATTTATAGTTCACAGTGGGCTTGATTTGGGTAGCAATGTATTTTTTTTTTTACATTTTCATTGTAAATTTGCAAAAACACAAAATTTTCTCATTGGACTTACAAATCAAAGTGGACAGTAATATGTTCCAAGCATTTCATCGAGGACTGCTTTGAAACTCGGTGCAGTGTTCACTTGGCTTCGGTAGCAAGTATGTTACATGCGTGTTCAATTGTTGAGTATTGACAAGTATCTACCTCGTTTTAAATGTAAATACAATACCGATACAGATATATATATGTCAGCGAATCCGTATTCATGTTATGTTTAGGAGGTGGCGGAATTTGTACACTGTATAAAGTTAGTGTACTGTTGACGGTGAGGTCTTCCTCAAATTCGACTATGTCAGTGTGCTCTCAAATGTTTGGTACATTATTTAAAATATGGGCTAAATGCATGTAAATAACACAAAGAATGTGCTATAAACAATGGACATTACTCTGATCTGACAAAATATTCTAAATTTAAAATATGAATGAAATGTTTTTTTGTTTTCTCTTGCAGAAGGGCAAAAGTTACTACCTGGTGCCTGTTCAACTATCCACTCGTGCCTTTCACCAGACAAAGAGAATTGTAACCCCAAACGTAAAAAAAGATCTTATGAAAAATGAGAAAGATTAAGAGTAAGTTTAATAATCCATCATGTTACAGTTTTCTTGTACATGTAGTCCTCAGATCTGTGGATGGGGGGGTCTGATAAATTTTACAAATCTGAATTTGAATTAATTTCAATGTCTCATATGATTGTTGGTGTGGTATGGCTTCCAAATCCATGTTAAAAAAATACTATACCTATAGGATGAAGAAGTAAACCAGGACAGCAGCATCTGCATATGTATGAAGTCATGTCATTTCCATGTTTCAGGGTAGGTGGAACGCCTGTTAGAAGAGCTCCGGACCTTCTATGGGGATGCGGACCTAACGACTTCCTCTGCTGACGCCCAAGCACCACCACCTCTCAGCAGCCAGTACACAAAACTAAGCAAAGACTTGGCTATTCGGGATTTTTATTTATCTACATCTATTTCAAAATTTTCAAATCAAAGTTGTAGAAATGATATGTTATGCAAAAAAAATTACGAATTTGAAGAAGCCGATTTAAAAACGATGTCTGGTTTGTTAAACTAAATTCTATCCTGATGCAACTTCAGCAGCAGAAGTTTTATATTACAAACTTCTGACGTGCTGATTAACCAGTTATGTTGCAGGATGTAAAAAACTAATGCATTAGTCTGATCCGTTCAATAGTCATTTTCTCAACTTGTGCGAACCTCTGTGAATATGACCATCATGGTGAAAGCAAGGTGAGGTGGCATAATCTGGATTTGAACTCTACAGCTCCTAATGACATTTTATGGAATGAAACAATGTCATATTTAGCATGTGCGTATAAACATGTTTATTGAATGATGGTTTCCCCTTCAGTGTTTTTTTAAAAAAATAAATTGGAAACTTTTTCAGTGCTGTGATACTTACAGATGATATCACAAATTCTTCAACCATTTCACTTACTCTAATTAAAGTCAACTTGAAAGGGAAATTTTGCACCAGAACAACAAAAGATATTTTAGTTGAAACTGTCACATAATGCCAGCAATGTCCATCAATGATTAGTCAAGGATCAACACCCACACTTGCGTTTTCACGCTAAGAAAAGGGTAATGTTCATCAGCTGGGCATAAATCCTGTGAACACGGCATCATCTTCAAGTCCTGGGGGTGGAAATTCTGCTCGGATTCTCTGCACAGCACATGATGGTATAATATTGTTCTTGCCGAGAGGGCCCCAACACCACCTCACCAACTGTCTGTACGCCATGTGGCAATTTCTTTGATGTCCTTCTGTGAAGGCGTTTCTGCCATAATGGTATTGAAAGACATGCCAGGCTGTCTCCAATACAAATGTATTTAGCCTTCGTGGTTAACAATGCAAGCCAAGGCTGTTCCATCCCACTCCTGGGGGGTTTCTGTAATTTCCTTACAGCAAAGGCATTCTCTCTGGGAAGGCATTGGCTGTGAATTTCCATATTTACACCTGGATAAAAAATATAATCAGTTAAAATAATTTTATTTGGTTTGCTTTAAGCACAAAGTTGTATTTCATTACTATCTTTTGCTCGCCAAGATAAGGCTGAAATAATGCCGTTGTGACATAAAGCCCTATCATTTATTCATTCATTATCTTCTGACTGAAGATAGATAAGATAAGAATGAAAATATGACACACTTGAATGTATGCAAAGCTACCTTAACAACAAATAAGAAATAAACAATGTTAATTTTTAACTTGCCCCTTATGGCCTTTTAATACAGATACAAATGTAAATTACATATTTCCACGTATATGGCTATTAGCTACAACAACTGATCATTTAGTTTAAATAACGATAATCACTGGCTAAATGTAAGTGTATTGTACTGTCCAACTCAGAGCGAACTACAGATGTGATCTTTAAACGCAGAACGACACCGAAGGTTTTGATTTTTGTTTTACACCTACTCAGTCGCTAGTACAACAAGAATGATTCACTGTTGTGTTCAAGGAGCATCAGACTTTTAAACGCGTTTGAATGAGATGATTTTGTCAAAATGGTGTACGTAGATTTCTTGAGGCACATACCTGTCTATGTTGTGGGTGTGAAGTTCCATGTCAACTTGGTTCGGTCTTGCCGAATCCTGTACTTGTGTTGTCTCCGTCAACTCCGGTTCGAACATATGTATATGGTTGAATTACATCTGTTTTTCGAACATTGGAAGTATTGGGAAATTCCTCCTCTTAACTTCCTATCCCTTCCACAGAGCATTCCATAAAAACTTCTTCATCGCTGCTGTATATCTCCTCAAGATCCCACTCGCAGGGTGTAAGATTGTCTACTGGGGGATGTCTACATGTGATGTCACATGGAAGCAGCTTCAGCAGAGCCTCGGTTTGAAACAGACATCAAAGGTATTTGGGTTCCAAAGAAAAGGTGCACTTCAGCGCTAATTTATTTCATTTCTGTTGTGTTGAGAATTTTTAAAATATTTTTTAAATGAAATTTTAGTTACATTTGTATGATAGACAAATAAAATACATTTCCTCTGGATTAGTACTTTAAGAACTGAGCTTTATTCTTAATGACTACAGTATGTTGATATTTTATGGGGAGAGTTGGACTTGAATTTTTTTTTTTTTTTTTACATTGTTCATGCAACATTTATTAGACCTAAACCTACTCTTTAGTTGCCTGGGCTGAGTGTTTTCAAATGGGCATGGATGTGCTGGCTTAAAGTGGAGGATGTGTTTCTTGGAACCATGATGACATAGTGTGTTTCTAATGGTAACCTTTGTGACTGTGGTTCTAGTCTTTTTAGGTCATTGACCTACAGTTTTAGGCTGTTCCCTCACCATTCTCAAGATAATTGATACCCCACGAGGGAAGATTTTTCATTCAGACCCATTATCTATCAGAGTGTACAGATGTGAGTGAGAGCCCAGTTGTGCATTTTTATTCGGATGGTTCTTTCTGATATAATCGCAAAAGAGAAACTGTTAACAGTCCTACCCATGAAAGAACGCATGGGAGGAGCGGACATATTTCAGCATTTAAAAACTCATTTGATTTTTTAAGAAGATAGGCTCATTACAAGATTTTTGTAAATGTATGACTTCGAACAATTGAATTCTACTCATCTCTGCGCTTGACAAATTCTTATTTCCCCCAGCATTGAAAAATAGATCTTGGGGTAAAAAAGTTTTGCCCTGCCCTGCAAAAATGTAAATGTTAGGTAAGACAGACTGTTTGTAAGGCAATATTAAGTATGACTCTTAGTTTCATCAATACTCCCCCTCACCTAAAATATATAAAAGTTGTGCATGAAAGACACAAACCTGGAAATAAATGTGGATCTCATGTCTGTTTTCAATCTAGAACAAAAAACAGGACGTGTATTTGCAATAAACACATCAAAAATACATTTTGTAAAACATCAATTATGCCTGGATTGAAGTATTCTAGAGACTCCATGAAAAAATATGTTGCAGTCATTTGTGATCTCTACAAGCTGATTCTCATGTTGCACAGACATGCTCGATTCGTTTGGTTTATTCACAAACGGGTCACAACTCACAGTTCGTGGGTCTTTTGTCAGTGGGAAGTAGCACTCAAACTCTTAAAAGCAAAAAAAAAAAAAAAGCATAGCATAAAAAAAGCATAGATGGGTGATTGGGAACCAGCTGGGAGAATGTGTGTCCAGGTGATGTGTCTTTCAACATCCCTGCTAGTGTCTAAAATGTGTTAAATATCCCTCCTTTCATTCGCTGCTCCCATAATTTCAGTTTGGCTTTAATTGCAACTATTTTATCTGCAAATTTAAACACAGTTGTCATTTTCCCCTGAAGTGGCAAATTGAGTTCATAGAGCAGATTAAATGTGTCACACAGGTAAGCAAGTTTGATGACCCATTCCTTGTCTGTGAAATGAGTAGTGAGTTCTTTTTGGAGACACAAACACTAACGGCTAGCCAGTCAGCTCCCTCTGGACATCCATCTTACTTCTATGTGCTAAAGAAGGCCTTTGTGCCCACCATCCATCTCCTCAAAACTGCTCGGACAGATGGGAGTTGAGCACATGTGCTTTGATGAGGTTAGCAACTTTAACATCATTCAATATGTTGTGAAGTTCAGCTGACATTTTTCAACTAGCCAGCATTTCACGATGAATGACACAATGCTTTGACTCACATTCTGGTGCAACCAATGTTCCCTCTAATTTTTTTACGTGTCTGAGCAAACACATTAAGGCCGTGAGTGCTCCCTTTGACCACTGTGAGCAACATCAGACGTACGCACTGTGGTCAATCGCTGTCATCCATTTACGTTACATGGTTCATTAAAAGGTTAAGATTACATTACCATCAGAACATTTTTAAGAACAATTTTGTTTTTGCAAACTTACAATGAAAATGTCAACAAACAAAAAATACATTGCTAACCAAACCAACAAACCATGAACTATAAATTTGAAATGTTGCTTCCAACTTTGTTTCATTTGTTTTTTTTAACCCACAATTATATGCCCATCTGTTTTTCTTGGTGTAAAACTGAATTATTGCTTGCAGAATATCTTCAGTAATGCATGTTGAAAGCTGAATGATCCTCCCAAACAGTTTTAGGGTTAATGTTATATTGCCTCCTATATTTAAAATACAGAATTAGCTTTTTGGGCAGTGTATCATCTGTGATTTTATCCTCGATCAGGCTGTGCCAAGGTGGAATTTTAGTGTGTGGCCCGGTGTGGCCGGGCAGCAGACACCGATCTACACAAAAAAAAAAAAAAAAAAAAAGGCTGGATGGCTCATTGGCCACTAAAACTGAAGTCGCCATTCACCATCTTGATACTCCCAAAACAACCTTGCCGACCTGTGCAGGGACAGCGATTAACTGAGTTAATTGCCAGTTTCGTGGCTGTGAGAAAACATCCCACTTGTAAGTTAGAAAGCTTTACTTTGACACTGTTAAAGTTTGTTTTAAAGGGTTTTTTTATTTTCTTATGATCTTAATACACTTGAACAAAGTTTTGTTTACGCTTGTTGTTGTACATTGTTCACTCTCTGCTTTACCTTTATAGGCTGACTATTTTTCGTGAAAAAGCAATGTAAATATTTTCCTAAACTTCATCAGTGGATAAGTAAGAAAACACATTTTCTGTCAAATTTTTGATGAATTTCATTTCATTTCATCTGCAAATTGAATTTGATTTTCAAATGCGAGGAAACAAGTTAAAAATTTGTCTGAAATGGGACGTCGCAGAGACAACAAATGAGCAATGTGTTTACCATGTAATTTTCCATTGCGAGTCCTTATTTCTAAAACTATATCTGATTGACTTGAAATTTACTGTTTTTATGACAAAAAATGGTTAGTTTTTTGCTATGTTATGATGATAGTGCTTCACAGCGTATTTTGGGAAAAGTCAACATGTCACGGAAATCGGGCCCTAGGTAATATGCAAGGTTTCTTGGTAGTTACGGTGTTGTGTCTTTCCTTTGCACTTAGCCTTTTTTGGCTTACCAAGTGGAATTAAAAATCCTTCATGTCACCAGAACGGAAAAAAATGTCAAGCTCACAAGACTAGTTTTAATTCTACATACCAAACTTTGAGAAAACCCTCACCATAATCCAAAGTGTAAACCATGTTCTCCACACGTTTTAGGAGTACTAAGATGGCGGCCACCTGGCTTCAACCAATTGACATACTGCTTGATGTGTATGCGCTATGCAGTCTTTTTTTTTTTTTTTTTTTTTTTTTTTAAGATCAGTGGCAGCAGCAGGTTGTGAGAGGCAGTGTGCTACCGTGATTTAAAAAAAAAAAAAAGTCAGATTGGAGTTCACTGCGCTGGATCTGTTTTCATCTGCGCTGAGAGTGTGCGACAAGTGCACAAACGTGCAGTTGCGCAGCTTAGAGGGAACATTGAGTGCTACCTCCTGAATTTGAGTGTTGAAACCAGACAGCAGTCCTGTCATAGAAGCACCTCCATCCATGCACACACCGACACAAAATGAGGTTTTGTCGATATATAATCATTCAGAGACTTGAATATTTCTGCAGCTAGCTGTCGTGTTTGTTGGCAACAACAGTCCACATACCATGTCCTCATGCATGTCCTTGTGATAAATACTCATATACCGCACATGACCAAGTACTGTTGCCTTATCATCAATATCAGAACTCTCATTCACCTGAATTGCATACCATGATGACTTTTTAATTCTCTCCAGCCGTTGCTCCATGATGTCCTCCACGAAATCATCAATGGGCCTTGTGACAGTGCTCGAAGAAAAAGGCCCCTGTGCAACCTTTTTGACAGCAGCCTCTTGTAAACCTTCATGGCAAATATCCTAGGTCGCAGGCAATGTTCCCTCAAATTTTTTACGTGTCTGAGCAAACACACAAAGGCCGTGAGCACTCCTTTTGACCACTGTTAGCAACATCAGACGTATGCACTGTGGTCAGTTAGTGTCATCCATTGAAGTTACATGGCTCATTAAAAGGTTCAGATTACATTCCCATCAGAACATTTTTAAGAACTTTGTGTTTTTGCAAATTTACACTGAAAATGTCAACAAACAAAAAATAATTATCTATATATATAGAAGAGTAAGTTTATTTCAGCTTGTCCCTTTTGGGGTCGCCACAGCATGTCATCTCAGATGAACGCGCATATATGTTTGGCACAATTTTTACGCCGGATGTCCTTCCTGACGCAACCCTTCTCAGGGAGTGGAGGCCCCAGAGGGATATGAACCCACAACCCCTGGTTTACCAAACCAGTGCTCTAACCACCGAGCTAGGGGGCCTCATGTGTGTGTGTGTGTGTGTGTGTGTGTGTGTATATAATATATATATACACATACACACACACACACACACACACACACATTTTTATATTAATTACAATACAAATACATACAAAGACATCTACTATTAACTATAAATTTGAAATGTCGCGTCCAACTTTGTTTCATTTTTTTTTTTAACCCACAATGATGTCCTCGTCTGTTTTTCTTGGTGTAAAACTAGCAGAATATCTTTCGCAATGCATGTTGAAAGCTGAATGATACTCCAAAACAGTTAATGTTATGTTGCCTCCTATATTTAAAATACAGAATTAGCTTTTTGGGCAATGTATTGTCTGTACTTTCATCCTCAATCAGGCTGTGCCAAGTTGGAATTTTAACATTACACACAATCTCATCCTGCACTTTCTACTTTGGCTTCAGGCCAGACTTTTATCACTCAAAAAAAGAGAAAATCTCATCCAGTTTCACCACTTTTTCTTCTATTATTCACATATTCTGGTGTTTGTAATTATGAGTGTACCCCTTTAAAATGGAGGGGGTGGTGTCAGGTAAACAAGGAAGTAGAGTGTGTGGCCTGGCTGAGCAGCAGCTCTTTCCGAGAGGCAGTGTGCTGCCGTGTTTAAAAAAACAAAAAAAAAAAAAGGCTGTAGTTCGCTGCACTGGATCTGTTTTCCTCTGCGCTGAGAGTGTGCGACAAGTGCGCAAATGCGCAGTTGTACATCTTAG